>NC_044406.1:22197401-22811568 GCF_006542625.1 Nomascus leucogenys | reverse complement strand
GTGCTGAGATTACAGGCATGAGCCACAGTGCCCAGCCAAGGCCTTAGTTTTTTTAATTGAGAAACTGGAGAGAATTAAACCTGCCTCACAAGTTTGTTGTGTGAATTAACTGAGACGATGTGCTTGACTGAGCCAAAAGCATTATTTCACATAGAATGCAGACGTAATATTAAAACTGAGCCTCTAGTGGAAGCAACCCAAATGCCCACTGTATGAGTTTCCTAGGGCTATGTATTAATCCATTCATGAGAATGGATTAATTGCTATAAAGAACTACCAGAGACTGGTTAAGTTATAAAGAAAAGAGGATTAATGGACTCACAATTCTGCAAGCTGTACAGGAAACATGGCTGGGGAAGCCTCAGGAAACTTTCTATCATGGAGGAAGGCAAAGGGGAAGCAGACTTGTCTTATGTGGCCGGGAGAGGAGGAAGAGAGAGCAGGGGGAGGTGCTACACACTTTTAAACAGCCAGATTTCATAACTCACTACCACAAGAACAGCAAGGAAGAAATCTGTTGCCATGATCCAATCACCTCCCTCCAAGCCCCTCTTCCAATACTGGGGATTACAATTCAACATGAGATTTGGGCAGGGATATAAATCCAAACCGTATCAGGCTGCCATAACAAAATTCCACAAACTGGGTGGCTTAACACACACACATTTATCCTCTCACAGTTCTGAAGGTTTGAAGTCCAAAATCAAAGTCTGGCATGGCCATGCTACTTCTGAAGGCCCTAGGGGAGAACCTTCCCTGCCTCTTTGAATTTCTGGTGGTGACTGGCAAGCCTTGGACTTCCGTGGCCTACAACCGCATAACTCTGGCCTCTGCCTCTGTCGTCACGTGGCATTTTCCCAGTGTGTTTCTGTCCCTCTTATGAGGATACTACAGTCATATTGGGTTAAGAGCCCACCCTGCTCCAATATGACCTCATCTTATTACATCTGCAACAACCCTGTTTCCAAATAAGGTCACATTCTGAGGTACTGGGGGTTAGGACTTCAACATACCTTTCTTTTGGAAGCTGGCACAATTCAACCCATAACGTTCATCAAACGATGAACGAAAAAATAAAACTTGGGATAGCCACATAATGGAATATTATTTGCCCATTAAAAAGGAATGAAGTGCTACAACATAGATGAAGCTTGAAAACATGCTAAGTGAAAGAAACCAGACACAAAAGGACACATATGATTCCATATTAAGTGTCCAGAATAGACAAATCTTTTTATTTATTTATTTATTCGAGACAGAGTCTCACTCTGTCACCCAGGCTGGAGTACAGTGGCGCATTCTTGGCTCACTGCAACCTCCACCTGCCAGGTTCAAGCAATTCTCCTGCCTCAGCTTCCCAAGTAGCTGGGACTACAGGCATGCACCACCATGCTTGGCTAACTTTTGTATTTTTTAGTAGACACAAGGTTTCTCCATGTTGGCCAGGCTGGTCTCAAACTCCTGACCTCAGGTGATCGACCCACCTCGGCCCCCCAAAGTGCTGGGATTACAGGCGTGAGCCACCACGCCTGGCCCAGAATGGGCAAATCTAGAGAGACAGAACGTTGCACATTAGTGGTTGCCAGGGGCTGGGGAGGTGAGACTGGGGAGTGACTGCCAAAAGTTACCAGATTCTTTTAATAGAGGACAAAAGTGTTCTAAAATTGACTGTGGTGGTGGTTGTACAAGTCTGAATATACTAAAAATTATTGAATTTTGCATCTTAAATCAGTAAATTATATGAATTATATCTCAATAAAGTTGTGATAAAATACAAAACAATCTCTCATGAGCTAGCAGAAATCAGCTTTCTACAGTCGCATCACCATATTCTGAAACTTTAAAACAAGGTCAGAATCTGGACCCATCAGCGTCCCCATCTCCATGTGGGCATTCCATGAGGTCCTGCCCAGAAGAGCCACATGGTGTCTACTTTTGACATCTCTTAACTGTTGTTTGTCCATCCAGCAAGCATTAATGTGTCAAGTGCCAGATTAAAATAAATAGCACATGGTTTCTCACCCCAGAGAACCCACAATCAAGTGCCACAAGGTGTTACTTCTCTAAGAGTAAGGGCAGAATATAGTAATAATTGCATCCTTATACTACAAGACAAATGAAGAATTTAAAGGCAACCGGGGAATATTCTTCAGCTTTAAAAGAAAGAAATTCTGACACATGCTACAACATGGATGAACCTTGAGGACATTCTACTAAGCCAGACACAAGACAAATACTGCGTGATTCTACCTATATGAGGTATCTAGAGTAAATTAATTGACACAGAAAACAAAATGGTGGCCGGGTGCAGTGGCTCATGCCTGTAATCTTAGCACTTTGGGAGGCCAAGGCGGGTGGATCGCTTGAGCCCAGAAGTTCGACAACATAGCAAAACCCCATCTCTACAAAAAAAAAAAACTTAGCTGGGTGTGGTGGTGCACACCTGTACTCCCAGCTATGCGGGAGGCTGAGGTGGGAGGATCACCTCATCCCGGGAGGTCAAGGCTGCAGTGAGCCAAGATCACGCCACTGTACTCCAGCCTGGGTGATAGAGTGATGCCCTGTCTCAAAAAGAAAGAAAACAGAATGGTGATTGCCAGGGGCTGGATGAAAGGGGAGTTACTGTTTAATGTGTACAGAGTTTCAGTTTTCTAAGATAAAATGAGTTACGGAGGTGAATGGTGGTGACGGTAGTACATTATTATTAATATATTTAATGGCACTTAAAAATGGTTAAGATGATGTTTGATTTTTTTTTTTTTTTTGAGACAGAGTCTCGTTCTGTCACCCAGGCTGGAGTGCAGTGGCACAATCTCAGCTCACTGCAACCTCTGCCTCCTGAGTAGCTGAGATTACAGGCACGTGTCACCACACCCAGCTAATTTTTGTATTTTTAGTAGCGACACGGTTTCACCATAGTGGCCAGGCTGGTCTCGAACTTCTGACCTCAGCCTCCCAAAGTGCTGGGATTACAGGCATGAGCCACTGTGCCCAGCCGTGAATTTTATGTTGTGTGTGTTTTACCACAATTTTTTAAGGGGAAAAAACAACTGGGATTTTGGGCATTCTCCAAGATAGCAGGGACCAAGCCTTTTAATTCTTTCAATGCATTCTTTCTTCAATACATGTAGTGGATTTAATTGAATCCACAAAATGTCTGAACAAGGAAAAACTGCTTTACTTCAAAAACATAAAAATGAAGCTTTCGGCCGGGCGCGGTGGCTCACGCCTGTAATCCCAGCACTTTGGGAGGCCCAGGCGGGCAGATCAGGAAGTCAGGAGATCGAGACCATCCTGGCTAACACAGTGAAACCCCATCTCTACTAAAAATACAAAAAATTAGCAGGGCGAAGTGGCGGGCGCCTGTAGTCCCAGCCACTCGGGAGGCTGAGGCAGGAGAATGGTGTGAACCCCGGGGGGCAGAGCCTGCAGTGAGCCGAGATGGCGCCACTGCACTCCAGCCTGGGCGACAGCAAGACTCTGTCTCAAAAAAAAAAAAAAAAAAAAAAAAAAAAAAAAAAAAAAAAAAAAAAAAAATGAAGCTTTCATCAAAATATTTCCCAAGAAACTGTTGTTTGTTTGTTTGTTTGTTTGTTTGTTTTTAATTGAGACGGAGTCTTGCTCTGTCACCCAGGCTGGAGTGCAGTGGTGCGATCTCGGCTCACTGCAAGCTCTGCCTCCCGGGTTCACGCCATTCTCCTGCCTCAGCCTCCCGAGTAGCTGGGACTACAGGCGCCCACCACCACACCCGGCTAATTTTTTGTATTTTTAGTAGAAACGGGGTTTCACCGTGGTCTCGAGCTCCTGACCTCGTGATCCGCCCGCCTCGGCCTCCCAAAGTGCTGGGATTACAAGTGTGAGCCACCGCGCCCGGCCAGAAACTGCTTTAAAATAATACCTTGATGCAAAGCTAAAGCTTTGGTTTGCTCTAACTTTTCTGCCAACTCTAGGGTCCCAAGGTACACGTCTGAAGTTACAACAACTAACTTTCTTTTTTGCGGGGGAAGCGTCTCTTTTGAGGGAGGCAATTTTTTTCTGCTTGGTTGTATTGTGGCAAAATATAAAGTAATTTTATCATTTTAACCACTCATACCATTCAGTGGCATTAAATGCATTCACAATGTTGTGTTGCCATCACCACTATCTATACTCACAACTTTTCCATCATCCCTAACAAAAACTCTGTATCCATTAAATAATAACTCCTCCTTCCTCCTCCTCCAAGCCCCTGGTAAACTCTATTCTACTTTCTGTCTCTATGAATTTGCCTATCCTGGGCACCTCATATAAGTGGAATCATGCCATATTTGTTCTACTGTGTCTGGCTTATTTCACTAAGCAGAACATTTTCCAGGTTCATCTATGTTGTAGCATGTATGAGATTTACCTTCCTTTTTAAGGCTGAATGATATTCTAGGATATGCTACATTTTATTTGCCCATTCATCGGTGGATAGACACAACAAAAGGTTGTGTCCACCTTTTGGCTATTGTGAATAATGCTGCTGTGAACATTGGGGTACAAATAGCTGTTTGAGTCCCTGCTTTCGATTCTTTTGAACTGAAAATACGTAGTAGCAGAATTGCTGGGTCATATGATAGTTCTGTGTTTAATCTTTTGAGGAACTGCTGAACTGTTTCCCATAGTGGCTGCACCATTTTACAATCCCACCAACAATGCACGAGAGTTCCAATTTCTCCACATCCCTAACACTTGTTATATTCATTTTTTTTTCCTTATAAATCCTAGTAGGTGAGAAGTGGCATCTCACTGTGGCTTAGGAGACAGCAATTTCTAGATTGATCCATTAAGATGCTGTATATTTCGTGTGTCTTGGTTCCACACAGATGTTTGGCATCCTTTTGGACAGGAGGGAGACATGTAATTGGATGATAGTAGATATAAGTGATTGCTTAGTTGATTAAAAAACTATTTCCGTACCAGGAGTGAGAGCAAACGTGGTATGCCCCAGGTTGACCCTAACCTGTTTAACACTTTTCTTAATATTTTATCAACAGTGTGGATAAAGACATAGAAGGCATGCATATGAAATCTGTAAAGCTAAGATCCTAGAGGAACAACTGTGAAAAGTAATAAGAACCTCACTAAACTGGGCAAAAGATCAAAAGAAATTGATAAAATCTATGAAAGAGAAATGGAAAGTCCCAACTGAGGTCTAAAAGATAGTGTCCCCCAAAATGTCATGTCCACCTATGTGTTAGTCTGTTCTCACGCTGCTAATAAAGACACACCCGAGACTGGGTAATTTATAAAGGAAAGAGGTTTAATTGACTCACAATTTAGCATGGCTGGGGAGGTCTCAGGAAAATTAATGTATTTAATGGCACTGAACTGTACACTTAAAAATGGTTAAGATGGTGAATTTTTTTTTTTTTTTTTTACAATCATGGCAGAAGGTGAAGCAAACATGTCCTTCACATGGTGGCAGGAAGGAAAATTAGTGCCCAGTGAAATGGGAAGCCTGTTATAAAACCATCAGATTTCATGAGAACTCACTATCATGAGAACAGGATGGGGGAACCCCCAACCCCTGCATGATTCAATTATCTCCACCTGGTCCCTCCCATGACATAGGGATTATAGGAAGTACAATTCAGGATGAGATTTGGGTGGGGACACAGCCAAACCATATCAACCCAGAATCTCAGACCTTATTTGGAAATAGTTTTTGCAGATGAAATCAGTTAAAATGAGGTGATACTGGGTTGGGGAGGGGTGGCACTAAATCCAATATGACTGGTACCTTACAAGAAGAGGAGAGACACAGACACATACAGAGGGATGCTGACCATGTGAAGATGGAGGAAGACATTGGAGTGATGGAACTGAATGCTGAGGAATGTCAAGAATTGCTGGCAACCACCAGAAGCTAGAAAGAAGCAAAGAAAGAATCTTCTCTGGAGCTTTTCGCCCTGCCAGCACCTTGATTTCAAACCTCTATGTGCCTTGCCCGAAAGACTGTTTGTTTCTCTGGGTCTGTCTCCCTTCCCTCCACCTCCACTTTTCAAGAAGGAATAATTCTGGCCAGGTACAGTGGCTCATGCCTGTAATCCCAGCACTTTGGGAGACTGAGGTGGGAGGATCACCTGAGCCCAGGAGTTCGATCCAGACCAGCCTGGGCAATATGGTGAAACTCCGTCTCTACCAGAAAATACAAAAAAGAAAAAAAAGGAATACTTCTTTCTGAGGTGACCCTTTCCTGGCCCCTGTCAGCCCCCAAATCAGCAGGCCATTTCTTCTGTTTCCAGCTGCCCTGGGCTTAAATACTAATGTGTTATATTAACGGAAGAAAATGGAACTGAAAGAAAGTTTGCCTAATTTGTAAAATAAAAATGAGTTTCGATCCTGGTGGCTTATGTATTATTCTTGTGAGGACTGGGTTTACATCGATCATCTTTTCCATGGCAATCGAGTGTGGAATATGGCGAAGTTAGAAATGTAATTGTGTAGACATAAAAAATTGCATCTCGATAACCATCATTGGGACACTTTTCTCAAGATGCTATCTCGGTGTCCTTCAGAGCAATAACGATATCAATTGAGAATGTAACAGAAGCAACTTAAATGTTATGCCTCGTTTACTTCTGGTGAGCCTAGTGTGCTTCAGAGCTATTGCTCATGACATAAGGTTCTGTCAGGCTGGAAACGCTTCAAGACCATTAAAAGAAAATGCCAGCCATTCCTGCTGTTCAAATATTCTTCAACTTCTAATTTAAGGCACCCACACCTAAGAATGTAATTGTGTTATTCTCTCTGATAGCTGGAATCTATCTAAGCCAAATACCTGGGAATTATGGACTATTGGGTCTACAGGAGTCCGGAAAACAAATGAGGTGGATAAAACGTGTTATTTTGTACTGGCACGTTCAACATTTGCGCTCCCTTATCGTTTCTGTGTTAAAATGTATTCAAAGATGAAAGTGCCTGAAGGGTCTTTTCTCAGCTGAATTCAAGGAGGTTGGCGAAATGCATAAATTGCCTCAGGATCTAAACTTAGAAATCTGAAAGAGAAAGACTCACACACCTGTACTCAGAATTCTTTTCCACACTAAATTTTCTCTAGTTGACTGTCCTTTATTTATTTATTTAGAGATGGTGTCTCGCTCTTGCTGCCCAGGCTGGAGTGCAACGGTGCAATCTCGGCTCACTGCAACCTCCACCTCCTGGGTTCAAGCGATTCTCCTGCCTCAGCCTCCTGAGTAGCTGGGATTACAGGCATGCGCCACCACACCTGGCTAATTTTGTATTTTTAGTAGAGATGGGGTTTCACCATGTTAAGCTGGTCTTGAACTCCTGACCTCATGTGATCTACCCACCTTGGCCTCCCGATTGTCCATTTTTGATTCAGAAAGTTATCATCTCAATAAAGTAGGTCCCCTATACCTCTCCATTCTCTCCATGATAAACAAGTGAGACCACAGTTTGAGAAAGGCAAGTTGGATCAGAAAAGGGCAATTTTAAAAGCAAATGCTGTGAAGGGTGAAGCTTCCCCTTCACACGGGTAAATTATTTCTGTTTAATGCCTGTCTTGGGAAGGATACACTTTAGGTTCAGGGACCCCATTGGCACATCAGGGCTTTGACTGGGACACAGTGCCAATTCAAACTGTCATACGGTACAGAGAGGGAAAAAAGCCCAAATCAGTTTCTATTCTTTAGTAGAAAGCAATACTGTAGTTTAAATTAGCAAGGCGCTGCTGAACCACTATTTAAAATGCGTTTGCACTGACATTCCAAGAAAGGATTTTTTTTCTTGTTTAATTGCACTGTCAGTGTGGAACGCTTTCACTTAAAACCATTCTGAGGTAGACCTTTTAATAGAAAGTGACAATTTAAATTGCCATGATAGCAGCGTAAATGGTGCTTAAAGTCATTACTAAACTGATGTCGCAGTTGGCTTCAGACCAGTTTGTTAAAGCTGAAGAAAAGGTGTTGGGGGAAGGGAGGAAAGTAACTAAATGGTGAATCATTAATTCCTTTTATATTCATTGTAATAACATTAGCTGTGATGAAGTCATCTGGCTCCCAATGGATGTAATATACATTTCTATTGAATTCTACATTATTCCATTCTAACACTGCCCTGATTAGTGTCGATTACTGAGGAATTGCTTCAATCACAGGCATCTATTTCTCTGCAGTTACTTTTTCTTGTCTTCACTCTCATGGTCCAAAGATAGGATCTGTTGCTTCCATTTTCTGGTTTGCATTCTGAAGCACAAGTCTTGGTTTTTTCCGTGGCCTTTCTTTACTCTTGCTATAATAAGTTAGATTCTCTTGGCAGCCCTTGGAAATGACTCTCACTAGCTTTCATGAACCGAATGGAACATATGAGATGAGGTCAAGGCCACCTGAGTGGGGTCATTGGTCAAACCTGATTGGTTTAACCGAACCAAGTGGTTTGCCAAACTCTTGTTTCAGCATCTGGGGGCCCAGTGGGTAGGGGCACCATAAAATGTCAGGCAGTTACTGGGTCTGTGAACCTGGAAAGGAGCTCCTAGGTGGGTTAAGGTTGAGTTTGGTACGTTGGCAACAGTGGGAGGGATGGTGGTGGGGGTCGGGAGGGACAGACGACAGAAGCCTGTGAGTCAGTAACCACTCAGCCACTTTCATGGTCTCCCACTGATTTGTCTTGCTTCTGAAACATACCCCCATACAAGTAAATTAATCATGAGGTGTTTTAGGAACAATAGGTAAACTACTTTATTATATGATTACCATGTTAAAATATACTACACACTCCTTTTTATTATGTACAAATTACCTCAAAGGCCAACAATTGTAGTTGGGCTCACAGTAGGGAAACATACTTCATATTTTACATTTAAAACGTTATATTTAGGATGGGGGTTTTGAATAGTTTCCTGAGGTCATACAATTGAAGAGCTCTGAGAACAACTCCACACCCTTCACAATTTCCCTAAGTCACACATTGCAATTTCTGAAATTTCTATCATTCAAAATCGGAGGCAGTTATGGTGATCATCAAAGGTACGACATTAGGGTCTTAATTTGGGGGTCTTGGAATAGGTTATAGAGAGACCATGAAAAACTGGCCTCTGAGTTTTGTATATATGTGTGGAGATGCATGACGCAGGAAAGAGAGCTCTTTTTTCTTAAATCAGGTTTGCAAAGGAGTTTGCAAACCAAAAATAGTTAACGACTACTAATCCAATCTGACTTTACTAAAAACTAGAAAACAGAGACCCAGAGAGGTGGTTGACTTGCCAAAGTCACTCTGATAGCTATTGGCCAGTCTACAGAACCTTGGTCTCTGATTCGTGGTCCAAAACTACCTTTTAAATTTTTTACAATTGTTCCTTTTGGAAAACAATAGATCTGCAATGCTGCACTTTTCTGAAAGCCACTCTCCTGGCAACCTCAACTCCATGGAATATAACTCTCCCTGGCAGAGGCAAAAGAGGCCTCAGAGCCACTGAAATTACTGTCACAACACTCACGCACTTTGGCCCATGAGAGAAGCCCCCGAGAGATCATTGAACACCCCGTTCATTTACTTAACAAATATTTATCGAGCTAAATACTTACCAATGTTTTATTTGTACATAACTCTGGCAAATTTTGTTATCCAGTTTCACTGAAAATAGGGAATTAGGTGAAAGAGGACAGCAAAAGGCAGAGATATTGATCCAGAATTGTGAGATATTCACTCACAGGCTGACAGCAGAGGGAGAGCAAGAACATTGCCATACAATGATGTCTCTGCACCAGGAAGCAGACCACAAAAGACTTCTCATATAGTCTGTCTGTGAATGCAGGGTTGGGCAGAGTGCGTTTTAGAAAGTTCATCATTTAAAGGATTAAAATGTATGCCATGAGACTATATATCTATATAGATATTTATATCATATCTATATATATATCTATATAGAGATAGATATCTATATCTCTATATATCTATATCTCAATGTCCTCTCATCGGATAAACTTGGGTTTTGGACGCTGGTATCTATCACCTTAGCCACCTTAAGATAATTCTCGAAACAGAAATGGGGAGGAAGTGTAACATAAATAAGCTTGCGGTGTGTTTGAAAAGCTGAGTCCATTGGAGGAAACTGAGTCCTGGGATCCAGAAAACAGAGTCTCTTGTGTTTGAAGGGTCAAAGGAGAGAAACTGCCTGATGGATTGAGGCAGTAGTTAGTGGAGAAGACAATCTAAATGTCTTCAGAAGGGTATGACCTCTGTATTGTGTTTAGGGAATATAGGATGAGCCCTCTGGTGCTGTTGAACTCGCTAGGACTGGAAAAGGGGCAATAGTTGTGAGTTTCACAAAATATGGATACCTGGGCCAACCTGGACCCAGCACTTCTAAGACATCAGGGCACTGGAAGGGACAAACTTGTGTGACTGATGGGACCAGACACAAAGAACTGTGACCTATAGGTTGTGATATGGTTTGGCTCTGTGTCCACACCCAAATCTCATGTCAAATTGTAATCCTTGTGTGTCAAGAGAGGGACCTGGTTAGAGGTGATTGGATCATGGAGGCAGATTTTCCCCATGCTGTTCTCATGATAGTGAGTTCTCGTCAGATCTGATGGTTTACAAGTATGGTACTTCCCCCCTCACTCGCTCGCTCTCCTGCTCTGCCATGGTAAGATGTGCTTGCTTCCCCTTCGCCTTCTGCATGATTGTAAGTTTCCTGAGGCCTCCTAGCCATGCTTTTGTACAGCTCACAGAACTGTGAATCAATTCAACCTCTTTTCCTCATAAATTAACCAGTCTCAGGTAGTTCTTTACAGCTGTGTGAGAACAGACTAATACAGGTTGGGTGCAGTGGCTCACACGTGTAATCCCAGCACTTTGGGAGGCTGAGACAGGAGGACTGTTTGAGTCCAGGAGTTTGAGACCAGCCTGGGTAACGTAGCGAGACCCTCATCTCTACAAAAAACAAACAAACAACCGTGACCTATGGATGCCCATGTGCCATAAGTCGAGTACCCTTGGTTGAGCAAATCACAGAGAGAGTGGGGACACACTGGCCTGGGATAGGAGCTGGGTCCAGGGAACTTAACAGCAGCAAGAGTAACAACATTGGTCAGCAGCTATGGGAGACCAGTGTTCTTTGTAACACTGGGAGGCAGAAAGGACCAACCACAGTAATGCCAGCACCAGGCGACAGTCAGCTAGGATTTTCCATGTGGACTGTGTAAGGCCTGCAGTGTTCTCTTACTGCCTGGAGGAGTACGGGGGAGCTGAGAAGTTGCCACTGGATTTCCTGACCACCAGGCATATGCCAGCCTGAATCCTTTTTATTTTTTTATTTTTTTTTTGAGACAGAGTCTCCCAGGCTGGAGTGCAGTGGTGTGATCTCGATTCACTGCAACCTCCGCCTCCTGGGTTCAAGCGATTCTCCTGCCTTAGCCTCCCGAGAAGCTGGAATTACAGACATGCACCACCACACCCGGCTAATTTTTTTGTATTTTTAGTAGAGACAGGGTTTCACCACATTGGACAGGCCGGTCTGCAACTCCTGACCTCAAGTGATCTGCCTGCCTCAGCCTCGCACAGTGCTGAGATTACAGGCGTGAGCCACCACATCCAGCCATGCCTGAATCTATCCTAATTAAAGTTGGAAAAATGAAACAGACATGCCCTGTTTATACTCTGAAGTTTGTAAAAGAGTTCACAATGAGAATACTAAGTCTCAAAAGCTGTACAGAACTACAAATTAATGAAGTGTCTTCATAAGCATCTTCTTATGTGGCCCTCACAGAAGTCCTGTGAGATGAGGATGGGGTTGACATTATTTTCTCCATTTATTAGATGAAGAAATTGAGGCTTTGTGAAGCCAAATGAATTGCTCCACTCGCATAATTATTAAGTGGTGGGCCAGGTGCAGTGGCTCACACCTGTAATCCCAGCACTTTGGGAGGCTGAGGTGGGTGGATCACTTGAGGTCAGGAGTTCGAGACCAGCCTGGCCAACATGGTGAAACCCCATCTGTACTAAAAATACAAAAGTTAGCCAGGTGTGGTAGTGGGTGCCTGTAAGCCCAGCTACTCGGAAGGCTGAGGCAGGAGAATCACTTGAACCTGGGAGGCAGAGGTTGCAGTGAGCCGAGATCGCGCCACTGCACTCCAGCCTGGGTGACAGAGCGAGACTCTGTCTCAAAAAAAAAAAAAAAAAAAGGTAAAGCTCTGGCTACCACCTAGGCCCTTAGGCCAGTGGCCTTCTATTATGCCATGATGCCTCTCTAAAAAGGATGGATAGACCCTTTTTGTGGCTCATAAGGTTGATTATTTGGTTCTCATGACACTGCGTGAGATGTGCCTCCCTCAAACCTCATTACAACGCTGGCACATTAACCATCTGAGGTAGAAAAACGGGGAGCTGGGCATGGTGGCTCATGCCTGTAATCCCAGCACTTTGGGAGGCCGAGGCGGGCGGATCACCTGAGGTCAGGAGTTTGAGACCAGCCTGGCCAACATGGGGAAACCCCGCCTCTACTAAAAATACAAAATTAGCCAGGCATGGGGGTGCATGCCTGTAATCCCAGCTACTCAGGAGGCTCAGGCAGGAGAATCGCTTGAACCCAGGAGGTGGAGATTGCAGTGAGCCACCACTGGACTCCAGCCTGGGTTGACAGAGTGAGACTCCATCTCATAAAAGGAAAAAGGGGGAGAGGGGGAGGTATATGGGCCCACCCAAAAATTTCAGAATTTTCCCTGATGCTGGCCTGGAAGGAGTGAGTGATAGTACAGGGCTTTATTCCTAAATAACTTCAGTTTAGCCCCAGTTGTTTTTCTTGCATTAGTCCAGAAGACCCACTCAAAGAAAACTTCGGCTGAGTGCAGTGGCTTGTGCCTGTTATCCCAGCACTTTGGGAGGCTGAGGCGAGTGGGTCACTTGAGCCCACGAGCTCAAGATCAGCCTGGACAACAAAGCGAGATCCCTTCTCTACAAAAAATTTAAAAAATTAGTTGGGCTTGGTGACACACACCTGTAGTCCCAGCTACTTCAGGAGGCTGAGGTGGGAGGATTGCTTGAGCCCAGGAGGTCGAGGCTGCAGCGAGCTGTTATTGTAGCACTGCACTCCAGCCTGGGCAACAGAGGGAGACCCTGTCTCCAAAAAAAAAAAAAAAGAAAGAAAACCTCCCTCCACACAGCTGGGCTGTCCAGCTGCTCCTGAGTCAGGTAGGTCCAGCCCCACATCTGCACATGGGGTACCCCCTGCCTGGATGGCTTGCATCCTGACCAACCCCTGCCACCCCCGCATCCCACACTTGTCATAGAAGTGGATGCTACGTTTAGTTCATTGAGATGTCTCCAATACCACTACCATCTTGCACCGTTACTTATCTGGACTGTTGGTGTAGAATTTGCCTTCCTGTCTAGAGTGGCAGCTCTTTGAGGTCAGGGTCCCTTTTCTCAGTGGTGCCTACTTCATAGGAAGGGACAAGTAAAATTCTTCAAATAAATGCTTTTTCTTTTATTGCAAGCATACAGCAGGTGCTCAACAAATATTTGCTAATTGCCTCATTGGCAAGTATCCTATTCTGTAGCCAACTCCTCCCGCTTCAGAATGGGCCTTTGAAAAGGGCATATTTTGCCAGGCACGATGGCTCATGCTTGTAATCCCAACACTTTGGAGGCCGAGGCAGGTGGATCATCTGAGGTTGGGTATTCGAGACCACTCTGGCCAACATGGTGAAACCCTATCTCTACTAAAAATACAAAAATTACCTTCACGCCTGTAATCCCAGCCACTCGGGAGGCTAAGGCAGAAGAATCACTTGAACCCGGGAGGCGGATGTTGCAGTGAGCCAAGATCACACCATTGCACTCCAGCCTGGGCAACAGAGCAAGACTCTGTCTCCAAAAAAAAAAAAAATAAAAGGCATATTCCCAGCCTGGGCAACATAGCAGGACCTCATCTCTACTAAAAAAATTTAAAAATTAGCCAGGTGTGGTGGCACGTACCTATAGTCTCAGCTACTCAGGAGGCTGAGACGAAGGACTGCTTGAGCCCGGGAGGTCGAGGCTGCAGGGAGCTATGATTGCGCCACTGCACTCCAGCCTGAGCAACAGGCTGACACCCTGTCTCAAAAAATAAGTAATAATAAATACATTAAAAGGTCACATTCTGTGACTCAGTCACGCTGTTAGAGTCAAAATAAGTCATGTCATGCTTCATCAGCAAGTCATCTCAGTCCAACAGTGGTATTCGGTATTTTCTCATGCCTGACTCAAACCTCTGTAGGCTTGAGTGGGTGGCATTTTGGGGGCCATGTCACCATTACTCATCCACTCATCCAGTCAAGCAACCAAGCATTCATACATTTAGTTAGTTATTCATTCATTTGTTTAAAAAATAGCACTTACTACACATTAGACATAACATGTAACTGCTAGTTTCATTATATACCCCGATCCTCTAGAATCTCTAAATGGATAAATTTCCTAAATAAGTGACATTCTAGTAATATACAGACAATAAACAAATAGGTAAGATATATAGTATTTTAGATAGTGATATATGCTAAGAAAACAGGAAAAGGGATATGAAATGTCAGGGGATGGATTTTTTTTTTCCAGATAGAATCTCGCTGTGTCACCCACTGCAATGGAGTGCAGTGGCACGATCTCTGCTCACTGCTCACTGCAACCTCCGCCTCCCAGGTTCAAGCAATTCTCCTGCCTCAGCTTCCTGAGTAGCTGTGACTATAGGCGCGTACCACCACGCCCTACTAATTTTTATATTTTTAGTAGAGATGGGGTTTCACCATGTTGGCCAGGCTGGTCTCGAACTCCTGACCTCAAATGATCTGCCCACCTCAGCCTCCCACATTGTTGGGATTACAGGCATGAGCCTCTGTGCCAGCTTCAGGGGATGGACGTTTATATTCTACGTAAGTTGGCCAGAGAACCAAAATCTGTATTAGTCATGGTTCTCCAGAGAAACAGAAAATAAAACCAATAGGATGAAAAAATGAGGTGGTGGGGTGAAAAAGAGATTGAAGTCTGCAGAGCAGGCCGGTAGGCTGGAGACCCAGGGAAGAGTTGATGTTTCAGCTGGAGTCTACAGGCAGTCTGGAAGTAGAATTCCTTCTTCCTGGGGAGACTGTGGTCATTTTTTTTCCCCAAGGCCTTCAGCTGATTGAATGAGGCCCACCCATATGATGGTGTGTAATCTGCTTTGCTCAAAGTCTACAAAGGAGGTGGCTTTTGAGGAAAAAAAAAAAATCTGCAGAAAGTGAGGAAATGAGTCATGCAAATAAACATCTGGGAAAAAGAAATCTAGGTAGCATGAGAAGCAAGTCCAAAGGCCTTGAGGTAGACGTGTGCTGGACATGCTGCTGGAATAGAGTGACTGTGATGGTTAATAGTGTCAATTTGATTGGATTGAAGGATGCAAAGTGTGGTTCCTGGATGTGTTTGTGACGGTGTTGCCAAAGGAGATTAACATCTGAGTCAGTGGACTGTGAGAGGCAGACCCGCCCTCAATCTGGGTGGGCACCATCTAATCAGCTGCCAGTGTGGCTGGAATAAAGCAGGTGGGAGAAGATGGAAGAGCAGACTGGCTGAGTCTTCTGGCCTTCATCTTTCTCCCATGCTGGATGCTTCCTGCCCTCAAACATTGGACTCCAACTTCTTCAGATTGTGGACTCTTAGACCAGTGGTTTGCTGGGGCTCTTGGGCCTTTGGCCGCAGACTGAAGGCTGCATTGCCAGCTTCCCTACTTTTGAGGTTTTGGGACTCAGACTGGCTTCTTTGCTCCTCTACTTGCAGACTGTCGTGGGACTTTACCTTGTGCTCATGAGAGTCAATACTCCCTAATAAACTCCCTTTCATAGACACATCTATCCTATTAGTTCTGTCCCTCTAGAGAACCCTGACTAATACAGTGACCAAGGGTGAGAGCAATGGAGATTTGAAGTCCAGGGCGCAGAGCATGCAGGACCTTGCAGGTCTTAAAACCACTCGAGTGTTATTCTGAGAAAATGGAGCAGAGGGATTGAACAAAGGAATAACACTATTTGACTTACGTTTTAACAAAATTGTTGGCAGCTGTGGTGAGAACAGAGTGCAGGTGGGCAAGGACAGAAGCAAGAAACCGTTTGGAAGGCTATTTGAATAGCCCAGGTGAGAAATGGTGGTGGCTTAGATCTTGGTAGCAGTCAGAGAGAGGGAAAGGTCAAGGGAAATGGCCGAATTCTGTCGATCATTTGAAAATATAGCCAAGAAGATTTGCTGACAGGCTGGATATGGGTTATGGGAGAAAGAAAGGAATCGAGGATGACACTAAGGTTTTTGTCCTGAGCCAGTGCAGCTGAGGTGAGGAAGTTTGCAGGAGTAGCTTGAAGTAGAGGGGAGGGTACACATCCAAGACTCTGTTTGGGACAGGCAAGTGGGGTGCCTAACACATATCCAGATGGAGATGTCTAGTAGACAACTGGATGTACAGCTCAGGAGGGAGACAGGTTCAGGCTTGAGATATAAACTGGGGAGTTATCAACATATAGATGGCTTTAAAGTCCTGAAACACTAAAGGAGATGACGTAGAAAGTGAGAGTAGATAAAAAGAGGTTTAAGGATTAAACTTTGGGGCACCTCAACACTTGGAAGTTGGGAAAATGAAGAGGACCCAGCAAATGGGACAAGAAAGAGTGCTCAAAAAGAGAAACCAAGGGGGACTCCATCTCAAAAAAAAAAAAAAAAAAAAAAGCCAGGTCAGGCACGGTAGCTCACACTTGCCACTCCAGTGATTTGGGAGGCTGAGGTGGGAGGATTGCTTGAGCCTAGGAGTTTGAGACCAGCCTGGGAAACATACCAAGACCCTGTCTCTACAAAAAATTTAAAAATTAGCCAGGCTAGGCTGGGCGCGGTGGCTCATGCCTGTAATCCCAGCACTTTGAGAGGCTGAGGTGGGCAGATCACTGGAGGTCAGGAGTTCAAGACCATCCTGGCCAACAGGGTGAAACCCCATCTCTACTAAAAATACAAAAATTAGCCAGGCGTGGTGGCAGGCGCCTGTAATCCCAGCTGCTCTGGAGGCTGAGGCAGGAGAATGGCTTGAACCCGGGAGACAGAGGTTGCAGTGAGCCGAGATCACACCACCGCACTCCAGCCTGGGTGACAGAGCGAGACTCTGTCTCAAAGAAAAAAAAATTATCCAGGCATGGTGGTGCACACCTGTAGTCCAAGCTACTCTGGAGGCTGAGGCGGGAGGATTGTTTGAGCCCAGGTCAAGGTTGCAGTGAGCTATGATAGTGCCACTGCGTTCCAGCCTGGGCAACAGAGCCAGAACCTTTCTCAAAAAGAGAGAGAGAGGAGACAGCTGGGCATGGTGATGCACACCTGGAGTCCCAGCTACTTGGGAGGCTGAGCCAGGAGTTTAAGGCTATAGTGTGCTGTGATCCTTGAGCCTGTGAATAGCCATTGTACTCCAGCCTGGGCAACATAGCGAGACCCTGTCTCTTTAAAATAATAAAAGAAGGCAAAAGAAGTGAGTGGGGTATTGTGGGAGCCAAGGAGTACAGTATTTCAAGGGGAAAGTGATCAACATGTCAAATGCTGCCACTAAGGACTGAGAAGTGACCACTGGACTTGGCAAATGTTGGAGAGCTTTTGTGACTAGGGCAGTTGCAGTTTGGTAGAGAGATGAGGCCTGATTGGGTAGGTTCATGGGAGAATAGAAGCAGAGAAATTAGAGACAATAAACAGAAGCAACTTTTTTTTTTTTTTTTGTGATGGAGTCTCTCTCTCTTGCCCAGGCTGGAGTGCAATGGCACAATCTCGGCTCACTGCAACCTCCACCTCCCGGGTTCAAGCGATTCTCCCGCGTCAGCCTCCTGAGTAGCTGAGATTACAGGTGCCTGCCACCACGCCCGGCTAATTTTTGTATTGTTAGTAGAAACGGGGTTTTGCCACGTTGGTCAGGCTGGTCTCAAACTCGTGACCTCGTGATCCACCCGCCTTGGCCTCCCAAAGTGCTGGGATTACAGGCGTGAGCCACCGTGCCCGGGCTTTTTTTTTTTTTTTTTTTTTTTTAAGGCTGGAGTATTGAGCAGAGCACAGACGGGCTGGAGTGCAGTGGCACAATCATAGCTCACTGCAGTCTTGAACTCCTGGGCTTAGGCAATCCTCCCACCTCAGCCTCCCGAGCAGCTAGGACTACAGGCTCACACACCACTATACCCAGGTACATTTTTATTTTTTTTCTAGAGGCAGGGTGTCACTGTGTTGCTCAGGCTGGTGGTCTCCAGCTCCTGGCCTCAAGCAATCTTCTTATCTCAGCCTCCTGAGTCACTGGGATTACAGGCATCAGCCACAGGGCCTGGCCCAGAAGCAACTCTTATTAATTCATATCAAAGAAATAGTAGCACGTGTGTGCTGATGGGAATGATGCAGTAAATAGGAGAAAACTGGTGATGTGGTAGAGAGGAAAGTATTGCCACAGCCTGTTCTTGAGAGGGGATAGAATCTAGCACGCAGTGGAGAGGCTGCGGTTGGCCAGGAACATAAGTCATTCACCTTATTGGAGAGGAAGTGGAGTATCACGGGTTCAGATGCAGGGGGAAGGGAAGCTGCTATGCTGGGAACTTGTGCACATGCTCTTCTAATAATTTCCATTTCCTCAGTGAGGTAGGAAGCAAAGTCAGGCTCAGCTGAGAGAGTGAAAATAGAGGAGGAGAGGTTGAAAGTTTGAGGAGAGAGTTAAAATATCCAGTGCTAAATTTTGCATGGATTTCTACACGTCGGAAGGAAGCTCTTCAGTAGTTAGAGCACAAGACATACCAAGCCCAGGAGGGAGTTAAAGGAAAGTCTGAAGTTCACTGTAAGATCAGTGTTCACAGAAGGGAGGGAAGAGGGGAGTGCAAAGGACGCCAGGATGCCCACAGCAAGACAGGAAGTACCCCTAAGTGGACAAAGGGCATACCAGGTAGGGGGCCAGAGATACCAGTAATGGGGGCCCGAGTTAGACCCTATTGTGAGGTCTGTCAGTGCCTCCAGGAAGTGATAGATAAAGGGCATTCCCTCCATTGTGCCCGTTTGCTCCCTTCAAATGGAAGATGGGATGTAGAAGGTCAGGCAGGCCAGGAAGAAACATTTGTTTGCAGGGCCCCCCACCTCCAAGTGGCTGGCCCAGCTTCCCCATTAACACAGGGTGTGCTGTGATGATTATGCCTGTGAATAGCCATTATACTCCAGCCTGGGCAACATAGCCAGACCCCATCTCTTTACAAATAAAATAGTAAAAAAATGAAAGAGAGAAGGCAAAAGAGGTGAGTGAGATATTGTGGGAGCCAAGGAATAAAGTATTTCAAGGGGAAGGTGAAAGTATTTCAAGGGGAAAGTGGCCCAGCTCCTCCATTAACACATGGCAATGGGGTGGGCGGCAGGGGGATGCTATAAGGAAGGAGAGAAAGATGATCTTCTGCACTTTAAGAAGCTCCCAGTGTGAGAAGGCTGTGGTTCTCAAGTGTGATCCCCAACCAGCAGCATCAGTTTCACCTGGGAAATTGTTAGAAATGCACATTATCGGGCCCCACCCCAAACCTGCTGCTATGGTTTGAAGGCATCCCCTCCAAAATTCATGTGGAGAGGGAATCCCCATAGTGGTGGTATTAAGAGATGGGGCCTTTCAGAGGTGTTAAGCCATGAGGGCTCTGCTGTCATGAATGGATCCATGCCATATAAAAGGGCTGCAGGGAACGGCTTAGGCCTTTTTTGCCCCTCTGCCCTCTACTATGTGAGGGTGACGCTAGGACAAGACACCACCCATGGACACTAAACCTGTCAGTGATCTTGGACTTCCCTGATCTTGGACTTCCCAGCCTCCAGAACTGTGAGGCATCATTTCTGTTCTTTATAAATAACTCAGCCTCAGGTATTTTGTTATAAATAACTGAGTCTCAGGTATTTTGTTATAGCAGCACTACAGGACTAAGACATCTAGTAACTCAGAAACTCCGAGTGCAGTGAGGCCCAACAAGCTGTGTTTTAACATGATCATTGGTATGTACACCAAAGTTTGAGAAACAGCGCTTGAAGGCAGCCTGTAGCAGTTTCTGTCTGTTCTTATCCAGTACTGCCACCTATTGGGCAAGCTCTTCAGAAGCTCTGAGGTTAATACAAACATTAGGAAAAACAAAACGGAATTTCCTTTTTCAATATTAAATAACTTTACAAAGCAAAAGCAAACCCTTTGCATTATGCAAACACTAATTTTCCATGGTTGTAATGAGTGTGTTTAGACTCTTCTGTTTCTTTCATAAAACATTTTGTACCCGCTTTCCATGTATTCACCTAGTAAAATATAGAGTTAGTATTTTTGTTATAATATTCCATCAGGATAAAATTACGTAGTCACAGTGACCACACATTTCAAAGTAAACTGGATGCATGGTCTGGCCAAGCATAAACAGGTGAAGACAATGTGACCTAATATTTGGAATTCATACCATCTGTAGAAATCTTAGATGTTTGTTATATCACAAATTAGTCTGTTGTTCCATGGTTTTATATGCTGGAGCTATTTCTGGTTTTCAGTAGTTACTATCAATAAGGCAATAAGTACCATGTTACTATAGCTGGGTGGTTATTTCTTTGGGATTATAATCTCTAAAGTAAAATCTCTAGCCCAAAAGGTATAATAACAGACAGTATTATTTTAAATAAGTTAAAAAAAAAACTAGAAATAACCCAAAGGTGTTTGCAACAACCTTATCACAACATAGTGCCAAGGAATGTTGCCAAGGTTCCTGGCTTCCCAGCATCTTTGGAAGCTTTGTTAGTCCTGCCTCCCTGGTAGAAGCCAGAAAACTTGCTTTCTCAGCTTCCTTTGCAGACAGTTCACACACAACCCAGGGCTCATCCATCAGCCATCTCAAAATCGGACTGATTCCAAAGTGAGCAATGTGCAGAAGCAGGAAACACATGGAACCTACTTTCTGGTGAGGGTGGCACCGGCGTCCAGAATCCAGAGGTTCTGGAATCCAGTTCTCAGTATCACAGGTGCAAGCTGTGGGTCCACATCCAGTGGTCTTCACTGGATACCCAGTGATGCGGTTTCAGCAGTACTCCTGGCTGGGTAACCTTTAAGTCCCACACTCTGGCCCTCAGAGATCTGCGAACTAACTTTCTTTGTTTGTTTCTTTGTTTGTTCGTTTGAGACAGAGTCTCATTCTGTCGCCCAGGCTGGAACGCAGTGGCACAAACTCGGCTCACTGCAACCTCCACCTCCTGGGTTCAAGCAATTCTCCCGCCTCAGCCTCCCGAGTAGCTGGGACTACAGGCACCCACAACCATGTCCAGCTAATTTTTTGTATTTTTAGTAGAGATGGGGTTCCACCATGTTGGCCAGGCTGGTCTCAAACTCCTGACCTCAGGTGATCTGCCCACCTCGGCCTCCCAAAGTGCCGAGCTTACAGGCGTGAGCCACTGCGCCTAGCCCGTGAACTAATCTTCTTTAATAAACTCCCTCTTGGGCCAGGCGCAGTGGCTCATGCCTATAATCCCAGCACTTTGGGAGGCCGAGGCGGGTGGATCACCTGAGGTCAGGAATTCGAGACCAGCCTGGCCAGCATGGTGAAACCCTGTGTCTACTAAAAATACAAAAATTAGCCGGGTGTGGTAGCAAGTGCCTGTAATCTCAGCTACTTGGGAGGCTGAGGCGGGAGAATCGCTTGAACCCGGGAGGCGGAGGTTGCAGTGAGCCTAGATCGTGCCATTGCACTCCAGCCTGGGCAACAAGAGCAAAACTCTGTCTCAAAAATAAATAGAAATAAACTCCCTCTCTGCCTGCATGATTGTTCTAGTACTTTTGCTACGTTACAAATCAACCTAAAACTTAGTGGATTATGTAGTTTAAGTAGGGTTTCTCAATCTCAGCACAGTTGGCATTTGGGACCAGATAATTCTTTGTCCTGGAGGCTGTCCTGTATCCTGCAGGATGGTTAGCAGCACCGCTGGTCTCCACCCACTGGAAGCAAGTACCACCATGCACCCACCCCCAAGTTATGACAATATCTCCAGGCATTGCCACACATCCCGGCGGGGGGGAGGGCAGCGCGGTGCAAAATCTCCCCCAGTTGAGAATTACTGGCTTAAAGCAACATTCAAGTATTGAGGACTGTATTAGCTGGGAGGGTCTGGCTTAGTGTGATTCATGCAGTTGTAGTCAAATGGTAGTTAGAGCTGGACCAGTGGGGGACTGTAGCAGCGGGGGGCTGGCTGGAAATCTTTTTCTTCTCATGTAGCGTCAAGGGCTCTTCCCGTGATCTCTTTGTATGAGCTTGTTTGGGCTTTGTCTTAGCATAGTGACGTCAGGTTAGTTTAACTACTTGTATAGAAGTTCTGGGCTCCAAAGGGGTGTGTCAAAAAACTAGGTAATGCCTCTTAAGACCTAGCCTCAGAAATCACATGTTACCATTTCCACCATAGTCACAAGATTCAAGGGGAGGGAACACAGACGCCACCTCTCCATAGGAAGAATGCCAAAGTTACATTGTAAGGTCATGTGGAATGGGAGACATTGTTAAGACTTTCTTTAGGAAAATCTCATCTGTCCCAGTGATCAACATCACTACTCATCAGGGAAATGCAAATTAAAACCATGAGCTACCTCTACAAATCCCCAGAATTGCTAAAAATAAAAAGCCTCTTAATACTAGGTATTGGCAAGGATGTGGAGCAACTGGAACTCTCATACGTTGCTGATGGGAATATAAATTGGTACAACCACTGTGGAAACATTATTTAACTGTATCTACCAAAGCTAAATACATGCCTGGTCTATGGCCCAACAATCTCTTTCCTAGGTTTGCACCTAAGAGAAATAAATGCATATGTATACCAAAAGACATGAATGAGAATGTTCCTAGAAGTTTTATTCAGCATAACTAAAAACTGGAAAAGAACCAAATGTCTGTCAGTAGGAGAATGAATATGTGATCTATTCATCCAATAGAACATTACACTGCAGTACAAAAGGACAACTTACATACACAACAAGGGTGAATCTCCTAACTGTATGTTCAGCAAAGGAAGTCAGACACATACATATGGTGTAATTCCATGTATATAATGTTCAAGAACAGGAAAACTAATCGATGATGATAGAAATCAGAGGAAATGGTTACTTGTAGTGGGAAGAGGGGATTCATACTGGGAAGAGGCACAAAGAACTTCTGGAAGACTGAGGATCATCTATATTTTGGTCCAGGTGGTGATTACACAAGTTTATACACATGTAAAAGTTAAGGTGTATAATGTACTAACGCTCTTTGAGTACTTTATTCCATTCCTCAATAAAAAGTAGAAATAGGCTGGGCACGGTGGCTCATGCCTGTAATCCCAGCACTTTGGGAGGCCGAGGCAGGCAGATCACCTGAGGTCGGGAGTTCAAGACCAGCCTGACCAACATGGAGAAACCCCGTCTCTACTAAAAATACAAAAATTAGCCGGGCGTGGTGGCACATGCCTGTAATCCCAGCTACTTGGGAGGCTGAGGCAGAAGAATCACTTGAACCTGGGAGGCGGAGGTTGCAGTGAGCCAAGATCATGCCATTACACTCCAGCCTGGGCAACAAAAGCGAAACTCTGTCTAAAAAAAAAAAAAAAGAAAGAAAATTCCTTTGCTGTTTAAAAGTAGTTAGTATATTCTATCAGTTAAACTAAGACCTTCACCCTTCACCTCAGGAAGATGGTGACCCTCGCTGCTGGGAGGTCCAGGCTCACACAGCAGCCACAGTGTTCCTGTGAGGCCTGCCCCTCTGCCAGTTAGGCCCTCTAGATAACCATTTCCACTAGGGATGCACCCAGGAGAATTTTCCTAGAGGAGAGAAGTACACAATCAAGCACTGTAACCATAAAATATTAAAAGCTTGGCAACCAAAAAATGTATCAGTGAATAGCAGATTATACACAGCTGAAAGATAAACCAGGAATCTGAAGGCTATATTGAGAAATTTTCCCAGAACAGAGCATAGAGATAAAGGGATGAAAAGAGTGAAGAAAATTGTAAAGACACATGGAGAAAAGATTCAGTAGTTACAAATTCCTCTAAAAGAATTTCCAGAAGGAGATAATTGAAGCAATATTCAAAAAATAATAGTCAACAAATTCCTGGAACAGCACCAAAACACAAGTCCTTAGACTGAGAGAGACCTCTCTGAATGCTAATCAGGATTTACAAAAAAAAAAAGAAAAACATAGACACTGTGGTAAATTTTGAGAACAAGAAGGATGAACAGCTACCAAAAAGTTACCAGAACAAAAAGACCCCCCAAAAATGAGAACGAGATTAACATGAGACTTCCCATCAGCAAAATAGATGCAAATATATTGATCATTGCTGAAGTCAAGGGAGGGATATCTGGGGTCACATTGTGTTATTCCTTCTACTTTTCTGTAAGATTAAAATTTTTCAGAGTAAAAAGATGTTTTTTTGTTTTTTGGGGTTTTTTTATGGATGCAAGAAGATAATAGAGTAATAGTTGCTAACTGCTGAGGGAGAATATCTGTGGGTTTTTTTTGCTTGTTTGTCTGTTTTTGAGATGGAGTTTCGCTCTTGTTGCCCGGACTGGAGTGCAGTGGCACGATCTCAGCTCACTGCAAGCTCCGCCTCCCGGGTTCAAGTGATTCTCCTGCCTCAGTCTCCCGAGTAGCTGGGATTACAGGCACCCGCCACCATGCCCAGCTAATTTTTTGTATTTTTAGTAGAGATAGAGTTTCACCGTGTTGGCCAGGCTGGTCTGGAACTCCTGACCTCAGGTGATCCACCTGCCTCAACCTCCCAAAGGGCACACAATGCCAGGGAAAATATCTTTGAACTTCAAATTCTATATCTATTAACATTGTCCTTCGAGAATGAGGGCAAAATAAAAACATCCTCAGATTACAAGGACTCAGACATTTGATCATAACAGATGCTCCAAGAGCACTTCAGTAAGAGAAAAATGAAACCAGGCTGGGCACAGTGGCTCACGCCTGTAATTCCTACACTTTAGGAGGCCAAAGCGGGAGGATCGCTTGATCTCAGGAGTTCAAGACCAGCTTGGGCAACATAGTGAGATCCCATTTCTACAAAAAATACAAAAATAAACAGTCAGGAGTGGTGGCACATGCCTGTGATCCCAGCTACTCAGGAGGCTGAGGTGGGAGGATCACTTGAGTCCAAGAGGTTGAGGCTACAATGAGCTGAGATCACACCACTGCACTCCAGCCTGGGTGACAGAGTGAGACTCTTTCTCAAAAAAAAAATAAATTAAAAAATGAAACCAATGAGAAGTGTGAGACTTCCAAATTGGCTGTTCTTTTTCAATATCATTTTGATTATTCTGAGCCCCTTACATTCCATATGAATTTAAGGATCAACTTTTTTCATATCTGCAAAAAGACCATTAAAATGTAATATGAAATGTATTAAATCTTTTTAAAATTGTGGATATTATTGCCATCTTAACAATATTAAATTTTCCAAAAAAAAGAAATGGTAGGATGCCAGAAGCAATAGACAACAAAGAAATTAATAAGATACCGGTAGGTCTAAATTATTGCTTATAAAATTCATAGTCTTTAATACCAAACTAACTAAAATTCAAGATATATCAACATGGAAGAGATAGGAGAGGGAGGAAGGGAATTCAAACCTTTTTTTTTTTTTTTGAGATGGAGTCTCACTGTTGCCCAGGCTGGAGTGCAGTGGTGTGATCTCAGCTCACTGCAACCTCCGCCTACTGGGTTCAAGCGATCCTTTCACCTCAGCCTCCTGAGTAGCTGGGATTACAGGCACATGCTACCATGCCCAGCTAATTTTTGTATTTTAGTAGAGACATGGTTTTGCCATGTTGCCCTGGCTGGTCTCGAACTCCTGGCCTCAAGTGATCCACCTGCCTTGGCCTCCCAAAGTGCCGGGATTATAGGTGTGAGCCACCACACCCGGCTGGAAATAAAAGCTTTCTAAAGGTCTGATTTTGTTCAGGTTGGTTATACTGGAACTAACTGACCCTTAAACTAGTGCTCCTCAAACTTTAATATGTATGCAAATCATCTGCAGAATTTTGTTAAAGAGCAGTTTCTGATTCAGCAAGTCCCAGGTGGACCTGAGATTTTGCATTTAAAACGAACCCACAGACCACACATTGAGTAGCAAGACTTTAGACAAAACAGTGGTTCTGTACTGTGTCGATTCAGGGGGAACATATGCTAAGCTTTCCTCACTGTGTTTCAAAAATGTAAGAAATGATGGCGTGTTTTAGAAAATACTCAAGGACATGATTTTTAAAATTCATGGACTGGAAACTTAGTGGAAACCCATAGCAATAAGTGGGAGCTTAACGCACTGGCGCATAGCACCCAGGACCTGACACAAATAGCAAAGTCTGGAATTTCAACTCCAAGGAATAAGGAACTACTGCACACCTATTCACAGGAAAACTGATGAACTGAGCTCCTGCTCGACCAGCTATGTTTGAAAAATTCTTACGTAGCTGCTTGAGAGTGCAGCTAGAAACAAAGTTCTTGCCTGTGATAGAGTGGAAAAGCAGAGATATTTACACAGCAGGCACCAGGAATACATTTCATGCAAGCTCCTGGTTTGGAATTGTGATATACTCACAGGGCAAGAGCCCAGAGCCACTGAACTTTGTTCTCAGGACACTGGGCTGAAGCAATCATAAAACCATTTTCCAGGGAGAGTGAGAAAGAAAAAAAAGCCTCCATGTAAGATGAGCACTCAAAAAAAAAAAAATGACAAAGGCTACAATGAAACCCAACATATAAGAAGATTCACATAAAAGAAAATAGAAGTAATAGAGCAATCTGGAAAGGATTTAAAAATGAGTGCAGTTAAAGTCAACAAACAGGCCAGGCACGGTGGCTCACGCCTGTAATCCCAGCACTTTGGGAAGCCAAGGCAGGCAGATCACCTGAGTTCGGGAGTTTGAGACCAGCCTGACCAACATGGAGAAACCCCATCTCTATTTAAAAAATACAAAATTAGTCAGGCGTGGTGACGCATGCCTGCAATCCCAGCTACTCGGGAGGCTGAGGCAAGAGAGTGGCTTGAACCTGAGAGGCAGAGGTTGCGGTGAGCCGAGGTCATGCCATTGCACTCCAGCCTGGGCAACAAGAGCAAAACTCAGTCCCAAAAAAAAAAAAAATTAATATAAAAAAAAGCAGGTGGTTATGAATCAAGAATAGATGAAACTCAGCCAGGTGCGGTGGCTCACGCCTATAATCCCAGCACTTTGGGAGGCTGAGGTGTGCGGATCACTTGAGGCCAGGAGTTCGAGACCAGCCTGGCAAACATGTTAAAACCCCGTCTCTACTAAAAATTAAAAAAAAAAAAAAAAGCTGGGCATGGTGGCGCACGCCTGTAGTCCCAGCTACTTGGGAGGCTGAGGCAGGAGAATTGCTTGAACCCGGGAGGCAAAGGTTGCAGTAATCCGAGACTGCACCACTGCACTCCAGCCTGGGCAACAGAGCAAGACTCTGTCTCAAAAAAAATAAAAATAAAAATAGATGAAATCTTGGAAACCTTTTTAAAGCCACTGAACTCCAGCTAGGAAAAGAAAAATCTCTCTAGATATTTTCAACAGAGGCATCTTTATAGAAGGAATTTATTACACAGGTGACGGAGGAACTTAGAAGCCAAGAGGGGATGGTGAGACATCCCAGAGATTCAAAACAGGAAAAAAAGCTGCTACCTCCCCTGTGGCTAAAGGGACAGCAGAAGGAGGGTGTGTTACCAGAATCAAGCATTTAGAGCTATCTGATCGGGGTAGAACCACAGCAGGATCTGAGACCATGGAAGGTGCAGCTATCTGGCAGGAGATGGAGACACAGTCTCTTCCAGAGACATTGCTCAAAGCAGAGACAGAGGGAGAGAAATACCCTAGTTTCACTCTTATCTCTCCCTCAAGTCATCTGCCAATACTTCCCACAGGCCAAACTTACACAGAAAAGACCATGGGGTATATAGTTCCCTGCAACACAGCACAGGGCAGAGTAGGATGGGGAATGAATCTGGGGACAAAGTAACAAGTGCCCAGCATAATAAGATAAACAAGAGAATGGACACAAAGAGTGAGTTTGTGATTTAGAAGGCTGAGCTGAGGAAGTCATCCAGAGTCAGTGATAAAGAGATGAAAAATATGAAAAAGTAGTTCAGAGCTAGGGGGATAGATTGAAAAGCACCAAAACATATTTAATATAAGTTCCAGAGAGAGAGAGAAACTATTTAAGGTGATGATGTCTGAGAATTTTCCAGAACCAAAGAAAGACAGTGCCCCTAGACTTAAAAAGCTATTTCTGGGAAAGATGGGCTGTACTATTTATACCAACCATCCCACTGAAAACAACTAAATATGTGATATAAAATTTTATTTTTTTATTGTTTTATTTTCATGCTGTTTTAAGGACTTTATAAAATTGTAAATCTTTTTTTTTTTTAAGAGATGGGGGTCTCACTATGTTGCCTAAGCTGGTCTCGAACTCCCTGGCCTCAAGCGATCCTCCTGCCTCAGGCTCCTGAGTAGACAGGAATACAGATGCGGGCCACTGCACTTGGCTTAAAATTTTAAATCTTAAGAGCATTAAAAAGCTAATGAAAGTAAGTAAATTCCAGGCTAAGCTCCAAGAAAAAAGCAGAAGCCTATAGAAAGATAATTTTAAAGCACAAAACAATGCTTACCCCAAGGTGGTATGCTAATAAGAAATACTTGTGCTTCAATTTTAGTGGATTAATGAGAAAATTTGGACATAAAACAATGTCAGGGCCTGCCCAAGGTAGAGAAAATAACAGGAGGCCTTTTACAGGCTAAGCTGGGATTGCACTGGCTTAGCGATATTTGGAGCAGGAAGAAAAGGAAAAGGAAAAAAATCTTGTGCCCATGAAGCTGGCTTTTGCGTGAATTTGCAGCACAAGTTCAGTGTCTGGGTAGTTCAGAGAAATTACAATTATATCCTCATCTAAAATGGTCCCAGATGAGGAGTAATCCAAGAAGAAAAAGTAAATGCAAAATCTTTTTGAGAAAAGCAGCTTCATCTTGGGCTTCAGTGAATCTCCAAAATAATTTTTCAAGTACAGCGACCAGTATAAAGGAAAAAATATTGGCTTACACCTGTAAGTGCTTTAGGAAGCTGAGGCAGGAGGCTCCCTTGAGCCCCAGGAGTTGGAGACCAGCTTGGACAACATAACAAGACCTCGTCTCTACAAAAAATAAAATTAGCCAGGCAGTGGTGGTGCATAACTGTGGTCCCAGATACTCAGGAGGCTGAGGCAGGAGGATTGCTTGAGCCCAGGAGTTGGAGGCTACCATGAGCTACGATCATGCCACCACACTCCAGCCTGGGTAACAGAGCAAGACCGTGTCTCTATAAAAAAAAAAAAAAAATTAATAATAACCAAACAGGAGAACAAGGCACCAGGAGTGGGAGCCAGTTGAAACAACTGACTACAGAAACAGACATACCAAAACTTCAGACAGAGACTAATTTTTTTTTTTTTTAAGATGGAGTCTCACTCTCTTGCCCGGGCTGGAGTGCAGTGGCACAGTCTTGGCTCACTGTAATCTCCGTCTCCCGGGTTCAAGCGATTCTCCCACCTCGGCCTCCCGAGTAGCTGGGATTACAGACGTGCGCCAACACGCCCCATTGATTTTTGTATTTTTAGTAGAGACGGGGCTTCACCATGTTGGCCAGGCTGGTCTTGAACTCCTGACCTCAGGTGATCCATCTGTCTCGGCCTCCCAAAGTGTGGGATTACAGGCATGAGCCACCATGCCTGGCCGAGACCAATTTTTTAAATACTTAATTTATTTAAAGAATAAAAGACATGATTTAAAATATCTGCAAGAAGAAACAACTCTAAACAGTGATCCTTCTTGGTTTCTAATACCATATTCTCCAGTGAAAGGAACCAGGGGCTTGGCGCAGTGGCTCATGCTTGTAATCCCAGCACTTTGAGAGGCCAGGGCAGGCAGATCACAAGGTCAAGAGGTTGAGACCATCCTGGCCAACATGGTGAAACCCTGTCTCTACTAAAAATACAAAAATTAGCTGGGCGTGGTAGCGTGCACCTGTAATCTCAGCTACTCGGGAGGCTGAGGCAAGAGAATCGCTTGAACCGTGGAGGCAGAGGTTGCAGTGAGCCAAGATTGCGCCACAGCACTCCAGCCTGAGTGACAGAGTGAGACTCCATCTCAAAAAAAAAAAAAAAAAAAAGGAACCCGGGGTTCTTTAGAGAAATTGTTGATTCTAGGACTGGGGCGGGAAAAATACAAAATGAGCCTGGAGCATCTTGAAGGGCCAGAGATAAGGAAGTGCTCAAACAACAAAATCCTGGGGCTGTGTCAAAGGGACACAGGAGGCACCTGAGGGGAGCTAGCAATGGCCAAAGCTGAAACAATTTGGACAGGGGAAATAAAATGAAGAATGTAGTGCTGAATTATAACCTGAAGCATAAAAGAAATTTCCGGCCAGGTGCAGTAGCTCATGTCTATAATCCCAGCACTTTGGGAGGCCAAGGTGGGCAGATCACCTGAGATTAGGAGTTTGAGACCAGCCTGACCAACATGGTGAAACCCCGTCTCTACTAAAAATATAAAAAATTAGCCGGGCGTGGTGGCGCATGACTGTAATCTCAGCTATCCGGGAGGCTGAGGCAGGAGAATCACTTGAACTGGGGAGGTGGAGGTTGCAGTGAGCTGAGATGGTGCCACTGCACTCCAGCCTGGGTGACAGAGACTCTGTCAAAAAAAAAAAAAAAAAAAAAATCCATGACTCAACAGTAATATAAACACTTGAAAAAATTAATAAATGAAATGAGGCAGAATGGACAGTCTCCCATATGGAAGAATTCTACATGATTTATGTAGATATGCACTCCCCAGGGAGGTGAAACTTAACTCCCCACACCTTAAGTACAGGCTGTGCTTAGAGTTTTACTTCCAATGAGGACAGTATTAAAAGACTGGGGTGGAAAATAACAGCAGAGAAACCTCACAAGCACCATCTTGGCCAGGTGATCAAGGTTAATGTAATCTGTGACAAGTCACATTGATAGCATGTGTCCTTGATGGTGATGTGATGAGGGCCCATCACCTCTGTGGCCTCCTTCCTAAAAACCTGTAACCTTAGTCTAACCATGAGAAAAATATCAGACAAGCTTAATTTGAGGAATAGTCTGCAAAATACATGACCAGTACTCCTCAAAACAGTCAAGGTCACCAAAAATAGGTGAAGTGTGAGGAACCGTCGCAGTCCAGAGGAGGCTAAGAAGACATGATGACTATACAAAACATATCTGAGGGCCAGGCGCGGTGGCTCACGCCTGTAATCCCAGCACTTTGGGAGGCCGAGACAGGCGGATCACGAGGTCAGGAGATCGAGACCATCCTGGCTAACACGGTGAAACCCCGTCTCTACTAAAAATACAAAAAATTAGCCGAGCGTAGTGGCGGGTGCCTGTAGTCCCAGCTACTCCGGAGGCTGAGGCTGGAGAATGGCGTGAACCCAGGAGGCGGAGCTTGCAGTGAGCTGAGATCTCGCCACTGCACTCCAGCCTGGGCGACAGAGTGAGACTCCATATCAAAAAAAAAAAAAAAAGTATCTGGGAGGGATCCTGGAACACAGAAAAGACGTTGAGGGAAGCTAATGAAATATGAATAAAGTCAGGAATTTAATAATATCAGTATTGGCTTATTAGTTGCAACAAATGTACCATAATGTAAGATGTTAACAATAGGCAAGACTGAAGGCACGGTATATGGGAACTCTCTGTACTATCTTTGCAACTTTTCTGTCAATCTGAAACTATTCTGTTTGGGAGGCCAAGGTGGGTGGATCACTTGAGGTCAGGACTTTGAGACCAGCCTGGCCAACATGGTGAAACCCCCATCTCTACTGAAAATACAGAAATTAGCTGGGTATAGGAGCACATGCCTGTAATCTCAGCTTCTTGGGAGGCTGAGGCGGGAGAATTGCTTGAACCCTGGAGGCAGACGTTGCAGTGTGCCAAGATCATCCCACTGCACTCCAGCCTGGGCAACAGAGCGAGACTCCATCTCAAAAATAAAATAAACTATTCTAAAAGCAAAAGTTTACTTTGTTTAAAAAAAAGATGACCCCAAAACTTGGAAAAACAAACATACTTTCGTATAAAAAGATGACCCCAAATACTTGGAAAAACAAAATAGAACTTCTAGAAATAAAAAAACAGTAAGCAAAATTGAAAATTCAATGGATAGGTTTAACAGTAAATAACATAGAGATGAAGAAAGAGCCAATTGGAAGATGGTTCAGAAAACATTATCCAGAATTTAGCATACAGACAAAAACAAAATACGAAAGAGAAGTTAACATGGGAAATAATGTGAGAAGTCTAACATACATGTAGTTGGAGTTCCAGAAGGAAAAGAGAGAGCAACAATTAGGTAGAGGCATATTTGCAAGTGATAGAAGCTGAGATAAAAGACATTGATCCGTATATTCCAGAAGCCCAATGCATCACAAATAGGACTTTCTAAAATCCATACCTAACACGTCGCATCAAAACTGAAGAAAAAAATCTTCAAAAATAAATTTAAAAACAGCCATGAAAGATATATTACCTACAAAGAAGAAACAGTGGACTTTTTGACAAAAATAATGAAAACATAATTTCAGTGAGCACAAAAATAACAATAACAATCTATACTTAGTGAAAATGTCCTTCAAGAATAAATGAGAAGGCCGGGCGTGTTGGCTCACGCCTGTAATCCCAGCACTTCAGGAGGCCAAGGTGGGTGGATTACCTGAGGTCAGGAGTTCAAGACCAGCCTGGCCAACATGGTGAAACCCCGTCTCTACTAAAAATAGAAAAATTAGCCGGATGTGGTGGTACCCGCCTGTAATCCCAGCTACTCGAGAGGCTGAGAAAAAATTAGAAAAAGAAGAAAACTAGACAATAGAAGTAGAACCACAGAGATTCAGGTGAGGTTATTAGATTTCAATTTAAAAATTACTTTGGTTAATGTGTCCAAAGACTTAAAATATTTAGGCCAGGCACGGTGGCTCACGCCTGTAATCCCAGCACTTTGGGAAGCCGAGGCAGGTGGATCACTTGAGGTCAGGAGTTCGAGACCAGCCTGGCCAACATGGTGAAACCTCCTCTCTATTAAAAACACACAAATTAGCAAGGCATGGTGGCGCACGCATGTAGTCCCAGCTACTCGGGAGGCTGAGGCAGGAGAATCACTTGAGCCCGGGAGGCAGCGGTTGCAATGAGCTGATATCATGCCACTGCACTTCAGCCTGGGCAACAGAGTGAGACTCTATCTCAAAAAAAAAAAAAAAAAAAAAAGATTTTAAGTTTTGGCAAAAAATTAGAAACTATGAAAAGAACCAAATGAAAATTGAAAACAAAAACAGTAACTGAAATTAACTTGATCGATGGGTTTAACAGTATATTATACACAGCTAACAAAATAATTGATGAACTGGAAGATAGATGGGGAGAAAAAAATCCATGACAAAGTACAGAAGGAAAAAAAGAAAACAGGGTAAGAAACATAGGTTACAATGACTAGATCTAACAAAAGGGTAATTGGAGTTCCAGCAGGAGAGAAGAGATAAATTGGAACAAAGGCAATATTTTGGAGATAATGGCTAACAATTTTCTAAAACAAATGAAACATATGAGCCATATATTTAAGAATCAATATTAATCTAAAGCAGGATAAATAAAATAAAACCACAGCTAGGTACATCATAGTCAAATTGCTGAAAACGAAGAAACAAAATCTTACACACACACACACACACACACACACACACACACAAACAAACACAAAGGCAATTGCCTTCAAAGGAGCAATAGGACAGCTAGTTTCCCAACAGAACAAGTTCGAAGAAAATAAAATGAGATCTTCAAAGTGTTAAGAGAAAATAACTGTCTATCCCAAATTATATATTAATTGGAAATAACCTTCAAAATTGAACGTGAAATAAAAATATTTTCAGACAAAAGGCTGACAAAATTCCTTAAAGGAAATACTAAAAGGTATCCTTCAGGCAGAAAGAAGGTGATCCCAGATGAAAGTTTGTATTTGCAGGAAGGAATGAAGAGCAACTGAAATTGTAAATATGTAGGCGGTTCTAAATTAATACTGACTGTATAATACAACGAAAATAATGTCTTGGGAGGCTTAATATACACAGCTATAATGGCATATAGGTCAGGAGAGGGTATAAATGAAGTGTTCTAGAGTCTTGCATTGTCTGGGAAGTAGGCAAAAATGCCAGTTAACATTAGACTTTAACAAATCAAAAATGCATGTTGCAATCTTTCTTACAAATACAGCCCATCAGTTTTACTCCTGGGTACATGCCCAAGAAAAATGTGTGAGCATGTGCACCAAAAGAGAAGTGTAAGAATGTTCCTAGCAGCAGTATTTGAGATAGCCCCAGATGTCGATAGAGAAAAATAAGTTGTAGTAGATTCATCCAATGGAACAAAACAGAATCAGGGAGTTCCAGAGAGTCTCCGTGGTTTGACAGTCTTTCCCAGCACTGCCTCTGGAATGAATAGACTTGCTTCACTCCGTTTAGGATTAAAGGATTAAAAGTTCTGGAGGAGTGAGTCACCCTCACATACTTTCGGCAACATGCTGGCACCTTGGCTCTGTTGAAGAGATTAGAGGAAGAATCTAGAAGATGTTGCCTTCAGGGGCCTCTTCATTTCTGTAGTGGGAGTTCTGCTAGATCCTCGATTTATCATTCCACCAAGATGGTGCACACCTAGGGAACTGGCCAGAGGTGATCACGCGTGCTGTCAGGAAGGATGAATGGATGTGGGTGGTACCGCCTTCCCCCACGAAATAGTCCATCCCTTTGGACATAGCTTCCCATAGATATACTTTCCAAAATTCTGTTGGCTAAAATAATGTGATTTTTTTTCCCCTTAAAACATAAAATGGACTCACATTTCCCAAAGAGAGACACACCAAAGTCTCCTCCATTTCTGCACCTACCTCCAACATAAAGATCTTTGGATCAGACCTGTGCCTCTTCTAATTCCATCACAATTCTGTAACCTATGGTCTAAATAGCAAGTTTATCCATATTGAGGAAAAAGGAGCCAAAGAGATGAGAAATTGTTTATGAACATATATATTTGGCAAGGAAGAAAATTCGAGGATCAGCAACAGTCTTTGTGTTTGCAAGTAGCTATGAGGCTCCTGTCCTCTCTCATGCAATCCAAATTCCTCTTCCCTTGCTGGTGTGAGGTGTCCCAAGCTTTACTTCCTGAGGGTCTATGCCCTTGTTAATCCTGCCTGTTTGGGTATTCAATGGTATTCCATTAACTGTTACCTAGGGACGCCCCCTGAGTTCCAGCCATCCTCTGTCCTACCCCCATGGTGCAACAGCAACCTATTTTGATTTTGCACTGATTGGAGGCCATCAGTCCAGCCAATGTCCTAACCCTGTGGCATTGCCTTCACACAGTGGTGTGAGCAAGCACTTTGTGGACTGCATAACCCCAGTGGCTCTCTCTAGAATGGTGACCTTGCTGAAAGCAGTGGCTCCTCCTCACCCCAGAGGGAGAGGCTGTATGTGATCTCAGTTTCTCACAGTCTCCCCTAGTGCCATCAGCAATGGCAGCTCATGTTCTCAGAATTGGTATGCAACTCCCCCAATAGTTGGCACCAAGGCTCAAATCCAATCCCCACCCCCGCACCCCCACACAGACACACACAACTCCTCTCATAGGAGCCCTATAAAAAGGGAGAGGCCCTGCCAGTTAGTATACGAAAAGATTGTCAGCCTCACTAATAACCAGGGGAATGCAAACTAAAACAACAACAAATCATTTTCACCTGCCAGATTGGAAAATACGACATTTTGGCAAAGATTGGGGCAAACAGGCAATTTCATTACTGCAGGAAGTATAAATTGGCACGGTCATTTTGGTGAGCAATTTGGGAGTGTGTCTAAGACTTAAAAATGCTCACATGATTTTCCCTCCCCTCCCCAACATTTCCTCTCTTAGGTGTGTTCCCTAGAAAAGGACACTCTGACATGGACAAGCAGGCGGTGTTCACTGTAGCATCGTGTAGGAAAATGAAAATCTAGAAACAACCTATAAGTCATCAGTGGGAAAATAAGTTTTCATTTTTTATAGCTAAGAATTAACTAGATCCACATGTAGCAACAGGGATTTCAAAACTGAATGAGATGGTTGAGTGGAAAAAAGCGAGGAATGAAAAAAGTGAATGTTATGGAAGGAGAGTATCATTGTTGCAAAAACACGTGTGTTTATGTAATTTTTTTTTTTTAGGTCTGGAAAGATTTACTCCAAACTCATAACTGAGGGTGGGGAGGGGTGGGGAGGAGAGGGACCTAGATTGAGTTACTGTCAAAGAGGACTCTATTTATAACGTACTTATATTCATAAGGAGAATGTATTCATGTTATACTCTTGCAACAGAAAATTAATGATAAAAAGTAATACATGTTCCTCTGAAAAGTGTACCTAACCTTCAAACACTCATTCACATGGTATATGATCAAGATTTACCTTTTGTGACATCTCCTTTGCAGGACTACAGACTGAGTGGCTCCAGAAGTGTCCAAAAGTATTCCCCTGGGAACACAAGGTCTAATAGTTATAAACAGGCAAGCACAGTAGAAAGTTTTTACTGAGGCTTATGAAGCCAAATTCAAACAGGAAACTTCTAAAGCTTTTGAAAATCCATCAGAATTAGTTTGGGCCCCTGAATTAGTTAACCACTGCTGCATAACAAATTATCCTAAAACGTAATGGCTCAAAACGACACATTTCTTTTCTCAAAGTTTCTATGCTGCAGGAATCAGGGTCTCTCCTGGGGCTGCAATCAGAATGTTCACTGAGGCTACTGGCTCATCTGAAGGTTTCATAAGGGAAGGATCTGTTTGCAAATTCACTCACGTGGTTGGCCAGATTCCATTTCTCACAAGCTGTTGGACTAAGGGCCTTGGTTCCCCTGAGGGCGTCAGTTTCTTGCTGGTTGTTGGCCAGAAGCTGCTCTCAGTTCCTGGCCATGTGAACCTCTGCATGGGGTGGTTGACAGCATGGTAGCTGGCTTCCTCAGAACAAGCATGCAAGAGGCATCAGAGACAGTTTGCAATCAAGACAGAAGCCACAGTCTTGGCCAGGCGCTGTGGCTCACGCCTGTAATCCCAGCACTTTGGAAAGCCGAGGTGGGTGGATCACTTGAGGACCGGAGTTTGAGACCAGCCTGGCCAACATGGCAAAACCCTGTCTTCACAAAAAAAAAAACAAAAATGAGCTGGGAGTGGTGGCATGCGCCTATAGTCCCAGCTATTAGGGAGGATGGCTTGAGCCCAGGAGGTCGAGGCTGCAGTGAGCTGTGACCGTGCCACTGCACTCCAGACTGGGTGACAGAGCACAACCGTGTCTCAAAAAAAAAAAAAAAAAAAAAGTCACGGTGTTTTGTAACCTAATCTCAGATGGGACATCCCATCGTTTTTGTCCTATTCTGTTCATTAGAAGCAAGTCACTAATGTAGCCCGCACTCGGGAGATCCAGGTCAGAAGCTGCCTGTCATAGCCTCATGGGAATTCTGTGTTCCGTTCCAGCTGTGTTAACATGGGGCTAGTGGGATAGGGGGAAGGGAAGGGAGGGAATACTCGCTTCCAAAAGAGTCCTGAAAGAGAATTTCTGATGTTGTCAGAGAAAACATTAGTATATCCAGTAGGTGGCACCCATCACTGTGAACAAGGGTCCCCAGCCCCTTGAGAATAGCACCTAACACAACAGACTCTGGTAATAAAGATTTAAGCAGCCAATCGAATATTCTTGTTAATAGGGAATTTTTGCATATTATGCAGTTGTTCTTTTAAAAATTATGATTAATTTCTGTTCTGTTACCATTCTAAGTGATTTATATGATTTTCAAATTTTCTTGCAGATTTTGACACGTACGGTGGCAAATTATAATGACATGTAAAGTTTTTGCACGCAAGCCAGGATGTTTTACTAAGACAGCAGTCATTCTACACTAAGGGTCCCTTAAGTTAGCATCACAACTGATAAATTCAACATGTGATCATTTGTGCCTAACAAAATATACTTCCAAAAAACATGGCTGTGCCATTCACAATGCACCAATTCATAACTTTTAAACCTTTCTTCATATGGTTAAAATATCTAGGTTGTTATAAATATTAAAGATCATCTAGCAGTGCTTTTCTACCTATCATATGTGATTTATTCGTGGATCAAAATAACTTGGTGGATTTTGATAAGTAAATTTATATCACAATTTTTCTTGGTAAATGGTAAAATGTACATATCCTAAAATATATCATTGTAATCACTTTAAGTGTACAATTCTGTGGCATTATGTATATTTAAAATGTTGTTTAGATCAGGCGCGGTGGCTCATGCCTGTAATCCCAGCACTTTGGGAAGCCAAGGCGGGTGGATCACTTGAGGTCAGGAGTTCAAGACCAGCCTGGCCAACATGGTGAAACCCTGTCTCTACAAAATTAGCCAGGCACAATGGAGGGTGCCTGTAATCCCAGCTACTCAGGAGTCTGAGGTGGGAGAATCACTTGAACCCTGGAGGCAGAGGTTGCAGCGAGCCAAGATAGCGCCACTGCACTCCAGCCTGGGCAACAGAGTAAGACTTCATCTCAAAAAAAAAAAAAAAAAAAGTTGTTTAAATATCACCACTATCTATTTCTAGAGCTTTTTCAGCATCCCAAGCAAAAACTGTAGCATAGTCAATAGCTTCCCATTCTTTCTTTCTCCAGCCCCTGGAAACCTCTATCCTTCTGTCTCTATGAATTTGCCTATTCCAGATGTTTCATATAAGTGGATAATATATTATTTGTCCTTTTACATCTGGTATGTTTCATTTAACACAACATTTTCAAAGTTCATTCATGTTGTAACATGTATCAGAACTTTAGTTCCTGTTTTCAATTATTTGGGGTATATACCTCAGATTGGAAGTATTGGATCATATGGTAATTTTTTTTTTTTTTTTTTTTTTTTTTTGAGACAGTCTTTGCTCTGTTGCCTAGACTGGAGTGCAGTGGCATGATCTCGGCTCACTGCAACCTCCACCTCCTGGGTTCAAGCTATTCTCCTGCCTCAGCCTCCCAAGTAGCTGGTACTACAGGTGTGCACCGCCGTGCTCGGCTAATTTTTGTATTTTTAGTAGAGACGCAGTTTCACCACGTTGGCCAGGCTGGTCTCGAACTCCTGACCTCAAATGATCCACCCACCTTGGCCTCCCAAAGGGCTGGGATTACCGCTGTTAGCCAGGCCAGATCATATGGTAATTCTATGTTTAACTTTTTAAAAACCACCATACTGTTTTCCACAGCAGCTGCAACCTTTTACATTCCTACCAGCAATATACAAGGGTTCCAGTTTCTCTGTATCCCCATAACACTTGTTATTTCCATTTTTTTTTTTATAATAACCATCCTGGTGGATATGAAGTAACATCTCATTGTGGTTTTAATTTGCATTTACCTAATGACTAATGATGTTGAGCATTTTTTCATGTGCTTTTGGTCCATGTGTAAGTCTTCTTTGGAGAAATGTCTATTTAAGTCCTTTGCCCATTTAGAAATTGGGTCGTTTGCTTGTACTTGAGTTGTAGGAGTTCTTTATATTTTTTTGATGTTAAATCCTCATCATATGTATGATTTGCAAACACTTTCCCCCATTTCATGGGTCATCTTTTCACTTTCTTGATAGTGTCCTCTGAAACATGCAAGCTTTTAATTTAGATGAAGTTCAATTTATCTATTTTTTCTTTTGTTTCTTGTGCTTTTAGTGCCATATTTAGATAAATGAATGTCTTCATGAAATACAATAGAAAAATCACAATGTGGCCAGGCACAGTGTCTCATGCCTGTAATCCCAGCACTTAGAGAGGCCAAGGTGGGTGGGTCACTTGAGCTCAAGAGTTCAAGACTAGCCTGGGCAACATAGGGAAACCTTGTCTCTACAAAAAAATACAAAAATTCGCTTGTAATCCCAGCACTTTGGGAGGCCGAGGTGGGTGGATCACGAGGTAAGGAGATCAAGACCACGGTGAAACCCCCTCTCTACTAAAAAAAAAATACAAAAAAAATTAGCCGGGCGTGGTGGCGGGCTCCTGTAGTCCCAGCTACTTGGAGAGGTTGAGGCAGGAGAATGGCGTGAACCCGGGAGGCGGAGCTTGCAGTGAGCCGAGATCGCGCCACTGCACTCCAGCCTGGGCGACAGAGCGAGACTCTGTCTCAAAAAAAAAAAAAAAAAAAAAAAAATTAGCCGGCATGATGGTGTACACCTGTAGTTCCAGCTACTCAGGAGGCTGAGGTGGCTGAGGTAGGAGGATCACTTGTGCCTGGGAGGCAGAGGCTGCAGTAAGCTATAATCATCCAACTGCACTCCACCGTGGGCGACAGAGGAGACCCTGACTCAAAAAACAAAAAAAATCAGACCAGGCGTGATGGCTCATGACTGTAATCCCAGCACTTTGGGAGGCCGAGGTGGGTGGATCACCTGAGGTCAGGAGTTCAAGACCAGCTTGGCCAACATGGTGAAACCGTCTCTATTAAAAATAAAAAAAAAAATGAGCCAGGCGTAGTGGCAGGTGCCTATAGTCCACAGCTACTCGGGAGGCTGAGGCAAGAGAATCACTTGAACCCGGGAGGCAGAGGCTGTAGTGAGCCGAGACTACCACTGCACTCCAGCCTGGGCAACAGAGTGGGACTCTATCTCAAAAAAAAAAAAAAAAATTCACAATGCCTTACACATAGGGTAAACATTGTTTAATGAAACTCTTGTCTCAGTTACCTGTATCATGAATGAACGTCTATGTAAAACGTATTTCTTCTTACAGGTCACAGTGAACATTTTTTAAAATTCATCAATGTAGAGTAATTCCCTGTCACATACTTAAATATTCTCCATCTTCCTTCTACTTAAACGTAGAAACCTGTCACGGTGGGGAGCTTGCTCCCTTCCAAGGCAGCCTCCTGGCATTTAGATACAAATTTCAGATGGATCACATGCACCTAAATCCCTTCCAAATGACTGAAATCACAGGAAAAAAAAATTTTAATTATTTATGTATAATACCACTAGAAAGCCAAACACTGCAAACCAAAAGATTTGAGAAACTCTTGAAGGAAAGATAGAAGGTGAGAAACCCAAGAGGAAACTGAGGAAGGAGACTGGAAAAATTGGGGAGCAATAGATGGAGTGTGCGGGGGTCATGGGACAATCTTCCGGGTGGTTAATTTGAAGACTACGTGTGGAATATTCTCTCTCTCTCTCTCTCTCTCTTTCTCTCCCTCTCTCTCCCTCTTTCTCTCCCTCTCTCTCCCTCTTTCTCTCCCTCTCTCTCCCTCTTTCTCTCCCTCTCTCTCCCTCTTTCTCTCCCTCTCTCTCCCTCTTTCTCTCCCTCTCTCTCCCTCTTTCTCTCCCTTTCCCCACCCCCCCACCTCCACCCCCGCTCAGCCCCCTCAGCCCCCTCTCAGCCCCCTCTCCGCCCCCTGTCCTCTCTCCCATTTTCTCTAAGGGCTTATGCTTACTCTGCTTAAAACTGCCCCCGGGGCCACCATTCCCCAAGTGACAAAGGCAGCCTAACATCCCCCACTCCACTCAACCCCATAATCCTCAAAACAAGCTTCGCCATCAGAGCCGGCATCCGCAGCCACACAAGCAGAAGTTCTCACACAGCAACATGAGCACACAGACAAAAACCACAGAACACCCGAAGAAATCCATTGCCGTGAAAGACAGGCACCAAGCTCAACCGACACAAGAAACAGCTTATGGAGAGATAGTTTTGTGTGTTTTTTTTTCTTTCCACTCCACCTCGAGGAGCCTGCCACATCCCAAGATAGAGGTGATAAGAGGGCTTTTTAAAAACGTAACCGATGACGCCTGTAATCCCAGCATTTTGGGAGGCCAAGATGGGAGGATTACTTGAGGCCAGGAGTTCGAAACAGTCTGGGCAATATAGTGAGACCCCATCTCAAAAAAAAAAAAAAAACCTAATTAAATGTTGAGAAGGAGACATGAACTCTTTCAGCATAATTAAGTTCAAAATATACACCAACAGGAAGTTCTCCTTCACAGAAATGTCTGATTGCTTTATAACTATTTCACCCACAAGTCACGGCATCACGATGAACTCTTCCACTGTCGACTTCCACCTTCAGGACCCTAAAGGTTTCTCCCCCTCACCTCTATCCAAGAGGGAAAGTGGATGGGGTACAATGTAACCGACAGTCCATGACAGAAGAGGAGACAGGAAGATGAAAGAGGATAAAAGATAAAAAGACTAAGGAATATGGGGAAAGGGACAAAGATGGGAAGGAAATGGTTCAAGGAGGTCGCTCTCTACTGACTGAAGGACCGGACACAGGTACATAAGATGAGCTGAATGGATGAGGGCCAACCTTCCAAGATCTTTAGACTCCATATGGCACAGAAGATGAAGGAAATAACCAACTTCGTATGTTTCCTTGGCTGAGGGTGTGGGCATGCTACGCGTTTTACTTCTCTAATCACCCAGAATACTTTGCTTTTTCCCAAGTAGAAGACAAAGACAGGAAAAGGTCACGCAGGGGATAGTTATTGACTGTCCTGTCCCTTCTCCAACAAAGCAAGTGGCATAGGACCTGGGTTACATTTGGAGTGCTGTAAACCATGTTTGGGGTTTAAGGTCTGATATTCAGATGGACTTCAGATTAAAAGTTGCATGCTGGCTGGGTGTCGTGGCTCACGCCTGTAATCCCAACACTTTGAGAGGCTGAAGCAGGAGGATCACTTGAGCCCAGGAGTTCGAGACCAGCCTGGGCAACATGGTGAAACTCCACCTCTATAAGCAAAATAATAAAAAATTAGCCGGGCATGGTGGTGCACACCTGTAGTCCCAGCTACTTGGGAGGCTGAGGCAGGCAGATCACTTGAACCCAGGAGGTCAAGGCTGTGGTTAGCCGTGATCTCACTACTGCACTCTAGCCTGGCCGAAACAGTGAGACCCTGCCTTATTTAAAAAAAAAAAAAAAAAAAAAAAAAAACCTTTCATGCTAAACCTGATCCAGAAAACATTTTCACCATGTTTCACCAACAATGATGTCAAAAACCAGGAGCTGCCCAGCTCCAAGCCATGATAATTCTGACATTAACCCCAGATAGCCCAAGAGAGAGACTGTGCAGTCTGGTATCAGAGTGGTACATTTGGGGAGAATATGCTGTTTGAATTGTATGTACCAGAGAGAAAGCCAAACATATGTGATATTATGTAAGTCTACCAAATCGAGAAAATCCATTGTCTTTTTAAAACCTAATCTCAGTTGGGCACAGTGGCTCACACCTGTAATCCCAGCACTTTGGGAGGCTGACGTGGGCGGATCATGAGGGGAGGAGATCGAGACCATCCTGGCTAACACGGTGAAATCCCATCTCTTCTAAAAATACGAAAAATTAGCCGGGCATGGTGGCGGGCGCCTGTAGTCCCAGCTACTCAGGAGGCTGAGGCAGGAGAATGGCATGAACCCGGGAGGCGGAGCTTGCAGTGAGCCGAGATCGCGCCACTACACTCCAGCCTGGGCGACAGAGCTAAATAAAAATAAAACCTAATCTCCACCGATGACTAATTTCTTTTTCTATTTTTATTTTTTTTTAGATGGAGTCTCACTCTGTCACACAGGCTGGAGTGCAGTGGTGGGATCTCAGCTCACTGCAACCTCTGCCTCCTGTGTTCAAGCGATTCTCCTGCCTCAGCCTCCCGAGTAGCTGGGATTATAGGCTTGTGCCACCATGACCAGCTAATTTATTTTTTGTATTTTTAGTATAGATGGGATTTCACCATGTTGGCCAGGCTAGTCTCAAACTCCTGACCTCAAGGTGATTCGCCCTCCTTGGCCTCCCAAAGTGCTGAGATTACAGGTGTGAGCCACTACACCTGGCCTTAGTCTTATTATTTGTATTTATTTTTTTGAGATGGAGTCTCACTTGTCGCCCAGGCTGGAGTGCAGTGGCGCGATCTCGGCTCACTGCAAGCTCCGCCTCCCGGGTTCACACCATTCTCCTGCCTCAGCCTCCTGAATAGCTGGGACTACAGGTGCCCGCCACCACACCCAGCTAATTTTTTGTATTTTTAGTAGAGACAGGGTTTCACCGTGTTAGCCAGGATGATCTCGATCTCCTGACCTCGTGATCTGCCCACCTCGGCCTCCCAAAGTGCTGGGATTACAGGCGTGAGCCACTGCGCCTTGCCCCTTATTTTTATTTTTTTGAGACAGAGTATCACTCTGTCACCCAGGCTGGAGTGCAGTGGCATGATCCAGGCTCACTGCAGCCTTGACTTTCTGGGGTCAAGTGATCCTCCCACCTCAGCCTCCCAATTAGGTGGACCACAGGTGCAGACCACAGGTGTGCACCACCACACCTGGCTAATTTTTGTATTTTTAGTAAAGGCGGGGTTTCGCTATGTTGCCCAGGCTGGTCTCAAAATCCTGATCTCAAGTGAACCGCCTGCCTTGGCCTCCCAAAGTGCTGGGATTACAGTTGTGAGTCACCCTTGCAAGATGGCCAGTTTCTTAAGAAATTGAAGTTGCTTCTGGATGGGGACAGGGGATCCATGATCAACATGCCCTCAGGGTCCTATTGGGCTCCACCAATGCTATCAGCTCCCTGGGACTTAGCAGCCTCCGTGAGGTTTGTGACAACATCGGCTTACCAGAAACAAATTAGTAAGAAGTACCTCTTAAGGTACCAGATCGGAAGCCTTGATCTGTGATTAGAGGTGCCAATGAAATAGTAAACAGGTGGAAGCCCCAAGAAGTGAACATCAATTAAGTGACTCCAGTGTGAGAGTTGTTCATGAACCGTAGGTCACCAAAATTGGTTTTGGTTTTGGTGTTTGAGGGCTGCCTTATACCCTTAGAATAGCAGAATGGACAACTGCTGAAATTCATAGGCCCAATTTATCAGCACAGGTTGGTGAGAAAGGAGAAAGGGCACCTCTGTTTCTTCAGATTGGAACAACGATCACAGCAGGCATCTACTGGGGAAGAAGCCAGCAAGGCTAGAAGGGCCAGAGGCGCCAGGAGCAGCAGCTCTCTACCTTGGCTGCACAGAGTCACCTAGGGAGCTTTTTATACTGATGCCTGCCCTCCTCCCAAGAGATTCACCTTCAATTGGCCTGGCCTGAGTCCTGCAAAGAGGAACTTTGAAAGGATCCCAGATGAGTCTAGCATGTAGCTAGAGCTAAGAGCCTCTGATGTAGATGAAGGGCCTGTAATCCTAATTTATAGTCAAGATGTATTCAGTTATCATGGACTTCATCATGATCTTCAGAATTCTCATAGTTGGTGTAGCTGATCTGAGGGACAGGAAAAGGTTACCATATCTGTTCTTCAAAAGCAAGCTTACATGATGTATTAGTCTGTTTTCCCCTGCTGATAAAGACATACCCAAGACTGGGTAATTTATAAAGAAAAAGAGGTTTAATGGACTCACAGTTCCACAATCATGGCAGAAGGTGAAAGGCACGTCTTACATGGCAGCAGACAAGAGAAATGAGAGCCAAGCAAAAGGGGTTTCCCCTTACAAAACCATCAGATCTAGTAAGACTTATTCACTACCACGAGAACAGTATGGGGGAAACTGCCCCCATGATTCAATTATCTCCAATTATGTCCCTCCCACAACACGTGGGAATTATGGGAGCTACAAATCAAGATGAGATTTGGGTGGGGACACAGCCAAACCATATCACATGATAAAGCTCAGATGGAGGATTCTGGTGGAGATCTGTGTGAGAGAAGTGATTCCAAATACAAGATGTACCCAGGATGAGCAAGATCCCAGTGGTTTGCATGAGCAAGGTCTGAAACCTGAATAGGGCCTCCCTCCCAAAAGTTCAGTTACAAGACTGCACCCACTAATTTGCTTTCAGCTGAACAGAATGAGTTAGAAGTCGGGTAGCACAGGTCGGATGCGGTGTCTCACACCTGTAATCCCAGCACTTTGGGAGGCCAAGGCGGGCAGATCATGAGTTAAGAATTTGAGACCAGCATAACCAACATGGTGAAACCCCGCCTCTACTAAAAATACAAAAATTAGCCAGGCGTGGTGGTGCGTGCCTGTAATCCCAGCTACTCAGGACGCTGAGGCAGGAGAATTGCTTGAATCCAGGAGGCAGAGGTTGCAGTAGCTGAGATCATGCCACTGCACTGCAGCCTAGGCAACAGAGTGAGACTCCATCTCAAAAAAAAAAAAAAAATTGGGTAGCACTAAGTTTTTGGCTGCTCATATCCTGGCATTTTGGAAACCCAGACACATGCAAAATGAAACCTAAAGGGCTAGCTCCAAACATTGGGAGGCTCTATGTGTCCTGGGTTTGCTTCAAGCCACAAAGAAAGAAGGTCATGCAGCAGCAGTCTACAAACACGAAGATAACCGCTTGGCGAGCATATCCTCCTTTTCACATTATGTAGGGCAGAAACTGGCGTGTCTGCCACTCCCTGGCTCTGAAGTTTGTGAGAAGGAATCATGATTAATTGAGTCAAGCTCGACCTGGCAGGACCTCCAGGATTTCAAAAAATAAGTAATTAAACTCACCCCAAAAAGAAAAGGATAAAGATTGAACTGGTAGAAAAGTCGTCTCTGTGTGCTACCATAAAATACCAGGATTCTGTTTTAGAGAGACTTTCAAATACTTCCTTGGGAAAAGCCTAACAGGGACAAAAATTCACAATCTTTCCTCACTATCTTCATTTTCTAAGGGAGGAAAATTCTTCATGTTACAGCTCCTAGGTTTCCTTTGTTGTGGAGAACCCACAAGGAGAAATTTAGAAAAAAAAAAAAAAAGGAAATAAGGCCAGGCGCAGTGGCTCATGCCTGTAATCTCAGCACTTTGGTTGGGAGGCTGAGGCAGGCGGATCACTTGAGCCCAGGAGTTCGAGACCAGACTAGGCAACATGGCCAAAAAAGCTGGGCGTGGTGGTGCACGCCTGTATTCCCAGCGACCTGGGAGGCTGAGATGGGAGGATCGCTTGAGCCCAGGAGGCAGAGGTTGTGGTGAGCCATGATCGTGCCACTGCACTCCAGCCTTGGTGACAGAGACAGACCCTGTCTCAAAAAAACTAGATAAGATGTTTAAGATCTATTTGAAGGTATCAGAGATTCCAAGTTGGAAAAAGATGGGCAAAAGGGAAAAATAGAAGCTGTATGGACTAGATATTAGAGGGGACTTGGGTAGGGCTGAAAAGTGCTAGTTGGAGAGATTTTCAGAGCTCTATTGCCAGAGGTGTAGGGTATATTTGGGGAGAAGAAATATTTAAGATGTTAGGCATTAAAAATACATTTCCTCTTTGGCTCTTCTCAAGAAAAAAATGCTGCAAATTACTTGTCATGAATTTTAGCTGCTGACCTAGATTTCTTTGGATGGATGCCTTGCAATAAATGGATTACATATGGTCTTGATTTACATTAAGATTATTAGGGGTACATATGGAAAACAAGATGACTTAAAATCCATTATAATTAATATCTGGAGAAAGATTAAAGAGGCGATCACGTTCATAAAACAAGAACTGGCTGTGAAGAAACAAACCAGTGAAAGTTCAGAAAATTAAAAATTGAATATCAAAAAACTCTAGGTGGAGAACAAATTTTTCTGAGTGATTTTTAAAAACACAGTGCAGGCTGGGCACAGTGGCTCACACCTGTAATTGCAGAACTTTGGGAGGCCAAGATGGGTGGATCACCTGAAGTTTTGGGGTTCAAGACCAGCCTGACCAACATAGTGAAACCCCATCTCTACTAAATATACAAAATTAGCCAGGCATGGTGGCACATGCCTGTAATCTCAGCTACTTGGGAGGCTGAGGCAGGAGAATCACTTGAACCTGGGAGGCAGAGGTTGCAGTGAGCCAGGATCACGCCATTGCATTCTAGCCTGGGCAATAAGAGCAAAACTCCATCTCAAAAAAAAAAAAAAAAAAAAAAAAAAAAACCACAGTGCAAAAGGGGAACAAAAGAGACAAAAATGTCTAAGAAAAGTTAGAAAACCAAGATCAACATTGATCTAATGAAAGTTCCAGAGAAGCTAAAGAAAAGAGAGGGGAGAAAATCATTTTTGAAATGGGATGAAAATTCCCCAGAGGTAAAAACAAGACACCAGTTTTCATATTTAAAGAGTCGCTCAAATGCAAGGAAGATCAATTTTTAAAAATATATCTGGGTCTATCATGGGAAAATATCAGGACACCAAGAATAAAGAATAAAATTTGTAAAGTTACCAAAGAGAAAAGACATACTGCTTCAAAATAAAACGGAATAAGATTATGCTTAGAATTCTCATCAGTACCTCTAAATGTAATAAGAAATGCACTAATATAGCTGCAACTGTCAAGAGTGAGAACAGAAGAAAGACGTACTGAGAAATGCAAGGACTTAATATTTATCTTCTTAAACCCTTTTCAGGAATTTAGAGGATGTGTTCCAGCATGTGACTATGTAAGCCTAGAAAGAGAAAGATATAATGTTAAAGAAATAGTAGATATAACTAGGAAAATAATAAGTAATTCAAAGATAGCAGCTGCACAAATAAACCTGGAGAGAAATCAAGCCAGTTGGAACAGGGGAAGGAGGATCCCAGAGAAAAATTTTTGTGAATAAAATCCAGCCAACTAAATCCTGAATCAAAATAAACAGCTCAAAAACAGCACTGCAGTGGTGAAATGGTTGGTGGTGAATAGTGTAACCATACACATTTAGAACTACCACTAAACAACTCTGTAAATTATGACCATAGGATAGAATGCCAATTCCAAACACTTTGATGAAGTAAAATAACCAACAACAAAAAAATGAAAGGTAGGTTTTCTATTTCAGGCAGAAGTAGACTAACTTTTTGCATACCAACTCTCTCACTAAGTACAATCAGAAAAACTAGATAAGATGTTTAAGATCCATTTGAAGGTATCAGAACTAGTGCAATGAGGACGTGAGAGCAAAGATAGATGAGAAACATACAAAGATGAGACCAACATTCAGTGCTGCTTTTCCCTCGAGTCATCTACTGATTTAAAACACACACACAGCTGAAAGGCTGCAAAGCTGAGCAGAAAGTGATGACTCATATATACCGAGGAGCTGTGCAGTGCTTCCAACAGTCTCAAAGGGATAGGGAGGAAATTAGACTTTAGAGTCCACCAAGGAAGAGACCCCTCATAAACACTCCATGCTTTCAGCTGGAATATCTGAAAGGCCAAATATTTGGAAAACTGGTGAATCAGAAGAGAATAAGCCCTCAAAAAGACTTATTCCCAGATTCAAATCAGCTCAATCCCTGAGTAGATTAAGAAGAACTGGCCCACTTTCAACTGACAGCCAGAAGCTAAAATAAAACTATAAGAAAATAACACCGTAGGCAGGGCGTGGTGGCTCACACCTGTAATCCCAGCACTTTGGGAGGCCAAAACAGGCAGATCATCTGAGGTCAGGAGTTTGAGACCAGCCTGGCCAACATGGTGAAACCCCATCTCTACTAAAAATACCAAAAAAAAAAAACAAAAAAAATTAGCCGGGCATGGTGGCATGTGCCTGTAGTCCCAGCTCCTGGTGAGGCTGAGGCAGGAGATAATCTGATAATTGCTTGAACCTGGGAGGGAGAGGTTGCAGTGAGCAGAGATCACACCACTGAACTCCAACCTGGGTGACAGAGCAACACTGTCTCAAAAAAGAAAAAACACTGTACAGGGAATCAAATTATGTCTATAATTTTTCATATGCAATATCAAACATTCAATGAAAAACTATTAGGATGATTCTGGCCAAGATCGACTAAAAGGATTACCTTTATCCTCCCATCCAAAACAACCAAAAAGATGAGGGGGAAAAATAATAGGTTACAAGACACTGAACATTAAAGCAACAAATAACAGTCATGGAGAGAGCTTGGAAACAAGGTAAACTCTAAAATTGCCCTGCATTACTGCCTTGAAAGAGTTTCCAGGTCACGGTGCGGGGAAGGAGAACCCAAGCATAACCTAACAAACAGCCTGAGTTGAGGAGACAAACTGAGAATCTGGGGTGGCAAAGCAGCCAGAATCTGCAGGAATGAGTACCAGAGAGGAGGAAACTGCAAAGACAGAGAAAACTCCAGATATCTGCAGAGGGTTCCCCTTGAGTATTCAACAGAGTACTAATCAGTGCAAGCATGTTTGGAAACTACCCAAGGCCAGGGAATGAACCAACTGAAGAGATTAGTGGGAATGGTGCTGAGAATTTACACAGCGCCAAGTGGAAACGGACTGTTTCCACTAACGAGACTGGAAAACCTCAAAATGCACAGGGAATTTGGTAGAGTACACAGAAGAGTCTTGGGTCAGTTGTGGGAATAATTAATCCTAAAGGATTCTGGTCCTGCCTAACAGATTTTAAAAGCAAGACCTGAAAGGATCAAACTGTTTCCAAGTAACTGTGTCCCAGAATAAAGCTCAAGAATGTTTATGGGAATAAAAATCATCAAACATTCAACAAGGTAAAATTCATAACGTCTGGTATCCAATCCAAAATTATTAGGCACAGGTCAGGCACACGCCTGTGGCTCATGCCTGTAATCCCAACACTTTGGGAGGCCAGGGTGGGAGGCTCACTTGAGCCCAGGAGTTCGAGAACCAGCCTGGGCAACATAGTGAGACCTCATCTCTACCAAAAATTTTAAAAATTAGCCAGGTGTGATGGCACATGCCTGTGGTCCCAGCTACTCAGGAGGCTGGGATGGGATCGCTTGTGCCTGGGAGATCAAGACTGCAATGAGCCACGATCGCGCCACTGCACTCCAGCCTGGGTGACGGAGCAAGACCTTGTGTCACACACACAAAAAAAATTACTATGCATGGAAAGAAGGAAAATACAACCCAAAATAGGGGGGTGGGTGGGGAATAAATAAAAACCAACCCCTAAATGAACAGATGTTAGAATTAGTAGACAGGAACATTAAGAGTTATAACAGTATTTCATATGTTCAAAAAGTTAAGACATGGAAGATTTCTTTTAAAGACCCAAATCAAACTTCAAGAGATGAGAATTACAATGTCCAAGATGAAATATACTGGCTGGAATTAATAACAGATTAATAATAGCCAAAAGTTTTGCAAGATACAAACTAGAAGAAAATATTTGCAAATCATATACCCAACAAATGATTTGTGTCCAGATAATAAACTCATAACAGTAAAAAAAAAAAAGCCTATTGAAAATGAGCAAAATGTATTAAACCAAAAATGGTATGTGATGATAAGTGAGGATATTAAAAGATGCCCAACATTACTAGTCATTAGGGAAATGCAAATTAAAATGGCTAAAAAAGGCCAGGCGTGGTGGCTCATGCCTGTAATCCCAGCACTTTGGGAGGTAGAGGCAAGTGGATCATCTGAGCTCGGGAGTTCGAGACCAGCCTGGGCAATATGGTGAAACCTGTCTCTAAAAAAAATACAAAAGTTAGCCAGGTATGGTGGCGCATGCCTGTAGACCCAGCTACTCGGGAGGCTGAGGCAGGGAGGATCACTTGAACCCAGGAGGCAGAGACCATCGTGAGCCGGATCATGCCACTGCACTCCAGCCTGGGCAACAGAGTGAGACCCTCTTTCAAAAAAAAAATAAAAGGCTAAAAAAGAAAACTGACAATACCAAGTGCTGACAAGGATGCAGAACCACTGGAACTCTCATATATTTCTAATCAGAATACAATATGGTACAGCTGCTCTAGGAAATATTTTGACAGTTTCTTAAAAAGTTGAACATATACTTACCACACTACCCAGCCATCCCACTTCCATGTATTTACCCTGCATAAATGAAAACTTATGTGCACAAAAACCTTTACGTAAATGTTTATAGCAGCTCAAACCATAATTGTGAAAAAAAGGAAACCCAAATGCCTTTTTTTTACTTTTTTAAAAAATGTTTTAATTTTTAATTTTTGTGGGTACACAGTAGATGTATATATTTGTGGGGTACGTGAGATGTCTTGATACAGGCATGCAATGTGAAATAAGCACATCACGGAGAATGGGGCATCCATCCCCTCAAGACTTTATCCTTTAAGTTACAGACAACCCAGTTACACTCTTTTAATTATTTTAAAATGTACCATTAAGTTATTGTTGACTACCGTCACCCTGTTGTGCAGTCAAATAGTATGTCTTATTCATTCTTTCTAACTATTTTTTGGACCTATTAACCATCCCCACCTTCCTCCCAATCCCCCCACTTCCCATCCCCAGCCTCTGGTAACCATCCTTCTATTCTCTATGTCCATGAGTTCAATTGTTTTGATTTTTAGATCTTACAAATAAGTAAGAACATGCAATGTTTGTCTTTCTGTGCCTGGATTATTTCACTTAACATTATAATCTCCAGTTCCACCCATGTTGCTGCAAATGATAGGATTTCATTCTTTTTATGGCTGAATAGTACTCCATTGTGTATATGTACTACATTTTATTTATCCATTCACCTGTTGATGGACACTTAGGTTACTTCCAAATCTTAGCTGTTCTGAACAGTGCTGCAACAAACGTGGGAGTGCAGATATATCTTTGATGTACAGATTTCCTTTCTTTTGGGTATATACCCAGCAGTGGGATTGCTGGATCATATGGTAGAGATCCATTGCTGGATCTCTATTTTTGGTCTTTTGAGGAACTTCCAAACTGTTCTCCATAGTGGTTGTGCTAATTTATGTTCCCACCAACAGTGTATGAGGGTTCCCTTTTCTCCATGTCCTCACCTGCATGTGTTATTGCCTGTCTTTTGAATATAAGCTTTTTTTTTTTTTTTTTTTTTTTTTTTTGAGGTGGAGTTTCACTCTTGTTGCCCAGGCTGGAGTGCAATGGCGCGATCTCGGCTCATCACAACCTCCGCCTCCAGGGTTCAAGTGATTCTCCTGCCTCAGCCTCCCGAGTAGTGGGGATTACAGGCACCTGCCACTAAGCCCGGCTAATTTTGTATTTTTAGTAGAGACGGGGTTTCTCCATGTTGGTCAGGCTGGTCTCAAACTTCCGACCTCAGGTGATCCGCCCACCTCAGCATCCCAAAGTGCTGGGATTACAGGCGTGAGCCACCGCGCCAGGCCGAATATAAGCCATTTTAACTGAGGTGAGGTAACATCTCATTGTAGTTTTTATTTGCATTTCTCTGATGATCAGTGATATTGAGCACCTTTTCAGATGCCTGTCTGCCATTCGTATGTCTTCTTTTGAGAAATGTCTATTCAAATCTTTTGCCCATTTTTTGATAGGATTATTAGACTTTTTCCTATATAGTTGTTTGAGCTCCTTATGTATTCTGGCTATTAATCCCTTGTCACATGGGTAGTTTGCAAATACTTTCTCCCATTCTGTGGGTTGTCTCTTCACTTTGCTGGTTGTTTCCTTTGCTGTGCAGAAGCTTTTTATGTGACCAAATGCCTTTCAATGGGTGAATGAACAAACAATTGTGGTATAGCCTTATAATGGACTACTACTGAACAGTAAGAAGGAACAGACTATTGATACATGCAACTACATAGATGAATCTTAATGACACTATGCTGAATGAAAGAAGACACCCTCAAAGACTATATACCGTATGATTTCATTGATATGATATTCTGGGAAAGGGAAAACTATAGTGATGAAGAACAGATGACTGTTTGCCAGGACTTAGAGGTGGGATGAGGGTGTAATTACTAAGACACAGCCTAAGGGAGATTTTGGGGATGATGGAATTCCATATCCAGTTTGTGGTAGAGGTTATATAAACCTATACATTTGTTAAAACTCATAGAACTTTACACCAAAACAAGCATCAATTTTACTATGTGTTACCTTCTAAATACAGACCTGTACACCAAATAGGTCAATTGTACTCTTTATTATTTAAAAGTAAAATAGAAACACAATGAGATATCACAACATACACCCTAAAATGGCTAAAATGTTTAAAAGACTGATCATATCAAGTGCTGGCGAGGATGTAGAGCAACTGCAACTCTTAACACTGCTGGTGGAATTGTAAAGTGGTACAACTACGTAGGAAAGTTTGGCTATGTCTAAAATATTAAATATATACCTACCACACAAATTAGTCATTCCACCTACCCCAAAGAATTGAAAACATATGTCCACACAAATATATAAATGTTCATGGCAGTTTTATATGTAATAGCCCAAAACTGTGAACAATCCAAATGGCTATCAAGAGGTGAATGGGCAGATTGTGCTGTATCCATACGATGGAATAATACTCAGCAATTAAAAGGAATAAACTATTGATATATGCAGCAATAGAGATGAATCTCAAAATAATGGTTCCGAGTGCAAGAAACAAGACTGAGAAGGGAAAAAAAAGGAGTAGCAGAGTTAAGAGATGATATGTAGCCCATAATGAAATTACTGAACTAGAAGGCAGGTCAAAAGAAACTATCCAGAATGAAGCATGGAGAGACCTAAAACATGGAAAATATGTTTTTTAAAAGTGCAAGAGACATACAGGATACAATGTGAAGGCTTAACAAATATTTCTCCTTTTTTTTCTTTTTTTGAGACAGGGTCTCACTCTGTCGCCCATGCTGGGGTGCAGTGGTGCAGTCACGGCTCACTGCAGCCTCGATTTCCCAGGCTCAAGTGATCCTTCCACCTTCATACACCGCTGATGGGAATGTAAAATCATGCAACTGTTTTGGAAAATAGTCTGGCGATTGCTAAAAATGTTAAAGTCAAGGTACCATATGAGTCAGCAACTTCACCTCTAGGTTCATGGCCAAGAGAAGTGAAAACATGTACACACAAAAACTTGTACACAAATACTTACAGCAGCACTATTCATAATAGCCAAAAGGTGGGACAACTCAAATGTCCATCAACTGATGGAAGAATGGATAAACAAAATGTGGTATATCCATACGATGGAATATTATTTGGCCATTAAAAAGAAACAGAGTACTGAGACATGCTACAACATGGATGACACTTGAAAACATTTTACTAAGTGAAATAAGCCAGTCAAAAACAGCATATATTGTATGATTCCATTTATATGAAATGACCAGCATAGCAAACCTATACAGACTAAAGGTAAACTAGTGGATGTCAGAGGCTGGGAGGATGGGGGGAGTGGGAAGTGACTGCTTATGGGTATGAAATTTCTTTTTTATTATTATTATTTTTTATTTTGAGATGGAGTTTTGCTCTTCTCACCCAGGCTGGAGTGCAATGGCGTGATCTTGGCTTACTGCAACTTCCACCTCCCGGGTTCAAGCAATTCTCCTGCCTCAGCCTCCTGAGTAGCTGGGATTACAGATGCCCACCACCACACCTGGCTAATTTTTTGTATTTTTTTAGTAGAGATGGGGTTTCACCATATTGGGAAGGCTGGTCTCGAACTCCTGACCTCAGGTGATCTGCCCTCCTCGGCATCCCAAAGTGTTGGGATTACAGGCGTGAGCCACCGCACCCGGCACTGGGTATGAAATTTCTTTTGAGAGTGATGACATATTCTAAACTTAGATCATGTTGATGGTTGGACAATTCTGTGAATATACTAAAATTTGAATTGTATACCTTAAATGGTTGGATTTTACGGTGTGTGAATTATATCCCAGTAAAGATTGTTTTAAAAAGCCATGATGGGGCCAGGTGCGCTAGCTCATGCCTGTAATCCCAGCACTTTGGGAGGCTGAGGCGGGTAGATCACTTGAGGCCAGGAGTTCGAGACCAGCCTGGCCAACATGATAAAACCCTGTCTCTACTAAAAACACAAAAATTAGCTGGGGGTGGCGGTGCACGCCTGTAGTCTCAGCTACTCGGGAGGCTGAGGAAGGAGAATCACTTGAACCCGGGAAGTGGAGGTTGCAGTGAGCTGAGATTACACCACTGCACTCCGGCCTGGGGGACAGAGTGAGACTCCATTCTCCCCCACCCCCACAAAAAAAGTTATGGGGCACAGTTACAGAGAAAGACAAATGACAAATGGAACAAAACAGAGATCCTAGAAGCAGATCCACATACATAGGAATATTTTACATATCACAGAGCTGGCTCTGCAAATTGGTTGGCAAGTATTGATTTTTTTCAATAAAGAGTTGAACTGTATGAAGTTGAAGTTGAAAAAAGTTAAAGTGAATACTTAACTCACACTATATCCTAAAACTGATTCGATGTGGATTAAAGACATAAGTATGAAAAGTCAAACTACAGAGCTTTAAAAAACTAATATCAGAGAATAACTTCATTACTATCAGGAAGGATTTCTTAAGACACATAAAGCATTAATCATAAGGAAAAGATACCAACTTTACCATGTTATAATGATGAACTTATGTTAATCAAAAGACACAATAGAGTAAAATGGCAAGCCACAGACCAAGAGAAGATATTTACAGAGATTTTTAAATTACATGTATGGCCAGGTGTGGTGGCTCATACCTGCACAGCACTTTGAGAGGCCAAGGCAAGAGGATCACTTGAGCCCAGGAGTTTGAGACCAGCTGGGGCAACATGGCGAAACCCCATCTCTACCAAAAAAGAAAAAAATAGAAAAATTAGCCAGGCGTAGTGGCATGCACCTGTGGTCCCAGCTACTCAGGAGGCTGAGGTGGGAGGGGTGGTTGAGCCCAGGAGGTAGATGTTGCAGTGAGCCGAGATTGCGCCACCACACTCCATCCAGCCTGGGTGACAGAGCAAGGCCCTGACTCAAAAACTAACTAAATAAAAAATAAAATTACATATAACTGACAGAGGACTAATATCAAGACTATATAAAGGGGCCAGGCATGGTGGCTCACACCTGTGATCCCAGCTCTTTGATTGAGCCCAGGAGTTTGAGATCAGCCTGGGCAACATAGTGAGACCTTGTCTCTTAAAATAGATGATAGATAGATAGATAGATAGATAGATAGATAGATAGATAGATAGAGATGTTTATGGATCAACAAGAAAAAGGTAAGCGATCCAATAGAAATGGGCCATTCATAGAAAATAGGCCAAAAAAAACCGATATAGGCTTGTCACAAAAGAGGAAACGTGAATAACCAATAAATATGTGAAAAGATGCTCAATATTATTCATAATTAGGGATATGTTCATTAAAATCTCAATGTAATATTCTTTTACATGCACAAAATTGGCAAAACTTAAAAGTGTGCCAATATTACAGTGTTCTCATTGCTGCACATCCTCACCAAAACTCAGTATTTTCCAATTTTGCTGTGAAGAGTGTAAATTGGTCCATTTTGAAACAAAGCTTAGCATTGCACATGTGAACAAAAGTTCTCTGGAAAGGAATTTGGAGGAAAGATACTTTATTTCAGTGCATGGTTTGCAAACTAGGGAGAGGAAGGCTTCCCTGTAAAACAAAGGTATTTTCCAGAGAACAAAAAGTTAGGGTCTCATAGCAAAAGTTCTCGGCCAAGTTCCCAATCTGGTCTGTTCATGCAAATAAAGGACTGAAACTTAGTTTTGATTGGTCAGTGAAGCTGAGTTCTGATTGGTTGATACAGCTGAGCCCTGATTGACTGAGGCAGGTATGCTCCGATTAGTTGGTTCAGGTGAGTTCTGGAGTCCCAAAGTTGAACAGAGGTGTGGATTTAGGGGGAATTCAGGGAATATGGGTGACCTCTAGTCAGCAAATGCCTGCTTGGCTCTGTTTTATTTTTATATTTTCCTTTTTTTTTTTTTTTTCCTATACCAGTTGGTTCACATCTATTTCAAATTTAGGCCCAGTTAGCCACTGGGGATCCATCTTGAATGATTGGCTCAGGTTCACATTTGTTCACACATGTTAAATTTGAATAAGATCAGGAATGACATTCAGGGACAATGGTGATGTGTGCTACAACAATGCTCTCATTCTTGCTCATTTAACAAAATGTGTAACGTACAGGGAAAGGAAGAGATGGAGAACTCTTATTCGGCACTGTGTACCTAGCATTAAGACTTTTTTACATGCTGCTTTATTTAAAGTTGAGGCAAAGAAGGTACTCAGAATGCTGTTATTCTATGAAAGGAAATTTCTGGCTGAAGTTCCTTCTACTAGGGAGAAATAAATCAGGAGCGCTGTTACTCCATCAGGACAGGCTGTACATTTACAGACTATCACTCTCTTGCTTCTTTTTTTCTTTTTTTTTTTTTTTCTTTCAGCAGTCCCACCACTGGGGACATACCTTGCTTCTCTCTTCAAGAGACATCCGTTTCAAACATTTAAATTTTTCGGTACAATAATGATCACATGCTGGGGCACGGGATTAAAGGGATTCTTTCTTCTTGGTGCCATTTTATGATGACAAGACAAATCCAAGAGATGTTATATGTGAAAAATAGGAATTCCAGAAGAAGCAAAATGCCAGTATGATAAGTAATAATTACACACAAGATGTAAGAAAACTTCTTTAGCTGAAGAGAGACTTAACAGAAAGGAATCAGCAAATAACAAATCTCAGATGTGATTGAAGTACACACAAACACACACACACACGCACACACACCCCTAGATAGATTCTAGTGACCTTTCTGAGTTCCAAAGACAAAGGAAAGTTCATATGAACTTCAGGAAACAAAGGAAGAGGCATTGGAGTTCTCCTAACACTGAAGTTGGAAAACAATGAAACATCTATAAACTGTGAAAGAAAAGAGACTGTGAACCAAAGTTTATACCTACTAAGATCATTTATCAAGGCAAAAATAGATGTTTTGGGGTAGTCAAGGTTTTAGAATATACACCCACATACCAAATATGAAGGAACAAACGAAGTATACATCAACCAAATGAAAATTTATTCAGCACAGAGATGTCAAATGGGGAAAGATGAAATGGACAAGAAACAGCAGTAGCCAAAAATTCTGCAGTGTACACTTATGTCTAATTATGATAACATGAGAATTTGTAATATAAGACATAAGAAAGGATTGAAATAGAAAACACATATCAAAGTAGAGTTCAAGACCAAATATGTTAAAGAGGACAAAAATATCCTGTAAAAGGTACAATCATAAATAAGATCTGTCAAACATCTATGAAACAAAAATCGATAGAAACCAAATACACAAAGCAAAATTTAAGTACAAGGAAACTCCATAAAACTCCCTTATAGTGAGATATTTTGATATTTTTTCAAAAATTAAAAACCAAATAGTCGCCAGGCACAGTGACCCATGCCTGTAATCCCAGAACTTTGGGAGGTTTAGGTGGGAGGCTCGCTTGAGCCCAGGAGTTTGAGACCAGCCTGGGCAACACAGTGAGAACCTGTCTCAAAAAAAAAAAAAAAAAACTCAAGTAGTCAAAAAATAGCAAGCATATAGGATATAAAGGATCTGAATAATCAACAAGCTCAGTTTTATCTATAAGTTTATACCTATAAATGTAAAGATACATGTTATACTATATCTGTGTTATATTTTCAAAAAAATTATGTCTTGCCGAAAAGGAAAACTTCAAAAATTCCAAAAAAAAAATGTAGAGGTCATACAGGCCATACTTTGAACTCAAACCAGCAAAACTAGAGATCAAGGCTAAAGGGATTAATAAAAATGTTTACTACTTGAAAGTTAAACTCTACTGTAAATAGGAAATCAAAACAGATGTAAAACTATCTAGAATACAAAAAAGGACAACTCATACAATGGCCTATAGCTAAAGTTGTATACCAAAGGAAATATACAGGTTTCAAGAATTTCCTTTAAAAATAAATGAAAATTAATGAAATACGAAACATCAGACATTTTAATTAGACAGTAAAATATACCAGAAGAAAATAGGAAAAGAAAATAGACCAGGCAGGGTGGCTCACACCTGTAATCCTAACACTTTGGGAGGGGTAGGCAGGTGGATAGCTTGAGTTCAGGAGTTTGAGACCAGCCTGGGCAACATGACAAGACCCTGTCTCTACCAAAAAATACAAAATTTAGCTGGGCATGGCGGTGTGTGATCACAGGTGGGAGGATCACTTGAGCTCAGGAGGTCGAGGCTGCAGTGAGCTGTGATCACACCACTGCACTCTAGCCTTGGCAACAGAGTGAGACCTTGTTTCAAAAAAAAAAAAAAAAAAAAAACGAAAGATAAAATTAAGTAGAAAACCAAAAAATAAAAGAGCAGTTTCTTTGACACTACCTATGAAATAGCAAAACCTCTGAAAGCCACTTAAATATGAGCCAGGCACAGTGGCTCACACCTGTAATCCCAGCACTTTGGGAGGCTGAGGCAGGCGGATCACCTGAGGTCAGGAGTTCGAGACCAGCCCAGCCAACATGGTAAAACATCATCTCTACTAAAAACACAAAAATTAGCCAGGGATGTTGGCATGCCCCTGTAATCCCAGCTACTCTGGAGGCTGAGGCAGGAGAATCTCTTGAACCCAGGAGGCAGAGGTTGCAGTGAGCTGAGATCACACCACTGCACTCCAGCCTGGGTGACAGAGCAAGACTCCGACTCAAAAAAAAAAAAAAAAAAAAGAAATATGACAGGAAACAAAACATATAACATTTAAGATGAGAAAAGAGATGCAACCAGAAATGCAAGAGAATAAAATGAGACTATTAAATAGTAAGAAAATACTGTATCTCTATGGCAATAAACTGCAAATCTAGAAGAGTGGTTCAGATCTTGGCTACACATTGTAATCACCTGAGGAAGTTGAAAAATTACTGTCTGAGACCCATTCCCACCGGGCTCTGGGAAGTTCAAAGGCTGCCCCGTGGGATTCTATGACCGAAATCAAGAACCACTGAATTCTTCGAGGGCTTGGACCACGTGGTCCATGGACCACAGCATCAATATCACCAGGGAGCTGGCAGGAAGTGCACAATCACAAGCCCCACTCTAGACTCACTGAATCAGAATGAGCATTTTCACAACATACCCCAGATGATGCATATGCACATTAATACATGAGAAGTACTGATCTAGAGAAAATGGATGATTTTCAAAGATACCAAATCTTAAGAAGAAAAGCTGATGGGCTAATTAATATAGAAGAGATCGGAAAAGTAAAGGCCTCCCATTTTATTTTGATTGATTGATTGATTGAGGCGGAGTTTCGCTCTTGTTGCCCAGGCTGGAGTGCAATGGCACGATCTTGGCTCACTGCAACACCGCCCAGGTTCCCAGGTTCAAACAATTCTGCCTCAGCCTCCCGGAGAGTAGCTGGGACCACGGGCACACCACCACACCCAGCTATTTGTGTATTTTTAGTAAAGGCGGGTTTCACCATGTTGGCCAGGCTGGTCTCCAACTCCTGACCTCAAGTGATCCGCCCTCCAAATGCTGGGATTACAGGTGTGCGCCACCGCCGCCTGGCCCCAAGACCTACCATTTATAAAAAGGCATCAGACCCAAATGCTTTCATAACTGAGTTCTATCTAATCTTCAAGGATTAGATAATGCTTCTAGTTTTTAAACTATTGGAGATTGTAGAAAAGTTTCCAAGTTTATTTTTTAGAGCTGGAGTTAAATTAATATGCAAACTAATTAGTATTAGTCTCGGCTGGGGGTGGTGGCTCACGCCTATAATCCCAGCACTTTGGGAGGCCAAAGTGGGCGGATACCTGAGGTCAGGAGTTCAAGACCACCCTGGCCAACATGGTGAAACCCGTCTCTACTAAAAATACAAAAATCAGCTGGGCGTGGTAGAGCATGCCTGTAATCCCAGCTACTCGGGAGGCTGAGGCAGGAGAATCGTCTGAGCCCAGGAGGTGGAGGTTGCAGTGAGCCGAGATCTCACCACTGCACTCAAGCCTGGGCGACAGAGTGAGACTCCATCTCAAAAAAACAAAAAAAATGCATGCAATCTGAATCAGAAATCCCAATGAGGCTTTTAAGGGAAAGTGGGTAAAATGATTTTCATGTTCCTATGGAATAAGTGTCAAGAAAACTATGAAAAAGAATAGAACTAAAGAGGGACTTGCCTTCTGGTTCACCAGAGTATTGTGAGAAAAACAATATGGCATTGGCAGAAAAATGACAAACAGATCTGTAAAACAAAATAGACTTCAGAAATAAATCCAAGGATATATATGATGACCACATAAGTGTCATTTCAGCTCATAAGGGTAAAGGGTGACTTCATGAACAGTACTGGAATAGGTGGCTCTCTATCCAAGAGAAAACAGAAATTAGATGCCCTACCAAACAATATATTTTTAAAAAATTTTTTTGAGATGGGGTCTCACTGTCACCTAGGCTGAGGTACAGTGGCACGATCATAGTTCACCATAGCCTTGGATTCCTGGGCTCAAGCTGTCTTCCCACTTCAGTCTCCAGAGTAGCTGGGACAACAGGTGTGTGCCACCTTGCCCAGGTAATTTTTTTTCAAACTAGTTTTTTAAATCACCATTGCATCTGCTAAACAAAATAATTTTAATTACATAAAAAAATCCAAACAAAACAATAAAAATATAGGAAGAAAATCTAGGCATATATTTGTAGAACCTTGCGATAGAAAAGACCTTTTTATTTTTATTTTTTATTTATTTATTTATTTTTTTTTTTTGAGACGGAGTCTTGCTCTCTCCCCCAGGCTGGAGTGCAGTGGCGCGATCTCGGCTCACTGCAAGCTCCGCCTCCCGGGTTCACGCCATTCTCCTGCCTCAGCCTCCCGAGTAGCTGGGACTACAGGCACCCGCCACCGCACCCGGCTAATTTTTTGTATTTTTTTAGTAGAGACGGGGTTTCACCGTGTCAGCCAGGATGGTCTCGATCTCCTGACCTTGTGATCCGCCCGCCTCGGCCTCCCAAAGTGCTGGGATTACAGGCTTGAGCCACCGCGCCCGGCCAGAAAAGACCTTTTTAAGTAGAACAAGAAACACTAGGAATCATAAAGGGAAAAAAAAAAAAACATTTGATTACACAAATATTAAAGATTTTTATATATGAAAAGATTACATAAGCAATAACAAGATAAATCATGGACTACAAAAATGTGCAGCAAATGTATTAGAAAGTTAATAGGCTTAATGTACAAAGAACTCCAAATAGAAAATGGGGCACAGGATTTGAATAGGCAGTTTATCAGAGTGACAACTTAAGTGCTATTATATACATAAAAGTATTAAACTCCACTAGGAGTCCACTCAAAGCAAATTGAAACAGCAATGACATATTCTTTTTTTTATTATTATTATACTTTAGGGTTTTAGGGTACATGTGCACAATGTGCAGGTTTGTTACATATGTATCCATGTGCCGTGTTGTTTTGCTGCACCCATTAACTCGTCATTTAGCATTAGGTATATCTCCTAATGCTGTCCCTCCCCCTTCCCCCCACCCCACAACAGTCCCCGGAGTGTGATGTTCCCCTTCCTGTGTCCATGAGTTCTCATTGTTCAATTCCCACCTATGACATATTCTTTATTTTTTTAACCTGTGAAATTAGCTGTAACACCCACTGTTTGTAAGGTTGAGGGGAACGAACTCTCCCATATACTGGTGTAGACACATGAATTACATTTGATGTTTGAAAAGAAAATCCCTGAACCCAGAATCGAATTGATATTGTGGTTACAAGACAGATAAAAGATTTATGTATATGGACTAAGATTAGAAGAGAAAAAAGACAAGCAATCCCTTTAATAAAGGTGGTGGCCTTGTGGGTCATTTTCCCAATTTTTGTTACGAAAGCATGCAATAAAAATAACTTGCAAGATTTCCATCTTTGTATAGTAAGTACATTTGCCCTTTAAAAATTAATTTTCTGAAGAACAACCAAAGCATACTGCCTTGAGAGAGAAAGGAACTTTAGAAAGTCTGCCACAACTGCCACTTCAAGGCGGAACAGTAAAAATAAAAGTGGACACAAACATGCAAGGCTAATGGGGAAACCTCACATGTTGCTAGTGTGCTAATGTCAGAGGGCAATCCAGAATTGGACTAACCTTTATCAGGATGATGTAAGGGAACTCTTCTCCCCCTTTTCCTGTGTTCTAGCCTGGGAGGGCTGGAGTAGATGCTCCCTTTCTCTGATGAGAGAACTAGTCTCTTGATAGCTCACAAAGGAGTGGAAGGTAGGCCCCATGCCTTCAAATGACTGGCTGCATCAGTCAAGGCCTACATTGGAGGGAAATAGACTGGAAACAGACTCACCTCAGCCTCTGGGTCTCCCAATCCAGCCTTACTAGAATAAATTGCACACTTAATTGGTGGTTTCTTGTCTATTTTCAATGTGGTTAGAACTCAAGAGGGGAGGACAGGTGACTAGAACCTTCAAAACCCCAACAGATGGCTTTGCAATACCCCTCTTATTTCAAAGAATCTCAGACAAAAGGAAATGGGTTCTGCATTTAAAAGCAGAAACTGGCCTCTTAGAAAGCAAAATAATATAGGTCTAGTTAACTATTCTATACTTTTAGTCAATGTGTTTAGATACTTCTGTGGTGGTTCACATAGCCAAACGACATCTAGAAGTCCTGAGCAGGTTTTTAGTAGCCAAGTCTCCTGGTAGCTTTACAGTCTCAACAGGTCACTGTAATGCCAGATCCTTTGGGTCCACCAATACCAGCAATACAAGTAACATGGGAGACCAATTGAATAGGAAAAACCAAGTAAAGGAAAGTAATTCTTGATTTTGACCTCAAACTTGATGGACTGAGTATTTCCATCGCAGAGGTCAGAACATGATTTTGAAATCCAAGTCGGTACAGATGCTACGCCTATATGCACCAGTGACATGTTCCTTGGTGCTATTATTAGTGTTGAACTACTGAAGGGAGTCGGATCACCTCCAGCTTCGAACAAGTTGGGAATTCATTAACTGTGTGATTTAAGTCTCCTCATTTCGAGTATATACCTTGTCTATAGCCAACACTCCACTAGGGTAACTTAAAACAAAATAGTAATTTATTTACAATAGCAAAGATGTCAAAAATAACAGGAACAATATATAACAAATCCAAGATTTTTATGAAAAAGGCAAACAGTATATACACGAAACAAAAGATGAAACAAAATCCATAGGGTAAACTTAATTTGACCTTAACTAAACAGTTACAGAATGTGGCAAAATGGTTATGATTTACTTAAGTAACCCTGGGCCAATTACACACACACACACACACACACACACACACACACCTTTTTCAACCCTTCTCTTTTAAATGCTGAATCTTCCTCTGAACTCAATTTACCTTTCAGGAATGTAACTATGGGAGGCCACACAAGATTTAGGAAGTGCAGGCTATTTACATGTGCGCTAAAGGCATACTTGTTGACTTGGCAGGCTCACACTTTTAAAACAGCAAATGGAAGGTATAAACTGTCTGGGGTGCTATTTTTCTCTCACTGTTCATTTCAGATTTTTTGTGATTTTCTTATCTACCACACAAAATGGTGAACCAGTCATCTTTTAGGTTCCTCAAGTGCTCTAAAAGTGTTTCCCAAGTTTGAACAGGCATCAGAATCACCTGAACATGTTAAAATAAAGATTGCTAGGTCCCACGCCAGTTTCCCAATTCAGTAGGACTAGGGTGGGGCTGAGAATTTGCATCTTTAACAAAGTCCCAGCAGATTAAGATGCTGCCAATGCTGCCCGGCCACACTTTGAAAACCACTGCTCTGAAAGATTGCCCCTTTAAGATATTGATTAGCCATGTTTTTCCTTACATGAATGCTAGAATTTGTGGGAAATGAAATTATTAATACTGAGATTACCAGAGAATACAAATAAAGCAGCATGTTATCTGACTTGTTGGATCACAGACAGGTTAGGTGTCATTTGTTGGGTGTTCCATTACCAAAGTTTTTCAGCATGGTATGTATGGTTTTGTCTGATTTATGGCTCTCTACAGTGACATTCACCACATTCCCTTCGTCATTTACCTAAAATTTTAATTTATTGTTTCAACTATTAGGCAAACATTTGTTTGTTCATACAGTTGGAAGAACTGCAGAATCTTGTCTATAAAATCAAAGATGGCACAACTCTATCTCTTTTTGACTCCTGACATTTACTTAACTGCCGATTTTTAACTGTGGCAATGACCATTCCCTAGTATGTTAGCATCTACTAATCCTCTGAACTGGGTGCAGTGGGGTAACTCGAGGGCATGATTTCTGTTGTGGAGGTGGTAACAGTCCCCACTGATTAAATATGCTGTAAATTAATACTGAAATGAACTTTAAGTGCTCTCAAAAACCACTTTATGCATGAGTAATTTATCTCAAGGGAATTGGAGATGCTAATAAAATAAATCCTTTATGAAGATAAAAGAAAAAATGAATCCCAAGGACATGCTCGTCAAAGGACTCACCAATCACCTCTTAACTTCTCTGAAATATTACTTGCAAATTCACAGAACTGAAATATTACCAGTATTTGCATCCGAGTCACAAAATTCAAAGCAATCAAGCACTTTGCATTCCACTGCTGTGAAAAAGAAATTAAGAAATGGGGGGATGAAAATAATCCACTGCTTTTGATGTTTATTAGGTTTACAAAAACTGTACATTTTTTTTCCTTAAGAAAAAGCATTAACTTAGTACTGGTATCAAATAGACTAAACATTCAATAACAGGAAAATATTCTGATTTTTATTTTTGCACGTTATTCTCAAGTACACAATTACAATAATGTCACACATCCCTATATGATTTTCTTTTTATGTATTTTACTTTCTTTACAAAGTGTACAGAGGGAGGGACATACAATATTTAATAGGATATTTCTACAGAACAATAACTTATATTATGTCCTTGTAAAAATCTGTACCTCTTTAAAACATTTAACTGAAACATCCATTTTTTTAGCTTTGCTAATCAAAATTGTTTTAAGAATTAAAACTAGGTTGTAACTAATGTCAGTACATAACAGTGACTACGATTTCATTTTCTCTTTATACAGACAAGTATGTTTTATCATATTCACTTGACCAAACCCTTAAATACCTTTTAAAGGTTTTAATGTTGTGCTTTAAAAAGAAAAGAACTGTGTATGATTCCAGAGTATGTAAGAGAAATATAAAATGTGTGAAGTGTTGTGTTCTTTATCTTTCAGTTTATTTAAAAAAAATAGTTAAATGACCCAATCATTTATATTTTCTGTATTAATTTTATAGGATTTAAAATTAATACATTTCCACTTTCTTTTAAGTGTTTTTACATTATTTCTGGGAAAATAAAAATTAAGGGAGATTTTAAAGGTTCTCACAAAAAAACAGACAGAGCTTTCAAGAATCACAGGGCAATGAATCATGGATCACAAAATTCTAAGTTTAAAAAAAAAAAAAAAAAAAAGCACATTATGGGGGCCAAGAAGGTACAGGAATTTCCTATAAGATAGGCTAGGAAAACCCATGCCTTGACTTTGACTGGCATTTGGGCTGGAGTTCACACCTGCCTAAAGCACTTGGTTTAAAACTAGACTAAGTCAGTCTGGCACTTCAGAGGTTTGCCAAACACCAAATATTTTTATTTCTAACCCTAAAAATATAACTCTTGAATACAAACATCAATGGCAAAGAGAAAGATGAAAGGTAAAAACCTAAGCACACAGGGAATGGAGCACCATAATGAGGTGACAAGGCAGCTATCGGGTGGGAAGACAATTTCTAAATCTCCTACAATGTGCTAGAAGCATACGGACCAATAGCCAACTGAAGGGACCCCAAAAACTGTTTCCTGTTCTCCAAGATTCGTCTTAACATAACCAAATTCTAATTAACCGAGTTTGTTTTATGAATGTATGACACTGATTCAGACCTATGTGGTGTCTGGGCGCGGTGGCTCACGCCTGTAATCCCAGCACTATGGAAGGCCGAGGCAGGTGGATCACGAAGTTAGGGTTCAAGACCAGCCTGGCCAAGATGGTGAAACCCCATCTCTACTAAAAATATAAAAAATTAGCCGAGCGTGGTGGTGGGCGCCTGTAATCCCAGCTACTCGAGAGGCTGAGGCAGATAACTGCTTGAACCCAGGAAGCAGAGGTTGCAAGAGCTGAGATCGCACCACTGCAGTCCAGCCTGGGCAACAGAGCAAGATTCCGTCTTAAAAAAAAAAAAAAAAAAAACCTGTGGAAGACTTAGTGATGTTCCAAGTAAGGCCTCAGACTTTCCTTATCCACTTAAAACACATCTTTACCTTTTAATCAAAGCCAACTTGAGTGTTAAGTTTTTAAAGTTTGCTAACTGTAACTGAGAAATAAGAGATCGGCCTGAACTTGCCGAGTGTGAAGTCATAATTAGCACCTGTTCTCTGGTCCACAGAGCCATCGCTTCTTTTCCATCCCCCTCACTAGGTAAGACAGACAGAGTTCCCTCTCAGGCTTCTCAAAGAGAACTGTGGGAGTCATGTCTGGATACTCATTTGCTTTTCAGAAAAATATAAAGACATGGAGCTGAAATTGTATGAAAACATTCTACCTAGAAACATCTTAACCTCTATTTTTCAATTACCAAAGATATTTAAAAGAAAATATCTTTACTCTTTAAAAATACTAGTGTCCTTATTTTCCTTCTAATTCTTCACCTGAGTAGTCTCTCTGAAGAGCATGACTTACAAAATGCTCTCTCATGCATCCCTGGATCTTTCATGTTATTGTAAATTTAATACTTTTCATTATAGATTTTAAACAACTACTACTTGGGGCTGTGTGTATAAATATGCAAAATAAGCAATACACACAGGTACATGATATATATGTGTATATATATAATTCAGGGTACATTTACATACATAAAGTTGCAAAAGATCCTATAAGCCATGAGTTACCTCTAGGAGATTCCAAAATGCAGTCCTCAGTAAGTGTCATTTGTAGCACACAACCATTCCAAGACGAAGCCGCACAGACAGAATAATCAAAATACAACATGATCAAGCACAATTTTTCAATAAGGTTTTCTAAAAGTTTGCTATGCTGACAAAAGATGTAAATAATCCAAAGAAAGCCAAAAGAAGTGTATTTGAAAAGTAAACACGAACCCAGCCACTGCTCTTTACTCAGCAAAGCCAGGGACGCAAAAGCTCAAATGGAAACTCTCACTGTCAAGTGGTCTGAAAATATTAAGCAAGACAAGTAAATGACTTCCATGTTACGATAATTAGACCTGACTGTAAAATCTCCCATTTATATTAGTAGATGTCTCTGACAATTTTATTGTGAGAAATGTATGGGGAAAAAAAATGAGTCAACATGAATACTTTCAGAGTTACCAATATAAAGTTACCTTAAGTTAATGGTCTTAGAAGAGTACCATCAAGGTAAGCAAGGTAAATATTTAAATAAATATAAAATTCTAAGATATAAAACTTCGGTATAGAATCAGGGATTACTTTATTAAAAGTAACTAGCATGTTGCCAGTTTTCCCCATTTATTAAACAAACTGAATAGAATTCAGAACACACTACTGAACAAAATGTATATTAAAAAAAGTCAACTAGAAGCAATAATTCTATTTGTACACAGCATAAATCAATATACAGTATTATATGTGAACGAGACTGATTGGCTTTAAAATGAATTTTCTGCTTCAAGGCCAATTATCTCCACAAACGTTCTGTAGAAGCATTGTTAGGGCAGGCCAACTTCTTTATGATGTCGCATTATGTGCTGGTTCTTTTCTGAAGGTCTTCGGAAGCCTTTCTTGCAGTACTCACACCGGTGAGGATAGTCTTTCGTGTGAATGGAAATAACGTGCCGTTTAAAGCCTGAGGCATCTGTAGTGCTATACTCACAGTACTCACACTGATACACTTTCCTGCCACTGTGTGTCTTCATATGCTTTTTAAGCTCATTCTGTTGCCTAAATCCCTTTCTACATCTCTTGCACCTAAATGGAAGATCCTTTGTGTGAACTGAGAGAATATGGCGACTTAGAACAAATGGATCTGCAATCTTAAAGTCACAATGTCTACACTGGTGCATTTTTTTGCCCTTGTGGGCAGCCACGTGTTTCTTGAGTTCTGAAGGCCTGTGAAAGCCTTTATCACACATGTCACACTTATGGGGGTAGTCTTTCGTGTGAACTGAAATTATGTGTCGTTTCAAATCACTTGAGTTCGAACTCTTGTGGTCACAATGCAAACACTGGTGTGTTTTGCTTTCTTGGTGGATAAGAGCATGTTGCTGCACCTCTTTGGTATCTGAGAAAGTCAGAAGACAAATGTCACACTTGAATGGCATCTCTTTACTATGCTTAGTTTTGACATGCGTTTTCAAGTTAGAAGAGTCTGCAGACCTATATTCGCAGTACTGGCATTGGTACGGCTTCTCCCCAGTATGGATTCTCATGTGCTTTTTGAGCTCTGACGGGTGACGAAAACCCTTACCACACTCCACACAAATATGAGGAAAGTTCTTGCTGTGGACCGCCAAGAGGTGGCGATTCAATAACCCTTGTTCAGCTGTCTCGTATTCACAGAATTTACACTTGTGCATTTTGTTGGCTCCTTTTTCCTTATGCACCATTTTGTGAGTAAACAAAGCCCCTGCATGAGAGAAATGCTTCCCACACTCATCGCATTCAATGGCCTTCTCTGCCTTGCTGGTCAGCTTGTGGCTCTCCAGGTGGTTGTGTAAACTTATCTTCTTGTTGGTAGTGTAATCACAGTCAGTACAGCGGTATTTCTTCTTGGCAAGGTGTTCGGGATGGTTTTTCATGTGCCTTTTCAAAAAACCTCTTGACTTAAACTTCTTCCCACAAATCATGCAAGGATAGACAGTCAAAGGATGTCCATCAGGGCCAATAATTATTGCTAAGAAAGGAAAAGAAAGGAGTATGAGTGCTCAAACCAAGTTCTGTTCCAGTTTCTTTGCGAATGTAAAGTGTGGGTTCTGACCACGGTTGGCCAAGGACTCCTAAATTGGACTATTTGCTACTTAACATTCCTTTTACTGTTTTTCAACACAAGAGATATAGCAACCTAGTCATAGAGAAAATGGTCTGGAAACTTCATTCATGAGGACGGTACCACCTTCACTCCCTCTAGTTTAATAAAATTAATGAATATGTAACTTTTATCAATTAGTGATTAAACCTATAGCAATTTAGAAATTGGTGGAAAATTGGCTGGGCATGGTGGCTCACACCTGTAATCCCAGCACCTTGGGAGGCCGAGGCAGGCAGATCACCTGAACTCAGGAGTTCGAGACCACCCTGACCAACATAACATGCTGAAAACCCGTCTCTACTAAAAATACGAAAATTAGTGGGGCACGGTGGCACATATCTGTAATCCTAGACGTTTGGAAGGCTGAGGCAAGAGAATCACTTGTACCCAGGAGGCACAGGTTGCAGTGTCAGTTGAGATCACGCCACTGCACTCCAGCCTGGGTGAGAGAGCAAGATTCTGCCTCAAAAAAAATAAGTAAATAAACTGGTGGAAAATTATTCATAAACTTTGGTGACAAAAATTTCCACTGTTTATTCCAAAAAACATAAGTTACATTAACTTACAGCAAAGTTTAAATATACCCATAAAATTTTTAATATGCAAATCATACAATAGGAATGTCATATGAACTAAAGTACTTATCCTGCTGCTCTGTAAATTATGCCTGCTTTATGCTGACACAGATTCTCTAAATATATTATTTTAAAAGTTAATGCTTATAACATATTTGAGGGATTTCATTCCATGTACACATAAAAATCATCCAAGTTTTCAATTTTTCTCATCCATGTTTCAGCCCTGTTGCTTTTTATCCAAGGAAATCATTCATGAATATCACTGAATTCTGAAAATTATATTTTCAAGTTCAGTAGACAAAGCTATATATGGTCTAGCAGCTAAAATGCCATTTTGACACCCCTGTGGATACATACTAGAGTTTCCTCTGAGAGCTCGCAGAGCACGCTGCGCCATGGAACTCGTGCGCCCTCACCTGTTTGGTACTGCCTGGAATCAGGTCTTCTCCTTTTCTTTGGTTTTTGTTTAGCCAGTCTGCCGAGGCCAGCAGACTCATCTATGTGCAAGAGGGCACTTGCAGTGCCATTCCGGTTTTCAATTCCATCAGAATTATTACCTAACAATGTGTATTAAAAAACAAAATTATACAGTATTATAAATTTTAAAGAATTAGGAATTCTTTATTAACTACAACAACGAAAAGTAAGCCATGATACTCATGAATGACAGAAATTCCCCATTCTAGGTCATGGGTTTTATGAGCACATTTATTATCGCGAGACCGTGGGAAACGCCTAGCTTCCAAAGCTAAAAAATGCATGTCAGCATTTTTGCCCCATGGACTCCCTTGTTGTCTCCCAAAATGAAAAAGTCATGGGCCAAACATAATCAAGATGAAAACTTTCAGCCTGAAAGCCAGTGTACTTCTTGCAGTACTTCCTTCTACGTAATATACACATGAAGGAAATTCCTGTTAAAAATAAAGACAAAAAGTAGACTTTATACTCTAATTCAATTCAAATAATCCTTACAGGATACTGGTATTTCAGACTTCTGAAACCTAAGACCACAGAAACCATTTTTCAATCATGGATTCATGTTCAAGAACCAACTTCTTCAATGCTAAGAGCTGCTGGGCAACTTACCATAAGCTGCTGCCCATGCGATTGGCATGAAGGTTTTGATTTCATTGTCATCCATTTGCTGCTCATGCACGGCGGCGGCTGCCGCTGCTGCCGCAGCATCCTCCTCTCCTACGATCACTTCCATATAAACTTCGTCAGCGATTTCAGCAACATCTAAGTAGAAAGTTACAAAAACTTCTGTGACCAGGTTTACAGAGATCACAGGAAACACGTTTTTATTTGAATTCAGTTAATAGACAAAATGGAAAGAAGGTCCAAATATTACATACCTAGAACATAGCTTTCATGTAGTAAGCACTCAATACATATCTGTTGAATGAATCATTTACTTCTTGGCTTTCACCATAACTTGGTTTTAAAGCAACATCATAAGCATATATAAAAGAGTCACTGATGTTTCCCTTGGAATGTAGTAACATAATAATCTCTAAAATAATGCTACTTATTTCAAACACTGGCCACTTAAAAGCTCCAGAAACATAAAATTTTCTCCCACAAAAAGGCCACCTACTTACTTAAATCTTCATCTTCTGGCTGAGAGTCATTGACAGTCATATAAACCATCTTTTCCCTGGGAACACGAATACTGCTGTTCTGATCAAGCAGTTCAACTCCATGATCATTCTCAGGCTCACTCTCCACAATGTCTACAGTTCCACCTATCAGAGAAGATGACAGCTTCAATAATTTATGTGAAAACTTCATTTCCACCTATTTCTTTTTACATACTTTTCTTATTTTTACAAACTTTGCTATTACTACATTGGAATTCTTATATAAAAGTTACTTCAGAAGAGACTCCAAATGTTCTCAATCTAGATAACCCAAAAGTAATCAGGCTGAAACATGTGGATGAGGATGTATAATGTCTAAACACTTCTTCTTACCTAAGTCATCTTCTCCAGGGTCAGCTTTAAAAATGTACACCTTGATGACCTCAGGGCAAGTGCCATCCACTTTACAAGGATCAATTTCTGACTCTGTGTCCATGGTCATTCCAGAAGAACCGTCGTGTTCTATTTTGCCAGCATCATCCACTAAAAAGGAAGGAAATAAATCACAAATAGTAACAGATATTTAAATAAAATGTTACTATTTGCAAAAAAAATTTTTTTTTTTTTTTTTTGAGACGGAGTCTCACTGTCACCCAGGCTCACTGCAACCTCCGCCTCCCAGGTTCAAGCCATTCTCCTGCCTCAGCCTCCCGAGTAGCTGGGACTACAGGCGCCCACCACCACGCCCGGCTAATTTTTTGTATTTTTAGTAGAGATGGGGTTTCACCGTGTTAGCCAGGATGATCTCGATCTCCTGACCTCGTGATCTGCCCACCTCGGCCTCCCAAAGTGCTGGGTTACAGGTGTGAGCCACTGTGCCCAGCAAAAGTTCTTTTACAAATATCTCTAACTTGATTCACATAAAATTGGATTTTACCTAGACAACTAGAAGATTCAATAAATACATTTCTAAAGACTTCTAAAAACAGAATCAGATATTAAAGCAAAAAATACTACACATAGAGAAAACTCCTGGTAGCCTAGAAAACTGTAAATACAAAAGAATATCTTTACAGCCTTTGCTAAGCCATAAGGTAAAAGCACTCCTATATTAAAGATATTCTTCTAATACTAAAACCTTAAAAGAACCGGCCAGGTGCAGTGGATCATGCCTGTAATCCCAGCACTTTGGGAGGCCAAGGTGGGTGGATCACTTGAGACCAGGAGTTTGAGACCAGGCTGGGCACCATGGCAAGACCCCCATCTCTACCAAAAAAATAAAATAAAATATACACACACACACACACACAAATTAGCTGGGCATGGTGGCATGCGCCTGTAGTCCCAGCTACTCAAGAGGCTGAGGTGGGGGGATCACATGAGCCTGGGAAGTGGAGGTTACAGTGAGCCAAGATAATGCCACTGCACTCCAGCCTGGGTTACAGAGTGAGACCCTGTCTCAAAACAACAATAACAAAAAACTTAGAAGAATGTCCTAGAAGTAAAATCAAGAAATAAGTCTTCATACAAATATTTTATAAGCAGTACTTCATGGTCACTATTCTTGAATATCATTTCATATGATCTATTTGCAATAGAATAATACGTTTGAAAATAATCAAAACATGATTGCCAGAAAGGTACACTGCAATGAGATGGTCAATGGAAATTCAGCTTCAATCTGCTTAAATGTAAATATGCATAACGTACACACACAACTTTAGTTTATGACAATATTGAGTCTAGGTCCTTGCTGGCAAATGCAGCAATACGTGAATTTAAACATATTCTCATATACCCATTGCTCTCATTAATGAAGGTATAATAGCCTGTATGTGTTAAAAAATGAACAAACAAAAGACGGGGAGAATAAAAGAAAAAAATTTTAAAAAAAAGGTACATATGATTTCCAATAGTAGAGACTCAGGGGATATACAACAAACATCACATTTATTTATTTATTTTATATTTTATTTTATTTTTATTTATTTATTTATTTTGAAACAGAGTCTCTGTCATCCAGGCTGGAGTGCAGTGGCACAATCTTGGCTCATTCTGCCTCCTGGGTTCAAGCGATTCTCCTGCCTCAGCCTCCCAAGAAGCTGGGATTACAGACGCCCGCCCGCCACCACACCCAGCTAATTTTTTATTTTTAGTAGAGACAGGTTTCGCCATGTTGGTCAGGCTGGTCTCAAATTCCTGACCTCAAGTGATCCACCCACCTCGGCCTCCCAAAGTGCTGGGATTATAGGCGTGAGCCACCACACCCAGCCAAACATCACATTTTTTAAAACTTTACAAAGTAGCCAAGAAAATAAGTGTCCTGTTATTCACAGGACCTGGAAAATAAAGCTGCAAAAAAATGGCGTCTTCAAATAACAGACTCTGGATTTGAATAAATACCAAAAGCATAATCCCCATATAATGTAGCCTTACATTACATGTCACTTATGGGCACTCACTGCTATCTCTAGCTCAACAAAAAGTGTGGCAAAGACTAATGAAAAGTTAGCACCCAGTACAATTTAATTTATCACAAAAGTTGGGTTTTTCAATGTTGAGTCCGTTAGTGAAATACTGAAGGAATGTCCTCTCTGCTCTAGGCCCAGCTGGCCTACCTGGCATGGTGGAAGACCAACTAGAGGGGAGCAGGACCGAGGCCCAGAAAAGAAGGCTCATTGAGCTTGTCTGTAATACCTGCAACAAGCCTTTTCATTTCCCCTTTGCCCTTTTAGTTCCCTTTCTGGTGTTCCTCTGCTAGATATATGTTTTCCTTTTGGATGGACATTGTTTTATTCAGTTCGGCAAACAGTGAATCACAACTACATTAGACTCTAGGCAGGTACTGGAGATGCAAATATGAAAAAGTCAAGGGCTCCAGAAATTTACAGTCTTGTGGCAAAGTGGACAAGTAAACAGGTGAGTATTTTTAAATGTAGTAATAATAATGCAGCTACCATTTACTAAGTGATTATGGTAAGTACTACTTAATACTCACAACAACCCTGTGAGGCAGGTGGTACAATATTCTCTACATTTTACAGCAAAGCAAACTGAAGTTTAGAGAGGTTGAGTAACTTATCTGGAGTCACACAATTCAGATCTCAAGCTACGTTAGTCCCAGTCAGGGCTCGTCAACTTCTGGAATTTGGAGCATGGGGTTTAAATTGGTAGAGGCAACTGTGATTTTTGAAAAATCAAAAAATAGTGTAACTATCTAAACATGCTTTCTTTTCGTGGAAAACAAATGAATGTGCTCATGACTCAGGTCATGACTCAGGCAGGCATAATCAGTATTGCAACCAAGTCTAGGTGGTGGTGGTTCTGACCACTATAACTTTTAAAATTCACAGTCATCCCTTGTGTAATTTACACCCGTTATACCAAGACAGAACTCAGATTCTGACATCTTTGAAATGATACTTCTGCAAAGTTCTGTCGCAATCTCCATCAGATCCAAAAACTGTGTTTACCTAATCAAAATTCTTACATAGAACATCAAGATGAATCTAATATCTCAAAAGCCAACATTAAAAAGCAAAAATACAGTGACAATTTGTCAACTTAACTTCTGACTTACTGAGAATCAGGACCATCCACATCCCAAATTACTTGCAAAGAAAAGCTTGAAAATGGCAGCCCCAAACCTTTGTTATTTACAAACATAAAAATTATAAAATTTAATCAGCTTGTTTCAAATGCAAAGTTCAAGAATCCCAAACTCTGGGTCACTGAAAGCAGTTGTTGTTTTGGTCTATTTTTGATATCACTAATCAGCAAACCACATTTTAATGTACCTTCAGTTTCAAAACCAAACAAGTCACTTAAAAATGCACTTGTTGATAAATTATACTTTTTCTTACATAAATTGAAATGGTCATTTATGAGAAAAAAGCAAAAGCTTGTTTATGTACATTGTAAGATGACATTAATGTTGAACCCTCTAATGCAATCTTTAATAAACTGATACAGAAAATGAGAGGATGAGAGTCTGAAATGACTGGCAAACATCATTGTGCACTGATCGCTGCCATGGGAACAAAGGAAAGATACCTCATTCAGGTTAAGAGAAAGAGAAGGGACAAATGAAGGGAGACACAAAATGGCGTGACGGTAAGGGATTGCATGGTTCAATATTGCTGGAATGTGAGGGTAAAGTGTGGCACAGGACATGGCAGGAAATGCAGCCGACTGCTAAGCTGAGGCCAGGTCATGAAGGGCCTCATGCACAGGCAGAGGGGCTCTGACTTTATCCTTGCAGGCCAAGGGTTTCTCAATCTGGTCAGGTGTCAGAATCTCTTAGGGAATTTAAAAACAAAGCATCCAGTCCAGCAGCTCTACAGAATTAGAATCTGCAGTGCTGGGACCTCCTAACAGATTTAGGGGCGCCCTGCCTCTGGGACTCTGATGAGAGGCTGGAGAACATCTGCTGCAGGACTGGGAGACTTTCACACAGAGCAGTGACTAAGTCAGGTGCCCATTTTTACTGGCCTTGGAAACGTGGATCCAATGAGATTAAAGCATGGAGCTGACTTGAGTCTACTGCAGTAATGCAGGTGATAGATGACGAGGCCTTGAATCAGGACGGAGGTAGTACAACTGGCGGAGTGGGCTGGATTTGAGGCCTATCTTGGGACTGAAATGAGTAGAACTTGGTGTCTGACTGAAAACCCAACATGACAAAGAAGCCAAGGATAACTGGGTTTTTTAAATTTAGGTGACTGAGTGACTGGGGTAAGAAATGTGAGAGAAATGAGGAAAAGGATCTCTCTTCCTGCATGTTTGATTAACTTAAGGTCCCAAGGATAACGTCCTGAAAAGCCCTCAGAACCAGTGATTGTCGCTATTGCTTTGTGCTCACGGCACCCTTTGCTTGCTTCTCTTGGAATACATGATTCACTGTGTGGCCACTGTCTGGTTTTTCTCCCCGTCTTTCCCATTGACACAGCAGAACCTGTATTTTCATTACTCAGTCTTTTAAGACCCAGTCTGGTGATGGTAGATGATCAGAATATTGATGAATCAACAATTCACTGAATGAATGAGATGTGAAGCCAGCTGCTTAATATTCAAGTCTGAAAGTGGAAGGCTAACACAGTTTGGGGTGCCCTCAACTGTGTTAACTAAGCTTTGCCATCATGCAGTGAGAATCTGCAGTGTGAGGACAGAGTCCCAGGGAATGCCACAGTTGAAGGGAGGGTCAAGAGTAGTTCATAAAGAAACCAGAGAAGGGAAAGCTGGAGAGGGTGGTAGAAGGGCATGAAGGAAGCTAGGGAGTTAAAAGATGCAGGAACCCTAGTAAGGCCCATGGCAATAATGCAGCACCACACAAGAAGGAACGTGGAGGAGGAATGTCCACTGTAGTAGCATGAGGTCGCTGATGTTCTTGGTTAAAATCAGTGGAGTGAAGGCTGTAGGCGGTCAGACTAGAGTGGGCTTGAGGAGTCAATGGAACATGTGAATTTCTTCAAGTCTAGTTTTAACAAGGCAAACGAAAGGACAATAACTAGAATGGGTTGCAGAGTCAAGGACTTTTCTGTTTAGTATTAATAGATAAAAATACTCAAGCATGCTCGGTCTGTGGGAAAAAACAGAATAGAAAGTGAGAGACTGAAGCCAGAGGACATGATGAAATTTTGGGATCCAGATCTCAGAGGAAAAAGGATAAATGAAACTAGGAGCAAAGATGAAGGAATTTTCCTTAAATAGAAGAGAAACATGCTATCCTTCTGAGACTTGAATGAGAATGTAGCTATGCTGTGTTTAGGGAAGCAGGGAAGGTGATAATGCAGAAAGTTGTAGTTTATGGCTGGTGGCTTCAATCATAGGTATGAAACAGGAGGCAAGAACTTGGATAATCAGTGAGAAAACAACAGACTGGGTTAAGAGCTTGAGAAACTAGAGAAAATGAGTGATCCAGGACAAGCTTAATGACATGAAGGCTTAAAGAGTCCAGCTGGTTAAAGTCTTTGCAGTTAGAAAACAACTACAGGTTCTCTAAACGCTGGACTTAACTATCTAAATTAAAGTATCTTGATTATGCTTTATAAAAATGGTTTGTAGGGAGAAAGAGTCAGCATTAATGTTCTTACTTCTGGACTGATATGTACTTACCCTTTTTCAAAGCTATTTTTATGATATACCTGGCTAACTGGGCCAAGGTTATTTTCTTAAAGGTGGTTTGGAATTTCAAACTGAGGTAGCAATGGAGGGATAAAGTTATCACCAAACTAGGTAGAAATTTGTAACATCTTCGGATAACTCAACTCGAAACAGTTTGATGTTGTTGATAAAGCTGGCCTCTTTTGACAAGGCTTGTAAAAATTGATTCTAACAAGTACTGGAAAATCCAATGTCCTTGTGTTTACAAAGAACAGGGCCAGGCTTGTTGTTTTTGCATGTCAGTTTGTCTGTACCCTTCAGGTTAAACCTTTGATGACTAGAAAATCCAATCATTTTAGAGCTTGCAAAATGTCATGGTTTTACCTGTAACTTGGAGTAAAAGACCTTTGTTTGCTTTCACAAATGTGTGGGAAAACACATTCCAAATATATGAGCTTACCTGGTAGCAAAGCTATTCTATTACGTAAGTATAATTCACCTTCAGATTTTCACCTTGAACATTTATCCCACTAACTCAATCTATAGAACTATTCTGAATATGAAATGTTACGGGAATGATTTATCTTTAAAAAAAAAGACACTTTTATGGTCCTGTTAAGTACTCAAAATTTCACTATGATTTTAAAGCTACCATTATTAAAAATGAATTTCTAAAAACAGACAAAGAAGGCTTCGATAAAATTGAGTCATCCTACCTATGATTCCTGCATAAGTGCCTTCTCCTAAGGTAGTAATGAAGAACTAAAGCTTTAGAATAAGGCCTCTCCAAAATAGAAGAGCATAATTTCTAGAAATTAAGACTACTTCTAATAATAACTACCATTTGCATGGCATTTTGCAATTTCCTTAGCATTTCTATATTTTTTTATTACATTTGATTCTCATCTTTTCCAGATAAAGAAATACAGGCTCTGAAATGGCATGTGATTTGCCCAAAGTCAATGAGCTACTAAGTGAGAAGTGGAAGAGAAAGTAAGGTGCCTGTCTTTAGAACTCAGACCTTTATCTTCATCTTCTGAAAGAAATGAAAATGTGCTCAAAATCCTGCCACTGGGAACTATCAACAGAATTTACAGATCATTAGACATTTCTCCACGCATACTACAAATAAAAGGATGGAAGAAAGAACAGAATTTTTTGTAAAAATAAGATATTGTAACATGCTCTTTTTAAACAAAGGTTACAACATTAGAATTTAAACTCAACAACAAAACAATCTTAACTCCAAAGTCGATCCCATTCCCTTGCCCACGATCTCAATTCCCTTTCCCTACCCCTTCTTTTGTTTCATCACACAGGCTTGGCACAATCAGACACTTTACAATTTGCCTCTTTGCCTCTGCACCAGCACCTATGTAGCTAAATGTGGCTGGAAACACACAGAAACACAAACACACACCCGGCAGATGGTTTCACTTTAAATTCATAACCCGGAACCTGCAGTGAGCCATTTCTGCTACTTTCTGTTCTCTTTCCCTATTCTTGTCTCCCCTCAAATCTCTAATACCACCTCCCCATCATCACTCTTACTTCTTACTTCACCTAGAACTCAATCAGAAGAGAAGATTCGCTATCACATCTAATCCATCTACCAGCAACTAAGCCCACAAACGCTGTCTTCAGCCTGTTCCCACAAACCACTGTGTTCCTACCTAATGCCCATCCCCTCTTTTTGAAGCCCCTTCTTCACTGCTTGAGCACCTCACCCCTCTCTTTCCCTGCATCCTCTACTGGATCATTCTCATTAGGATACAAACAAGCCATTCTTTCTCCCCTGCTTAAAACAAGCAAAAACTTTTTTTTTTTTTTTTTTTTGAGACGGAGTTTCACTCTTGTTGCCCAGGCTGGAGTGCAATGGTGTGATCTCGGCTCACTGCAACCTTTGCCTTCCGGGTTCAAGTGATTCTCCTGCCTCAGCCTCCCAAGTAGCTGGGATTATAGGCGTGCACCACCACACCTGGCTAATTTTGTATTTTTAATAGAGATGGGGTTTCACCATGTTGGTCAGGCTGGTCTTGAACTCCTTAGTTCAGGTGATCCACCCACCTCAGCCTCCCAAAATGCTGGGATTACAGGCGTGAGCCACCATGCCGGGCTAAGCAAAAACGCTTGATCCCATTTCTTCACCACCTCCATTTCTCAAATTAGCCTCATTTCATCCTTTAAAGTCACTTCAAGGTTGGGTGCAGCAGTGCACACCTATAATCCCAGTTCTTTGGGAGGCCAAGGCAGGAGAATTGCTTAAGCCCAGGAGTTAGAGACCAGCCTGGGCAACACAGTGAGACCCTCATCTCTACAAAAAATTAAATTAGCCAGGCATGGTCGTGTGCACCTGTAGTCCCAGCTACCCAGGAAGCTGAGGTGGGAGGACAACCTCAACCTGGGAGGTCGAGGCTGCAGTGAGCTGTGATTGCACCACTGCACTTTGGCCTGGGAGACAGTGAGACCCTGCCTCCAAAAAAAAAAAAAGAAAAGTTCACTTCAATCAGGTCATTCTTTGCCCATAACTTCACCAAAACTGTTCATCAAGGTCACTTGTGACCAATTCTCAGCCCTCATGTGACTTGCAGCAGCAGCATCTGACAGATGCTCACTCTCTGTGATTCACTTTCCTCACTTGGCTCCCCTGACCCAACCTCTTGGTTTCCTCTCACCTCACTGACCATGACCATGCCTCCTCACTCTTGCTGGAGCCTCCTCTTACCGCCTAATGCTGCAAACCCCAGGGCTTAGTCCTTAGTCTTAGTTTGTCTACAATCACTCCTTTGGTTATCTCTTTCTGTCTGATGGCTTAAATTTCATCTATATACCAACAACTCCCAAATTTACATCTCCACTCTAGACCTGTCTCCATAACTCAGATTTGTATATGTATTTCCTCTTTGATGTCTATCAGATATCTCAAAAGTAAGTCTCTGCTCAAATGTTACCTTCTCAGCAAAACCCTGACCGTACTTGTAACCCAAATCCTCCTTATACTGCTTTTTACCTCCCTAAGTACGTATCACCTTTTAATATGCTGTATCACTCACCTATGTCTGTGTACCTCTGCTAGAATGTAATGTCTATGAGGGAAAGAAACTTCCCTGTGTTTTGTTCACTAATGTATCCCACGTGCCTACAACACTGCTCAGCATATACAGTAAGCACGCAACATTCATTCGTTAAATATATGAATGCTAATCTTCAAGTAAATGTTTGGTCATTAAGATATTAGTTCTTAACCCTCTAAAAAAAAAAAAAAAAAGCCAGGTGCAGTGGCTCATGCCTATAATTACAACACTTGGGAGGCCAAGGTGGGAGGATTGCTTCAGCCTGGGCAACACAGTGAGACCATCTCTAAAAAAATTTTTAAATTAGCTGGGCATGGTGGTATGGGGCTGTGGTCCCAACTGCTCGGGAGGCTGAGGTAGGAGGATCACTTCAGCCCAGGAGGTCAAGGCTGCAGTGAGTCATGATCGTGCCACTGCACTCTAGCCTGGGCAACAAAGCGAGACCCCACTTCAAAAAATAAATAAAAGAAAAAATATTAGAAAAGCATCCATATTTTGCCTATAATACACAAATAAGTTTTAGAGCCAGCATCTACTGTCACTTTACCGTGAAAGATGTGGAAGTTAACATTTCGACTTCTCTGCTCCCCCAAATATTTTATAGCTAGTTTGCTATTAAATGAATTCAGTGCTCATTTCTAGTTTTTTTAAATCAGTTTCTCCATTCTAGGGTTCTTTCTATTGATCCTTTATCATCTGCTAGATTCAATACCAAATAGTTCCCCCATCCCTGTCAAGAAAGGCCAATAGGTACTACAGTCCCTGAATTCCTGAATACTTGAAAATGGTGGTCCATGGCCTTTACTTGAAGAATGAATTGGCTGAGTATAAAACTGTTAGGTTACAATTTCCTCAGAACTTTGCAGACATTGTTCCACTGTCTCCTAGCATTGAGCATTTCTGTGTGGATGTCCCTGTAATTCTTGATCCTTAAAGTTCACTAAATAACAGTATGATTATGATTTGGTTGTTTTTACCATTTTGACAATTTCTGGGAACAAGAAAGATCCTAATCTTTATTTCAGGAAAAAAATCTCCCATTATAAGTATTTTTCTAGTTCATTAGTTGTTCTCTTCTGGAATTTCACTTATGTGTGTTTGTATCCTTTATCTTTCTCCATATCTATCCTTCTTCTCCATAAGCATTTTCACAATTTTATTTTCTTACAATTTCATTTTGTGATTTCCTAAAGCCCAATCCCTCTGTCCCTGGCTATATGCTAAGATACATTTTTTTTTTCTTATTGTTGCTTCTATGGTGGCTTTTACCTTGATCATATTTTTTTCTCTTCAGCTTCTTTCTGAATTTTACCAATTTCTACTCTAACTGCCCCTATTGCCTTGTAATATATAATAAATGTTTGTTTTTGTTTTGGTAGAGATGGGATCTCACTGTGTTGCCCAGGCTGGCCTCGAACTCCTGGCCTCAAGCAATCCTTCCACTTCCATTTCCTACAGTGCTGGGATTACAGGTACAAGCCACCACACCTGGCCTGTCTCAAGTTTTTAAAAAGACATCATATTGTTTGCAATTTCACTGAGCCTGCAGATCAGTGCTAACCAACAGAACTTTCTTTGATGAAGGAAATGCTCTGCACTAGCCACATGTAGCTATTGAGTACTTGAAATGTGACTGGTGCAATGCAGGAACTGTATGTTTAATTCATTTTAACAACTTTATTTAGCCAAATATGTGGCTAGTGGCTACTGTTAAAGGAAATCTCCCAATTTAAAGGGCTCCCATGCATGAAAATACAATGCATAAACAAACAAGAAAACCTACAGCCAAACGTGGTGGCTCACACCTGTAATCCCAACACTTCGGGAGGCCAAGGTGGGAGGATCACTTAAGTGAGAAGTTTGAGACCAGCCTGGACAACATAGTGAGACCCCATCTCTACAAATAAAATAAATTAGCTGGGGGCCGGGCGCGGTGGCTCACGCCTGTAATCCCAGCACTTTGGGAGGCTGAGGCACGTGGATCACGAGGTCAGGAGATCGAGACCATCCTGGCTAAAACGGTGAAACCCCGTCTCTACTAAAAATACAACAAATTAGCCGGGTGTGGTGGCGGGCGGCTGTAGTCCCAGCTACTCGGGAGGCTGAGGCAGGAGAATGGCGTGAACCCGGGAGGCAGAGCTTGCAGTGAGCCGAGATTGCGCCACTGCACTCCAGCCTGGGCAACAGAGCGAGACTCCGTCTCAAAAAAATAAAATAAAATAAATTAGCTGGGTGTGGTAGCACATGCCTGCAGTCCCAGCTCCACAGGAGGCTGAGGCAGGAGGACTGTTTGTTTGAGCCCAGGAGTCCAAGGTTGCAGCAGTGAGCCATAATCACACCACCGCACTCTAGCCTGGGCAACAGAGCAAGATCCTGTCTCCCAAAAAAAAAAAAAAAAGTAATACAAGGGGGAAAGTAGACAATTAAAATTTCTAGGGGAAAAAAGCTGTATGCAAAAATGTAATCAAAGTGATCAATGGTTATGCTGCAAATGATATTTTCACAATCAAAATAATGTAAGCACTGAGTACTGATTTTCTACTTTATTGGAAGGCTAATGGTTACAGAACATACATGGATTGGCTGGGCGCAGTGGCTCATGCCTGTAATCCCAACACTTTGGGAGGCCAAGGAATGCAGATCACCTGAGGTCAGGAGTTCAAGACCAGCCTGACCAACATGGAGAAAACCCGTCTCTACTAAAAACAGAAAAATTAGCCGGGCGTGTTGGCGCATTCCTGTAATCCCAGCTACTCAGGAGAGTGAGGCAGGAGAATCGCCTGAACCCGGGAGGCAGAGGTTGTGGTAAGCTGAGGTCATGCCACTGTACTCCAACCTGGGTAACAAGAGCAAAACTCCATCTCAAAAAAAATAAACTTAGATGGATCAGCCTCAACAATACAAAGTAAACAGACTGGAAGGTAAGCTGAACAGCTCAAGGAAAGTGGAGGGCAAAGGCACTGATATCCTCATCTTAAAAAGCGGGAGTCAAAACATACTGTCCACATTTGATGGAACAAGAAATAAAGATGTTAATGTATTACTTAAATTTTGAAAGGCAAAAGAACCAAAAATTTTAACACACTTATCATGAAAAGTTATGGGAAAGGGAGGTGAGAACAAAAGTGAGCAAAATTGTCAGCTATCACAGCAGGACGTGAAGAAAGAACATATAAAACAGAAGTAATAAAAATCAAGAAAGTGACTGGGTGTGGTGGCTCACGCCTGTAATCCCAACACTTTGGGAGGCCAAGGTGGGCAGATCACAAGAGACCAGCCTGGCCAACATGGCAAAACATTGTGAAACGTCTGTACTAAAACTACAAAAATTAGCCGGGCACGCCGGGCGTGGTGGCTCACACCTATAATCCCAGCACTTTGGGAAGCCGAGGCGGGTGGATCACGAGGTCAGGAGATCAAGACCATCCTGGCTAACATGGTGAAACCCCATCTCTATTAAAAATACAAAAAAAATTAGCCAGGTGTGGTGGCGGGCGTCTGTAGTCCCAGTTACTCAGGAGGCTGAGGCAGGAGAATGGTGTGAACCCGGGAGGCGGAGCTTGCAGTGAGCCGAGATCGCGCCACTGCACTCCAGCCTGGGCAACAGAGCGAGACTCCGTCTCAAAAAAAAAAAAAAAATTTGGCACAGTGGCGGGCGGGCACCTGTAATCCCAGGTACTCAGGAGACTGAGGCAGGGAGAATTGCTTGAACCTGGGAGGTGGAGGTTCAGTGAGCTGAGATCACGCCACTGCACTCCAGCCTGGGTACAGAGTGAGACTCCGTCTCAAAAAAAATCAAGAAAGCGTATTATTTTAAATCCTATAGATAAAAGTACCATTAGAAATAGCTGAAAGAGAAGTACAGTATAAGTCCTTACGTAATGTCATTGGTAGGTTCTCGGAAATTGTGACTTTCAGCCAAACAACGTAGTATATAACAAAAGCAATTTTTTGGCCAGGTGCAGTGGTTCACGCCTGTAATCCCAGCACTTTGGGAGGCCAATGTGGGAGGATCACTTGAGGTCAGGAGTTCAAGATCAGCCTCGCCAACATGGTGAAACCCCATCTCTACTAAAAATACAAAAATTAGCCGGGCAGGGTGGTGCACGCATGTAGTCCCAGCTACTTGGGGCGCTGAGGCAGGAGATTTGCTTGAACTAGGGAGGTGTAGGTTGCAGTAAGCGGAGATAGCGACACTGCACTCCAGCCTGGGTGACAGGGTGAGACTCTGCCTCAAAAAAAAAAAAAAATTTTTACTGTAGGCTAATTGATATAAACAAGAGTTAAGTTCCTATGGCATATTTCTGGTCACAAAAACATCACCAAACATCTAAATATAGTCTAAAACACTTGTAGCATTAAACATGGAAATAAATGTGGGCTATACATACATATATATATATATATATATATATATATATATATATATTTTTTTTTTTTTTTTTTTTTTTTTTTTTTTTTGAGACGGAGTCTCACTCTGTTGCCCAGGCTGGAGTGCAGTGGCACAATCTCGGCTCACTGCAAGCTCCGCCTCCCGGGTTCACGCCATTCTCCACATATATTTAAGAAAGATTAGTAAAAACAAGATAATTATTTGCCCAATGATTCTAGATCAGGGTCGTGGGTGTAGGAGCCTCTCCAGCAGCTCAGGGTACCAGGCAGGAACCATCACAGGGCATGCTCACTTACATTGGGACAGTGTAGACATGCCAACTAACCTAATGTGCACAGCTTTAGGATGTGGGAGGAAACCCACACAGACATGAGGAGAATGTGCAAACGCCACAGGGACAGTGGCCCCAGCAGAAAGTCGATTTTCTTTCTCATCAACATTATAAGGAAATAACATGTTATTCCAGGACCTGCTACAGTTGCTTTGGGGGGGATGAGACAGGAAGAACAAAGGGTAGGTAAGGCAAAGGATTACTGCTTTAAAATAGTTTTTCACTGGATAAACACAATATGGTCTATCCATACAATGGAATCCTATTTAGCCTTAAAAAGGAAGGAAATTCTCACACAAGCTACAACATGAATAAATCTTGAAAAATCATGCTAGGTGAAATAAGCCAGCCACAAAAGGAAAAATACTGTATGATCCCACTTATAAGAGGTAGCCAGGGTAGTCGAATTTCTAAGAGACAGAAAGTAGAAGGGTGGCTGCCAGGGGCTGCGAGGAGGGGATTGGAGAGTTAGTGTTTAATGGATATAGAGTTTGTTTTGCAAGATGAAAAGAGTTCTGGAGATGGATGATACTGATGGTTGCTCAACAGTGTAAATGCACTTAATGCCACTGAACTGTATACTTAAAAAATTGTTAAGATGGTAAATTGTATGTGTGTTTTATAATTAAAAAATAATTTTAAAAACTAAATTAAAAGCTTTTACCACAATTCCACAACTATCACCTCTCCTTTTTTAAACATCCCTCATGATACCTGAAGATATTTTATTGAAAAAAGTAATTGCTTAAAGAGGAAAAGCTAATTTGGGGCCTTTAGTAAATAGAAAAGCTAATAATAAAGGCTCTAGGGGATTGTTGCTTGGCCCTTTTGGATTTTATCATTATTGAGACACAGTTTACATAACAAAATCCATTTTAAAGTGTACAATTAAGTGATTTTTAGTACATTCACTGTGGTGCAACCATCAGCACCCTTCTAATTCCCCATAAAGAAACACCACACCCATTAGCAGTCAGGCCCAACTCATTCTTCCCCCAATCTCCTGGAAACCACTCATCTACTTTCTCTATGGATCTGCCTCTTCTAGACATTTCACATAGATGGAATCATACAACATGTGGCCTTTTTCGCCTGACTTCTTTCACTAAGCATAACACTTTCAAGGTTCATCCATATTGCAGCATTCAACAAAACTTAATTCCTTTTTATGACTGAATGATATCCCATTGTATGGATATACCACATTTCAGTTATCCATTCATCAGCTGATGAACATCAAAGTTGTCATCACTTTTTGGCTAATGTGAATAATACTGCTACGAATGTGCAGAAGTTTTTGTGTGAACATGTTTTCAATGGCCCATCTGGTTTTACATCTTTAAACCAATATACTAGTGTCTGCTAATGACAGTAAAAGGGCGTAACATGGAAGTACTAAGCCTTTGGAAGTATAAAAGAAACAAGACCTGAAAGATAAGAAATGATCTCTTAAACCCAGAAAAGAGAAGTCATTAAACGTCATTAAAATAAGCTCAAATTTTTTTTTTTTTTTTTTTTTTTTTTTTTTGAGGCAGGGTCTTGCTCTGTCACCCAGGCTGGAATGCAGTGCACAATCATGGCTCACTATGGCCCTGACCTTCTGGGCTCAAGCAACCCTTCCACCTCAGCCTCCTAGGCATGCGCCACCACACCCAGCTGTTTTCTTTTTTTAATTGTTTCTAGAGATGGGGTCTCCCGATGTTGTCAAGTCTAGTTTGAACTCCTGGGCTCAAGTGATCCTCCCGCCTCAGCCTCCAAAAACACTGGGATTACAGGTACGAGCCATTGTGCCAGGCCTCAAAATCTTAACACTGCAACTCTGATTGCCACATTTCAATAAAGATTGAAAAGATCTTGTGCTCGTCTTGAAAACAACTGAAATTATCTAGGAGGCACAAACAAGAGGGAAAATCTATGCCATGAGGACACAATCAGTCTCAAACTCTAATTAAACTTGAAGTCGATAAACCTATGGCCAATACTCACAAGGTAGACACAAATTCATTCACTAAATCCCAGCCTCCCAGACACCTGATAAATCTTTAAACAGACTAATCTGAGAGAAAAATAAAGATGATTTTACTTCCTAAGTAAGTTACCTCAAGGGGCAGTATGAATACACAAACCTTTTCTAAAGTTTTAACAAGATTCACACCTGTGATCTTGGGACTGATGTCAAGGAGGGAAACCAGGCCTTTCCTTACCATACACCTCACTATTGCTAAGATAAAATTAGGTTCTGTGAACAATGAGCCTATTCTAACTTACTATGGCAAGTCTAATAGTCTTACTACCTAATTACCAGAATGTTTTTTAAACCTCTAACCCCAAAATCCAATCAAAAGAAAAACTGTAGGATAGACTTGATATTATTCAACATCCTCAGGGTCCCTGTGTGGATGGCTATTTAATACTCAATGAAGGCCGGGCTCAGTGGCTCACGCCTGTAATCCCAGCACTCTGGGAGGCCAAGACGGGCGGATCACCTGAGATCGGGAGTTTGAGGCCAGCCTGGCCAACATGGCAAACCCCCATCTCTATTAAAAATACAAAAATTAGTTGGGTGTGGTGGCGCACACCTGTAATCCCAGCTACTCGGGAGGCTGAGGAAGGAGAATCGCTTGTACCCAGGAGATGGAGGTTGCAGTGAGTCAAGATCACACCACTGCACTCCAGCCTGGGGGCACAGAGCAAGACTCCATCTCAAAAAAAAAAAAAAAAAAAAAAAAATCCAATGAAGATATCAAAGATGGGTATTTCCTCCTAAAAGGATATCTGAGCAACTATTATGTCCCAGGCACTATGGTAAGTAGTTTCCCTGTATTTTATTACGAAATCAATGACGACAACCCCAGAACTTAGATGTTTTGTCTCTACTTGACATATGTGAAAACAGAGCACCTAAAAGACTGAGTAACTTGCAGGAAGTATTCTGTCAAGAAGGCAAATGCTTTAGTAGATAAATACATTTAAATTTCACTCTTAGACCTTCCTCTCTTAACTTCCTCCTCAGGAACCCTCTTTGTGGGGTTAAAATTCCACCTTATTTTTATTATATAGCCTATAAGAGACTTGAAAGAATTGGGTATGATCTGATCTCCTTTAATTCTTGAAACATTCCTAGAGTGGTTCAAAGGTTTAGTGAAATTAGCCTCATTCCGTAGATGAGGAATTAAAGGAACAGTGCCATTCAGGTCCCTGTCCTAAGTTAGAGTGATCTGTAGCCTGGTGTCAGAGACCTAAGTAATGAAAAATAGTTGAATAGGTCTAAAACTAGTAAAACAATAACTGATTTCTTTATACATTCAGGAGGAAAAGAAAGGAATAACTGTTAACAATCCCACCCTGTACCTGCCCTTACCCAAGAAGAATTCCCTGATGGGACAACAGAAAGGTCATAATGAAGCTAGTCGAGATTGAGCCTTGCTAGCCCAATGGATGCCACTGACTGAAAGCCTCTGGATGATAACGACAGCAATGGCTAGCAGTGACTGACAGGATCTCTCATTCTCACAACCACCCTGGAAGTCAAGCAGTATTACTGCCATTTCACAAATAAGGAAGCTAGAACAAAAAGGTTAACTTGCCCGAATTCATTCAGCTAATGAGTAGCAGAGCTGGTATCCAAATCCAAGGCTGTCTGACTCAGCTGCAAGCTGAGTTTCCATATACCAGATGTTGCTTCTCTAAGATAGGCAAGGAGAGGTATGTTCTCTCTCTCCCTCTCTCCTTTTCTCTTCCCTCCCCAAACCCATTACCTCACAAAGTAATCATATATCTGTTCAAAGGGCAAGGTGACATTTTTGTCTAGGTTTCAGTAGATAAACAGTAAATATTAACCACAAGGCCAGTCTGAAGCTCCAATTGCTTGTAATGCTTTCAAAATAGAGACCTTTTCCCACCCTTGTTTTTGGCAGGGGAAGGGAGAAACTAAAACATCTTTGCCTTATTTGAGTGCTTTATTCTTGTTATAAAGCTAGCCAACACCTAGATTGAACATTATACTGAAAATTCTTAAGTCATTAATTGTAGTGTTGATTTCTAAATAAATTTCAGTGTTTACAGTAAAGATACAATTTTAGATGGATTAAAATAACCACTTTTCGAATTTTATCTGAAAAAGCTTTAAAAACATGCTTGAGATGACTACAGTTAATAACAATGTACTGTATACTTGAAAATCACTAAGAACAGATTTTAAGTGTTCTCACCACAAAAAAATAAGAATGTGAGGTAATATACGTTAATTAGCTTCACTTAGCCATTCCACAACACATACATATTTCAAAACATCATGTTGTGTACCATAAATATATACCATTTTTATTGGGCAACTAAAAAAATTAATTAAAAAATGAAATAAATTTTAAAAATCTTCAATACACTTTCTCCAACATATCCTTAGTTCAGTAAATAACACTTTTCTCACATTTCAGAAATATTCCCATGTAGATATATATTTTTCAAATTCCAAACTTTTTCCTGTGTTTTATCAAATGGTTTTTTAAAAATTGGTAGGGTACGGCCGGGCGCGGTGGCTCACGCTTGTAATCCCAGCACTTTGGGAGGCCGAGGTGGGCGGATCACGAGGTCAGGAGATCGAGACCACGGTGAAACCCCGTCTCTACTAAAAATACAAAAAAATTAGCTGGGCGTGGTGGCGGGAGCCTGTAGTCCCAGCTACTCGGAGAGGCTGAGGCAGGAGAATGGCGTGAACCCGGGAGGTGGAGCTTGCAGTGAGCCGAGATTGCGCCACTGCACTCCAGCCTGGGCAACAGAGCAAGACTCCGTCTCAAAAAAAAAAAAAAAAAAAAAAAAAAGATTCCGTCTCAAAAAAAAAAAAAAAATTGGTAGGGTACATACATAAAAATAATAAAATACATACCTAGCCAATAATTAACCCATGGAACAAAGGAGTAAATATTTTACTATCTCTTCTGTGCTAATAATCCCTAGAATCAATCAATAAACTATTAGGTTGTGTTGACCCTCAGAGTTTATACATTAAAATAGGAGTTTGGACTTTATATATTTATTGGCTCCCTGGTTTAAAAAAACTGGTAGGGTACATACATAAAAATAATGGTAAAATACATACCTAGCCAATAATTAGCCCATGGAATGAAAGAGTAAATATTTTACTATCTCTTCTGTGCTAACAGTCCCTAGAATCAATCAATAAACTATCAGATTGTGTTGACTCTCAGGGTTTATACATTAAACATAAGGGTTTGGACTTTATGTATTTATTCGCTCCCTGAACCACGTTTTATTGGATGTCTACTATGACCAAAGTCATGCTTAATTAGGAGCTAATATTAGAATGATTGGTCAAAATACCTAAACTAGATGGACAGGACAAACCAGGGCCACCTCATTACACATTTGCAGGAGTCCCTTTACATTGTAGTGGTATGCAGCAACCCTGTAAATAAATCTTTAGCATGTCCATCTGCTCCTCTTCTAGTAACAGTTTTGCCATGTGCCCAGCTGCATAAGCTGGAAACCAAGAAATGAGCTGCAAACCCTCCCCTCTTCCTCAATCCTAGATTTAATCCAAATTCTACTTCCTACATATGTCATGAATCAGTTTCTGCTAAATTCTACTGATAAAACCTTATTTCAGGCCAGGTGCAGTGGCTCACGCCTGTGATCCTAGCACTTTGGGAGGCCGAGGCAGGCGGATCACGAGGTCAGAAGATCGAGACCATCCTGGTTAACACAGCGAAACCCTGTCTCTACTAAAAATACAAAAAATTAGTCGGGTGTGGTGGCACACGCCTGTAGTCCCAGCTACTCGGGAGGCTGAGGCAGAAGAATTGCTTGAACCCAGGAGGCAGAGCTTGAAGTGAGCAGAGATCACACCACTGCACTCCAGCCTGGGTGACAGAGCGACACTCCATCTCAAAAAAACAAAACACAAGCTTATTTCGAACTATTATCATCTGTTTCTTACCTAAACTACCACAATAACCTTCCGAAATGTACTTTTTGTTTCTGAATTCGCTCTTAACTTGCGCCTGCCCTGAACACTGCCATTATCTTTCTAAACTATAAATCTAAACATGTTATTATTAATCTGCCTAAAATCCTTTAACAGCTTCTCACGTCCAAAAAAGTAAAGCAGGCGTCTATGTTCAAGAGCCTTTATGTTTTGGGCCCTATTTGCCAATCTTCTTTCTCACCACTTTCTCCATCCTCCTCACCAGACATTATTAGCACCCAAAGAATAGGTCTCTGAACATTCAACGATCTCTCACATCTGCCTTTCTTCCCTCCTCAGCCACCTAATGAACATTTTATTTTATACACCCTTCAGATTGAGTTCATCTCAAATTATTTTTTAAAGCTTTGAAAACTTTTTTTTAATCCTTGTCTTTGAGAAGCAAATACTGAAATACTTATGAAAAAAATGTTATGTGGAATTTGCTTAAAATACAGGAGGGAGGAAAATGAATAGGAGATGAAATAAACTTGGTCAATATCTTCAAGTGAGCTTCCACAGAACTTCAGTTTATAACTCTTTTGTAGCATTCATCTCCCTCAAGCGTACCAAAAAAAAAATTTTTTTTTTTTGAGACAGTCTCACTCTGTCACCAGCGTGCAGTGGCTAGAGTGCAGTGGCGTGATCTCAGTTCACTGCAACCTCTGCCTCCCAGATTCGAGCGATTCTCCTGACTCAGCTGCCTGAGTAGCTGGGCTTACAGGTGCGCACCACCATGACCAGCTAATTTTTCTATTTTTAGTAGAGACAGGGTTTCACCATGTTGGTCAGGCTGGTCTCGAACTCCTGACCTCGTGATCCGCCTGCCTCAGCCTCCCAAAGTGCTGGGATTACAGGCGTGAGTCACCGCGCCTGGCCCCATTTTCTTAGTGCTTCTAAAGTACTTTGTATATCTATTTATATACCTTCCTACACTCAACTGTAATTGCCTGTTTCTGTTTCTCTTCCCTCCCAGACTGTGAACTTAAAAAGCCAGGGATTTTACTGTTTATCTCCAACCCCTAGTGAGGTTCGCAGCTCATTATGGCTGATCAATAAATGTTTTCTGAATGAATGAAGGCAAAAGAAAAATCAACACTGGCAAGAGTAAAAGTAATAGCTTATATATGATTCCTTTTTCTCATGTAAACATAAATTTGAAAAAAATTAATACTTTTCAGTTAGAAAAACAACAGGATGGGGTTTGGAAGCTGTCTGGGCTTCTGCTAGAATGAATTAAATAAAAAAAATGCTTAACCCCTCCCAACAAATTATTTTTTAACATTGTTGAAATTTGGTATTCATTATTATTGTAAATTGTAGTTATCTTTGGAATTCTATTTGCCTCCCCCATCTACCAATAAGCACTATTTATCATGAACTCTACTGCTTTGTAGTATTAAATTATACACACATACATACAAACATACATACACAGAGAGAGACACAGAGAAAGGGGGGGCCAATAAGAGAATTAAGAGTGGACACTTTGGAATAAAACATAACTGGTTTCAAAGCCTCACCCTAATGCTGCTGGGTGTGACCCTGGAGAAGCTATTATTCGAGGCTGCAGTGCACTATGATCAGACCTGCAGATAGCCCCATCTACAGGCATGTAGGTATGTAGGTATGTATGCCAGGCATGTATGTATGCCTGGGCAACACGGTGAGATCTCATCTCAAAAACTATTTTCAATTCCGGCACATAGATATCATTTACTGAAGATTTACTATTACCTATTTTTATCAAGAGACAATAGCTACTGGTAGGGAAGAAATGTATCGTTAATGCCTTGGATGAGGCATGATGTACACAGACTTTCAGCTATAACATTAATATATTCATTTATTCAACAAATATTTATTTCATACCTAATATACATATGGTGTGATGGGGAAGATACATAAGCAGCAAAGATGCAGTAAATAGTTCCTGTCCTCAAGAAACATATAATTAACTTAGAAGCCAATCATAAAATCTAGATTGCAAAGACTAAAGAAGTCAGTCATCCTGACCTCAAAGGTAGCTAAATACCATGACAATGAACATGTGTGTCTATATACACAACCATGATATTATAAAGAATGAGGACTGCTTCATCATCATTTATTGTTGTTTTGTGTGGTTTTTTGGTTTTTGGTTTTTTTTTAGAGATGGGGTCTCATTCTGTCATCCGAGCTGAAGTGCAATGGTATGATTACAGCTCACTGCAACCTCGAACTCTTGTGCTCAAGGGATCCTCCTGCCTCTGCCTCCTGAGCAGCTGGGACCACAGGCACACGCCTACACCAGCTAATCTTTTTTTGGGGGGTTGTGGGGAGTAGAGATGGGGTCTCGCCATGTTGCCCAGGCTGGTCTCGAACTCCTTACCCTCGAGATCCTCCCACCTCAGCCTCCCAAAATGCTGGGATTACAGGTGTTAGCCACCTTACCTGGCCCATCATCATTTTAAATGAGACCTGCAGAGGGAAGAAACCTGCCAAGATAGATACTAAAGACATTATAAAAGCTGTTTATTAGACACTCAGATCCAGTAACTTACTGAAACTTTTAAAGAAAAGAGAGTACTCGGACATCTGGCCACATTTCTGACCTAAAGACAATGTTTAATATAAGAATTCAGAGATACTACCATCTCTCATCATAATATGAAAAGCATTAAAGTTGACTACCAATAATGGTATCTCCACATTCTCTATCATGGATCAAATCAGCCCATAGTTCCTCTATATACTTACGACAAAACCTTTGTTAATCCTTAACTTCTGAAATCAATATAGGTGTTTTAGGGGGGTTTTGGGAGGGTTTTTTTTTTTTTTTAAGAAACAGGCTCTCATTCTGTCGCCCAGGCTGGAGTACAGTGGCGCAATCAAGGGTCACTGTAACCTCAGAACTCGTAGGCTCAAGAGACCCTCCCCCATCTCGGCTTCCCAAAGTGCTGCGATTACAGGCATAAGCCATTGTGCCCGACCTCAATATAGGTTTTAAGTCAAAATGCATCATTAAGGCCGGACACGGTGGCTCACGCCTGTAATCCTAGCACTTTGGGAGGCCGAGGTGAGCAGATCGCTTGAGGCCAGAGTTTGAGACCAGCCTGGCCAACATGACGAAACCCTGTCTCTACTAAAAATACAAAAATTAGTCAGGTGTGGTGGCACATGCCTGTAGTCACAGCTACTCAGGAGGCTGAGGCAGGAGAATCACTTAAACCCAGGAGGTGGAGGCTGCAGTGAACCAAGATCATGCCACTGGACACCAGCCTGGGCGACAGAGCAAGACTGTCTCAAAAATAAATTAATTAAAATAAAATGCCTCATTAAGTATCTTTGCTGGGAGGCACAGCCAAGAGAAATGTTAGTTAATTCTGAAGTGTTCAACTGCTTTGATCCCAAAGCCAGTAGTAAATTTTAAAATATAATCATTACTTTGAAGGGAAAGGGGATGATGAAGTAGAGGGAAATAAGAGTGCAAAAGTGGCTGTAGAGGCCGGGCAAGGTGGCTCACACCTGAATTGAAGAATTTGGGGAGGCTGAAGTGGGCGAATTGCTTGAGCCCAGGCTGGTTCAAGACCAGCCTGGGCAACATGGCAAAACCCCCTCTCTACAAAAAATATAAAAATTAGGCGGGTGTGGTGGCGCATGCCTGTCATCCCAGCTACCCGAGAGGCTAAGGTGGAAAGATTGCTTGAGCACAGGAGGCAGAGGTGGTAGTGAGCCGCGATGGCACCACTGCACTCCAGCATGGGTAAGGGAGCGAGACTTCATCTCAAAAAAAATAATAATAATAGAGAAGACAAAAGATACTACTAAAGGCCACCATCTCTAAACCCAATTTAAAAACAACCATTTCATTATAGTGAAATAGGGGAATAGCACATGTGTGCATGCAAATGCTCATGTGTGTATGTATTTGTTTAAATGTGTCTCTGCATTATTTGAGTTTGGATGTTTTATTTTAAAAGGAAAGAAATATTACCAAAATATATACACACACATAAAACATATATTAAAATATATAAAATACACTGATAGCCATTTAATGTTAATCCATATTTACTTTTTCAGGAACATTAAAATCTATATAAATTAGAAGAAACCCAGGGTCTAAAGATGACTATAAATAAAATTTTTAATGAAAATTTTTTTACAAGTCTGTAAAATTTTACATGTCTTGTATTACAGATTCTGTAATACAAGAATCTGATATGCTGAGTCAATTGTTACTAAAGCAACTTCTGGGTTTTTTTCAATGACTTCCTTGGAGGGCTGAACTTCCTAAAAGAGGAGAAAGTAAAGGCAAGAGATAGTGTGCAGTTACAGGGCAAACCAATACCATGCATTTTACTCCTTAGCAAAAAAGCTGAGGAAGACAGAAAGGGCAAAAAGTGCAGAGAGAAGTCAAGGAGAAGCGAGAGTGCTTTCTCCTCTTCAGTATTTCACCAGGCCCTCTTCCCCTCACAAACTGGGATGAACTCAACTCTCTGCTTTCTCTAGCCTTGGTCCTGGGTTGCCCAGTCTTGTTAATAGAAAATCTGGCAGTTGTAAGGGTTGAGTAACCCTTATCCAAAATACTTGGACCAGAAGTGTTTCACACTTTCGTGGATTTTGCAATATTTGCATATATATAATGAGATATCTTAGGGATGGGACCCAAGTCTAAACATGAAATTTATCTGTGTTTCGGCCAGGCGCAGTGGCTCACACCTGTAATCCCAGCACTTTGGGAGGCTGAGGCGGATGGATCACTTGAGGTCAGGAGTTCAATCGAGATTGGCCTGGCCAACATGGCAAAACCCCGTCTCTACTAAAAATACAAAACAATTAGCTCGGCATGGTGGCACGTGCCTATAATCACAGCTACTCGGGAGGCTGAGGCAGGAGAATCACTTGAACCCAGCGGGTGGAGGTTGCAGTGAGCCGAGGTGGAGCCACTGCACTCCAGCCTGGGAGACAGAACAAGACTGTCTCAAATTAAAAGAAAAAAAAAAAAAAAAAAAAATTATCTGTGTTTCATATACACGTTATACATATAGCCTGAAGGTGATTTTATACAATTTTTTTTTTAACAATTTTGTGCCTGAAATAAAGTTTATATACATTGAACCCTCAGAAAGCAAGTGTCAGGTGTAGAATTTTCCACTTGTGGTGTCACGTCTGTACTTAGTTCTGGATTCTGGAGCATTTCAGACATTGGATTTTTGGATTAAGGATGCTCAACCTGCATTTTAAAATTTTTGGCCAGGCGTGGTAACTCACGCCCGTAATCCCAGCACTTTGGGAGGCCAAGGCGGGCGGGATCACCTGAGGTCAGGAGTTTAAGACCAGCCTGGGCAACATGCTGAAACCCCGTCTCTACTAAACAATACAAAAATTAGCTGGGCATGGTGGCGAGTGCCTGTAATCCCAGCTACTCGGGAGGCCAAGGCATGAGAATCGCTTGAACCCGGGAGGCGGAGGCTGCAGTAAGCCTAGATGGCGCCATTCCACTCCAGCCTGGGCAACAGAGTGAGACTCCATCTCAAAAATAAAATAAAATAAAATAAAATAAAATAAAATAGACTCCTAACCTCAGCTGGCCCCTCCATGTGGTTCAGCAATCTATCTCATAAATTCTTGGCTTCCTACACTGGCCCATCCCCAAAAGACTAAAGCTTTTCAACCCTTTGCCATTATCCTTCAGCTTTCCACCCAACCTCTGCAGTCCTTCCACATGTGCAGATGAACCTGCTTCACAGACAAAATAGCTCCCAACATTCAAACACTCCTTTTACCTTCTGTCCCTGGAAAGGGGCCTCATCCTTAACTGCCTTCCTGTCTCAGAGAAGGGGACTCACTTTCCCTCTCCAGGACTTACCTAACAGCCATCTCCTGCAGCCCTGGACCCCAGTCCCTTCCCCTTCTCTGGAACCTGCTCCACTAGCCCTTCCTTTCTTTATCTTCAGGTTCTCTCTGTCCAGTGATTTTTTTTTCCCTTAAGTCTATAAACATGTTCAACTTACTTTCGCCATCCAGGCAACCATCAAAAGCTATACTCTCACCTCTTCAGTCCCTTTGCTGACCAAAATGGCAATTTATCCAAACCGCTTCACCTAACTCTACTTCCACTAACTTCTCAATCCATCACAGCTCATCTCTTCCATCTCCTCTCCACTAGCCCATGCCTTACTGAACCCACTCTAATTTAGATACCAATGACCTCCTAAATGCCAAACAAAAAAGCCTGTTTTCTCCTCAGTGGCTGATAACTTGTAGAAACTCTATCCTTAACAGTGTTGGAAACACTTTTTCTCCTCCTTCTCTTCCCAAAACCTCCTGATTTTTCAAGGACTCTTTTCTGCCTACTTCTTAAATACCTAAAGGAGCCATATTTGACACTCTTACTTGACAAGCGTGCTCTGGGGACTACCATCCATTTCCATATACCATACTGCCTACATTCTGTTGTCCTAAATTTCTTCCTCTAGCAACAAACTCTCTCGAAAGCACCAAAGTCATATTTTCAACTGCCTAGAAAAAACATCCATCAGCAAGCAACTCAAACTGTAACAGATCCCAAATCTTCCCCCTTCCCCCACCTTCCCCCACCAAACCTACTCCTCCTTTCAGGTAATGGCATGACTAGGCATCCAATCTCCCAAGGTAGAACACTTAGCGTCATGCTTGAATTATCTTTCTTCCTCAAACCCCTAGCCTCTTTTATCTATCATCAAATCTCATCCATTTTTCTTCCTAATCTCTCTTGAATGCAGCTAACTCTATGTCCCCTTTACTATTAATTACTGTACTTCAGATCATCTTATATATGAACCATTTCAACAGTTCACTGCCACTAATCTCTCCCTCACTTAAGTCTTATTCCACATACAAGGATTATCATCCTAAAATAAATTCAAAATTGAAAGAGGATAACGTATTTTTCCCTATCAGACTGGCAAAAACTAAAAAGAAAAACAATACTCTGTGTTGGTTCCAGTGTAGGGAAATGAACATTCTCATAAACTTGAAGGGAATATTAAGGCAAAATACCAAGAGAATTTAACCAAACTTCAAGCATAACCAAACTTGTAAATGTGTACACCCTCTGATCTATCAATTCTATTTCTACAAATTTATTCTAAGGAATAAAACAGAACATACACAAAGATATAAAAGTGTATCCTAAAGTTCCCATCATTATCAGCAATATCAGCAAAGGCCAGAACTTTTTTTGTTTTGTAATATACTATACTATATGCCTGGAATGTCTTCCTGCCACCTGTGCCCTTCATCCTGTAAAACTACAATTCATCCTTGATTTCAAAGGTCAGCTACTCCATCCCATCTCCATGGCAGTTTAGTCACACCTCTGCATCACACTACAAACTTTCTCTCCCACAGCAGATCAAAAGCTCTCCAGGGATAATGGTCTTATGTATGTATTTACTTAGCACATATCTGTATCTACGCTACCTACAACATCTCACACATTAAGGGTCCAATAAACCTGTTGAATGAAGGCATTTTCTTCCCTTTTCCACGTAATTCTTTGATTTTCAAAATCTCAAGAAGTTTTCAAAGGAGTTTCAAAATCTCAAAGAAGTTTCCTAAAATGCTGGTGGACTCCAATATATTAATGTTATATTAAATTCCTGTATTAAAACAGGTATTCGAACAAAGCAAATATTCTTGTAAATTTATAAATAGTCTGTGAATCCTTTATATTTTAAGTTTAGTTCCTTAAGGCATAAGAATTTCCATACTGGGTCAGAACCGTGGCCTAGCCAATCTAGAATTTTATCTCCGAAGTTGGTACCAAGAAGTATGTTGTAAGAAGATAACGGCTGTCTTTCCAGATGCTAAGATAAACATGTAAAGGTGTGTTTCAAAATACTTTACTTTTCTCCAATAACCTAATATGAATCCATCATACTTGATACCATGTTTTGGAATCATGTTTCATACTATACCAGAGCTCTTTTTCATGTTATGTTATGTAGTGTTTTACATATAAGTATGTAAGTATTACATAAACAGTACTGTGTATCCATACTCAAGAAAATAAGTAGCAGCGTGATACCTCACACCTGTAATCCTCCCACTTTGGAAGACCAAGGCAGGCGGATTGCCTGAGCTCAGGAGTTTGAGACCAGACTGGGCAACATAGCAAAACCCCCTCTCTACTAAAAAAACAAAAAATTAGCCAAGCGTGGTGGTGTGCGCCTACAATCCCAGCTACTCGGGAGGCTGAGGCACGAGAATCACTTGAACTCGAGAGGCAGAGTTTACAGTGAGCTGAGATCGTGCCACTGCACTCCAGCCTGGGCGACAGAGCAAGACTCTCCCTCCAAAAAAAAAAGAATATAAGTAGCTTGGTTAGACTTTTTTTTTCCAAGTTGAACTCCTTTTAGGTTTCAAGAGCATTCGTAATTCTAATAAAGGCTGATAACAGCCTAATCACATTCTTCATGATTCCAAAGTTCAGTTCTGTTCCTTTCAGTTTTTTTTTTTTTTTTTTTTTGAGAAGGAGTCTTGCTCTGTCACTCAGGCTGAAGTGCAGTGGCACAATCTTGGCTAACTGCAACCTCCGGCTCCTGCGTTCAAGCGATTCTCCTGCCTCAGCCTCCCGAGTAGCTGGGATTACAGGCGCCCACCACCACACCCGGTTGATTTTTGTATTTTTAGTAGAGACGGGGTTTCACCATGTTGGATGGCCAGGCTGGTCTCGAACTCCTGACCTCAGGTGATCCACCTGCCTCGGCCTCCCGAAGTGCTGGGATTACAGGCATGAGCCACCACACCCGGCCTCACTTTTCTTAATGTTCAGTTATCTTGTAGGCTGCAAATGGAAACAACAATGCAAGTAGATCTATGAGATTTACAGACATTTAAGTCAAGAAAATTTCACCCCCGATGTAAATTAGGAGAGGTAGCCTACAAAAACACCTTCGACAATCACTGTACCCCAAGACTTACAGGAAATCATAAGGTAGTCCTCACAGTTGCCTTTGTCATCATCCTGCTGGTCCACAGGGATCCCATTGGCATCTATGACTGCTTCAGAGGCACAGTCTGCTACCAATACTTCTTCTGAAACTACGTCGGTAGTCAGAGGATCAGTGACAATTTCTGCTTCCACTACACTATCATGAACCACATGTTCAACATGTCCAACATGTCCAACGTCAGACACATGTATAGAATCACCCGTCAAGACGTGTTCTGGCATAGACATTGAGGCTGAAGTAATGTCAGAAGCTAAAACATCATCTGGGACTGTGCAATGTGCTAAAGAAACTTCTTCAGTTACATCTGAGTCCAGCACTTGCTCAGGAATGATGACCGTTTCAGATACATCTGCTTCTTCCATGATATCTGGGCACTGAACATCTTCTATAACAACGTCCTCAATAACATCTTGGATTACAACCGAATCTGGGTCATCAGGAACAAAGTTATGCACAGTTATGTCTGAATCCACGACATCTGAAACAAAAACAGTTTCTTGTACTTCCACAACAATTTGATCACCATCCATGTGTGTACCATCAGCTCCTTAAAAAAAAAATTAAAATGACAAATTTCAGGTAAGTATGCATGACTACAATTAACGTAAATGTTACTTAATTTCTACTGAGAAAACAGACTAGCTCCTCAGTTTTCTTAAACATTAAGATAGATTAAAGAAATAAAGAGGGAATCTATTTTTGAATCACGTTTTTAACCCAGAACTTTTGCAAAAATCTCAAATCAATAGATTTTTAAAAATTAGGAGAACAAAGCAATTGAGGCAGTCACAGAAGAAATATATACATGAAAGTAAAATTCTAGGCACACTAATAAAACCCATATATAGCCAGGTGCAATGGCTTCACACCTGTATTCCCACCACTTTGGGAAGCCAAGGTGGGGGGATCACTTCAAGCCAAGAGTTTGAGACCAGCGTGGGTAACACTGCGAAACCCTATCTCTACTAAAAACACAAAAATCAGCCGGGTGTAGTAGCACAAGCGTATAATCCCAACTTCCTCAGAGGCTGAAGCAGAACTGCTTGAACCGGGGAGGCGGACGATGCAGTGAGCCAAGGTGGCGCTGCTGCACTCCACCCTGGGTAACAAAGCAAGACTCTGTTTTAAAAGAAAAAGAAAAAAAAAAAAGGCCAGGCGCGGTGGCTCAGGCCTGTAATCCCAGCACTTTGGGAGGCCGAGACGGGTGGATCACGAGGTCAGAAGCTCGAGACCATCCTGGGTAACATGGTGAAACCCCATCTCTACTAAAAATACAAAAAAATGAGCCAGGTGTGGTGGCAGGCGCCTGTAGTCCCAGTTACTTGGGAGGCTGAGGCAGGAGAATGGCGTGAACCCAGGAGGCGGAGCTTGCAGTGAGCCGAGATCGCGCCACTGCACTCCAGCCTGGGCGACAGAGCGAGACTCCGTCTCAGAAAAAAAAAAAAGAAAAGAAAACCATACACATAGGTACTTAAGGGAAGATTACAAAAATTAATTAAGTAGGCCAGGCACGGTGGCTCACGCCTGTAATCCCAGCACTTTGGGAGGCCGAGGCAGGCGGATCACGAGCTCAGGAGATTGAGACCATTCTGGCTAACACAGTGAAACCCCCTCTCTCCTAAAAATACAAAAATTAGCCAGGCGTGGTGGCGGGCGCCTGTAGTCCCAGCTACTCGGGAGGCTGAGGCAGGAGAATGGCGTGAACCCAGGAGGCAGAGCTTGCAGTGAGCCGAGATCGCGCCACTGCACTCCAGCCTGGGTGACAGAGCAAGACTCCGTCTCTAAGTCTCTTAAAAAAAAAAAAAAAATTAAGTAATGCAACTTCAGGTGACAAACATACTATTTTCCTTCATTATATGTGTTTTACCTTTTTGCTCCACCTCCCTCTCCTCAACTCATATTTGTTCTTCTTTCCATCTCTCCCATGTGTTTCTTTTACTTCTTTTTTTTTTTTTTTCCTTTCTCCCTTCACACACTTCCCTTTTTGTTCTGGTGCAATATACCACCAATATGCTCCATCTATGGCTATAGAAATTTAGAAATCATCCTCTGAATCTAGGACATACAAGGATCAAAGGATAAATTAAAAGAGGGACAAAAGGCCACAGCTGAGGAGGAAAGACAACTGGGTTGAGAAGGCTCTGGAGACTGATAGGATAAATACAAGTGCAGCTGCACTGGAGTGGTGGAGGTTGAGAGTAGTTGGAGCGGGAGCTGCCCCAACTTCACCAGGGTACGTTGCCTCCATCTAGCCTCCTCCCATCCCCCTAGACCCCAACTCCCAAGGCAGTTCCTCGGAACATAGTCCCCCTACTCTAGTCCATTTTGCAGTTAAGGAATGAAGGTAAAGGACTGAATCAATTGACGCCCAGTGAGATTAAATGACTTAACCAAGATCACACAGTTTGCACAGTGTATGGTGCTCAGAAATATTATTCTAAATGAATGTCACAAATGGAAATAGAAATCAAATATCCTTATCAAAAATATAAGATAAAAGAAGGCTGGATGCAGTGGCTCACGCCTGTAATCCCAGCACTTTGGGAGGCCGAAGTGGGCGGATCCCGAGGTCAGGAGATCGAGACCATCCTGGCTAACACTGTGAAACCCCATCTCTATGAAAAATACAAAAAATTAGCTGGGTGTGGTGGCACGCACCTGTGGTCCCAGCTACTAGGGAGGCTGAGGCAGGAGAATTGCTTGAACCCAAGAGGCGGAGGTTGCAGTGAGCTGAGATTGCGCCACTGCACTCCAGGCTGGGCGACAGAGCAAGACTCCATCTCAATAATTAATAAATAAAATATCTTGGCTTCTGTTCTAGAGAAAAGCAAAGAAAGTTTTATAAAAGTCTTACCTAAATAGCTACTCAGTAGATTAGTGCCTCTGGTTAACTCAGACCAGGCTGAGTCCAACCAGGTGCCTAACTCAATGACTGTGTGTCACTGGCCAGGCCCTCAGAGAAATACACAGCTTAATCAACAATCAAAAATGATCAGGCCTGGTGCGGTGGCTCACGCCCTGTAATCCCAGCACTTAGGGAGGCCAAGGCGGGCAGATTACCTGAGGTCAAGGGTTCGAGACCAGCCTGGCCAACATGGTGAAACCCCGTCTCTACTAAAAATATAAAAATTAACCAGGCGTGGTGGTGCATGCCTGTAATCCCAGCTACTCGGGAGGCTGAAGCAGGAGAATCGCTTGAACCCAGGAGGCAGAGGTTGCATTGCGCCGAGATTGTACCACTGCACTCCAGCCTGGGCGACAGAGTAAGACTCTGTCTCAAAAAAAAAAAAAAATCAAAGGCCAAAGAATATTAAAAATTATAGAAGTCAACTAATATCTATTTTAATTATATCTAGAAATAATAAAAAGAATATGTTCACTTTAGGCTGGACATGGTGGCTCACACCTGTAATCCCAGCACTTTGGGAGGCCAAGGTGGGTGAATCACCTGAGGTCAGGAGTTCAAGACCAGCCTGACCAACATGGAGAAACCCCATCTCTACTAAAAATACAAAATTAGCCGGACATGGTGGCGCATGCCTGTAATCCCAGCTACTCGGGAGGCTGAGGCAGGAGAATCATTTGAACCCGGGAGGCGGAGGTTGTGGTGAGCAAAGATGGCACCATTGCACTCCAGCCTAGGCAACAAGAGCAAAACTCCATCTCAAAAAAAAAAAAAAAAAAGAGTATGTTCACTTTAATTTCTACAGAATTTCTACAAAATGCTTTATACTTGTTTTCAATATCCACAATATTATCATTAAGTAATAGATCACTAATCTCCATTTAGCATACATAAAGATGAAAGCATCTAATGCAAGAGCACTGGTTATAAAATGTAAATCAGCCGGGCGCGGTGGCTTACGCCTGTAATCCCAGCATTTTGGGAGGCCAAGGCAGGCGAATCACTTGAGGTCAGGAGTTCGAGACCAGCCTGGTCAACATGGCAAAACCCCATCTCTACTAAAAATACAAAAATTAGCCAGGCGTGGTGGTCTGCACCAGTAATCTCAGCTACTCAGGAGGCTGAGACAGGAGAATCACCTGAACCAGAGAGGTGGAGGTTGCAGTGAGCAGAGATCATGGCCACTGTACTCTAGCCTGGGCAACAGAGCAATTCTCCATCTCAACAACAAAACAAAACCAAAAAAAAAAAAAAAAATCTAAATCAGAGAGTACATCAGGGTAGGACACTTATTAGTTTTGTGACCTTGGGCAAGTCATTTAACCTCTGAGTTTCAGTTTCCTCATCAGTAAAATGAGGACAGTAGTATCTGCCATGCATACCTCACAGGACTGTGGTGATGATCAAATGGGAATGTATGGGAAGTGTTCTGAAAAACTGTAATGAGAGGTTTCATTATTATTATGACATATGAAAACGGAGGGCCTGGCAGATTAAGTGACTTGCTCAAAGATAAACAAATACCATTAAGTGTTATCAATCAAGACTAAAACGCAATAGCCCTTCAATCTACCACTTAGTCCATTACCTAGGTTTGCCTGTGGCAAGATTAAGTGAACAAACACTGCACATTTTTCTCCAAAGAGTTTAGTCTCTTTCAAGTATATTACTTACATTTCTTGTTCCAAGGAAGAATTATTAACCTTACGTTTATCATTATCAAATTGAAATTACCAAACGAGTTAAAAGATTATCCCAAGTTGTTAAGAAACACACACACACATCCCCACTCGATTTAGAGATAAAAGAAAATTTTAAAATTTGACCGAGCATAGTGGCTCACACCTGTAATCCCAGCACCATGGGAGGCCAAGGTGGGAGGATCACTTGTTCGAGACCAGCCTGGGCAACATAGCAAGACCCCGTCTCCACAAAAAATAAAATTAGTTGGGCTTGATGGCACACACCTGTAGTCCAAGCTACTCAGAAGGCTGATGTAGGAGGATCCCTTGAGCACAGGAGTCTGAAGTTACAATGAGCTATAATCATGCCACCGTACTCTAGCCCAGGCAACAGGGTGAGACCCTGTCTTTAAAAGAAAAATAAAATAATAATAAAAAGAAAATTTTACAGCCAGGTGCGGTGGCTCACCCCTGTAATCCCAGCACTTTGGGAGGCCAGGGCGGGCGGATCACAAGGTCAAGAGATCGAGACCATCCTAGCCAACATGGTGAAACCCCGTTCTACTAAAAATACAAAAAAATTAGCTGGGCGTGGTGGTGCACACCTGTAGTCCCAGCTACTCGGGAGGCTGAGGCAAGAGAATCACTTGAACTCGGGAGACAGAGGTTGCAGTGAGCTGAGATCATGCCACTGCACTCCAGCCTGGCGACAGAGTAAGACTCCGTCTCATAAAAAAAAAAAAATTTAAATTTAAAATCACTGACATTTAATTTCCTGATAAAGTTCATTGCTATTTCTTTAATATACTACAATCTGATCATTTACAGTCCAATGGAAAACTTATTAGCATTTATAATAAGGGTAGCTACCTGGTGTGATATAAAACCCTTCTATTTTTATTTTTTTTTCTCTTTTGAGACCGAGTCTCATGCTATCACCCAGACTGGAGTGCAGTGGTGCGATCTCAGCTCACTGCAACCTCCGCCTCCCAGATTCAACCGATTCTCGTGCCTCAGCCTCCCGAGTTGCTGGGATTACAGGCGTGCACCACCACACCCAGATAATTTTTTTGTATTTTTAGTAGAGACGGGGTTTCACCATGTTGGCCAGGTTGGTCTGGAACTCCTGGCCTCAAGTGATCCACCCATCTCAGCCTCCCAAAGTGCTGGGATTATATGTGCGAGCCACCGTGTCTGGCCTCAAATCCCTTTTATGTTATAAAACCAAGTATAGGCCAGGCGCGGTGGCTCATGCCTGTAATCCTAATACTTATAATAGGAGGCCGGGCAGGCAGATCGCATGAGCCCACGGGTTCAAGACCAGCCTGGGCAACATGGCAAAACCCCGTCTCTACCCCCCAAAAAAAATACAAAAATTAGCCAGGCATTGTGGCACACACCTGTAGCCCCAGTTACTCGGGAAGCTGAGCAGATCACTTGAGCCTGGGAGGCGGAGGTTGCAGTGGACCCAGATGGCGTCACTGTGCTCCAGCCTGGGTGACAGAACGAGACCCTGTCTGAAAACAAAAAAACCCAAAACACAAGTGTAACCACTTTACAACGTTATATAATTATAACCATGGGTAATCTGAAATACATGTTTTCTAATACTGTTTTTTTCCTATTTTTAGAACTTCCTGAGTATAATTTTTCCTTGTACACTATGGGGAGTGAAGACTCCATCTTCCTGAAGCAGAAGTCTCTTTTTGGGAACTTGTGAGAGAGAGAGTTATAAAAATAGGACAGGGTCAATGTGGGAGACCTTCTTTATCTGCTGGGTATTGGAGAACAGAGAAATGACAGGATCCACATGTTATTTTACAGTGAGTACTCTGATCAGCAGGCTAGATAAGAGAGACTAAGGGTAAGGAAAATAATGCAAAAGTTATTTCCAGACTAAGAATGAGACACAGAGCCTATGTGGTAGGCACTAGGATGAAGAAGAGCAGATGTAAACAAAGAATATTTTTTCTTTTTCTTTTTTTAAACAAAGGTCCAAACAAAGCTAACAAGGAATATTTTCAAAGGGAAAAACAACAGGAATTAGGGACATAACTCGGCAAGATATTATCTTCATAACTGAAGATAAAACTAAGGTTTGATATCGCCGCTGTTACTGACAAGAAATGAGAGTTGGTTGTGAGGGAGCCACATCTTTAAGGAGGGTAATAATAATGTGCTCACCGTAACATCTGTGAATTTTGACAGGATAACAAGATAACCTGTGAATGATCAATGTGAGAGTTCTAGCAATACATTGATGACAACCAACTCCAAATCTTGTAGATGGGAAGTGGAACAATTCAAGTAGTTATACCTGTTGCATCAAAAAATGAGTTTGGCTCTTGTTGTAATTCAAGCCCATCTTCATCCATGGCCTTTAATTCTCATCAGTCACAGCTCCTAAATCAGGGGAAAAAAAAAACCAAAGCCATTAGTTTTTTCATATCAGGTATTAAATGTCATCATGATAGTTTCATTTCTGAGACACTCAAATTATGTGAAAGATAAATGTGTATCAAAAACTAACCTATCTAAAGTAAAATAGAACTTACTTGATTTACAATGATAAATGGGCATCTATATGGCAAAGCAGGGCAGATAAACTAGTCAACTTTGCCTGGACTTCTTTTTAAGTTGAAGCAGTAAATGTATTGCTTAGGTCCATCAAGTGCACACATCTTGAATTCTGATACATACATAAACCTTTGTAATGACTACCCTGATCAAAATATAGAACTTTTTAAGACCCCAGCACTCTTGTGTCCTCAGTCTGTAACACCCCATGTTCCCACAAGGGTAACCAGTTTTGTTAAGATTCAACTTAAAATACATTCTGTAGCTTATTGGGGGAAATTTTTGCACAATTTTCATATTCTCTATATTTAATTAGTCTACTAAATTCCAACCAGTAGATTACACAACGATAAAAATTCAAAGTGCATAACTGTAGTAAACCACCTTTGGGATTCTGCCTAACCTCTCTTAACTAACCCTCTCATCTAGGGAAGTAAATTCCCATAGTGTATTTATATTCTCCGGGCCACAGTTGAATGGCACTGGCTATAAAGCAGTAAACAATAAGTTCATCTTTAAGCACAAAAAAATCAAAGTCCTATCCCTGAGAATCCAAGACCATGAGCAAGAATCAGTGTCTGTCTGTCTCTGTCTGTCTGTCTCTCTCTCTCTCTTTCTCTCTCTCTCTCTGTCCTGGTGGCTGGAACATAAGAGCTGAGGAAAGTCATTTTGCAACTCTGGCTTAGACTAGTGAATAAAAAATAAAAAGAATCCTGTGAGTGCCTTGAGTAATAGAATAGAGTAAGCAGGGAGGGGACACAGCTCTTTAGCTCCTGGTTCTAGAACTATCTGAGGTACAGCTATATTCCTGCCTTGAATTCTTATAAGACATTCCAATGGCTTTAATTCTCCCTTTTCTACTTAAGCCAAAAACTTCTGACAAAAAGAACTCTAACCAGTAATTTTCACCTTTACCACTTTTTTTGCTGATTTTGTAAGTACTACATGCTTATTAAAATTTCAAATAACAGAAACACAAGTCATTTTTCTAAAGCTAGGTGACATCATTCCTCTGTTCAAAAATGTTTAATGGCTTCTTGCTCCCTCTAAATAAAGTTCAAACACCTGTCATCTTCTAAGTTCTGGCCCAAACTACCTTCCCATCATCATCTCCCCTAACTCTCCTTCAAGCACTTCCCTCTACCACTGTCAGCATGTACACAAACACACGGCCCCCACCCACACAAAGTTCAGCCAAACAAAAATGCTCAACATCCCCATAAAACCCCAACTTCATATTTGATTCAGGGTTCCTTCTACCTGGAACACCTTTCCCCTATTATCTCTGCTTTGATCTTTCCCCCTAAATCTCCTTCCCCACAAAAAAAGAGAAAGCTGGAAATAATTTTTCCCTCTGAAATTTCCACAGCACTCTATTCTTCTCTTATTGTACTGGTTTGTCATATTATGATTATTTATATATGTCTTATTTACAGATACTAAATTACATATATAGTCCTTAAAAAAATCCATTAACATGGAACAGTAATGGAAATATCCATTAAATGTTAATTGAGAAAATTAACATTCATAAAAGGAATTCTCAACATATCAACTCTGAGATATATTCTACTCATTTTTAAGAAATAGCATGTTTCATGTTATTTATTCAAACTGTTTCAAATAAAAGTAAATGGGCTGGGCATGGTGGCTAACGCCTGTAATGCCAGCACCGTGGGAGGCCGAGGTGGGTAGATCACCTGAGGTCAGGCATTCGAGACCAGCCTGGCCAACATGGCGAAAACCCTCCTCTACTAAAATACAAAAAAATTAGCGGGGTATGGTGGTGCATGCCTGTAATCCCAGCTACTCAGGAGACTGAGGCAGGAGAATCGCTTGAACCCGGTAGGCAGAGGTTGCAATGAGCCGAGATCATGCCATTGCACTCTAGCCTGGGCAATAGAGCAAGACTCTGTGTCAAAAAAAAAAAAAAAAAAATTAAAGAAAATTAAAGCAAATGAAAAACAGAAAGTGTACATGCTCTGAAAAAGTTACTACTGCCCTACTCCCGCAAAACCACCTCTGGCTATAGAATACCTTTTCCCCCTTTTAAAAATGATAAACATAAATTAATCTTCTAAGCATTGGCTGGACGTGGTGGCTCACACCTGTAATCCCAGCACTTTGGGAGGCCGAGATGGGTGGATCACCTGAGGTCAGGAGTTCGAGACCAGCTGGCCAACATGGCACAACCCCATTGCTACTAAAAATACAAAAATTAGCCAGGCGTGGTGGCGGGTGCCTGTAATCCCAGCTACTCAGGAGGTTGAGGCAGGGAGAACTACTTGAATCCAGGAGGTGGAAGTTGCAGTGAGCCGAGATTGCGCCACTGCACTCCAGCCTGGGCGACAGAGTGAGACTCTGTCTCAAAAAAAAAAAAAAAAAAAATTCTAAGCATTATGAAACACTATGACATTAAAGCAAGCCAATTAAGAAAGCAATAAAGGAGGTACATTAAGGTATTTAAGCCCCTCACCGCGCAAATTTCCCTACATAAACCCAATCCCATCAGCTCTACGAATTCTCAACCTGCAGAACAACTTTTCTTGGCATCATCCTCCTTGGCATTTCTATTAGAGTTTAACAATCAACTCCCTAATTTGTGAAGTGCTCTCCTTCCTCTGTTGCTTTAAGTGACTTCTAGTTCTCTTCCCCCTTCTTAACTGCTGGCTGCTCGGCCTCCCCTCACCCCTTACTGCGGCTCTGCCCAGGTGTGTGCTCAACCCTCTCCTCTTCTGCTCTTTATTCTCTTGGTTTCAACTACTATTTCCACAGCAATGATTCCTACAATCATCCTAACATGTCCAACAGACTGTTGAATATTCTCATCCAGATAAAACCCAGCCTTCTCCTAATATGACCACTATGGCCTTTTTCTTCCTCCCTGCTCACAGTCAGATTGCCAGATCTTGTCGATTCTCCTCAACGTCTCAAGAATCCACCTTTTTTTTTTTAAAAAAATTCCTAGTTACCATTCCCACTCAGCTTCATATTTCCTGATCCCTGGGGGATGAAAATAGCCTCTGGACTGGCCTTGCTCCTTTCTGCAACTCCCATAACAAATGACTAGAAACCCTAATATTACACGTAAGGGCTGGTGCCAAGTATTGAGGCATTTCTGCAATTTGTAGGCAGATTAACTCTCCTGAAGCACTGCTTTGATCATACCACTTCCCTGCTCTGAACACTTCAGCAGTTCCTCAATACTCAGAGGCTCTGCAGTATTAACCCAAGCTACCATTAACAGACTGATCTGCTTTCTTCCCATCCTTTTACATCATGTGCATTTCCTAATTCTGGCCTACCTGGGGGTGCCCGCTCATCTCATCTTAAGTGAGCAGTAATTATTCAACAAACTATTGTTTTGCCTGGTCATTTTCCCTTCTGTTTTGTCATTACAAATATTCAAACATTCTAAACAGAGATGACTATACCTCAACTTTGTAACCCCTCTGGAGTTAGAATACTAATTCCCTTTGACAATCAGAATGAAACTGTGTTCTCAGAACAGAACCGACTCAGAGGAGTTCTCAGATGTGATAAAGGAAGGGTGAAAGAAGGTACGTTATAATGTAACTGGCAGTGTCCATGCCTCTGTAAGTATAAACCAAGCCCAGAGATCAGTTGAACCTAAAGACAAATAAGCAGGATGGTTCAGAGAACCAAGAATCTCAGAATTTGGGTGAACAAGACTAAATGTTAGTCTTACTATCAAATGCCCTCAAGGTATTTCTGGGACTCTACTAACACACCTCAAACTCAGTAAGATATTCCCTTCCCAGTTACGAGAATCATGATCCTGAAAATAATTCACAGTGGAAAAACATAGTTTTTGGGAACGGATTGCGAGGACAGAAAGTAAAAAAAGAAAAAAAAAAAGAAAAGAAAAACACAGTTTTAAGGGAAATAATGGGCTGGGAGAACCTAGGAAATTCACAAAAATGTCCTTCCATTCTTTAAAATAAAGCAATATCATCCTAGAAGAAGGTAATTACAAATAAAATATATAATAAAGCAATAAAAGTTAACAGGTATAGCAATGGCATTTTATCTATCTTAAATTAGGGATCACAGATATAATTTGTTTGTTTTATATCCTTCAATGCTTAGATACTTCTGTGATCTCCCTCTTGGGCAAGTTAACAGGATTCTTATTTATTCACTTTGCTTTTTGCAGCTAATATGCATATAAAAATCACTTTTCTGCTTTTGATCTCCCAAAACCTCAATGCCTGTTAATTCTATGACTCAACTCTAATTCTTCTAAGTCACACTCAGAGAACCAAATTTTATTATACATGGTAGAAGGAATGCTTAAGCTGCAGGAAAGGCAAACAAAGGCAAATGTGTCTATAACAATTTGTCTTAGAAGGAAATCAGAACTGGTGAAAACTTATATTTAAGGCCTAATTAATATCTTCTCTCTTAAGCTGCATTTCTTTCCTAATTTTTCCCCCATGTTGTTCAATGTTAGCCATCATTTCTCCAGATATCTCATTTTCAAATCTGGAGTCATATTTCACTTCTCTGACTCTTATCAGCCCTTAAATTAAATTCATTTCAAAGCCAGTAACTCAATATTTATCACTTCCTCTTTATTCCCACTGCTACCACTCTAACAAGTTCTCTTCCCACATGCAGACCATGTAGGGCCTTTCAATCAAAAGACTTGAGCCCTTCTTGAACTTAGGAAAGTTTCTTGTTGTTTCTATACTTTCCTCCATTTTCTCTGTTCATTCTTACTAGCATTTATTACAGGACGTAAAAAGGCTACTAAATCTAGCTTCTATATTGCTTTAACTTTTCTCTCATATTTTCTATCTTTGTCTTTCTACTACACTCTCAGAGAATCCCTGAATTCTTTCTTCTAAGTTAGCTAATTTGATCTCCACCCCATCTACTTAATTTTTCTTTAAAAGATCATATTTTAATTCCAATAGTTTCTTTTCCATAGCAATCTTTTCTTTTTTGGGTGGACACGATATCTTCCCAAATCTCTCTGTGGATTTAAAGTTCATTCTGTACCCTATATAAACTGTCTCCTCTGGTGTTTCATTATTCAGTTAGTTGAATTTGGTGCCTCTCTTTTAAACTGCTGGTTTTCCTGAAAAGCATGGTTCTTCCTGGTTGTCTATTCCTATTTGTAGATAAAGGTCCAGACTAGAGTTATATTCTGACTGCTGGGGTGAACTTCTCCAGCCCAAGCGGTAATTCCTGTTTGCCCAACAATAAACTTAAATTCAGATCACAGGAGTCCTATCTAGAATGAGTCCACAGGCGAGAAAGAAACCATGTAACCAGCCAGGTTCTCCTTTAATGGTGGAAGAGTATGCCATCTTCCAGGTGCTAGAGGTTCAATATCCTTCAGGATAGCCACAAGCTACCTAAACTACTGCCCCATCTTTCTTGCTATACAGCACTCACTTTGGAATTTCCTATGGACAAACAAGCAATTCAGATAGCTGAATTTTGGGCATTATCCCAGCAGGAAAACCATTACGGGCACCTATACTAATAGGTAAATGGCTTAGCTTTCCATGGCTTTAATTATCTGGCTGTACTCATGGCTTGTTCTAACTCCAAGTGCCTCCCTGCTTTTGATGTTGGTGGTACTGCAGGATGCCAATTCTTAGCTGGTCCTTTCTACTTTCTGAATAAGGTCACACGTTCACTAAGCTCTCTTGGGTTTTGCCATTAATTGATTTCCAATTGCTTTATTCAACCAAAAATTCATCATATTCTGATTCATACCACTGAGGTTTTCATGTTTCTCTGGATTTGTTTTTATATTCGTTATGTGATTTTAGAAGGAAGAAAAAATAAGTGTGTGTGTTCTTTAGTCTATGTTGAATTTGAAGTCATTATGCATTTTTATGTGCCAAATAAAACAGCATGGAAATATGTAAATAGAAAAAAAGCAAAAGAACCTATGAGACAGTAATAAAAAAATCAATAGTAGCGGAAGGTTGCAACAATTCTATCAACACTTAACAGATCAACTAGTCTAAAAGGAAAAAGAAAATGTATATAATCAATATTAATCTAATAACTGTAATTAAAATTCCATTCTCTAAGAAAAGAATATTTTATTTTCAAACAGTCCTGCCTACTCCATGTCAAGAAGAGGAAAAGAAAATATCTGCTATTGTAAATAGAGCCCCATCCTTCCTTGCCCTGTCCCATTTGGAACTTTTGTAGGCTTTGCTCAACTATTCAAGGCCAAGTTTTTGTATTAGTTTTTCCATAAAACCACGCTGAGCCAATCAGTAATTTCAAGGTTTTGTTTGTTTAAAATCTAAGAGTCCAAACTTTCACAATCTATTAAAACTTGGCTGTAAAATGACAAACCTTCTTAAAGCCTATTTTCTCAAAGCTTCTATTCCTGCTCAGATTAAGAGTTGACACAATACTCTCTGAACTTACTTGTACCAATGAGCTACGAACACTAGTTTTAAATGCTTTTGTTTTTAAGGCTTAGCTTGATGTGAGGAAATGCACACATTCTAACTAGTTTTCAGATATTTAAAGCAGTACAGCCTCCTTAATAAAGTATTGCCATTTAATGCATTCAATAATATGGCAATATCCATGTTCATTACATAACATTCTACCATATATCATAATGGAATGAGTAAAACAGCTCAACTCTTTGGATCACTCTTTTATTTCATAGTGAAAAACTTTAAAATAGCTTATTAGTTTTTGCTGCAATTCTGAAAAGAAATTCTATTCACGTTTCCTCTACTGAAGTATTCTACCGTTAGTTGCAGACTTAGTTCGAGCAGTGTGAGAAACACTTGATGTAATCAAAGGATGAAGACAGTATTTTGACATAGTATCAAGTGGAGATTTAGACTACATTGTACATGGAATAAATGAAATAAAACCATCCTAGGTAAAATTTTTAAAAGGTTAATTTCTGTCAAATGCAGTACATGATGAAGAAAAGTTTAAGTATCAGAAACTGTTTTCTTACACATTTCCTTTTTCTTGCACCTGCTACCTTTCCCAAAATTGGGCATTTAATTTATCTCTGAACTAGTCATTAACATAGTTGTTAACTTAGTAAGTTCTTTTCTTATCAAACCCCTTCTCAATGAGCAATATGTCTCCTTGTATTTGAAAATCTTTCTGGCCAGGCATGGTGGCTCACGCCTATAATCCCAGCACTTTGGGAGGCCGAGGCAGGCAGATCACAAGGTCAGGAGATCGAGAACATCCTGGCCAAGATAGTGAAACCCTGTCTCTACTACAATACAAAAAATTAGCCAGGCGTGGTGGCACACGCCTGTAGTCCCAGCTACTCAGGAGGCTGAGGCAGGGGAATTGCTTGAACTCAGGAGGCGAAGGTTGCAGTGAGCCAAATTCGTGCCACTGCACTCCAGCCTGGCGGTAGAGCGAGACTCCGTCTAAAAAAAAAAAAAAAAGAAAAGAAAATATTTTTCTGATACTGTATTAGGATTTGGGGTTTTTTTAATTAGCGCAGCCTCGCTTTCATGTTACTTTATTCAAGCTAATTAAGTGCTTTCCTTCCTTTTCTGGTAACTAGTTGTAAAAATCATGCCTTGCAGGTTTACAGTTTTTAAAACATTCTAAATTTTTTTTTTTTTTTTTGAGACAGAGTTTCACTCTTGTTGCCCAGGCTGGAGTGCAATAGCGTGATCTCAGCTCACAGCAATCTCCGCCTCTCAGGTTCAAGCAATTCTCCTGCCTGAGCCTCCCAAAAGTAGCTGGGATTTACAGGCATGCACCACCACACCTGGCTAATTTTTTGTAATTTTTACTAGTAGAGACAGGGTTTCACCACATTGGCCAGGCTGGTTTCGAACTCCTGACCTCAGGTGATCCACCCGCCTCAGCCTCCCAAAGTGCTGGGATTACAGGTGTGAGCCACCATGCCCAGCCCTAAATATTCTTAAACTATGACCTTTCTTAACATAATTGTCTTGCCAACTCCCTTGTCACTGATCACCAACACTGTAATTTGACTCATACTGACCATACTATATCTCACCTACATGAATGCATACTTACTACTATTGCTTTTCCTAAATACATTACTTTCAGCCTATGAGGTTCTGTAAACTTAGTGTTAACACTTACAGTATTCTCTGTATACCTGAAGCACTGGCAAGAATATAACACTGGGCCTTTCAACAACTAGAACAAATATTTTAAATGGACAGTTCCAGAATTGTGGGGTATTTTTACACTGATCTTTTGCTAATGCAATCAGCAATGTGTTCTGCACATGGAATTTAATAAATCCTTTAATCATTAAAAAAATAATAAAAGAAAAGAACAAGCTGGGCAATGCAGGGGCAGGTTTGAAATACGCCTGCTTCTCACAAGACCAACAATAAGCATGCTCCAGGTTGAGTATCAGCAATCATTAATTTCATGACCATTCTCTGGAGCAAAGCTAGGTAGCCAGCTAATTTTTACCCCCAAAAAATCTCCAAACCAGGCTTTTTCCAGGGGGTTGGGAAGACAATAAAATACAAGATAATAATCTAAAAGAGGGGAAGAAACTGGGAGAAAGCACAAACATATATAATTTGAGATAAGGAAAAAAAAAGCACAGATACAGAAAAAAAGAAAACGACTTGTATGAAAATGGTCTAGAATTCTACGTTAGCACGTTGAGGGAAAATGTAAATTACCAGCATTAACTCAATAAAAGAAAACCCGATCATCATGAATTTTTTTTTTTTTAAAGAGGGGGCCTGGGCACAGTGGCTCACACCTGTAATCCCAGTGCTTTGGGAAGCCAAGGCAGGAGATCACTTGCAGCAAGGAGTTCAAGACCAACCTGGACAAAATAGCTAAGACTCCATCTTGACAAAATAATTTTTAAAATTAGCTAGGCGGCCGGGCACGGTGACTAATGCCTGTAATCCCAGCACTTTGGAAGGCTGAGGTGGGTGGATCACCTGAGGTCAGGAGTTCAAGACCAGCCTGGCCAACATGGTGAAACCCCATCTCTACTAAAAATACAAACATTGGCTGGGTGTGGTTGCTCGCGCCTGTAGTCCCAGCTACTCGAGAGGCTGAGGCACGAGAATCACTTGAACCCAGGAGGCAGAGGTTGCAGTGAGCCGAGATAACGCCACTGCACTCTAGCCTGGGCAACAGAGTGAGACTCAGTCTCAAAAAAATTAGCTAGCCATGGTGGCGCATGTCTGTAGTCCCAGCTACTCGGGACACTGAGGTGGGAGGATCACCTGAGCCCAAGAGTTCAATGCTAGAGTGAGCTATGATTGTCCCACTCCACTCCAGTCAGGGCAACAGGGTGAGCCCCTATATCTTTTAAAAACGAAAAGAAAGAGAAAATTTGTCTAATGTTACCCCTTTCAAAAAGCTGCAGTCTTTCCCCAAAGCTTTTTTTTTTTTTAATAGAGATGAAGTCTCACTATGTTGCCCAGGCTGGTCTGGAACTCCTGAGCTCAAGTGATCCTCACACCTCAGCCTCCTAAAGTGCTAGGATTACAGGCATGAGCCCCATATCCGGCCTTTTGGCAAAACTATCTGAATTGAGGAAGACAGCTTTCTCAACTCCTTTTACAAAATTAATTTACCATTTAAAACAAAACCTAGGCTGGGCACGGTGGCTCACATCTGTAATCCCAGCACTTTGGGAGGCCAAGGCAGGAGGATCACCTGAGGTCAGGAGTTCGAGAACAGCATGACTAATATGGTGAAACCCCATCTCTACTAAAAATACAAAAATTAGCCGGGCATAGTGGCAGGTGCCTGTAATCCCAACTACTCAGGAGGCTGATGCAGGAGAATCACTTGAACCCCAGAGGCGGAGGTTGCAGTGAGCCGAGATCATGCCGTTGCAGTGAGCTGAGATCACGCCGTTGCAGTGAGCCGAGATCACGCCATTGCACTCCAGCCTGGGCGACAGAGTGAGACTCTGTATCCAAAAAAAAAAAAAAAAAACCTAACAAAAATAATTTAACCAAATTACAAACTTGGTTAATTATGAATCCCAAGTATCCGCAAATGTGATCCGTCATGTAAAAAAAAAAAAAAAAAAAAAGCACATCCATGTACATGTATGTACACGTACACGTACACACACACACACACACACACACACACACACACAGACCTTGGCACAGTATGGGTACTCTAGAATTCAAGGATGGAGCCAAATAATGGCCCAAATTAATAGGTCAAAAAAAAAAAACCGCCTGATATTTTCAACAGATGCTGAAAAGTTGAAACTGAACGCCTACTTTTGATTTAAAGCAAACTTTTGAGTCAAATTGGGATAGATATTTTAACAGTTAAAAAATTAAATAAATAGGATACATGCTAAAACATGGATGACCTTGAAAACAATATGCTAAGTGAAAGGAGCCAGACACGAAAGACCACGTTATAGGATTCCATTTATATGAAACGTCAAGAACAAGCAAATCCACAGACAGAAGGTAGATTAGTGGTTGCTAGGGGATGAAGGAAGTGGGGAGAGGAGAGTGATTACCAATAGGTATAGGGTTTCTTTTTGGGATGACGAAAATGTTCTAATTACTGATAATAGTTACAGAACGCTGAATCTACTAAAAAACCACTGAAATGTACATTTTAAAGGGTAGATTTAATAATAGCTTTATCTCAATAAAGCTGTTTAAAAAATACTCAAGTATATGCAATCTTAAACCAGTTCATGTCAGAACATGTGTTTTGGGATATGGGAATGATGTCAGTTATCACTTTATAACAAAAAGACATCTATTAAACCTAAGGCAAAACATTAGAAGTATTCTCTCTAAAGTCAAAATTAAGAATGGCCATTAATACTATTATTATAGGATTGTGTGACAAATGCCAGCCAGTGCAATTAGGTAAGATGATGAAATACAAGATATAATTATTACTTGAAGGAAATTAAACTTATTTGCATATGCTATGTCTAGGAAATACAAGAGAATCAACTGAAAAACTTATCAGTATGAATTCATAAAGTGTGCTGGTACAAAATTAATATACTTGAAGACAAAAGCTTTCTCATGTAAACACCTAAGAATGAAACAATCCCACTGATAAGAGTAACTAAAAACTCTACTGTGTGGGATTTTTTTTTTTTTTTTTTTTTTGAGACAGAGTTTCACTCTTGTTGCCCAGGCTGGAGTGCAATGGCAAGATCTCAGCTCACCACAACCTCCACCTCCCAGGTTCAAGCGATTCTCCTGCCTCAGCCTTCCAAGTAGCTGGGACTACAGGCCTGCACCACCACGCCCAGCTAGGGATTTTTTTTTTCCCCTTTTAGACAAATAGAGAAAGCAATCTTGCTCTTGAATATATTACATTAGGGCCAGGTGCAATGGCTCACACCTGTAATCCCAGCACTTTGGGAGGCTGAGGCAGGTAGATCACTTGAGGTGAGGGGTTTGAGACCAGGCTGGCCAACATGGTGAAACCCCGTCTCTACTAAAAATACAAAAGCTAGCCAGGCATGGTGGCGCACACCTGTAATCCCAGCTACTCGGGAGGCTGAGGCAGAAGAATCACTTGAACACAGAAGGCAGAGGTTGCAGTGAGCCGAATTTGCATAACTGCACTGCATTCCAGCCTGGAGGACAGAGGAAGACTGTCTTTAAAAAAAAAAAGGAAAAAAAAGAATATGTTAGATTAGTAGTATCACTTCTCCCTTAATTAACCTCTACATTCAATCAAAATCCAAATACATCTTTCTTTAAATCAACTGACCTTGTATGTGTAGGTCAACTTTTGGACTCTATCCTGTGCCATTCGTCAATCTGGCTTTACGCCCACTAATTTAATCACTGTAGCTTTATAGTAAGTGTTGATATATGTTAGTGTTAAGTCTTCCAACTTTTTCTCAATATTGCCTTTGCCATTCTTGGCCCTGTGCCTTTCCATATAAATTTGAGAACTAGCCTATCCAAAAGAAAAAAAAGCAGCAGTGGCAGCAGCAACAGCCCTATTGAGATATTGCGATTGCACTGAATTTCTGTATACATCAACTTAGAACTGACATCTTTACAATACTGACACTTCCAATCCAATGAACATGGTTATCTCTTTCCACTAATTTAGGTCTTCTTTCATTTCTCTTAGTAACGTTTTTACTGAAGGCCTTGGTATGCTTTGTTGGATTTATTTCAAGGTATCAGATGTTTTTTGACCTTATTATAAATTATATTAGTTTTCAAATTTGATTTTCAAATTGTTTGCTGCTGGTATAGAGAAACAGAGTTGATTTTTGCATCTCAATGTTCCCCAAGTATAATACAATAAAATTAGAAATAAATATCACAGAGATAACAGTAATACAAAAAGAAAATCCTGTAAATACAAAGTTCTAAATAATTTTAATGGGCAACAGGAAAATTATGGAGATCACAATATACTTAGAACTAAATAATAAAAACCAATTCATGTCAAAAATCATAGTATCCAGAGATAGGGAGAGTCTGGTTAACAGATACAAATTACAGCTAAATAGGGGGAATAAGTTCTAGTGTTCTATAGCACTGTAGGGTGATTATAGTTAAAAATAATTCATTATGTATTTTCAAATATCTAGAAGAAAGGACTTTGAATGTTCCCAACACAAAGAAATGATAAATGCTGGTGTGACAGATATGCTAATTACCCTGATTTGACCATTACACATTGTATACATGTACATAATCACCCTACCCCATAAATACGTACATTTTGGGTGGGCTCAGTGGCTCACGCCTGTAATCCCAGCACTTTGTGAGGCCAAGGCAGGTGGATCACCTGAGGTCAGGAGTTTGAAACCAGCCTGGCTAACATGGTGAAACCCCGTCTCTACTAAAAATACAAAAATTAGCCAGGTGTGCTGGTGCACATCTGTAATCCCAGCAACTCAGGAGGCTGAGGCAAGAGAATCGCTTGAACCCGGGAGGCAGAGGTTACAGTGAGCCGAGAGTGCGCCACTGCACTCTACCCTGGGCGACAGAGCGAGACCCACTCTCAAAAAAAAAAAAAAAAAAAAAAAAAAGCATTTCAATTTTTTTAAATAGCATCCAATTATAGTCTAGAGAAAATTTTATAGTTTTTAGTGTATATATTATAAAAATAGATTAAATATGAATGAGCTAAGCCTCTAACTTACATTTTTAAATGTCAGAATGAATGCAAATAAAGCAGAAGGAAAATATTAACCACAGGAGTAGAAATAGAAAGGATCAATAAAAATAACTATGTTAAAAGTCTAATAATAAAGGCAGTTACTGGCAATACTGATCAGAAAAAAAGGAACAAACTAACAAAATTAGGTTTTTAAAAGTCATCACGGAAATCTGTATTTTATAATAATGCATTTGAAATTTAATATTTTTCTAGAAAATTGTTCGTTTTGTATAAATGACCAAAAAAACTCAAGAACAGCTAAAAAAAGACATCATCATGAAGGAAACAATTAACAAATCAGAAACCACAAATTTACACTCAAAAGACACCAAGCACAGATAATCTCACAGATGGGTTCTTTTAAGAAACAGATTGTCTCACTCGGACACGGTGGCTCACGTCTGTAATCCCAGCACTTTGGGAGGTCAAGGTAGGCCCATCACCTGAGGTCAGGAGTTCCGAGACCAGACCTGAGGCCTGGCCAACATGGTGAAACCCATCTCTACTAAAAACTACAAAAATTAGCCAGGCATGGTGGCGGGCACCTGTAATCCCAGCTACTCAGGAGGCTGAGGCAGGAGAATCACTTGAACCAGGGAGGCAGAGATTGCAGTGAGCCGAGATCATGCCACTGCACTCCAGCTTGGGTGACAGAGAGATTTTCTGTCTCCAAAAAAAGAAAAGAAACAGATTGTCTCTATTAAATAGCAACTGTTTAAAAACAAAAAAAAGAAAAAAGAAAAAAATACTCCCCAATTTATCTTATGAGGTTAATACAACTTTGTTATCCAAACAAGATTACATAAAAAAGGACAAGTACATGGCAATAACAAAGATATGCAAATATCCAGAAATCCAAAAATAGTTTAAAATAGAAAATGTAGGACCCATGCTGTAGCTCACGCCTATAATCCCAGCTCTTTTGGAGGCACAGGCAGGACAACTGCTTGAGACCAGGAGTTCAAGACTAGCCTGTGCAACATGGCAAGACCATCTCTACAAAAAAATTAAAAAATCAAGCCAGCATGGTGGCACATGCCTATGGTCCCAGCTACTTGGGAGGCTGAGGTGGGAGGATGGCTTGAGCCCAGAAGGTCAAGACTGCAATGAGTCATGCACTCCCACCTGGGCAACAGAGCAAGACCCCATCTCAAAATGAAAAATAAAAAAAACTAAAAACAAAATAGAAGATTAATGGACTTCATCACACCAATAGATAGATGTAGCAGAAGCATTAGCAAAATTAAACTCCTGCTCACAGTAGAAACTCTAAAATGGTAAGTAAAAGAGAACTGCAACTAAAAATATCATCCAGCCTGGCCAGGATGGTGAAACCCCATCTCTACTAAAAATACAAAAAAAAAAAAAAAAAAAATTACCTGGGCATGGTGGCACATGCCTGTAGTCCCAGCTACCTGGGAGGCTGAGGCAGGAGAATGGCTTGAACTCAGGCGGCAGAGGCTGCAGTGAGCCAAGATCGCACCATTGCACTCCAGCCTGGGCAACAGAGCAAGACCCCGGTTCAAAAAAAATAAATAAAAATATCATCGGCACCCCTTCTCAAAAAAGCCCACTACAATATCATATTCAATGATACAACATTAGAAACACTCCATTAAAGTAACTAGAGAAAGATGCCCATTATCAATGCTTCTACTGAACACTTCAATAGAGGAATTAGTCAATGCAGTAAAACCAGAATAAGAAATAGGAGGCAAGAAAGAATGGAAAGAAATAAAACTGTATGCTGGGCGCGGTGGCTCAAGCCTGTAATCCCAGCACTTTGGGAGGCTGAGGCGGGCGGATCACGAGGTCAGGAGATCGAGACCATCCTGGCTAACACGGTGAAACCCCGTCTCTACTAAAAATACAAAAAATTAGCCGGGCGTGTTGGCGGGTGCCTGTAGTCCCAGCTACTCGGGAGGCTGAGGCAGGAGAATGGCGTGAACCCAGGAGGCGAAGCTTGCAGTGAGCCGAGATCGCGCCACTGCACTCCAGCCTGGGGGACAGAGCAAGACTACGTCTCTTATGAGAACTCATGGACACAGGAAGGGGAACATCACACTCCGGCAACTGTTGTGGGGTGCGGGGAGGGGGGGGGGACAGCATTAGGAAATATACCTAATGCTAAATGACGAGTTAATGGGTGCAGGAAATCAACATGGCACATGGATACATATGTAACAAACCTGCACATTGGGCACATGTACCCTAAAACCCAAAGTATAATAAAAAATAAATAAATAAAATAAATAAATAAATAAATAAAATAAATAAATAAAATAAAACTGTATTATTCACAGACATTAAAACTACTTAGAAAATACAAAAAGAATTATGAACTGTGTTTTTTTGTTTTTGGTTTTTTTGTTTGTTTGGTTTTTTTTGAGACAAAGTCCACCCGTCTCGGCCTCCCAAAGTGCTGGGATTACAGGCGTGAACCACCACACCCGGCCATGAACTGTTACTACTACTACATTTCACTGACTCTGAAGATACCAATTGTAAGCTGTACCCTTATTTTACATGACTAAGAAAAAAACATTGCCAATTAAACTTATACAGTATTTTCTTATTATCTAGGATTTTCATTCTAGATTTATCAAGACAATTCAGACTTATTTAGACAGACTTTTATCATATCTTGTGCATACAGAAGCAAAAGAAATTGGCCGGGCACAGTGGCTCATGCCTGTAATCCTAGCACTTTCGGAGGCCGAGGCGGGCGGATTGCCTGGGTTCAGGAGTTCGAGAACAGCCTGGGAAACACAGTGAAACCCTGTCTCGACTAAAATACAAAAAATTAGCTGGGCGTGGCAGCGTGCACCTGTAGTCCCAGCTACTCGGGAGGCTGAGGCTGGAGAATTGCTTGAACCCAGGAGGCGGAGGTTGCAGTGAGCTGAGATCGTGCTACTGCACTCCACCCTGGGCGACAGAAAAAAAAGAAGCAAAATAAATTGGTAAGGTATTCCTACAACTTCACATTCAAGGTCCTACTATGGATTGCTCTTCCACTCAAAACTGTTCAACTGTTGCTAACAATATTGTGCTCTGCCAATAAGATTGTTGGTGATGCAGCACTTCTTAAAATGATCCATTATTATTTATGGGATTTTCTTTCAAGGCAGACACCCACTTCGCAATTTCTTCCGCCTCCAGTTTTATTGTTTGGCATGAAATAACAATACAGCAATGCACATATTCATTTAAAGTGATGACAAAATGAAGAGCCCTGACCAAGTTTGTGCATGTGCAGGCAATGAAAACTACATCATGACTGCTGCCTAGACAACAGCGATTATAGGACACCATCAAAGATCTATTTTGATTTCAGATTTGTGAAGATGTAGGGGGGGAAGTGTACCTCAGGATCTATGAAATATGATGAGAGTTCAACAAGGTTACGTGATCAATACATATAAGTCAACAGTGATCCTTATACATCAGCAATAATAGAAATTATAACTAAAAGAAAATTCTATTCACAATGACAACAAAAATTACACAGTATCTAACAAAAATATCTAACAGAAGTTGTGCAAGAGCTTTATGAAAAGTAGTAGCACATACCCAGAATTCAAATCCCAGCTCTATTAGCATTTATCTACATGAATCTATGTATTTATTCTATAAATTTGAGGCAAATAAAAAATCCAACAGTTTTCACAGAAATTGACAAACTAACCCCAAAATAAGCAAAGGGAGGAAAACAGCTAAAATAATCCTGAAGGAAAAGAATATATATTAAGTTTTAATTATAAAGCTATTATTATTAAATCAGGATAGTATAGATATAGAGATAGGCAAAAAGACCAATGAAACCAAAAGAGAGAAACTAAAAACAGATAAGTATGTGAGAATATGATATACCTCAGGAGTTACATTATAAATCAGTGGGGAGAAACGCTGAACTATTTGATAAATCCACATGAAAAAGATATTAGATTCCTACGTCACACAATATAGAAAAAACTCTGGTGAATTAATGACCTAAATATGAAAAAGCACAGTATCATTACAACCTTGGGGTAAGGGAAGAATATATTGAAGACGTAAGAAAACACAAGCCATAAATGAAAAAAATTGAGAACTGGCTACCATCATATTAAGAAGTCCTACATAAAAAAACTTTCCACAAACAGAGGTAAAAGCCAAGCCACAGACCAGGAAAAGACATTTTCAGTGTATATAATCACAAATTAGTATCCAGAATATAAAACCCATAAACCAGCCAGTCACAGTGGCTCACACCTGTAATCCCAGCACTTTCAGAGGCCAAGGAGGGCCGATCACTTGAGGTCAGGAGTTCGAGACAAGCCTGGCCAACATGGTGAAACCCCGTCTCTACTGAAAGCACAAAAATTAACCGGGCATGGTGGCAGGCGTCTGTTATCCCAGCTACTCAGGAGGCTGAGGCAGGACAATTGCTTGAACCTGGGAGGCAGAGGCTACAGTGAGCCCAGACCACGTGCCACTGCACTCCAGCCTGGGCAACAGAGCCAGACTCCATCTCAAATAAATAAATTAATAAAACCCATATACCAACAAGGAGGAGGCAACAACCCAACAGAAAAACGAGCCAAAGGTAGGCATAAGCAATTCATAGAAAACTCTGATGGCCAATAAATATATGGGGAAAAAAGGTCAACCTCACTAGTAATCTTAGAAATGGAAAATGAGGCCGGGCGCGGTGGCTCACGCCTGTAATCCCAGCACTTTGGGAGGCCGAGGCGGGCGGATCACGAGGTCAGGAGATCGAGACCATCCTGGCTAACACAGTGAAACCACGTCTCTACTAAAAACACAAAAAATTAGCCGGGCGTGGTGGCGGGCGCCTGTAGTCCCAGCTACTCGGGAGGCTGAGGCAGGAGAATGGCGTGAACCCAGGAGACGGAGCTTGCAGTGAGCCGAGATGGTGCCACTGCACTCCAGCCTGGGTGACAGAGCGAGACTCCGTCTAAAAAAAAAAAAAAAAAAAAAAAAAAAAAAAAAAAAAAAAGAAATGCAAAATGAAAATAGCAAGGAGATGCCATTTATACCCAACAGATTGGGAAAAAATTGCAAAATTTAATCCTTTGGCAGTGATTTGCAGAAACGGGATCAAACACAGCGGGAGTGTCAAATAGAAGACAATTTGCCATTCTGGCAATTCCCAGTAAAGTTGACAATGCACAGACTTCTTAAATGAAGCAATTCTACTTCTACTATATGTATATAATCCCAAGAAAAACAAACCATGTATAAGGATGTTCATAGCAGTAGTGTTTGAAATTCAGAAACTGCAAATAGTCTATCGGTCCCTCCAAGAATAGATAAATAAACCACAGTGTATTTATACACTGGAATACAAATAAAATGAATGAACTAAATCAGTAGTTTTCAAACTTCGTGGTCTCAGGACTCCTTTGCACTCTTAAAAATTAAGGACCACAATAAAATTTAAAAAACAAAACAAAAAACAAAAATTAAGAACCACAAAGAGTTTTTATGTGGGTTGTATCTATAGATGTTTATCATACTAGAAATTAAAACTGAGATATTTAAAAGCACTTATTAACCCATAAAAATACTTTTTTTCTTTATTCCTTTTTTCCCTTTTGTTATTTTTTAAAACTTTTATTTTAGGTTCGGGAGTACATGTGCAGGTTTGTTACATGGGTAAACTTGTGTCACGGGGGTTTGTTGTACAGATTATTTCATCACCCAGGTATTTAAGCCCAGTACCCAATAGTTATCTCTTCTGATCCTCTCCCTCCTCCCTCCCTTCACCCTCTAGTAGACCCCCAGTGTCTGTTGTTTCCTTCTTTGTGCTCATCAGTTAGCTCCCACTTGTAAGTGAGAATATTTGGTATTTGGTTTTCTGTTCCTGCGTTAGTTTGCTAAGGATAATAGCCTCCAGCTCCATCCATGTTTCTGCAAAAGACACGATCTCGTTCTTTTTTATAGCTGCATATTTATTTTAAAATAACTATTTTTCTAAAAAAAAAAAAAAATAGTAAAACGAGTGGCACTGTTTTACATTTTTGCAAATCTCTTTCATGTCTGGCTTAATAGAAACCGGCTGGATTCCCGTAAGTGTTTCTGCATTCTATCTACTATGACATCATATGTCATGCAGCCTCTGTACAGTATTTCTATAGTGTACAGGAAAATGTGGGTGAAAACAGCAAATAAAAAGTATTATGAAAATAGTTTTGACCTCATGGACCCCCTGAAAGAATCTTAGGGATCCCCAGGAATCCCTGGAGCACACTTTGAAAACTGCTGGACTAAACACATTACATGGATAAATCTCAAAAACACACTGTTAAGTAACAATAATATATAAGGTATGGTTATGATACTGTTTATGTAAAGTTAAACACACAAGAAATACCTGATATTGTTTTGGTACATACATATTGGGACAGGTGGTTACTTCTGGCGAAAAGAAGACAGGAAGGGGATGGGGAGGGACCCTTTGAATCTGTGAGATTTTACTTCTTTAAACAACAAAAAGATATGAATCAAATATGTAGCAAAATATTAAGATCTCTTAAATCTGGGTGATTCTGATTTTCAGTAATTTTAAAATATTCCATAAAACTTTTTAAATATATTTTTTAAATGCCTAATGGCTGTGTACCTCAAGGCCACACAATTTCCTCAGAGTATACTTCCTTTGAGTAAAATACAATTACAAGATACCTGGGTTTCATAAAATGTTGTCTGGAAAAATAATTTGGCAGGAATAAGAATAGGCTGGCCATATTCCAATCAGATAAGGGGTGGTGGGAGGGGGTTACTCCTTGACCTGGTGCCCTAATAAGTGTGCCTTAATATGTACGTCCCTTAGTCAAAAAACACACTGACTGGATACCTGATTTTGAACAGCTGAAAACTATTAACTACGTAAAATTCTCTGCACCCAGTAACCAAAATGATTGCTTTTAAAGATAATGGTCCATATGCCAGGCACTGCTTGGAGACAAAGATAAATCAGAACTTGTCTCTATATTCACAGTGTAGAAGAGAAAAATATAAACACACAATTCAAATATAATACATTAAATGCTAAATTAAGGGAAATCCCACCATAGAAGACAGAGAAGGCACAGAGTGTTTCTGAAACACAGAGCACTTTTATATAACACACCTGTTAACATGCTGTGCAAGTTTCCCAATTTGGGAAATATTGGATTTAAGAACAAGTGGGGTGAAAAGAAAGCGAAGACAGGTGAGGTTTTTGTAAGATGAGCAAACCTAGGAATATCTGTAAAGAGAGGGTAATGATGCAAGAGACGGCATCACCGACAGAGCTTGGTCCCTAAGGAGGTAGCCAGGGTGAAGAGCAGGCACAGAGCAGCAGTGGGGCTTGTGAGACAGCAATCCCTCCTGCAACCTCCCCTGCGGCAAGAGGAGGAAGGCCTAGGTGAAGACAGGAAAGGCACGAAGGGGAAGGGAGGGAGACTTGGCTCTTTATCAGATGGCCATCTACCCTTCTCAGTGAAGTGAAAGATTGGGTAATCTTTGCTGAAGGTGAGAGATTTCAAGGACCCGTTGAGTAGTTTTAAGAGTGAAAAAAAGTGGCCGGGCGCGGTGGCTCACGCTTGTAATCCCAGCACTTTGGGAGGCCGAGGCGGGCAGATCACGAGGTCAGGAGATCGAGACCACGGTGAAACCCCCGTCTCTACTAAAAATACAAAAAAAAAAAAATTAACCGGGCGTGGTGGCGGGCGCCTGTAGTCCCAGCTACTGGGAGAGGCTGAGGCAGGAGAACGGCGTGAACCCCGGAGGCGGAGCTTGCAGTGAGCCGAGATTGTGCCACTGCACTCCAGCCTGGGTGACAGAGCGAGACTCCGTCTCAAAAAAAAAAAAAAAAAAGAGTGAAAAAAAGTTTGGAATTGCCAGTGTACACAAGAACAAATAATACAAAGAAGATTATCAGTGACAGTATCAGTCTAAATGGGTTAAGTGAGAGTAAGCATTTGCAATGAGTAAGCATTTATAAAAAGCAATGTGGAAAAAAAAATTTGTAACACATTCGTGAGCATGTTTTTTTAAAAAAGAAATCTGCATCTATCTGAAAAATACACAGAAATTAAAAACTAACACCTTATTTATCCAGGGTGGTTGGGTTCGAAGGTGTTCCACCAGTCAGTTTTCCAAAGTTTCAAGGTCTACCCCTTCAGGCAAAAATAATTTTATATTTAACCATTTCTAATTGAAACTAAACTACACACTTACCTGTCTTAATCACACAACTTGACTCTAATCTTAATCTTGAACATCCACTGTTGCTGTACTGCGCAGCAAAACAATTCTATCTTCTTAATAGTTCTTCTATGTCTTTCCCAGCTGTCAAAATATAAAAGCACCTGGTTCTTCTAAGTTTATGTTTACCCTTAACACCTCAACAACCACAGCCCGCCTTCTCAACTTGCTTCTAGTCAGCCTCATGCAATGCACTGTTTCTCGAACTTTTCTAAACCATAGCCCTTTATAATAAACATGAGACTCTCATTCCCTCCAGCCCTTTCATGGAGCACTGCTGCTCATGACCCGTTACAGTCTAGAAAAACGGAAAAACTGAAAATGGGTATCTACGCCACCTAAAGGTTTCCATCACAAAATTCTAGGAAACAGGCAGGGCACGGTGGTTCATGCCTGTAATCCCAGCACTTTGGGAGGTCAAGGCAGGCAGATCACTTGAAGTCAGGAATTCGAAACCAGCCTGGCCAACATGAAACCCTGTCTCTACTAAAAATACAAAAATTAACCAGGCATGGTGGCAGGGTCCTGTAGTCCCAGCTACTCGGGAGGCTGAGGCAGGAGAATCACTTGAACCCGGGAGGCAGAGGTTGCAATGAGCCCAGATCACACCACTGCACTCCAGCCTGGGCAACAGAGCGAGACTCAGTCTCAAAAAAAAAAAAAAAAAAAAAAAAAAATTACCACGGGAATACTCATTTCTCATTTTCGTCAAATAACCCACAGCACTAGTCCTGTACTTTTCAACCATGGTAAATGAAATGTTAGAAACCCCTCCCTATTTGTGTACCATAGAAATTCTGACAACTCTGAGCAAAAGATTATTTCGGATGAGAAATCAGGATAGAAAAAAGGAGCAGCTGTCTTAATACAGACGCATCGTTCTAAAAGTAGCAAAATTTGCTTAACTTCTGAACATTCTTGTAATCGTTCTGATAATAAAAACACTGATCAACTTACTACTCTCATTATTTTTCAACTTTGAAACTTTTCCTAGTCCAATGGAACTACTAAGTACCGTAAAGCACAGCTCAGGGAACAGACAGCAGTGGGAGGCGGGAGAACGGCTTGAGCCCAGGAGTTCGAGATTAGCCTGGGGCAATATAGCAAGAACCTGTCTCAAAATAAAAAATAAATAAGTAAATAACAAAGTGCAGCTCAGGTGTGCCATCACTCTTCTAGTTGAGGGCACCCCCGCTGCCTCCCCCATTGAGTATAAGTCCCTCCACCTGGCAAGCAAGCGCTTCTGCAATCTAACTTTTCTAGCCTGAATTCCCACCACTCCCCTACCTATACCATCCACTTTTGCCAAACTGTAAATACTTACTGTTTACTGAAGAAGCTTCACCCTTGAAACGTCCTTTCTCCACCTCCACCTCTACCTAACAAAGTCCTACCCATCCCTCGGTAACCTTCTCAAAATGCCACCTATTAATACTTCAGGAACCCGTCCCTCCCTGATCCTCCAATGGCAACCTTGCTTCCCTCGGAAATCCCAGTAATTAGTTGTACCTCTCACTTTACTGCATTTCACCTTGCCCCACCTACCTCTAAACATGAGACTTCTTGCAGCCACCGTCTGCATTACAAGAACGTTTTTAATGTTTCTTAGCATCTAACACGGTGCATCGCTAACAGTAGGCTCCGAGTTTATCAAGAAAGTTGTACAGTGTGCAATCAAAAAAAGTACGTTAGGGGATGAAACTCCGCCTTAAAACTTCAAAAATGAAAAATCGAAATACCATGACAGGCAAATGCACAATAAATATGCACCACACTAAGTTGTCCTCCAATAAGAAAATAAAAAAGTCTGCCCTTCTTATTCCTCGATTTAAAAAAAAAATACCACCAACAGATCACTAATCGCTTAAATCGTTTTTCAACAAAGTTGTTTCCACGTAAATGAGTACGAATGATTCAAAATTTTATTCCTCCGCTTTCGTGTTGTGCAATTTTTTTCCCTATAGGACAAAAGAATGGCAAAAACTTTCCCATTAATCTTTATTTTTCTTTCTTTATTCAGATATTCGGGGCGGCAAAGATTGTTGGAAAAACAACTGCATCGAAAGCACCTTAGCAGCCACATATGATTTGACTTAAGCAAAAATAACATTTCCTGGGGTCCTGTATGCCCCGGTAAGCCTAGGTGTCCGGACTGCCACCTGCCCCGACTGCCCTCGGGTGGCTACAGGCGCGGGGGAAGGAGCACGGCCGGGGGCGCTGAGGGCGAAACGGTCCCGGCGTCCGGGCGGCGGCGGTGGCCGCCTGCGGCAGCTCAGCTGAAACGCAGCGGAAACTGCAGCAAGTCACGGGGCTGCGGGAGGCATGGCAGGAAGGTGGCGCTGCCGCCGAGCTCCTGGAGCCCCAAGCGCTCATCATGGCGGCAAGGGCAATGGCCGCCACGGGGAGCGAGCACGCCCCTCCGCGCGCACACGCCAGCGCGCCGGGCCTCCGGGGCCCGTCACCGGCGCCGCTGCTGCCGCCGCCCGCTCTCCCACCCCCCCTCACGGGCTGTAGCGGAATTTTCTCTCCAGACACCGCCTCCAAGATGGCGGCTCCCCCTCCCGGCAACCCCCTCTATCGTCCCCTGCAGCAGGCGCCGAGCCGCCGCCATCTTGTCCCCCGTCCCTCCCCCCCCCCTCACCGATATTTACATAGCGAAAATCGGCCCGGCCGGCCTGCGGCCTTCACCTCATGCCTGCAGCCTTCGCCTCCTCGCCAGGCCTCACCCCGGCGCGGTGCCCCGGGTCGGCCGCGGAGCCGACCTGGGGCCCCTCGGCCGCCTGCGGCACAACCGGGCGACCCTCCCCCAACCCCCGCCCGCTTACGGAGCGCGCCTCCGCCGCCGCTCGGGGCAGCCGGGCTCCTCCCCGGGCCTAACTGCGGCCTCCTCGGGGCCTGCTCGGCGCCGCGCGCCACGCCGCCCGGCCTAGCGCGGGAGGGTGCCTTGCGGGCCGCCGACCAGGCCGAGACCAGGCCGCTGGGCGCGCACTAGGCCCCGCGGCCGCGGCGGCACCCGGGACTCACCGGACGGACGTGCGGGCGGCCGGCGACGGTGGCGGGTGCTGCAGGCCGGCCTTTCTCTGGAGCACTGGGCCGGGCTCCGGCTGGTGGGGCGGGCGGAGGGAGGGAGGAGGGGCCGAGCTCGGAGCTGACAAAAAGCGGCCCAGCTCCCCGGCACGGGCCCGCCGTCAGCACGTCACGTCACCGCCCGGGAGAGAGACCCAGGAAAATGCGGAAGGGTAGACAGGCCCCCTCCTCCGCCCGGTGGGTCCCTCTGGCGCCCCGTGTCGGCGCCGCTCCCGCCCCGCCACCGGGGAGCCCAGTGGCCTCGCTGCGGCGGGGTCTCCGGCGGCCGGAGTCTCCGTGACAGCGCCCCCCTTCTTTCCACCTCCTCCGCGCTCCCTCCCGCCGCCGCCACACACGCGCCGCTGCCGCCGCCTCGGCCGTAAAGCCCGCGCGGGGCCGCGGTCCGCCGACCCCGCGGAGAGGCAGGCGGCCCGGCCGCCCCCTACCATGTCTGGTGGGCCGCGGCCGCACCCCGGGGGCCTCCCTGGAGACCTACCGCGTCTCGCGCCGGTCCTGGCCGAGGCTCCAGCTCGAGTTGTTTGCAGGCCCTCAGACCCCCGCCCGCAGTAAATGTGTTTTCTTCATCCCCGTGGCTGGGGAGGAAGATAAATTTAGCAACCCCCGCTGTCCCCTGCCTTCGCTTAAAAAAAAAAAAAAAAATCTTTGAAATAAAATGAAAACGGGCTTGCTAGTCTAAATGGGTGTGCGGGAAGGGGGGTGGAGTGGGGGGAGAAGGGTTATCCCTAGAGCACCTACCAGGCCGTCTACTTTTTAAAAATAAGCAGTCAGAGCCAAACTGATTTTATTAGTTTGTACGGGGGAGGGAGATGAGAAAAGTTGCATTTTGAAACGTTTCGCACGTTGCAAAGAACAGGAATTTTCTGTGTATTTTCCTATGTACCCGTGTTTCAGAGCTTGGGAGCCTGTGAAATGTAAGACTGGTGTCATCGTTTCATAAATCATGAATTTTCCACATTCCTTAATAGAGAGGAGCCCAATTGGGTATGGATTTTTTTTTTTTTAACAAACTGCTTAAACAAGCCTTTTGAAGTTTCGAAAGACTTGGGAGAGAAGGGGAAAATGATTAAACAGCACTTACCAACTTCAAAAATGTGTATTTTGCACTTAGTTTAAATGTTTATGCTATCTTTCCATGCTGAACTTGGAACCCAAACTCTGTTTTAAAGTTACTGGGGAAAAGTTAAATAGTGGAGTCTTTAATCTGGAATCTGGCATGCTGTCCTTTAACACAGCACTAAATGTTAAAGACATTTTTAAACAATAAGAAACACAAAAATTATAAAGCAAATAGTATACGGGTGTGAAATCTCTTTAAATACAGAGGCCACGTATTTTAGTTGCCTGACATAACTCTTTAAAACTCCCAGAATGCAATTTGTCCCTTCCCTCAGACATCTCTCAATCACAAATACTTTCAAAAAGGAAAAACAAAAGTAGAGTAAGAAGAAATCTCTGAGCATGCACTGGATGGTAATTTTCCTCTCGGGGCTTTAGTCTGAATTTTTCCGAGCGATTAAATTTCCTTTCAAAAATAGTAACAGCATGTATTCATTGTTTATAAAAATTACATCAGGCTGTGTAGAGACTTTCACAGACATTTCACAGAAAGGTAAATGAAACTAAGCAATGTTGTTTCAATAAAAAAAATGAGAAATAGCTTGTGTGCCCACATGAATATTTCCTGCACTCCCAGACTGGAGTGCAATGGCGTGATCTCAGCTCACTGAACCTCCGCCTTCCAGGTTCAAGCGCTTCTCCTGCCTCAGCCTCCCGAGTAGCTGGGATTACAGGCACGTGCCACCACGCCTGGCTAATTTTTCTATTTTTTCAGTAGAGACGGGGTTTCACCATGTTGGCCAGGCTGGTCTCCAAGTCCTGACCTCAGGTAATCCACCCGTCTCGGCCTCCCAAAGTGCTGGGATTACAGGCGTGAGCCACCGTGCCCGGCCGCCCACATTAATATTTCAAAACATTGATAACCAGCGTTTTAAGTACTTTCCAAGGGCCTCAGTGTGATGCTACGGTATGGCAAGAATGGAGGCCAGGTTCCCTGGCTCACTCCTGTAATCACAGCACTTTGGGAGGCCAAGGCGGGAGGATCACTTGAGCCCAGGAGTTCAAGACTAGCCTGGGTAACATGGTCTCTATTTAAAAAAAAAAAAAAAAGAATAGAGCCTCACTTCATCATCCATGCAACTGTAAGCAGCATGTTCAAGACAGAAAAACCTAATGTCACCATTCTTGTTAGTTTTTCCATAATTACCATCAAATACTTACACATCCACCAGTGTAAAGCACTTAAGAGTGTCCAAGGAGCATAAAAGAAAAAGATGTTTTCTCAGTTTAAAAGATCACAAGTAGTTTAGGGATTGATACTTTCAAAGAGCCCTTTGTCATTACTTTTCATACAGGAAGAGACTGTTAACTTTAGTGGGAAACAAAGAAAGGATAGCCTAGTTAGATTAGATAAACCTTTATTAAAGTCCAGCAAACTTTATAAAGTCCAGTTATTTTATAGATGACTATACAGATAAGGTCAACTATATTTTTTTTAGTTAAAAAAAAGGTAATTTGTACTTTAAGCCCATTTATGGAAGTCTGTAAAGAACATTGTTAAACTGGTAAAAGAACAATGGTAAAAATCATTTCACTAGAAGTATACTTAGTATTATACTCATGATAAAGTGAAGATGAAAAGGAAGTGTAAACAGCAGAGATCAGAAATTGTTTGAGTGACAAAATACAAAATGCATTTTATGAAAGTACTCACGATAGGACCTTGAGGACACCTAAGATCCTTGAAAGCATTTGGTAATTAAGCACCAGACATCTTGCACTTAAAGGACCTACTGCAGCCTATCTTGCCTTGATAATTGTTTTCGTATTAGGGACCTTTAGAATTCTGGGCACAGGAAGTAACAAAGATGTGCTTGCCCTTGGGGAACTCGAATAAGGAGGCTGTGTAAGGCAAAATAAAAACATTCCTAAGTACTTTCATTTTCTCACTTAAGTAAACATAATAAAAGGAAATTTTATCTAGGGAGGTCGAGAGCAGAACATTTCAAAAGAGAATGCTATGAATACAAAATAGCTGGTTTCAAAGCAGTAAAAGGAATTTTGATTACGTGCTAAAATGTATTTGTTCCTTCAGAGCTGTTAATGTATATCAGACAGTTAAAAGCATTTACTCAAGGTTTTGACAGTGTTTTAATAACTAAACTAAAAATCCCTGACATGTTTATAGGTCCTTGAGCCAGAAACGATAGAAGGCCTTTCAATCATTTCTCCAGAGAAAGATTAGTCAGAAAAGAAGCTGTTGATTTTCACTCCACATCAGAGACTGATGGGAATTCAAATAAGAAGCAATAAATTATTGGCTTATGAGAAAATGTAGACCTTCTTGAAAAAAGTTGTGGTAATTTTTTTTTTTGTATCCCAAACATTAAAAAATATTTATCTTCCCCTAGAAAGGCCCTAGTTTTATTGAACTAAGCATGCCCTGTAAAAATTAACCATTTATCTGATACCTGATACTTAGGTTATACTTAGCGTGAGGAAGTTGCATCTTCTGTTGGAATTCAGTTGGCCATAATTAATGCCAAGTAAGAATTTTTCATCTGAGCCCTTAAGCCACACACTCTCTCCAAGGAGAATAATTTTAAAATAAACAATGACTGGCAAATAGGTGATTTTCAAGCAGTGCTTTTTACATGAGTCATTACTCGAACAAGACATTGTTTAATTCCTGAAAGTAATAGCCAAATTCTTCATGGATTATAAATCACAGGGCACAGCAAACAAACTAGCTCCACTAAAGAGATAAAAAAAAATCAATATAGAGGCCTAGAAACAATGAGCAGTAGCAGTGAGCACCCCTGGTGTCCAAATTGGGGCCTCTACAGTTTCCCACCAAAGGAAAGGGAGAAGTGATTGATTCCAGGGCTGGAGGAAAGTATAAGATAAGCCAGGAACATCTCCTTATAGCAGAAAGCAAAAGAAGAAAGTGTCCAAGCTTACTAGGTTGTCTAACATTAAGAAAATTTGGATGTCAAAAAAATAATTGCTATGGAGTGAAACATAGTGGATATGTTAATGAATTTATGAGACTTTAAAAATGATCAACTAGTGGTGATGGTTGCACAGCTTTGTAAATGTACTAGAAATTAGTGACTTGTATGTATGCTTTAAAAGGGTGAATTTGATAGTATAAGAGTCATATTTCAATTTTTTTAAATGATCACTTTTGGAGAATGCTAGGGAACCAACTCAATATTTTGAAAACTAGTGAAGAAAAAGAGATGAAGCCTGTAAGATCTACTCCTCAGAGTAACCAAATAGTTGATGAAGGGACCTTCCTTTTAACAGAAGTATTCCAACTAATACATGAAGAAGTCCTGATGAAATTAGAATATCACCATTTTGGATTTTGTCGACCACAAAATATCACCATTTTGCAACACCTAATGAATTAATGGACCTTGGCAATGATTATCAGTGGCTGCTAAGCAGAGAGAAAAACCAGAAATACGCCTCAAGACGGAAGGACAAAATGCTACTAGACAAAAAAAAAAAAAAAAAATCAAACCTGAGTTTGATCAACCTTCTAGCTCTACCTACCAGTTTACAGGAAATACAGGAAACAGAGAAACATATCAATGAAACCACAGGGATGCGGTCGACAAAATCCAGTTGATGAGAAACTCTAAAGGACAAATGAAAGATAAGAATAAACAAATTATAAGAAAACAAATTGGCCGGGCACGGTGGCTCACGCCTGTAATCCCAGCACTTTGGGAGGCCGAGGTGGGTGGATCACCTGAGGTCAGGAGTTCGAGACCAGCCTCAACATGGAGAAACCCCGTCTCTACTAAAAATACAAAATTAGCCGGGCGTGGTGGTGCATGCCTGTAATCCCCGCTATTCGGGAGGCTGAGGTAGGAGAATTGCTTGAACCTGGGAGGCAGAGGTTGCAGTGAGCCAAGATCGTGCCATTGCACTCCAGCCTGGGCAACAAGAGCGAAACTCTGTCTCCAAAAAAAAAAAAAAGAAAAGAAAACAAATTATAAGAAAAATTCAACATTTAACAAATACATTTCTTCAACAAACAAATTATTAGAAAAAAATAGGAGGGGAAATCAATAGATTAGAAAAGACTTAAAAGACATGTTAATCAATGGCAGTGTATGAACTTCATTTCATTTTTTTTTCTTGTGGCAGGGTCTCTCTCTGTTGCCCAGGCTGGAGTGTAGTAGTGCAATCATGGCTCACTGCAGCCTCAACCTCCCAGGCTCAAGTGATCCTTCCACCTCAGCCTCTTGAGTAGCTGGGACTGCAGGTGCACACCAGCACACCCAGGTAATTTTCGTATTTTTCGTAGAGACAGGGTTTTGCCATGTTGCCCAGGCTGGTCTTGAACTGGACTCAAGTGAGCCACCTGCCTCGGCCTCCCAAAGTGGGGGGATTACAGGCACAAGCCACGGCACCTGGCTCATTTCAACCTTGATTCAAACAAACTGTAGGTAAGGTGCAGTGGTGCATGCTGTAATCCTAGCACTTTGGGAGGCCAGTGAGCTCATGAGTTCAAGACCAGCCTGGACAACATGATGGAACCCCACCTCTACAAATACAAAAAAATTAACCAGGCACAGTGGGGCTCCTGTAGTCCCAGCTACTCAAGAAGCAGAGGTTGGGAGGATTGCTTGAGCCCAGGAGGTTGAGGCTGCAGTGAGCTGAGATCATGCCACTGCACTCCAGCCTGGGAGACAGAATGAGACCCTGTCTCAAAAAATAAATAAATAAAAAAAACCAAAAAACTAAAAATATGAGACAATTAGAGAAATATGAACACTGGATTTTGTCAATACTGACTGGATATATGCTCATATAAACAAATTATTGTAATGTTAATTCATTCAGATATAATGATGGTGTGATTATGTCTAAAAACTAGTCCTTATCGGCCGGGCGCAGCGGCTCACGCCTGTTATCCTAGCACTTTGGGAGGCCGAGGTGGGCAGATCATGAGGTCAGGAGTTCGAGACCGGCCTGGCCAACATGGTGAAACCCCATCTCTACTAAAAATACAAAAAATTAGCCAGGTGTGGTGGTGAGTGCCTGTAACCCCAGATACTCAGGAGGCTGAGGCAGGAGGGTCACTTGAGCCCAGGAGGCAGAGGTTGCAGTGAACTGAGATTGTACCACTGTACTCCAGCCTGGGTGACAGAGTGAGACTCCATCTCAAAAAAAAAAAAAGATCTGCCGTTACCAACGCGGGTGAACATCGTCCAATCCGTTGAGGGCCTAAATAGAACAAAAATTCAGAGGAAAGGTGAATTCTCTTCTTGAGCTGCCCTGGGACGTTGGAGCTCCTGGTTTTCAGGCCTTTGGACTCAGATCAAATTACACCACCAGTTTGCCTTGTTCTCCAGCTTGCATAAGGCAGACTGTAAGACTGCTTGGCCTCCATAATCACATAAGACAATTCTCATAATAAATCTCCTCTTATATATCTATGTATATATCTTATTGACTCTGTTTCTCTCTGGAGAACCCTGACTGATACAGTAGGTATGGGATAGGGCCAGTTTAACCAGGAGTCCTGGTGATACACAGACAAGTCATCCACACACCAATAACACTTTAAGAAATATTAGTACATCCTTGTAAATGCCTCTTGCCCACATGTATAAGAGTTTTTCTTGGAGTATAAATAAGTAAAATTTCAGAATATGGCACATTTTCAATATTACTCTCCAAAATGACTATCCTAATATACATTCCCTCCAGCAGAATATGAGAATTCCCAATTCCCTATTCCTTCGTAACTCTTGATGTGCTCATACATTTTCACAATCTAAGAAGTGAGAAATGGTAAAATTGTTTTAATTGACATTTCCTTGATAACAAGTAAGTTCAAGGTATCTTTCACTCTTTATTAGCTATAGTTTTCCTCATCTGAAAATTGCCTTGGAATAACCTTTGTCTGTTTTTCTATTGTTCTTATCCATTTGTAGAAATACTTTCTACATTTTGAATATACTTCTTTGCTAATTATGTATGTTACAAATATCATTTCCTTGTCTGCTGCTTGTCTTTTAACTTACTTTGTCTAAGGTAGTTTTTCTAGTTGCACATCTTAAAGTCAATTAAAATCCTGGGGAACTTTTTTTTTTTAAATGAGACAGGGTCTCACTATGTTGTCCAGGCTGGTCTCGAACTCCTGGCCTCAAAAGAGATCCCCCCCCCACCTCGGCCTCCCGAAGTGCTGGGATTACAGGCATGAGCCACAACACCCAGCCAAATTAATGTCTTTTTATTTAGTTAGTTAGTTAGTTAGTTTGAGATGGGAGTTTCGCCCTTTCGCCCAGGCTGGAGTGAAATGGCGGAATCACACCTCACTGCAACCTCTGGTTCCCAGGTTCAAGCGATTCTCATGCTTCAGCCTCCCAAGTAGCTGGGATTACAGGTGCACACCACCACACCTAGCTAATTTTTGTATTTTCAGTAAAGACAGGGTTTCTCCATATTGGCCAGGCTGGTCTCGAACTCCTGACCTCAGGTGATCCTCAGCCTCCCAAAGTGCTAGGATTACAGGTGTGAGCCACCGTACCTGGCCTCAAATTAGTATCTTTAAATCTACCAATACCACTATACATTTCGTGGAATTAAGAAATTTGCTGTAGGCACATGACCAGTAAGTACTTTAGTGCCGGTACATGCTTGGACTTTCTGGGTTTTTGTTGTGGTGGTTGTTGTTTGTTTTGTTTTGTTTTTGAGACGAGTCTTGCTCTGTTGCCCAGGCTGAAGTGCACTGGCACAATCTCAGCTCACTGCAAGTTCTGCCTCCTGGGTTCACACCATTCTCCTGCCTCAGCCTCCCGAATAGCTGGGACTACAGGCGCCCGCCACCACATCCGGCTAATTTTTTGTATTTTTAGTACAGACGGGGTTTCACCATGTTAGCCAGGATAGTTTTGATCTCCTGACCTCGTGATCCGCCCACCTTGGCCTCCCAAAGTGCTGGGATTACAGGCGTGAGCCACTGCGCCCGGCCGACTTTCTGTTTTTGTCCTAAATTTTCTTTTCTTTAAAACCTTCCTTACCAAAAATATATCTTTATATCTATAACTTTCTTCACATCTCTCCTCTACTTCCTGGTTCCTTTCTACCTTGTTTCCTGAATATCATTTTGAAGTCTGTAATTTGAATTAATCTTCAGATAACTTCTGAATTAGATAAAATTATTCTCTCTCAATAAAAAAAATCTTCTTGTGCACATATTATATACAGAATTGTATCTTAACTAGAATTCTTTTCCTTAGTAACTTTAAATTTAGTGAAAACCTAGGAAGCAAGAAATCCTGAGCTGCCTATCACATATTAGCATTTTATAGATGAGAACCATTCCACGATTTTTAGAAACATGTTTCCCCATATCATAATCTTTTCTTAATTGGAAATGACCCAGACATCCAATGAGCAGCAAAAATAACTTTAAGATTTTAAGTTACACAAAAAGTTCACCTATAGCACTTACTCATCGATATTTTGTTTTTAACAGTTTATCTAGGTTATTTATAAATCATTTCCTTGTTATCTATTTTACAAACTGTGATCAGGTGTTCACCTTTTAAGAACCTTAAAGGTAACTACATGGGCATTTTCACCAATAACTCAGAATATTCTGCTGTTTTTTTTTTTTTTTCATTAAACCAATAATATTAAATTAGTCTTACTTATTTAAAAATGTGCATAAAGATCATTTTGTTTTGGCCGGGTTTATAGTTTTATAACCTTCTGTGCCAAACCCTGATACCTCAAGATATCTAGCAGAGACAAATATAAAACCCAAACAAAAATGTATGCTGACAACTCTGAAGACATTTCTATTTTTATTTTACCAATAATTTTATTTATTTATATTTATTTGTTTGTTTTTTGAGATGGGGTCTCCATCTGTTACCCAGGCTGGAGTGCAGTGGCGCCATCTCGGCTCACTGCAACCTCCACCTCCTGGGTTCAAGCGATTCTCCTGCTTCAGCCTCCCGAGTAGCTGGGACTACAGGCACCCACTGCCACGCCTGGGTAATTTTTGTATTTTTAGTAGACACGGGGTTTCACCATGTTGGCCAGGCTGGTCTCGAACTCCTGACCTCCAATGATCTGACCGCCTCGGCCTCCCAAAGTGCTAGGATTACAGATGTGAGCCACTGTGCTCAGCCTCAGTTGGGATTGTTCAACCTGCAAATGGGAATTCCTTTACAAATTTCCCAAACTGAAAGGAGCAGATCCTGCTGTCTGGGCCCACAAAGTGCACTCATCCTATCTGGATGCAGCTGTCAAATTTCAAAGGCTGTTCTTCTGAGGCAATCAGGAACCCTGTTGGGGCTGGCTGCAGAGGGGCCAGAGAGAAGGAAACTCACCTCCAGCCTAAATTGGGTGGGCAGCTGCTCAGGAGGGCTTCTGAGACTCCCAGAAGCCCGTTGCAGCCAAGCCACAAGCAAAGCATACTGGGTCAGGGAACCAAAATCTGTTACTAAAACACCAAGGGCTCCATCTAGGTTCTGCCGCTCGCGCACAGAAAGACAAATCACTGAGACAACAATGATTGCCAAGGAAGAAGGTTTTAATCAGGTGCTGCAGCCAAGGAGATGGAAGATCAGTCTCAAGTCCATCTCCCTGACCAACTAAAATTAGGGGTTTATATAGCAGGAAAGAAATGTTAACTACGTATGGGAAAACAGAGGAAGCAATCATGATGAATGAGGGTGTCTTAATGTCTGGATGTAATGATCTGGTGAGTTTCAGTTATTTGATACCTTTTGAGAGGCTTGGTATCCCATTGCCTGGATCTGGTGAGTTTCAAGTTTTAAGACCAGAAAGGTCAATTTCTATGTTTATAAAAAAAAACAAAAACAAAAACAAAAAAACCTGTCTTGGCCAGGTGCAGTGGCTCATGCCTGTAATCCCAGCACTTTGGGAGGCCAAGGCAGGTGGATCACCTTGGATCACCTGAGGTCAGGAGTTCGAGACCAGCCTGGCCAACATGGTGAAACCCGGTCTCTACCAAAAATACAAAAATTAGCTGGGCGGGGTGGCAGACACCTGTAATCCCAGCTATGTGGGAGGCTGAGGCAGGAGAATTGCTTGAAGCTGGGATGCTGAGGTTGCAGTGAGCCAAGATGGCGCCACTGCACTCCAGGCTGAGTAACAGAGGGAGACATCATCTCAAAAAAACAAACAACCAAAAAAACTGTCTATGGGACTGTTAGGTTGGTTTCAGTATTAGCTTATAATTTTCTTTCCATGTGAGATCTTTTTCCAGTTTTTCTGTTTTTGGGTTTTGTTGTTGTTGTTGTTGTTTTGCTGTTGTTTGAGACAGAGTCTTGCTCTGTAGCCCAGTCTGGAGTGTAGTGGCACAATCTCAGCTCACTGCAGCCCTGACCTTCCCAGGCTCAAGCAATCCTCCCACCTCAGCCTCCAGAGTAGCTGGGACTACAGGAGTGCACCACCACACCGACAAATTTTTGTGTTTTTCGTAGAGATGTGTTTCGCCATGTTGCCCAGGCTGGTCTTGAACCACTGGACTCAAACGATCCGCCCACCTCGGCCTCCCAAAGTGCTGGGATTACAGGCATGAGCCTCTGGATCTGGCCTTTTTCCAGTTTTCATATTAAGGTTAATGTAGCCTCTTAAATGAGTTGGATAGCATTCTCTTTTATTATTGTTATTTAAATAATTAAGATAAGGGTTTTCTGTTTTCTCGTGGGTTGAGCAACACTCTCCTATAAAACCCTCTGGGCCTGGTTGTATTTTGTTTATGTATGTGACTATTTTAGGTGATTAAGTATTTTCACTATTGTATCAGTTCATTAATGGCCTGTGTCTGAATTCTATTACCTCTTGAATTCATTTCGAAAATTTATATTTTTCTAGAAAAGTGTCTATTTCATTGTGAGTTTTCTAATGCATTTCTATAGAGATCATAATAATCTCCTATGAGTTTTGGCAACTTTACTGTTTCTATCATAGTGTGCCCTTTTTCCTTCGTACTATTGTCTATTATGCCTCTTATTTTTCTCAATTAGTCCAAGTGATTAGCCTATTTTTAATTCTCTTAAAGTAATTGACTTTCAGTTTTGATCACCTATTGTTCCTTGTTATCCTTGTTTATAACATTCTGCTTTTATACTTACTGTTTTCTTCCTTCAATTGTCTTTGAGTTTACTAATATGGTTGCTTATGGCAGTTTGGTAATCATCCCCCAATATCTTTTTCCCTTTCCTTCAGAGATATGGAATTGTAATTGGACTCAGGACTTCTTATCTAAACTGCATAGTTCTTAATAATCCCCTTTGCCACTACCTGTCATCATATGACCAAGTTCTAACCAATGGAATGGAGGAACCCTTCAGGGTCTTTTTTTTTTTTTTTTTTTTTTTTTCTTCTTTGAGACAGTGTCTCCCTCTTGTCATCCAGGCTGGAGTGCATTGGCACCATGAATCATGACTCATTGCAGCCTGTACCTCCTGGGCTCAAGCAATCTTCCCACCACAGCCTCCCAAGTAGCTGGAACCACAGGTGTTTGCTGCCATACCCAGCTAATTTTTTTATTTTTTGTAAAGACGGGGTCTCACTATGTTGCCTAGGCTGCTCTTGAACTCCTGGGCCTCTTGAACTCCACATCGGCCTCCCAAAGTGCTGAGTTTATAGGTAGGAGCCATCTCACCCAGCCCAGGTCTTACATTTAAAAAAATTGTGTGTGCACTCTGTTGAGCTCATTTCCACTGTCTGATTACTGAAAGGTGATGACAACCAGATAGTGCTACTTTTGACATGCAAATGAAAGGCTTATGTTGAGTTTCACATAAATGCCTGCCAACCCTGGACCTGCCACCTACCACAAGACTATCTTATGAGAAGAAAATAGTGGTCTATCTTATTTAAGTTTCTATATTTTGGGGACTCATTGATAAAAGTACTGAGCCTGGCCAGGTGCGGTGGTTCATGCCTGTAGTCCCAGCACTTTGGGAGGCCGAGATGGGTGGATCACCTGAGGTCAGGAGTTCGAGACCAGCCTGGCCAACACGGTGAAATCCCGTCTCTACTAAAAATACAAAAATTAGCCAGGTGTGATGGTGCGCCCCTGTAATTCCAGCTACTCAGGAGGCTGAGGTGGGAGAATTGCTTGAACCGGGAGGCGGAGGCTGCAGTGAGCTGAATTCTGCCACTGCACTGCAGCCTGGGCGACAGAGCGATACCCCGTCTCAAAAAACAAAAAAAAAGTACTGAGTACTGATTCTCTACCTTTCCTGAACATTCTGATCATTAAGTGTAAATTTTTTTGTCTAATATATGCATTTAAAACTTTAACTTCTGTCTAAATACCACCTTTTATCACACAAGCTTTTTTTTTTTTTTTTTTTTTTTTTTTTAAGACAGAGTCTCACTCTGATGTCCAGGCTGCAGTGCAGTGGCACAGTCATGGCTCACTGCAGTCTCAACCTCCTTGGCCCAAGTCATCCTCTCACCTCTGCCTCCTAAACTGCTAGGATTACAGGCATGAGCTCCCGCACCCAGCCCACACAACCTTTCATGGATTCTGTTCTGTTGCTGTTCAGCTCTAAATATTTTGTAATTTTCTTTTCAGTTTCTTTTTTTAACCCAGTCATTATTTAGAAATGTTTTGAAATGTCCCTACTAGGGGCAGGAGAAGGTTATACTTTCATTCTATTATTTATACCAAATTTGATTTCTTGAAGCCAGATAATATGCTCTATATCAGTGCTGTTCAAACCATCTGCAGTGAAAAACCAACTTAAAAAAATTTTCCCATCTATTGCACACTGATATTTCTGTAAGATATAATAAAAATAAATCACTAGAAAAATAAAATTTTAAAATGATGTATAAAATACAAAGCCAAATTTTTACTGTTAAAGGCAGCAGACATAAAAATATGTTATAAAAGTTTCTAAACACTCTCAATTTCTGTATTTATCTCATCACAGATGGGTAACAAAGAGTTCACTGACTGGCACCGCTCTACAAACTATATTTGTAATGGCACTGGGGTTTGTACAATATATATAACATATAACATAATACACAACTACCTTACATAATGACCCTTCAGTTAACATTTGTCAAAGCAGCTCTCGAAACTTATATCACCTTTTGAACAAAGACTCCTTTTTTTAATGACATGATGACTTTTCACCCCCAACATACATTTAAATAAATATGCTAAAAGAAGTGATAATTCAACATTACAGCTTAATGCAAAAATATACTCACCAATTATAGGACATAAGAATTCCTAGTCAGAGACTATCATATGGAACGAATGTGGATCGTGCCCTGTGCTTGAATGAACCGCAATGTGTTCTGCTTATTTATTTCTTTTAGCATACAGACATCAAGCAAAAGAAATAAACATCCCAAATTGAGAACAAAACAGGAAGAAGCAGCTGGCAGAACTGTGGAAAGTTTTGTAACTCTTGAAAAGGTGAGGCAAGCCAAGGACACAGTAAAATTAAAGTTTCAACGAAGTCTGAATTGTGCATACAAAACTTCAAAGTGCCCTGGCAACGGAGCTCCCACTTTATGGTAATAATATTACATTGTTCTTAAGAATTTCTGAGTTTGAAAAAATAATAATAATAAAATAAAATCATTATATTGAGGGAAAATATCACATAAAAATGAAGTAGGTATTAATAGTAAAGAGAGTCAGTATTACATGATCTCGTCTGGTGAGGAGTTGGGGGTTTTCACCGTAAAGAATGACTTTGTAGGTACACAAAAAATGGATTACGAAAAAAGGGTTAAATTGAGCCTGCACCCTGGAGCAGAGCTTCGCAAACTTTAATGTGCACACAAATCACCCACGGATGTTGTGGAAATGCTCGTTCTGATTCGGGGGTCCAGGCTAGGGCCTGAGACTGCGTTTCCAACGGGCTCTCAGATGCGGCCTTTGGAGCTGCTGGGCTGCACAGCAGGGCTCTCTGGGATCCTGCAGAGCTGTTGTGTTTCCCGCTGGCTTTGCATAAAGTCTGTGCCACCAAGTCCTATATCGCCCACACCTGCCAGCACCACTGCTAGAAAGACAATGGGGGACCGGGATGGGGCAGAAACCCATTCCCCCGGGTGGCCTGTGGGAAGGGGCTGGGCTCCAGGCAGGCGGTGGCTTAAGATTCCTCCTCTGTCCCTTGGATGGCCCTTGGATGGAAGGTTGGGGTGGAACAAGGAGTCAACTGCTCTCATAATTAATACTTTCACCAAGGCCAAGCCCTGAGGAATTCCTACATTCGGAGGTGGAGGAGAGAGAAAATTATGAGAGAGATGACAGATATGGAGAACAGAGAATGCGGCACCAACACACAGATAGTTACCGTTCCTGGCCAAGAGATGCAATCATGAAAGAGCTTTGGAAACAATTTTCCTAAGCTTAAGAAAGATCAGTATCTGCAGACTGAAGGAATTTACCACATTTCAGGAGAATCAGCTATCTACACGTACACACATTTGGCAACAATTTTTTTTTTTTTTTTTTTTTTTTTTTTTGAGCAGAGTCTTGCTCTGTGGCCCAGGCTGGAGTGCACTGGCGCCATCTCGGCTCCCTGCAACCTCCGCCTCCCGGGTTCAAGCAATTCTCCTGCCCCAGCCTCCCAAGTAGCTGGGACTACAGGCACGTGCCACCATGGCTGGCTAATGTTTGTATTTTTAGTAGAGACGGGGTTTCAGCATATTGGCCAGTCTGGATTCGTACTCCTGGCCTCAAGTGATCCTCCTACCTTGGCCTCCCAAAGTGCTGGGATTACAGGCATGAGCCACTGCTCCAGGCCCAACAATTTTTAACTACAAGGAAAAAAACTCCTGCAATCGTTATGACAGGAGGAGACAGATCATCTTTTCTTGAGGACTTGCCTTGTGTCTGACACGTACTTGGTGCTTTACACGAATTCTCTTATTTAAACCACGCAGCATCCCAATAAAGTGGCGGCGCCGGCCTGGAAGTTGGCTGGATGCAGGAACTCAACCCATGTTGTCGGGGTGCCTCTGCTCTCCAGCTGTTCAGCTCCGGTTGGTTCTTGTGGTAGCCTGAGCCTCTCCTACTGCAGACAGGCTTCCAGGTGAGGCCCGGGCAGCTCCAGGTCCACGTAATCCTAGCTCAGGAACCCCAGAAAGAAGAAAGAGTCTCCCTCCTGGTTTGCCCATAGAAGGACTCCTGTTGTCTTCAGGGTACATGCTCGAACACTTAGATCCAGCACAGTGGCCAACAGAATTCAGTGAGATATTGGTCAGGGGGTGAAGCTGCTATGAATGGAAGTCCCACCTGAATCAAAAGGTTGGAGTGAAAAAAACCCAAACAACTAAAAGGGAGGAAGGATGGTTTGGCCAACAAATGCAAAGGGTCCACGAAAGGGAGGATCTATGAGTTGCCCCACATTACAGGAGAGATCAACTTGTCCAAGGTCACACATCCAGTAAATGGGAGAGCCAGGACTCATACCAAGGCAGTCCAACCCCAGACTCTTAACCACCCTGCTCTAAGGAAACAAAGCCTCTTTGGTTTCAGAATTCTCTGCAACATTAGCTTTCAGAAGAAAATGGAGCAACAGCTGGACTTTCTGGAGAAAAAGATTGTAACTGAAGATTCATACACTCTGCCAAATTGTCTTTCACAATTTCAGGATAGCTAAAAAGCATTAAACACACACCGTGTGACAGGCACTGTTCTAAGTGCTTTATATGTATATTGAGCCATTCACACCATGAACAACTCTATAATACAAGACTTCTTATCCTGATTTCACAAATGAGAAAACCAAAGCCCAAAGAAGTTAGGTAACTTACCTAAGAGTCAGGATTGAGCCTAGGCAGTCTGATCTTCTGAGCCCATGCTGTAAACTTCTCTGATCTCAGAATATGGGATGTCTCCTTTTATTTAAGCCTTCTTTAATTTATTTCAGCAATGTTTTGTGGTTTTCAATCATTCTTTCTTCAAATATTTTCTCTTCTCCTTTCTCCTTTTCTTTTTCTAGTATTCCCATTACATGTATATTGGTGTGTGGTTAATGGTGTCCCAGATTTCTGTGAAGCTGTTAATTTTTCTTCATTCTTTTTCTCACTCTGTTCTTAAGATTGCATAATCTCTATTGATCTTCAAATTTACTGATTTTTTCTTTCTTTCTTTCTTTCTCTCTCTTGTTCCTTCTTCCTTCCTTCCTTTCTTTTTTTCTTTCTTGGCATACCCAAGTTTATGTGGGGCACACTGGGGCGAGAGGCCCCTGCAACTAGCAGACGGTGTTGGTCCTCTTGGTAGTGAAGCATGGCTTGTGCTGATGGTGCAGGACGCGGTGGAGCAGCAGGAACTTGATGGAGTCATGGAACTGCACTTGCTGGCTGTAATCTCCTCCAGTGGGCCAGGGTGTGGTGCTGGGCACCCATGTCTAGGTCTATAAAAAGGGGGAGGGAGCAGGGTAACCGCATTTCCTGGACTCTAGGCATTTGGCAAACCTCCTATCGAGTGCCTGTCCAGTGACCTGGTACACTCTATCAGGCACAGCCATTGCCTGGGGGCCGTGACTTGGGGCTGACTGGGGGGCCAGATGGCCACAGCCTCTGGTCCCAGCAGGCACTGGCCACCAGGGATGTAGAGCCTCTAAGTTCACTTTAAGGAGCATGGCCACAGCCACCAAAAGTAATGAGATTCGCTTGCTGTTTGCACCTCTGTTTAAACCACCACTTCAAGAAACAGTGATTCTTTGGGTTTAGGTGCAACTGATTCTTTTTTTTTTTTTAAGGGACAGCTGTCCCAGAGGGTAACACCAATTAATTTTGACACTTTTTTCTTTAGTGCATTATTATTATTTATTTATTTATTTATGACAGGGTCTCACTCTGTCACCCAGGCCGGAGTGCAGTGGCACACAATCTCAGTTCACTGCAACGTCTGCCTCCCAGGCTTAAGTGATCCTCTCACCTTAGCCTCCCCAGTAGCTGGGACTACAGGTCCGCACCACCAAACCCAGCTAATTTTTATATTTTTAGTAGAGACGGGGTTTCTCCATGTTGGCCAGGCTGGTCTTGAACTCCTGACCTCAGGTGATCTGCCCACCTGGGCCTCCCAAAGTGCTGGGATTACAGGCATGAGCCACTTTGCCCGGCCTCCTTTAACCCTTTAAATATGGTTTCCCCTGGTTTTTTTAATATATTTGTAATAGCTGCTTTGAGGTTCTGCTAAGTTCAACCCATTGACCCCTCAAAAGCAATTTCTATTGCCCGCTTTTTCCTTATGTATTGGTCACACTTTCCTTTTTCTTGCATGTCTTGTAATTTTGTTGTTGTTGAAAACGACATTTTAGAGACTATGGTAGCAACTCTGGATACTGATTCCCCCTTACCTACCTCCAGGACCTATTGTATTTGCTTGTTATTTGTTTAGTGACTTGATTGGACTAGTTCGGTGAAGTCCAGGTTTCCATGCAATGTGGAGCCGCTGGTGTCTTCCTCAAAGGCCACAGCCTTGGGCACACACAGTCTCCATGACCACCAGCGATGACTGACTCTAGGCTCTCTATCTATTTCCCTGATGAACTGTTAAGCTTTTGGCTGGTCTACTTTACACCCACTTGTTAGCCTCTTCTAATTTATAGGTGATTGTTCTATGGGTTGTTTTTTTTTTTTTTTTTTTTCCCAGAATATCGTTCTGTTGCCCAGGCTGGAGTATAGTGGCGCGATCTTGGCTCACTGCAACCTCCACTTTCCCAGTTCAAGTGATTCTCCTGCCTCAGCTTCCTGACTAGCTGGGATTACAGGTGCCCACCAACACACTCGGCTAATTTTTGTATTTTTTATAGAGACAAGGTTTCCCCATGTTGGCCAGGCTGGTCTCGAACTCCTGACCTCAAATGATCCGCCCGCCTTGGCCTCCCAAAGTGCTGGAATTACAGGTGTGAGCCACCACACCCGGCCAGCAATCTGTTATTTTGGTTTGCCTCTCCTGCTGGACAGAACCTCTGTACCACTACTCCTGAGCTGGACTGGGGGAGGAAGATGGTGGCCTGCTTTTCCCAGAATGACACACTTGCTCTTCAAGAGGGGCACAGGGCAAAGATAGTAGCCCCTGGTCTTCTCATCTCCCTCCTCCTGGTGTGGAAACTCTACCCTATGTATAAGCAAGTAAAGTACTGCAGCCTGCCTCCATGTAGTAGAACTTCTGCTCTAAGGTGGAGGCTGGAAGGAGGAGGGAGCTCCAATCCTCTGCCCTGCAGTTGCCTGGAATACAACTTCTGTAAGACAGAACTGGTGGTGAGGAAAGATGCTGATGGCGTGCCCTTCCTGGAGTAAAACCATAGCCCTACTCTGGGATCTGGGAAGAAAGGGTGCCCCATCTTCTTGGCTGTGTCTTCCCAGAGTAGAGTTTCTAACACACTGAGCTTGAGGTGAGAGGACAGGAAGCATTTTGGGGTTCAAATGCCACAGACTCCCATTGTTCTTCCCAAGGTTTAGTAGGTAGATTTTCTTGAATAAGTTTCTCCACTTGAGGAGTTCAAGACCAGCCTGGGAGGTTGAGGCTGCAGTGAACCATGATCATGCCACTGCACTTTGCCCTGGGCGACAGAGCGAGATCCTATTCCCCCCCAAAAAAATGAAGACAACAAGAAAAAAAAATAATAATTTTCACCAGTTAAAGTTTGTTCCATTTGGGAGTATATCTACTGATCTCCTCATCCCACTATTTTGGAAGTCCTCTACCTCAATCAGGTTTTTTTAAAGGTAAAAATAAGTTTGTTTAGTAATATTATATATTAATGGGCTCAAACTTATTTGATGTTTCAATCAACTGCAATTATTTCTATTGATACTCAAATTATTTTAATTTTGGCTAGTAGGAACTTCTTTAAGTTAGCTCCTTAGTCCTTTTGACGGGAACCTAGCAATTGTTGATAACTTTCTTGCTATTAAAATGCCTTATATAGGCCGGGCACAGTGGCTCATGCCTGTAATCCCAGCACTTTGGGAGGCCGAGGCAGGAGGATCACCTGAGATTGGGAGCTCGAGACCAGCCTGACCAACATTGAGAAACCCCAACTCAACTAAAAATACAAAAACTAGCCAAGCATACTGGCACATGCCTGTAATCCCTAGCTGGGAGGCTGAGGCAGGAGAATCACTTGAATCCAGGAGGCGGAGGCTGCAGTGAGCTGAGATGGCGCCATTGCACTCCAGCCTGGGTGACAAGAGCGAAACTCCATCTCAAAAAACAAAACAAAACACCTTATACATTACTTTCCCAGTACCCACAGAATGCTTTCGAAAAACTGAAAGGTTGCATTCGCCAGTATCAAAAGGAGTGTATATGCCTTCCAAGGAACTGAAGATAAAAGCAAACACTCAAAAGGGAGAAGAAAAAAAAAACAATAGAAAAACCATACGGCTGGGCACAGTGGCTCACGCCTGTAATCTCAGCACTTTGGGAGGCCAAGGAGGGCAAATCACTTGAGGTCAGGAGTTCGAGACCAGCCTGGTCAACATGGCGAAACCCCCACCTCTACTAAAAATAAAAAAAAATTAGCCGGGCGTAGTGGCATGCGCCTGTAGTCCCAGCTCAGGAGTTTGAGGCACAGGAATTGCTTGAACCCAGGCGGCAGACGTTGGCAGTGAGCTGAGATTGCGCCACTGCACTCCAGCCTAGGCAACAGAGCAAGACTCCATCTCAATAAAAAATTTTAAAAAAAGAAAAATCATAAAAGAAAAAATGACAAGGAAACATTAAAAATAGCATAGGAAAATATGACAGGTGCAGTGGCTCACACCTGTAATCCCAGCACTTTGAGAGGCCGAGGCAAGAGGATTGCTTGAGCCCAGGAATTTGAGACAAGCCTGGGCAATATAGTGAGACATTGTCTTTACAAAAAAATTTTAAAATTTGCTGGGTGTGGTCAGGTGTGCCTGTAGTCCCAGCTGCTTAGGAGGCTGAGGTGGGAGGATCGCTTGAGTCCGGGAAATGGAAATTGCAGTGACCCGAGATTACCCCACTGCACTCCAGCTACAGAGCAAGACCCTGTCTTAAAAACAAAAACAAAAAAAGAAAAATTTGACGTGTATAATAAAACAGATGAGGCCAGGCACGGTGGCTCATGCCTGTAATCCCAACACTTTGGGAGGCCGAGGTGGGTGGATCACGAGGTCAGGAGATCGAGACCACCTGGCTAACATAGTGAAACACTGTCTCTACTAAAAATACAAAAAATTAGCAGGGCGTGGTGGCGGGCACCTGTAGTCCCAGCTATTCAGGAGGCTGAGGCAGGAGAATAGTGTGAACCCGGGAGGCGGAGCTTGCAGTGAGCCGAGATCACGCCACTGCACTCCAGCCTGGGAGACAGAGTGAGACTCCGTCTCAAAAAAAAAAAAAAAAAAAAACAGATGTATTAGCGATGATAAATATAAATAGACTCTACTCCTCTATTAAAAATTAAGATTCCCAAATTGAATTCAGATTTCAATTTTATGTTATTTAAAATAAGCACAAAATGCAACAAAAAGATTAAAATAAGAGAAGGGGACATATATAAAACAAATGCAAATTAGGAGAAATCAAAGATAAAAATACTTACATTAATAGAATTTGACACTCCATAAATAAATAAGTGGCATTGAAATGGATGAAGTGAATATATTAAGGATAGAGAATCACTTAATAATAAGCCTCAACAGCTTCCTGGAAAGAAACACATATAGCAGACAATATACCTATTTTTCCTAGTGCCTGCACAATGTTTAAAAAAACTGAATATACAGTATAGCTGCACTAACAGTGGCACTTAAATAGGGTTCACTTGCTAAAGAAGATTCACGGGACCTCAAATGACAAAGCTTACAAGTCTACACTTTATTACAGGGAAGGGACCCACTATAGCAAGAGCATGAAAGTCAGGCTATACACCACAGCAGACGACTCCACAAGGGGCCTGGAGAAGCCAGGTGCAGGCTCTTCTTATCTTTTCCTTCTGGTACTACCACGTGTTCCATGCGCATCTTGTATTTTTCCTGCCTTAGACCTAGAGGCAGCCATTTCTTCAAGGAACTCTGGTTTCCTTTATTGGAGACTGGTATTTGGAAACGAAGATCTGGGTGCTAAGGGTGCTCATTGCTGCTGGGATGTCACTGCTTCTAGCCCATCTCAACAGTCAAAGCTAGGAAATATATCTATGTATACTAACCTATGTATGCGTATACATCTATATTTCTGTATACATCTCCTATTAGATAAAAATTATATCAGGCCATTGTTTTGGACTAAGCTCCTACACTAGGCCCCAACAGAGCAGACTACAAACCAGAATGGAGTCGTTCATATTAACGATCTACATCATGGCTGGGCGCAGTGGCTCACACCTGTAGTCACAGCACTTTGGGAGGCCAAGGCGGGCGGATCACCTGAGGTCAGGAGTTCAAGACCAGCCTGGCCAACATGGTGAAACCCCGTCTCTACTAAAAATACAAAAATTAGCTGGGTGTGGTGGTGGTGCATGCCTGTAATCCCAGCTGCTAGAAAGGCTGAGGCAGGAGAATAGGAGAATTGATTGAACCCTGGAGGCAGAGGTTGCAGTGAGCCAAGATCGTGCGACTACACTCCAGCCTGGGCAACAGAGCGAGACTCTGCCTCAAAACAAAACAAAACAAAAGATCTACATCATCAGACTAAAACTGAGTTGTTAGCTGGCCTTCTGAGAAATCAGGAGACAGACAAAGCCCAATTTCCCAAGCAGGCCAGTTTCCATCGGCATGATAATGAAGTTCCCTTTGCCTTTAGTCCTTACAACGAAAAGTAATCTGAAGTAACCTCATGTTAACCAATCAATTATTTGTCTATTGTTCTGTTTCCCTGTTCCCACTTTACAAGGAAAGTAACTTCGAAATGACCAGTCCACTTTTTGTTCTTTGTTTCTGCTTTCTTCAGCCCTGTCTATAAAATCAACCTCCTCTGCTCAGTACGTTGGAATATTTACTCTATTTTACAGAATAAAGTGTTGCCCAATTCTAGAATCACACACAAAAAAGCAAACTAAGATCTTAAAACTACATTGTTGTGATTTTGTTCTTTGATGCTCCCAACTAAAGTACAGTGTTTATGTACATTTTTTTTTTTTTTTTTGACACAGTTTCACTCTGTCATCCAGGCTGGAGTACAGTGGTGGGGTCTCAGCTCACCACAACCTCCATCTCCCAGGTTCAAGCGATTCTCCTGCCTCAGCCTCCCTAGTAGCTGGGATTGCAGGCGCCCGCCACTACACCTGGCTAATTTTTATATTTTTAGTTGAGATGGGGTTTCACCATGTTGGCCAGGCTGGTCTTGAACTCCTGACTTTAGGTGATCCGCCCGCCTCAGCCTCCCAAAGTTCTGGGATTACAGGCGTGAGCCACCTCGCCTGGCCTACGTACAGTCCTTTTTGTCTTTAGCCTCACACTATCTAGTCAAAACACTTTTTAGCAAACGTTGCTTAATCAGCAACTTCTTCCCCACCATCTTCAGTAATGTCATATATTTTTCATAAAATTAAATTATTTTATTATTTTTAATTGACAAATAAAAATTGTATGTTAACCCTGTACAACATGTTGTTTTGAAATATGTATGCATTGTGTGAAATGGCTAAATCAAGCTAATTAACATATGCATTACTTCTCACACTTATCATGTTTCGTGGTATACCTAAAATATACTCTCTTAGCAATTTTCAAGTATGCAATATATTGTTATGAACTACAAGCACCATGATGTACAATAGCCCTCTTGAACTTATTCCTCCTGTCTAACTGAAATTTTGTATCCTTTGACCAATATTTCCCCAACACCAGCACCCCTCCACTTCCTCAGCCCCTGGTAACCACCTTTCTACTCTCTGCTTCTTTATTTCTTATTTTTTCAACTTTTTTTTTTTTCTTGAGATGGAGTTTCATTCTTGTTGCCCAGGCTGGAGTGCAATGGCGCGATCTCAGCTCACGGCAACCTCCACATCCCGGATTCAAGCGATTCTCCTGCCTCAGCCTCCCAGTAGCTGGGATTATAGGCATGTGCCACCACACCCACTAATTTTGTATTTTTAGTAGAGACGGGGTTTCTCCAAGTTGGTCAGGATGGTCTTGAACTCCCAATCTCAGGTGGTCCACCTGAGATGACAATATTTAAATTTCTGGTTTATTATATTGGCAATCCAGTTGCCCTTAGTCATTAGTACTGTTTGCTATGAAACTTTGTCAAACACTTTCATGAAGTTATTGAAAATGACCTGTTTTTTCTCAACAGATGTGCAGTGATACCTTTGCCAGTGGAGTTTTGCCTGAATAACAACAACAAAAAAAATCATTCAAACACAAAAGTGACAAAGTTTTTCCCTTAGGGACCAAAACTACAGAGAAATCATTGAGTTGTACCCTTCAATGTGAAATCACATACAAGTCACATGATGTCCAAAAGCTTGTAAAACCAACTGCAATGTTTCTAACAAATATTTGCCAGGGTCTGGGATTTCCCCGTATTTACACGTTAGCCTTTTGTGGATCCACATATCCATTTCATGGATGTCAGCAACACGAGCTAGCAGCATGAGCATCAGCATATTTGTGTCAGTTCTCTAAGTCTCCCACGGGATCATGCGGTTCCCTGAGTCTCCAAGTCCCACAGGACCTTGCGAAGGGGCCCAGGTGGATATACTGTGTACACAGTGCAGGTTTGCCTCACAGCCAAGGAATACCAGCCTTGGGGAAAGCAAGCTTGCTCTTTGTCCCAGAAGGAGATATCACCTCATCCCCCAAGGCAGCTCCTTGCAATAGAGCCCTCCTGAGAAACGGCCCAGCTAAAGAGCAGTCAGGACCTTGCATTTTTGGCATGCCCAACAAGAACAAGCAGGAACTCTCTGGGCCATGGGGGATCACGTCTCCCAACAATATGCCCATAGAGAAAATAGGCCATCTCTCCGTCCACATGGAAGGGACAACAAGAAGTACTGCCCAAAGTGTTGCCCCTTCACCACTGTCTTTCAGGGGCTAGAATGCAGCTACCACCCACTTTTAGGTGGTGCTGGGAAACTGTGCATCATAAACCTTGCTTTTTCTCTGTTATCCAGTCATAGGGAACTCTCCGGGAAGTCACAGATCTGGGTTAAAGGAGAAGTAAACCAGTAGCAGCAAGCATCGTTTGAGGGTCTGAACCACCTCTTCATGCAGTTTACTTGTGCCTTCCAACCAGCTTGGACCCAAACTTATATATTACGGTTTCATTTTCTAATGGAGTATGGCTTTGCACATTCAACCTAGCCTTGATGGTCATTTCAAATGGCACACCTCACTCTCCTCCCACCTTCCAGATCTCCTGCCAATGCTTCCCACTGAGTGAACCCACCCAGAAGCTGGAGAAGGCAAGGAAACCTGTTGCTACAGCCCCTTTGCTGGGCACAGAGCAGGTAAAGAAGGGTGGAGTGAGTCTGGAAAGGCAAATGGAAGATATCCAGCACAGCCCATAAATGACATGGATGTCATTGGTGTGATTTTCTAAAACATTAAGCTATTCTTGGAAAAGTTCCAAACAAAACAACACACACTCCTTTCAATTTACATAGTAGTTCCATTCCTGGAAAATTCCACATGTATTAAAACCGTGCAGAAAATCCTTTGAGTTATTGCTTGCTTTAGCAGCAATATACTAACAGTGGAATTATATTGATACAAAGAAAATAAGTATGGCCCCCGTGTTAGACGACATCGTGCTAGATGACATGCACATTTGTGAAAGCATTTCATATTTTTTAAAAAATAAATTTCATAAAAAAATAGTACTTTGAGTTTACAGGTAAAACAAGGTAAGTTTAGGCTCAGATAATCACAAATAGGTTTTCATATACACAAATGTCTAGGGAGACATTTGAAAATTATGTTAGACGTAGGAAAATTCTTCCTTGCAGGAATGTCACATGCATTGAAGGACATATGACATTCTTGGCTCCTGTCCACTAAATGGAAGAAATGACTTCTCAATTTGTGGGTCACTGTTCCATCCAACACACAGAAGTTTCTGACCTAGCTACCAAACACTTGCTGCCATTTCTGACAACGTAAAATTATGAATTGGAATTTTCTGATTTAGCATGAAGTAATAACTGGCTACATATGAAACTGAAGCTTCAGGACGGGCGAGGTGCCTCATGCCTATAATCCCAGCACTTTGGGAGGCCGAGGTGGGCAGATCACTTGAGGTCAGGAGTTTGAGACCAGCCTGGCCAACATGGCGAAACCCCGTCTCTACTAAAAATATAAAAATCAGCCAGGCATGGTGGTGCACGCCTGTAGTCCCAGCTACTCGGGAGCCTGAGGCAGGAGAATGGCGTGAACTCGGGAGGCGGAGCTTGTAGTGAGCCGAGATCACGCCACTGCACTCCAGCCTGGGAGACAGAGCCAGACTCCGTCTCAAAAACAATAAAAAAAAAAAAAGTTAATAGATAGTTAATAAAAGATAAATAACCACATTTCATGTCACTTGAAAATAAACTATAACATTGTCCTATTTTTAACATCTGCACTTTAAGTAATTCATGCACATTACATAAAATTAGAAAATGCATACACAAAACTAAAAACTAAAACCCACATTCTGTAGTAGACAGAATAATGGCCCCTTAAAGATATCCATAATCTAGTTTCTGGAACCTTTTACATGGCAAAAGGGACTATGCAGAAGTCACTAAATTAAGGATCTTGGGATGGGGAGATTATCCAGGATTATCCAAGCAGGGCCAACATAATCTCAAAGATCCTTATAATAGGGAAGTGGACCCGGTGTAGTGGCTCATGCCTGTAATCCTAGTGCTTTGGGAGGCTGAGGCGAGAGGATCACTTGAGGCCAGGATTTTGAAACCAGCTTGGGCAACATAGTGAGACCTCGTCTCTACAAAAAAAGAAAAAAGAAAAATTAGCCAGGAGCCTGTTGTTCCAGCTACCCAGGAGGCTGAGGTGGGAAGATCGTTAGAACCCGGGAGATCACGGCTGCAGTGAGCCTCCTGACCTCAAGTGATCTGCCCACCTTTGCCTCCCAAAGTGCTGGGATTAAGGCGTGAGCCACTGAGCCTGGCCTAATTTTTTGTAGAGACGGGGTTTCACCATATTCCCCAGGCTGGTTTCTAACTGCTGGACTCAAATGATCCTCCTGCCTCGGCCTCCCAAAGTGTTAGAATTACAGGTATGAGCTCCATGCCTGGCTAATAAATTAACTTAAATCAAAGACTTTTCTAGCACAACTTCACAAGTTCTTCACAATTCTGTTCTACATCATGAAATTGTTTTCTCTGGATTAACAATGCTTTATTTATTTATTTATTACTTTTTTAATTTTTATTTTTTTGAGATGCAGTCTCGATCTGTTGCCCAGGCTGGAGTGCAGTGGCGTGATCTCAGCTCACTGCAACCTCTGCCTCCTGGGTTCAAGCGATCCTCCTGCCTCAGCCTCCTGAGTAGCTGGGATTACAGGCATGTGCCAACATACCTGGGTAATTTTTGTATTTTTAGTAGAGACGGGGTTTTACCATGTTGGTCAGGCTGGTCTCGAACTCCTGACCTCAAGAGATCCATCCGCCATGGCCTCCCAAAGTGCTGGGATTACAGGCGTGAGCCACCAAGCCCAGCCTGGATTAATGCATTGAAGAGGCTGAGGAATCCTGAGGAAAGGGTCTGAGTTTTATTTCTCTCTCTATCCCTGGACCTAGTATAGAACCTGGCATATTAATTCAATTAATGTTAAGTAAATGACTGGATAATTAGAGGGACAGAGGGAAGAAGGAAGAAAGGAAGAAAAGAAGGAAGGAGGGAAGAAGGAAGAAAGGAAGAAAAGAAGGAAGGAGGGAAGGAAGGAAAGAAGGAAGGAAGGAGGAAAGGAGGAAGGAAGGAAGGAAGGAAGGAAGGAGACAAAAGATCCATGAGATGGCCTTAAGTGGCTTTAAAGTTACTCCGAAATATATTTAAGGCCGGGTGCAGTAGCTCATGCCTGTAATCCCAGCACTTTGGGAGGCCGAGGCAGGTGGATCACCTGAGGTCAGGAGTTTGAGACCAGCCTGGCCAACATGGTGAAACCCCGCCTTTACTAAAAACACAAAAATCAGCCGGGCATGGTGGCGCATGTCTGTAATCCCAGCTATTCGGGAGGCTGAGGCAGGAGAATTGCTTGAACCCGGGAGGCAGAGGTTGCAGTGAGACAAAATCGCACCACTGCACTCCAGCCTGGGCGACAGAGTAGGACTCCATCTCAAAAACAAAAACAAAACAAAACAAACAAAACACAAAAACAAGAAATATATTTAAATATCTTAAAAGGAATAAAGAAATGTAGCGAAGGAAGTCAGCGAGTGAAGGAAGTTATCTTCATGAAAGCTGCAGATTTCCATGAACCAGTGAAAGAAATAGGTACTGGTAGGATATAAGCCCAGAAAGGAGAACTATGTGGACTGTGGGAACAACCCCTATCTAAAAATTTTGGAACCCATGTCATTTTGTCTATAAAAAGGGGATTAGTCTAGCCTTTGAACTCATGAGAAACTGGAGATCTACAGCCCACATCTTCTTACAACCCAGCCAGTTTCTGGACAAAAAAGCAACCTCAGTCAAAAGAGAGAGTAGGCTGGGCGAGGTGGCTAAACTTTGGGAGGCCGAGGCAGGAGGACTGCTTGAGCCCAGGAGTTTGAGACCAGCCTAGACAACACGGCAAAAACCCATCCCTACAAAAAAATACAAAAAAAAATTAGCCAGGCATGGTGACGTACATTGTAGTCTCAGCTACTCAGGAGGCTGAGGTGGAAGGATGGCTTGAGCCCAGGAATTCCAGGCTGCAACGAGCCACAATCATGCCACTGCACTCCAGCCTGGGTGACAGAGTGAGACCCTGTTTCAAAAAAAAAAAAAAAAAAAACTGCAAAAGAGGCCAGCTGTGTCTCACACCTGTAATCCTAGCATTTTGGGAGTCTGAGGCAGGAGGAGAGCTTGAGCTCAGGAGTTCTAGACTAGCTGAAGCAACATGGGGAGACCCCTATCTCTACCAAAAAAAAAAAAAAAATTTTTTTTTAAATTAGCCAGGCATGGTGGCACAAGCCTGTGGTCCCAGCTACTCAAAAGGCTAAGGCAGAGGATTGCTTAAGCCCAGGAGGAGGAGGCTGCAGTGAGCCATGATGAGGCCACTGCAATCCAGCCTGGGTGTCAGAGTGAACAAAAAACCTGTCTAGGCCGGGCACGGTGGCTCACGCCTTTGGGAGGCCGAGGGGGGCGGATCACAAGGTCAGAAGATCGAAACTATCCTGGCTAATGTGGTGAAACTCCATCTCTACTAAAAATACAAAAAAAATTAGCTGGGCGTGGTGGCAGGCACCTGTGATCCCAGCTACTTGGGAGGCCGAGGCAGGAGAATGGTGTGAACCCGGGAGGCGGAGCTTGCAGTGAGCCAAGATCTCGCCACGGCACTCCAGCCTGGGCGACAGAGCGAGACTCTGTCTCAAAAAAAAAAAAAAAAAAAAAAAAAAAAAACCTGTCTAGACCAAAAAACAAAAGAGGAAAAAAAAGGCATTAGCACTAAGAAATGAAAATTAAATCATTAGCCAACTTTGCATCTGCCAACAACTGATACCAGAAGACAGCAGAATGATATTTTCAAAGTGAAAAAAGAAATAATTAGCCACCTAGGATTTTATACCTAGATAAATGATTTTTCTAGAGTAAAGGCAAAATAGAGACATTTATAGACATATAAAAAAGTATTGTTTACCACTCACAAACTCACTAAAAGAAATATTATGGGCCCAGTGCGGTGGCTCACGCCTGTAATCCCAGCACTTTGGGAGGCCGAGGCGGGTGGATCACTTGAGGTCAGCCTGGCCAACATGGTGAAACCCCGTCTCTACTAAAAATACAAAAAAAAAGGCCAGGCGCGGTGGCTCACGCCTGTAATCCCAGCACTTTGGGAGGCTGAGGCGGGCGGATCACAAGGTCAGGAGTTTGAGACCAGCCTGGCCAACATGGTGAAACCTTGTCTCTAATAAAAATACAAAAATTAGCTGGGCATGGTGGCACATGCCTGTAATCCCAGCTACTTGGAAGGCTGAGGCAGGAGAATCGCTTGAACCAGGGAGTCAGAGATTGCAGTGAGCCAAGATCATGCCACTGCACTCCAGCCTGGTGACAGAGTGAGACTCTGTCTCCCCCCAAAAAATAAAAATAAAAATAATAAAAATACAAAAAAAGAATTAGCCAGGTGTGGTGGCATGCACCTGTAATCCCAGCTACCCGGGAGGCTGAGGCAGGAGAATTGCTTAAACCTGGGAGTTGGAGGTTGCAGTGAGCCAAGATCACGCCACTACACTCAAGCCCAGGTGACAGAGCAAGACTTCATTTCAAAAAGAAAAAGAAATATTATGGATGTACTGATTGCTGTTGCCAGCCAAGATGGAGTAAGTCCACTGTAGTCTCTCTCTCCCACTTATGACAACTAAAGTTTCTGTAGAAAACACAAAAAGCAACTACCTGAGAACTCTGAAAAGTAAGCAAGACTAGGTAAATTGGGAAGAAAAACCAAAACTTGAAACAGTGCTCATACAGGGATGAGTTACTTATATTTTTTTCCCCACCCTCTCTTCCAACATTTATCAGTGAGGAAGTCTCCAGCAAAGCTGCTGTAGGCGGTGCAAGGAAGAAAACTCCAAGGGGCCCCATTTTACTGGCCAGAAGACTGAGAAAATGGGCCCCTGAAAACTGGACAGTGTGGAGGGAATCACAGAGGAGAGAACTGGAGAGAGGATCCTTTAATTGTGTGTGTATGATGAACATGGCACAAATCCCAGACTCATCTCTGAGCTAAGCATGCGTGGGTCAGACCCAAATAAACAGCAGACTTTGAAAACTGAACTACGATTTAAAACAGCAGACTAACCCCTGAGGAGGCCATATGTGAAATAAGCCCAAAATAGCGTGGCAAAGGCTTTGAAAATTGAACTGACACTGAACCAGCTGCACACAGAAGGTAAGATAGAACTTGCAGTCTGAGCCTAACCAGGTTGATTGCCTGATTTAAAAAAAAAAATCACATTCACCAGAGGACTTGAACAGGACCCAGATTCTTACAATATAGTATTCAAAAATGTCCAGGATCTAATCTAAAATTACTTTGCATACAAAGAACCAAGAAACTAATTCTCAAGAGGAAAGACATTCAACAGATGCAAAATCCAAGATGATTCAGATGTTGAAATTACAAGACAGACTTCAAAGCAGTGATTATAATTATGCTCTGTGAAGTGAGGTAAAGGTAAAGGTGAACACTCTTTTTCTTTATTTATTTTTATTTTTTTATTTTTATTTTTATTTTTTTGAGACGGAGTCTTGCTCTGTCACCCAGGCTGGAGTGCAGTGGCGCGATCTCGGCTCACTGCAAGCTCTGCCTCCCAGGTTCACGCCATTCTCCTGCCTCAGCCTCTCCGAGTAGCTGGGACTACAGGCGCCCGCCACCGCGCCCGGCTAATTTATTTTTTTTTTTGTATTTTTAGTAGAGACGGGGTTTCACCGTGGTCTCGATCGCCTGACCTCATGATCCGCCTGCCTCGGCCTCCCAAAGTGCTGGGATTACAAGCGTGAGCCACCGCACCCGGCCTTCTTCTTGTTTATTTTTATTTTTTTGAGACAGGGTCTTGCTCTGTAGCACAAGCTGGAGTGCACTGGAATGATCTCGGCTCCCTGCAGCCTCGCCCTCTGGGGGCTCAAGCAAGCCTCCAGCCTCGGTCTCCCAAAGTGCTGGGATTACAGGAGTGAGCCACCACAGCTGGCTTGAACATTCTTTAAATAAATGAAAATATAGTACTCAGCAGAGTAGAAAGAAACTATCAAAAATAACCAAATGGAAATTTTAGAGAGTAAAAATACAATATATTTTAGGGCAGTGAAAATACTCTATATGATACTATGAGGATGGATACATGTCATTATATATTTGTCCAAAACCATAGAATATACAATACCAAGAGTGAATCCTAATGTAAACTATGGACTTTGGGTGATTATGGTTGTTGATGTAGGTTCATCAATTGTAACAAAAGAACCACTCTGGTGGGGGATGTTGATCATGTGGGAGGCTATACATGTGTGGGGCAAGGGATATATGGAAATCTCTGTACCTTCCTCTTAATTTTGCTGTGACCCTAAAACTGCTCTAAAAATGAAGTCTTGGCCGGGTGCAGTGGCTCATACCTGTAATCCCAGCACTTTGGGAGGCCGAAGCAGGCGGATCGCTTGAGGTCAGGAATTTGAAACCAGCCTGACCAACATGGTGAAACCCCGTCTCAAATAGAAATACAAAATTAGCTGGGCGTGGTGGCACATGTCTGTAATCCCAGCTACTCGGGAGGCTGAGGCAGGAGATTCGCTTGTACCCGGGAGGCAGAGGTTGCAGTTAGCCAAGATCGTGCCATTGCACTCCAGCCTGGGCAATAAGAGGGAAACTTCATCTAAAAATAAATAAATAAATAAATAAGAAGTCTCTACAAAATACCAATGCACTAAAAATAATAAGAATACAACATATCAAATTAAAAGCTCACTACATGGGCTCAATAGCAGAAATACATGTATATTAGTCAGGGTTCTCCAGAGGAACAGAACCAATAGGACATATGTGTGTGTGTCTGTGTGTGTGTGTGTGTGTATATATATATATATATATATAGATATATATATATATATAGATATATATATATATATATATCTATAGATATATATATAGATATATATATAGATATATATACACATAGGCAAGTCCAAGTTCTGTAAGGCAGGCCAGCAGGCTGGAGACCCAGGGAAAAGTGCATGCTACAATCTTGAGTCTGAAGGCAGTCTGGAGGCAGAATTCTTTCTTCCTCTTTACTTCTACAGCCTCCCACTGATTGCATGAGGCTTACTCACATTATAGAGGATAATCTACTGTACTCAAAGTCCACTGATTTAAATGTTAATCACACCTAAAAAAAATATACTGGCTGGGCTGGGTGCGGTGGCTCACGCCTGTAATCCCAGCACTTTGGGAGGCCGAGGCGGGCAGATCACAAGGTCAGGAGTTAAGAGACCAGCCTGACCAACATGGTGAAACCCTGTCTCTACTAAAAATACAAAAATTAGCCAGGTGTGGTGGTGAGCACCTGTGATCCCAGTTATTCGAGAGGCTGAGGCAGGAGAATCAATTGAATCTGGGAAGCAGAGGTTGTAAGTAGCTGAGATCGTGCCACTGCACTCCAGCCTGGGTGACAGAGCGAGACTCCATCTAAAAAATAATAATAATAAATAAATTTTTAAAAATAAAAAAATAAAGAATGGAAAGAAGATTGAAAAACATTTAACAGATCCTCAGTCCTGTGAAAACATATCAAAAGACCTAACTTTTGTGGCTCTGGAGTCCCAGCAGATTGGTGCAGAAAAAATATTTGAAGAAATAATGGCTGAGAACTTCCCAAATTTGGAGGAAGTTTTTTGCTGTTGTTGTTGTTTTGTTGTTCAGACAGAGTCTCCCTCTGTTGCCCAGACTGGAGTGCCATGGGGTGATCTTGGCTCACTGAAGCCTCCACCTCCTGAGTTCCAGCGATTCTCCTGCCTCAGCCTCCTGGGTAGCTGGGATTATAGGCGTGTGCCACCACACCAGGCTAAGTTTTGTATTTTTAGTAGAGATGGGGTTTCACCATGTTGGCCAGGCTGGTTTCGAACTCCTGACCTCCTGACCTCAGGTGATCCACCTGCCTAGGCCTCCCAAAGTGCTACAATTATAGGTGTGAGCCACTGCACCCGGCCAAGAAAGGCAAGTTTTTTATTCAAGATAAGCAAACCCCAAACAAGATAAACTCACCAACAAGAAAAAATGTGTTCATTCTCCTTAGTTACATATGAAGCATTTACAAAAAAAATTCAGATATAAATGATGGACTGGATGCGGTGGCTCACACCTGTAATTCCAGTACTTTGGGAGGCCAAGGTGGGTGGATCACCTGAAGTCAGGAGTTCAAGATCAGCCTGACTAACATGTGAAACCCCATCTCTACTAAAAATACAAAAATTAGCCAGCCGTGGTGGCAAGCACCTGTAATCCAAGCTACTTGAGAGGCTGAGGCAGGAGAATAGCTTGAATCAGGGAAGCAGAGGTTGCAGTGAGCTGAGATTGCACCACTGTACTCCAGCCTGGGTGAGAGAGCAAGACTCTGTTAAAAAAAAAAAAAAAAAAGATATAAATGATGAATGAAATCTCAACAAATTGGAAAGAATTAATATTAAATAGACCTCACTCTGTATTATTATTATTATTATTTTAATTTTAGAGACAGAGTCTCAGTCTGTTGCCCAGGCTGGCCTCAAACTCCTGGGCCCAAGCCATCCTCCCATCTCAGCCTCCCAAGTAGCTGGGACTACAGGCATGCACCACCATGCTCAGTCAGAACCTTACTTTCAAAAAGAAAAGAACAATAAAAAGATAAGTTGTGTTTTTTTTTTTTTTTGAGACGGAGTCTCACTCTGTCGCCCAGGCTGGAGTGCAGTGGCGCGATCTCGGCTCACTGCAAGCTCCACCTCCCAGGTTCACGCCATTCTCCTGCCTCAGCCTCTCCAAGTAGCTGGGACTACAGGTGCCCGCCACCACGCCTGGCTAATTTTTTTGTATTTTTTAGTAGAGACGGGGTTTCACCGTGGTCTCGATCTCCTGACCTCATGATCTGCCTGCCTCGGCCTCCCAAAGTGCTGGGATTACAAGCGTGAGCCACCGCGCCCGGCCTAAAAAGATAAGTTTTAAAAATAAATGTTTACAACACTAAAATGTTACCAAATAACTCATGGGCTTAAGAGTAAGTCACAATTGCTGGGCGCGGTGGCTCACGCCTGTAATCCCAGCACTTTGGGAAGCCGACGTGGGCAGATCACGAGGTCAGGAGATCGAGACTATCCTGGCTAACACGGTGAAACCCCGTCTCTACTAGAAATACAAAAAAAAAAATTAGCCGGGCGTGGTGGCGGGCGGCTGTAGTCCCAGCTACCCGGGAGGCTGAGGCAGGAGAATCACTTGAACCCAGGAGGTGGCAGTTGCAGTGAGCCGAGATTGCACCACTGCACTCCACTCTAGCCTGGCGACAGAGCAAGACTCCGTCTCAAAAAAAAAAAAAAAAAAAAAGGAAATTGCACAGAAAACCCACAGAATGGGAGACCATATTTGCAAATCATAAATCCATTAAGGGATTTGTATCTAGAATTAAAAACTCTTAAAATTCAATAATAATAAGACAGGCCAACATTTTTAAAATGGGCAAAGGATCTGAATAACATGATCGGTATTTCTACAAGGAATATATAAATGGCCAATAAGCACATGAAAAGATGTTCAATATCATTACCCATTGGAGGAATTCAAATCAAAATGAGAATGAGATACCACTTTGTACCCAGTAGGATGGCTAGAATCAGAAAGTCATAATAAGCAACAGGAGCTCTCATTCATTGTGGGTGGGAATGCAAAATGGTATAGCCACTTTGGAAGACAGCTTGGCAGTTTCTTACGAAACTAAACATACTCTTACCATATGATCCAGCAATCGCACTTTTTGGTATTTACACAAATGAATTGAAAACTTATGTCCACATAAAAAACCTGCACATGAATGTTTATAACAGCTTTATTCATAATTGCCAAATGTGGAAGCAACCAAGATGTCCTAAAATAGGTGAATAGATAAACAAACTGTGGTACATTCATACAATGGAATGTTATTGAGTGATAAAAAAGAAACAAGCTATGAAACCAGAAAAAGACATGGAGGAACTTTAAATGCATATTGCTGAGTAAAAGAAGCCAAACTAAAAAGTCTACATATTGTTTGATTCCAACTATATGACATTCTGGAAAAGGCAAAACTATGGAAACATAATGGTTGCCAAGGGTTGGAAGGGAGGGAAGGAAGGAGGGACAAGTAGGTGGAACATGGGGAATTTTTAGGGTATCAAAACTATTCTGTGTGATACCGTAATGGTAGATACATGTCATTATACATTTGTCCAAACCCACAGAATGTACAGTGCAAAGAGTGAACCTTAATGTAAGCTACGAACTTCAGTTAAAAAGAAAACATGGCCGGGCGCGGTGGCTCATGCCTGTAATCCCAGCACTTTGGGAGGCCAAGGCAGGCAGATCACGAGGTCAGGACATCGAGACTCCTGGCTAACACGGTGAAACCCTGTCTCTACTAAAAATACAAAAAATTAGCCAGGTGCAGCGGTGGGCGCCTGTAGTCCCAGCTGCTCGGGAGGCTGAGGCAGGAGAATGGTGCGAACCCGGGAGGCTGAGGTTGCAGTGAGCCAAGATCATGCCACTGTGCTCCAGCCTGGGTGACAGAGTGAGATTCCGTCTCAAAAAAAAAAAAAGAAAAGAAAAGAAAAAAGAAAACCTGCTGAAGAGTAAAATAAAAAGAACACAGCCAAAGAAGTCATAGTAACAAGTGCTGGTGAGAATGTGGAGGAATCAGAGCCCTCGTACATTGCTGGTGGGAATGGAAAATGGTGCAGCTGCTGTGGCATACAGTCTGGCAGTTACTCACATAGTTACCATATGACCCAGCAATCACACTTCTAGGTATACACTGAAGCGAAATGGAAACATACGTCTACACAAAAACTTATATAAAAAGTTTATAGCAGGCCAGGGGCAGTGGCTCATGCCTGTAATCCCAGCACTTTAGGAGGCCAAGGCGGGCAGATCACCTGAGGTCAGGAGTTCGAGACCAGCCTGGCCAACATGGTGAAACCCCGTCTCTACTAAAAATACAAAAATTAGCTGGGCATGGTAGCGGGTGCCTGTAATCCCAGCTATCCAGGAGGCTGAGGCAGGACAATCGCTTGAAACCGAGAGGCAGAGGTTGCAGTGAGTCAAGATCGTGCCTCTGCACTACAGCCTGAGCAACAAGAGCGAAACTCCGTCTCAAACAAACAAATGAAAAATAAAAACAAAAAATGTTTATAGCAGCAATATTCATAAAAGCCAAAAGGTAGAAATCCAAATGTCCATCAACAGACGAATGCATAAACAAAATGTGTTATATCCATACAATGGAATATTATTCAGCAATAAAAAGGAATGAAGTACTAATAGATGCTACAGCTTTGATGGACCTTGAAAACATTATGCTAAATGAAAGAAGCCACATATAAATGAAAAGACCACATATTATATGATTCTAGTCATACGAAAGTTTGCAACTTAGAAATCTATAGACACAGAAAGTAGGGCAGTGGCTGCTTAGGGCTGGGCGTGGAGGAGGGTGCTGAGGAGTAGAGGGATGATGGCTAGAGGGCACAGAGTTTCTTTTTGAGGGGATAAAAAGGTTCTTTTTTTTGGCTTTTTTTTTTTTTTTTTAGAGACAAAGTTTCGCACTTGTCCCCCAGGCTGGAGTGCAGTGGCATGATCTCGGCTTGCTGCAACCTCCGTGGGTTCAAGTGATTCTCCTGCCTCAGCCTATCGAGTAGCTGGGATTACAGGCACCCACAACCACACCTAATTTTCGTATTTTTAGTAGAGACAGGGTTTCACTATGTTGGTCAGGCTAGTCTCCAACTCCTGACCTCAAGTGATCCGCCCACCTCAGCCTCCCAAAGTGCTAGGATTACAGGCGTGAGCCACCACGCCTGTCCCCAGGCAGAACCCCAAGGTCGCCAAGTAATTAATGGAGAATACTTTGTCTCCATAGAAGAATTCCAGACAAAAAAGTACAGAAAGAATGAGAGAATTAGAAAATCAACATTTTGCCACTGCAGCCTCCACCTCCTGAGGTTCAAGCAATTCTCGTGTCTCAGCCTCTGGAGTAGCTGGGATTACAGGCATAAGCCATCACACCCGGCTAATTTTTGTATTTTTAGTACAGATGAGGTCTCGCCATGTTGGCCAGGTTGGTCTCGAACTCCTGACCTCAGGTGATCCACCTACCTCAGCCTCCCGAAGTGCTGGGATTACAGGCATGAGCCACCACGCCTGGCCGGATAAAAAGGTTCTAACATTGACTGTGGTGATGCTTGCACAACTTTATGAATACACTAACAGCCATTGAATTCTACACTTTAAATGAGTTAATTGTGTGCTGTGTACATTATATCTCAATAAAGCTGTTTTTAAAAAAGGAAAGGGGCCGGGTTCGGTGGCTCAGGCCTGTAATCCAGCACTTCGGGAGGCTGATGCAGGCAGATCGCTTGAGCCCAGGAGTTGGAGACCAGCCTGGGCAACATAGCGAAACCCCATCTCTTCCAAAAATACAAAACCTAGCTGGACGTGGGTGGCACATGCCTGTAGTGCCAGCTACTCGGGAGGCTGAGGTGGGAGTATCACCTGAGCCCCAAAGGTTGAGGCTGCAGTTAGCTAAGATTGTGCCACTGCACTCCAGCCTGGGAAACCGGAGTTAGACCCTGTCTGAGAGAGAGAGAGAGAGAGAGAGAGGTCTGTCCCTTAAAAAAAATAAAATAATAAAAATAAAATAATTTCAAAATAAAAAGGAATGAACTCATGCTATAACATGGATGAACTTCAAAGACATGACCACATATTATATTATTCCATTCTATGAAAGTCCAGAATAGCAGCCAGGTGCAGTAGCTCACATCTGTAATCCCAGCTATGTGGGAAGCTGAAGTGGGGAGGATCACTTGAGCCCAGGAGGCGCAGGTGGCAGTGAGCCAAGATCACCATTGCACTCCAGCCTGGGCGACACAGCCAGACCCTGTCTCAAAAAAAAAAGAAAAAAGAAAAAGAAAAAAAGTCTAGTATAGAAAAACCTATAGAGGCAGAAAGTAGATTTGTGGTTATTAAGGTTGGGAGGTTGGGAGGTTGGGAGGATGAGGGATGAGTGAATGATAACTAAAGGACATGGTTTCTTTTTTTTCCTTTTTTAAGAAATTGATTTTCTTTATTCTCCTTTTCTTATTTTTCTTTTGTATTTCTTTGTTGTGTCCCCAGCTTACTGAACGGTTTCCTTTTGAAGTGATTCAAATGTCCCGACTGTCATGATGGTGGCATATATCTGGTAATATACTAAAAACCATTGAATTGTACACTTTAAATCAGTCAGTTGTATAGTATGTAAATTACATCCCAATAAAACTATTTTTAAAAAAGAGTAAATCCAAATAAAAATTACAAAATAGGCCGGGCACAGTGGCTCAGGCTTGTAATCCCAGCACTTTGGGAGGCCGAAGCAGGAGGATCACTTGAGCCCAGGAGTTCGAGACCTACCTGGGCAACATGGTGAAACCCCATCTCTACAAAAAATAGAAAAAATTAACCAGGTGTGGCAGTGCCCATAGTCCCAGCTACCTGGGAGGCTGAGGTGTGAGGATCGCCTCTGCGCAGGAGGTTGAGGCTGCAGTGAACCATGATTGAGCCACTGCACTCCAGCCTGGGTGACAGAGCAAGACTGTCTCAAGATTAAAAAAAGAAAAAACAAAAAATTTATATCTCAACTGGAATGTTAGTACTTCATACCAAAACTTACTGGATGTAGCAAATCAATATTTTGAGGTAATTTTTATTCATAAGTGGATTAAGTTGGGTTGTTTTGTTTGTTTGTTTGTTTTAAGACAGAGTCTCCCTCTGTCGTCCAGGCTGGAGTGCAGTGGCATGATCTTGGCTCACTGCAACCTTGGCCTCCCAGGTTCAAGCAATTCTCCTGCCTCAGCCACTTGGGATTACAGGCACCCGCCATCATGCCTGGCTAATTTTTGTACTTTTTGAGAGATGGGGTTTCACCATGTTGGCCAGGCTAGTCTCAAACTCCTGACCTCAGATGATCCGCCTGCCTCGGCCTTCCAAAGTGCTGGAATCACAGGCATGAGCCACTGAGTCCAGCCACTGGATTAAGTTTTAAAAAAGAAAAGCCCCCAAATGGCTGATTCCACATCTGAGACAGGAATTTATAACACAAACCTGGGACAGCTTGCCAGGATACTATCAGGAAGACACAGGAGTCACCTTGAAGGGGCTCCCACTGGCCAAACAAGGGATAATTTGAGCATCAGAAACAATAATGAGTGTAATTGATTGAAGTATGTAAAATATATAATATATGTGAGCCCATAGAGATAATTTTAATAACCCTCACCATGCTAGAGCACCATCTCATAACTCTGCAAACTGATAAATGGAAAGAATTAAACATTTATCATGGCATTTCTGTCCCCAGGCAGAACCCCAAGGTCACCAAGTAATTCATGGGGAATACTTTGTCTCCATAGAAGAATTCCAGATAAAAAAGTACAGAAAGAATGAGAGAATTAGAAAATCAACATTTTGCCACTGCAGCCTCCGCCTCCTGAGGTTCAAGCAATTCTCGTGCCTCAGCCTCCGGAGTAGCTGGGATTACAGGCATGAGCCACCATGCCCGGCTAATTTTTGTATTTTTAGTACAGATGGGGGTCTCACCATGTTGACCAGGTTGGTCTCGAACTCCTGACCTCAGGTGATCCACCTACCTCAGCCTCCCAAAGTGCTGGGATTACAGGCGTGAGCCACCACGCCTGGCCGGATAAAAAGGTTTTAACATTGACTGTGGTGATGGTTGCATAACTTTATAAATACACGAATGGCCATTGAATTCTACACTTTAAATGAGTTAATTGTGTGCTGTGTACATTATATCTCAATAAAGCTGTTTTTAAAAAAGGAAAGGGGCTGGGTTCGGTGGCTCATGCCTGTAATCCAGCACTCTGGGAGGCTGATGCAGGCAGATCGCTTGAGCCCAGGAGTTGGAGACCAGCCTGGGCAACATAGCGAAACCCCATCTCTTCCAAAAATACAAAACCTAGCTGGACGTGGGTGGCACATGCCTGTAGTGCCAGCTACTCGGGAGGCTGAGGTGGGAGTATCACCTGAGCCCCAAAGGTTGAGGCTGCAGTTAGCTAAGATTGTGCCACTGCACTCCAGCCTGGGAAACCGGAGTGAGACCTTGTCTCAGAGAGAGAGAGAAAGAGAGACAGGTCTGTCTCTTAAAAAAAATAAAATAATTTAAAATTAAAAAGGAATGAAATACTGATACATGCTATAACATGGATGAATTTCAAAGACATGACCACATATTATATTATTCCATGCTATGAAAATCCAGAATAGCAGCCAGGTGCAGTAGCTCACGTCTGTAATCCCAGCTATGTGAGAGGCTGAGGGGGAAGGATCACTTGAGCCCAGGAGGCGCAGGTGGCAGTGAGTCAAGATCACCATTGCACTCCAGCCTGGGCGACACGGCCAGACCCTGTCTCAAAAAAAAAGAGAAAGAAAGAAAGAAGAAAAAAAGTCCAATATAGAAAAACCTAAAATCCTATAGAGACAGAAAGTAGATTTGTGGTTATTAAGGTTGGGAGGTTGGGAGGATGAGGGATGAGTGAATGATAACTAAAGGATATGGTTTGTTTTTTTCCTTTTTTTAAGAAATTGATTTTCTTTATTCTCCTTTTCTTATTTTTCTTTTGTATTTCTTTGTTGTGTCCCCAGCTTACTGAACGGTTTCCTTTTGAAGTGATTCAAATGTCCCGACTGTCATGATGGTGGCATATATCTGGTAATATACTAAAAACCATTGAATTGTACACTTTAAATCAGTCAGTTGTATAGTATGTAAATTACATCCCAATAAAACTATTTTTTAAAAAGAGTAAATCCAAATAAAAATTACAAAATAGGCCGGGCACAGTGGCTCAGGCTTGTAATCCCAGCACTTTGGGAGGCCGAAGCAGGAGGATCACTTGAGCCCAGGAGTTCGAGACCTACCTGGGCAACATGGTGAAACCCCGTCTCTACAAAAAATAGAAAAAATTAACCAGGTGTGGCCATGCCCGTAGTCCCAGCTACCTGGGAGGCTGAGGTGGGAAGATCACCTCAGTCCAGGAGGTTGAGGCTGCAGTGAAACGTGATTGAGCCACTGCACTCCAGCCTGGGTGACAGAGCAAGACTCTGTCTCAAGATTAAAAAAAGAAAAAGAAAAAACAAAATATTTATATCTCAACTGGAATGTTATTATTTCATACCAAAACTTACTGGATGTAGCAAATCAGTATTTTGAGGTAATTTTTATTCATAAGTGGATTAAGTTGGGTTTTTTTGGTTTTTGTTTTAAGACAGAGTCTTGCTCTGTTGCTCAGGCTGGAGTGCAGTGGCATGATCTCGGCTCACTGCAACCTCTGGTCCCGGGTTCAAGCGATTCTCCTGCCTCAGCCTCCCAAGTAGCTGGGATTACAGGCACCCGCCATCATGCCTGGCTAATTTTTGTACTTTTTTAGAGGTGGGGTTTCACCATGTTGACCAGGCTAGTCTCAAACTCCTGACCTCAGATGATCTGCCTGCCTCGGCCTTCCAAAGTGCTGGAATTACAGGCATGAGCCACCATGGCCAGCCAGTGGATTAAGTTTTAAAAAAGAAAAGCCCCCAGATGGCTGATTCCACATCTGAGACGGGAAATTTATAACACAAACCTGGGACAGCTTGCCAGGATACTATCAGGAAGACACAGGAGTCACCTTGAAGGGGCTCCCACTGGCCAAACAAGGGATAATTTGAGCATCAGAAACAATAATGAGTGTAATTGATTGAAGTATGTAAAATATATAATATATGTGAGCCCACAGAGATAATTTTAATAACCCTCACCATGCTAAAGCACCATCTCATAACTCTGCAAACTGATAAATGGAAAGAATTAAACATTTATCATGGCATTTCTGTCCCCAGACAGAACCCCAAGGTCACCAAGTAATTAATGGAGAATACTTTGTCTCCATAGAAGAATTCCAGATAAAAAAGTACAGAAAGAATGAGAGAATTAGAAAATCAACATTTTGCCACTGCAACCTCCGCCTCCTGGGGTTCAAGCAATTCTCGTGCCTCAGCCTCCAGAGTAGCTGGGATTACAGGCATCAGCCACCACGACCGGCTAATTTTTGTATTTTTAGTACAGATGGGGTCTCGCCATGTTGGCCAGGTTGGTCCCGAACTCGTGACATCAGGTGATTCACCTGCCTCAGCCTCCCAAAGTGCTGGGATTACAGGTGTGAACCACTGCACCTGGACTTGCTCTCCCCACTTCTATTCAACATTGTAGAAGAGGCTCTAGCCACAGCAATCAGGCATGAAAAAGAAATAAAAAGGCACTCAGATGGAACAAAGAAGCAAAACTATCTCTATTTGCAGATGACACAGTCTCAAATGTAGAAAATCCTAAGAACTTTGCTAAAGAAACAATCAGAACTAAGGAACAAGTTCAGAAAAGTGTCAGGATACAAAATCAACATGCCAAAGTCAGATGTATTTCTATACACTAGCATTGAAGAATCCAAAAACCAAATTAGGACAACAATCCCATTTGTAATAGCAGCAAAACCAAAGAATACTTAGGAATAAATTTAAGAAAAAAGCACAAGATTTGTACACTGAAAACTATAAAACACTGTTGAAAAAATTTTTGATCTAAAAAATTGAAAAATATATATGTTCATGGATTGGAAAACAAACACTGTCAAGATGATAATACTCCCCCAATTCACCTACAGAATCAATGGAATCCCTATCAAAATCCCAGGCTGTTTTGCAGAAATGGATAATTTAATCATAAAGTGCATATGAAAATGCATGGGACTCAGAATAGCCAAAAAAATATTGAAAAAGATCAAAGTTGGAGGACTCACATGTCCTGATTTCAAAACTTACTACAAAACTACAGTAATCAAGACAGTGCAGTACCATCATAAGGATAGGCATATACATCAATGGAACAGAATTAAGAGCTCAGAAATAAACCCTTACATTTGTGGTCAACTGATTTTGAGAAGGGTGCCAAGACAATTCCATGGGGAAAGAATAGTCTCTTCAACAAATGGTGCTGAGACAACTGGATATCCCCATGCAAAAGAATGAAGATGGACCTCTTCCTCACACAACACACAAAAATGAACTCAAACGGATCATGGCCTGAGTGTAAGGGCTAAAACTGGAAAACTCTTAGAAGAAAATATAGGAGTATGTCTTCATTACCTTGGATTTGGCAATGGTTTCTTAGACACAGTAACAAAAGTACAAACGACGAAAGAAAAAATAAACTGAGCTTCCTCAAAGTTAAAAACTTTCGTGCTGTAAATGATCAAGAAAGTAAAAAGACAATCCACAAAATGGAAGAAAATATTTGCATATTATATATCTATAAGGAACCTGTATCTAGAGTACCTAAAGGGTTCAATAATAAAAAGTCAAATAATCAAATTTAAAAATGGGCAAAGGAGGCCGGGCGCGGTGGCTCACGCTTGTAATCCCAGCACTTTGGGAGGCCAAGGCAGGTGGATCACCTGAGGTCAGGAGTTCGAGACCAGCCTGACCAACACAGTGAAACCCCGTCTCTACTAAAAATATGAAAATTAGCTGGGCATGGTGGCTGGTGCCTATAATCCCAGCTACTTGGGAGGCTGAGGCAGAATTGCTTGAACCTGGGAGGTGGAGGTTGCAGTGAGCCGAGATTGTTCCATTGCACTCCAGCTTGGATGACAGAGTAAGACTCTGTCTTGGAAAAAAAAAAAAAAAATGGGCAAAGGATTTAATAGACATTTCTTCAAAGAAGATATGCAAATAGCCAACAAATACATGGAAAGATGCTCAGTATCCTTACTTGTCAGGGAAATGCAAATCCAAACCACAATGAGATACCACTTCACATCCACTAGGATGGCTAGAATCAAAATAATACATGCTGGTGAGGATGCAGAAAAATTAGAACCTTCCTACATTGCTAGTGGCAATGTAAAATGCTGCAGCAGCTGTGAAAAACAGCCTGGCAGTTCTTCAAAGGCTAAACACTGAGTTACCATACATCCCAGCAATTCTATTCCCAGGCATATACCGAAGAGAATCAAAAATATGTGTCCACGCAAAACCTGTATGTTCATAGCAGCATTATTCATAACAGCTAAAAGGCAGATACAACCCAAATGTCCATCAACGAATAAAGAAAATGTGGTATATCCATATTATTCGAATATTATTTGGCAATAAAAGGAATGAAGTGCTGCTATGAGTTGAGTTGTGACCCTCAAAAAGATATATTGAAGTCCTAACCCCCCAGTACCTCAGATTGCAACCTTATTTGGAAATATGGTCTTTACAGAGGAAATCAAGTTCAAATGAGGACATTAGGATAGGTCCTAACCCAACAGGACTGGTGTCCTTAAAAAAGAGGAAACTTGGACACAGAGACAGGCACACATACAAGGAAAATGCCCCATGAAGATGAAGGCAGAGATAACGGTGACATGGCCAGGCACAGTGGCTCGCGCCTGTAATCCCAGCAGTTTGGGAGGCCAAGGAAGGCGGATCACCTGAGGTCAGAAGTTCAAGACCAGCCTCCCCAAATGGTGAAACCTCGTCTCTACCAAAAATACAAAAATTAGCCAGGCATGGTAGCAGGCGCCTCTAATCTCAGCTACTCAGGAGACTGAGGCAGGAGAATCGCTTGAACCTGGGAGGCAGAGGTTGCAGTGAGCCAGGATCACGCCACTGCACTCCAGCCTGGGCTACAGAGTGAGGCTCCCTCTCTAAAGAAAAAAAAAAAAAAGATATAAGGGTGACACATCTTATCTTTGGAATGCCAAAGACTGCCAGCAAGGCAGCAAAAGCTAGGAGAAAGGCCTGGAACAGATTCTCCCTCACAGCCCTCAGAAGGGAGCCATTCCTGCCAACACCTTGAACTCAGACTTCCAGCCTACAGAACTGAGACAATACATTTCTGTTGTTTTAAGCCACCCAGTTTGCAGTACTTTGCTACAACATGGATGAACCTTGAAAACGTTTGGCAACATGAAAGAAACCAGGCAGAAAAGGCCACATATTATATGTGTCCATAATAAAAGTGTCTAGAATAGGCAAATCCATAGAGACAGAAAGTAGATTAGTGTGTGCCAGGGGCTGGGTGTGTGTTTGAGGTAGTGCTGGGATGGCTGCCTAATGGATATGGGGTTTCAGGTTTCAGAATTAGATCGTGGTGGTGGTTGCATAACTTTGGGAATATACTAAGAACCACTGAATTATATATTTTAAAAGGGTAAGTTTATAGTATATGACTTGTATTTAATAAAAAATAAGTCCGGGCCTGGTGGCTCACGCCTGTAATCCCAGCACTTTGGGAGGCCAAGGCGGGTGGATCACCTGAGGTCAGGAGTTCGAGACCAGCCTGGCCAACGTGGTGAAACCCTGTCTCTACTAAAAATACAAAAATTAGCCGGGCATGGTGGCGGGCGCCTGTAATCCCAGCTACTCGGGAGGCAGGAGAATCACTTGAACCTGGGAGGCAGAGGTTGCAGTAAGCCGAGATCATGCCATTGCACTCCAGCCTGGGCGACAAGAGCGAAACTCCATCTAAAAATAAATAAAAAAATAAAATAAAAGGCTGGGCACGATGGCTCACGCCTGTAATCCCAGCACTATGGGAGGCCAAGGCAGGTGGATCACTTCAGGTCAGGAGTTTAAGACCAGCCTGGCCAACATGGTGAAACTCTGTCTCTACTTAAAATACAAAAAATGAGCCAGGAGTGGTGGCAGGCGCCTGTAATCTCAGCTACTTGGGAGGCTGAGGCAGGAGAATTGCTTGACCCCAGGAGGTGGAGGTTGCAGTGAGCCGAGATCGTGCCATTGCACTCCAGCTTGGGTGACAAAAGCGAGACTCCATCTCAGAAAAAAAAAAATACAAAAATACAAAAATTAGCTGGGCATGGTGGCACACGCCTGCAATCCCAGCTACTTGGGAGGCTGAGGCAGAAGAATCACTTCAACCCAGGCCAGACACAGTGGCTCACGCCTGTAATCCCAACACTTTGGGAGGCCGAGGTGGGCGGATCACGAGGTCAGGAGTTCAAGACCATCCTGGCCAATCTGATGAAATCCCATCTCTAATAAAAACACAAAAATTAGCCAGGTGTGGTGGTGCACACCTGTAGTCCCAGGTACTCGGGAGGCTGAGGCAGGAGAATCGCTTGAACCTGGGAGGTGGAGGTTGCAGTGAGCCGAGATCATACCACTGCACTCCAGCCTGGCGATGGAGTGAGACTCCATCTCAAAAAAATAATAATAATAAAATTAAAAAAAAAAGCATCACTTGAACCCAGGAGGCAGAAGTTGCAGTGAGCCGAGATCATGCCACTGCACTCCACCCTGGGCAACGGAGGAAGACTCTGTCTCAAAAAAATAAAAATAAGGGCTGGGCATGGTGGCTCATGCCTGTAATCCCAGCACTTTGGGAGGCTGAGGCTGGCAGATCACTTGAGGTCAGGAGTTTGAGACCAGCCTGGCCAACATGGTGAAACCTCATCTCTACTAAAAATAACAAAAATTAGCAAGAAATGATGGCAGGTGCCTATAATCCCAGCTACTTGGGAGGCTGAGGCAGGAGAATCACTTGAACCCAGGACACAGAGGTTGCCGGGAGCCGAGGTCACGCCACTGCACTCCAGCCTGGGCAACAAGAGTGAAACTCCATCTCAAAAAACAAAATAAAAATAAAAATAATAAAAATAAATAAATAACAAAAATAAATAATCCCTCAAGCCTCAAGGAACAGGACAAGGCCCAGTGGCTGTTCCTGTTGTGGCTGGATGTTGAACCCACTGGTTCCTGGGGAAGGGGCCTGATTAAAAAAAAAAAAAAGTTGTGAAAACAAAAATAGGGGCCGGGCGTGGTGGCTCACGCCTGTAATCCCAGCACTTTGGGAGGCCGAGGCAGGCGGATCACTTGAGGTCAGAAGTTCAAGACCAGCTTGACCAACATGGAGAAACCCCATCTCTACTGAAAATACAAAACTTAGCCGGGCGTGGTGGCGCATGCCTGTAATCTCAGCTACTCAGGAGGCTGAGGCAGGAGAATTGCTTGAACCCAGGAGGCGGAGGTTGCGGTGAGTGGAAATCACACCATTGCACTCCAGCCTGGGCAACAAGAGCGAAACTCCATCTCAAAAAAAAAAAAAAAAAAAAAAAAGAAAAGAAAAGAAAAATAGGAAAGACTGAAAATAAGTGAGTTATATATTCAATTCAGGATCTTAGACTGAAAAAAGTAAACCCCAAAGAAGTAGAAAGATGGGTATAAAGTCTATAAGAGCAGAAATTAATGACAGAAAGGAAAGAAAAAGACAATCAGTGCAACCAAAATCCTGTTCTCTGACAAAACTACTAAAATAGAAAAAAACGTTGGGCACAGTGGCTGTCGCCTATAAACCCAGTTACTCAGGATCCTGAGGCAGGAGGATCACTTGAGCTCAGGAGTTCAAGGCTACAGGGTGTTATGATCCTGCCACTGTACCCTAGACTAGGCGACAGAGTGAGACACCATTTCTAATTTAAAAAAGAAAAAGGAAAAAATTCCAGCAAGTCTGATCATCAGAAAGGAGAAGAGAGAAAATAAACAATAAAAGGAACAGAAAGGAAATATAACAAATGATAACAGTAGAGATTTTTAATAACATATGAGAACACTGTGAACAACCTTGTCCCAGGACATTTGAAAACCAAGATACCATGGAAAGATTTCAAGAAAAATACAGATTACCAAAATAGGAACTGATAATCAAGTATCTCTCACGATAAGAAATATCAAGCCCATACAGTTTTACTAAAAAGTCTTACCAAACCTTCAGAGGAAAGATAATCTCTCTATATTAAATAATTCTGAAATAACATATTTCAGAAAACAGAGTGGGAAATTTACTCAACCCATATTACGAGCTAATACAAACTTAATATCAAATTCACAAAACTGTGTTAAAAAATAATGTTTTAGACCAATCTCACTTATTAACATGCATGCAAAACTTCTAAATAAAATAAGCCAGATGCAGTGGTGCATGCCTGTAGTCCTAGCTAACTGGAGGCTGAGGCAGGAGGATCTCCTAAGCCCAGGAGTTTGAGACCAGCCGTTGCCACATAGCAAGACCCCAACTCTAATAAACAACAAAAACAAAAAAAATAGTAACAAACCAAATTTTAGCAGACCTCATCTCTAATAAAAATAATAAGCCAGGCACAGTGGCTCACGCCTATAATCCCAACAGTTTGGGAGCCTGAGGTAGGTGGATCTCTTGAGCCCAGGAGTTCAAGACCAGCCTGGGCAACATAGTGAGACCTCTCTACAAAACATTTTTTAAAATTAGCCAGCTGTTGTGGCGCACACCTCTAGTCCCAGCTACTTGGGAGGCTGAGGTGGAAGGATCGCTTGAGCCTGGGAGGCAGAGGTTGCAGTGAGCCGAGATTGTGCCACCGCACTCCAGCCTGGGTGACAGAGCAAGACCTTGTCTCAAAAAATAAATAAATAAAAATAAAAAATAATGTGTTGTGACTAAGTAGAATTTTATGAGGAATGCATCAAGAAGGGTTCAACATCGGAAAATCTGGCAAAATATTTTATAGATTAAAGGGAAAATATACTCATTTCGTGAGATAAAGAAGAGACAAACGCTCATTATTTAAAACAAAACAGGCCGGGCACAGTGGTTCATGCCTGTAATCCCAGTATTTTGGGAGGCCACAGTGGGCGGATCACCTTGAGGTTAGGAGTTCAAGACCAGCCTGGCCAACATGGTGAAACCCTGTCTCTACTAAAAATACAAAAAATTAGCCAGGCATGGTGATGGGTGCCTGTAATACCAGCTACTCAGGAGGCTGATGCAGGAGAATCACTTGAACCCGGGAGGCAGAGGTTGCAGTGAGTCGAGACCGTGCCATAGCACTCCAGCCTGGGCAACAAGAGCAAAACTTAGTCTCAATAATAATAATAATAATTTTTTTAAATGAAAAAACTTCTAAAAGAATTAGAATTAAAAGGAAATGTCCTTAATCTGGAAAAAGAAATCTATTTTAAAAACAACACTGTAGTAGAGGCAGGACTTCCAGTGAAGATGGAAGACAAATCCTCTTCCAGAAAAGTAACTATAAAGATGGACAAAATTGACAAAAGCAATTGTACAATGATGTGAGAAGTGGTCATGCCTGAAAAATTGCTGAACTTTGTGCAAGAAGAGTGGGAGTCTGCAGTGTTCTTCCCTGGGGCCTCTCCCAGATTCCAGCTCCCTTAGCGTGAAGGTTCTGCTAAGGCTGGGTTGGCTGTGAGGTTGGCAGCTTTGCTGCCATAGTTAAAGTGGTCTCTCTCAGTTGGGAACAGTGGGTAATGTCCATGCACAGTAGCATAGTCAGAGGAAGTGACGATCTCAGCAAAGGGTGGGAGGGGATGATATACATCTCTCTTAGCCTGGGGTTGCCATTGTGGTTGCAGCAAGCACATTCCTGGCTGAGACTGTGTATACAGCAAAATCAGACAAAATGGTCTTTAAGATAAGAAATATTACTGGAGACAAGTACATTTCATGATGATAAAAGGTTCAATACATCAGGAAGATATAACAATTATACACTGATATATACCTAATGAGAGCCTCAGAATACATGAAGCAAAAAGTGAAAGAATTCAAAGGGGAAATAGACAATCAGCAATAATAGGCAAAGATTACAATACCTCATTCTTGATAACAGAGTAAAAAGAAAACTTTTTGTTTAAGAAGAAAACTTTCTAAAAAAGTTTTTTTTTAAAAAGACAGTTTCAATATGTTGCCCAGGCTGGTCTGAAACTCCTGGACTCAAGTGATCCTCCTGCTTCAGCCTCCGGAGTAGCTGGGACGACAGGCATGTAACACTGTGCCTGACATAGAGAGAAAATTTGAACACTATTGTAGTAGACATGGTCCCTCCAAAATATCCACATCCTGATCTCCAGAACTTGTGAATACGTTATCTTACATGATAAAAGAGACTTTGCAGATGTGATTAAGTTAAAGATCTCAAGGTGGGAAGGATTGTCCTGGATTATGTGGGTGGGCCCAATGTCATCACAAGGGTCCTTAGAAGTGAAAGAGGGAGGCAGAAGAGTGAATGTCAGAATGATGTAATGTGAGAACGACATAAGCAACCTATTGCTGACTTTGAAGATGGAAGGGGACCATAAGCCAAGGAATGCGGGGCAGCTTGTAGAAGCTGAAATTGCAAGAAAATCCCCTAGAGCACCCAGAAAAGAATGCAGCCTTGTCAACATCTTTCCCTCACCCAGTGAGACCTATTGCAAACTTCTGACCTCCAGAACTATACGATAACAAATACGTGTTGTTTTAAGCCACTAAGTTTGTGGCAACTTGTTACAACAGGAATAAAAAATGAATACTACTATCAACTAACTCAATCTAACTAACAATTTTAGAACATTCACTCATCCAGCTCAGAATACACATTCTTTTCAAGTAGACATGAAACATTCTCCAAGATAGAGCATATCATAGGTATAAAACAAGCCTCAATAAATTTAAAAGAACTGAAATCATACAGAGTGTGTGGTACTCTGACCACAATGGAATCAAACTAGAAATCAAAATCTCTAAACATATGGGAACTAAACACACTTCTAAATAATCCATGAGTCAAAGAGGAAATTTCAAGGGAAACTTTTAAAATACAGTAAATTCAAAAAGATAAATACTGTATGGTTCTACTTAAATGAGGTATCTAAATTAGTCAAATTCATTGAAATAAAAAGCAGAATGGTGGTTCCCAGGGGCTAAGAGGAAGGGAGAAGGGTGAGTTGTTTAGCAGGTATAGAGTTTCAGATCTGCAAGATGAAAAAGTTCTGGAGATCTGTTTCACAGCAACAAGGTGGATATATTTAGAACTACTGAACTGTATACTCGAAAATGATTAAAATAGCAAATGTTTATGTTATATGTTTTTTATCACAGATTAAAAGGTAAACACATTACATATTTTGGGAAAACTGGAAAGAAAAATTAATCACCTTTATCAAAATAAAAATGAATACAGTGAACTGCATGAAAGTGAAAATACATTATCAATTATTTGTAGAACGTTAGCTGAAGCAGTATTAAGAGGCGAAAAAATATCTCAAAGCAATAATCTAAGCTCCCAATAGAAGAGCCTAGGAAAATAAGAGTAACATAAACCCAAATAAAGCAGCAAGGAGGAAATAATAAAGATAAGATCAGAAAAAAAATAGAGAAAAGTCAACAGAACAAAAAGCGGGGTTCTTGGGAAAAGACCAATAAAATTGACAAACCTCTAGCAAGATAGTTGAGAGAGAGAGGAAGGACATAAACTACCAATATCAGGGATGGAACAGGGGATATCACCAGAGACCTTGTAGACATCAAAGGATAAGGGAATACCACAAACAGTTCTACACAGAAAAATTTGTCTTTTTTTTCCCCCTTTTTGTGGAGAACAGGGTCTCACTATATTGCCGAGGCAGGTCTCGAACTCCTAGGCTAAGCTGTCCTCCTGCCTCTGCCTCCCTAAGTTCTGGGATTTACAGGTGTGAACCACTGCACTTGGCCAAAAATTTGACAACTAAGATGAAGTGCAGCAATTCACCTAAAGACACAAACTAATAATGCACCCAATATGAAATACATAATTTGAATAGTCCTATATATCTTAAAGAAATTGAATTCTTACTCTTAAAAATCCCATGTAAGAGGCTGGGCGCTCACGCCTGTAATCCCAGCACTTTGGGAGGCTGAGGCAGGCGGATCACCTGAGGTCAGGAGTTTGAGACCAGCCTGGCTAGCAAGGCAAAACCCCATCTCTACAAAAAATACAAAAATTAGCCAGGCATGGTGGCACATGCCTGTAATCCCGGCTACTTGGGAGGCTGAGGGAGGAGAATCACTTGAACCCAGGAGGCGGAGGTTGCAACAAGCCGAGATCACGCTACTGCACTCCAGCCTGGGCAAAAAAAAAAAAAAAAAATCCCATGTAAAATGCTGTAGCAGCTTTGGAAAATACTTTGGAAGTTTCTTAAAAAGTTAAAACATATAATTACCACGACCCAGCAATTTTGCTTCTAGGTGTATACCCAAAAGAATTGAAAACAGGCGTTCAAACAAAAACTTATACAGGAATGTTCATTGCACCACTATTCACAATAGTCAAAACATGGAAACGACCCAAATGCTCAACAACAGATGAATAAATAAACAAAATATGGCATATTATTCAATTGCAAAAAGGAATGATGTACTCACACATGCTACAACATAGATGAACCTTGAAAACATTATGCTAAGTGAAAGAAACCAGACACAAAAGACCACATATTGTATGATTCCATTTATATGAATTATCCAGAGTTGGCAAATCCATATAAACAGAAAGCAGATTAGTGGTTGCCAAGGGCTGAGGGGAATGCGAATGAGGAGTGACTACTCAATGAGTCTAGGGTTTCTTTTTGGGGTGATGAAAATGTGCTGGAATTAGATGGTGGTAATGGTTGCACAACATTGTGAAAGTACTTAATGTCATATTGTACACTTTACATGGCTAAAATTGGACATTTTATGTTATGTGTATTTTACCACAATAATTTTTTTTTTTTTTAAAGAATCACACACCGGCCGGGCATGGTGGCTCACACCTGTAATCCCAGCACTTTAGGAGGCCAAGGTGGGTGGATCACCTGAGGTCAGGAGTTTGAGACCAGCTTGACCATGGTGAAACCCCATCTCTACTAAATACAAAAAATTAGCCAGGCATGGTGGCGCATGCCTGTAATCCCAGCTAGTTGGGAGGCTGAGGCAGGAGCTTGAACCCTGGAGGCAGAGGTTGTAGTGAGCCGAGATTGTGCCATTGCACTCCAGCCTGGGCAACAAGAGCGAGACTCCATCTCAAAAAAAAAGAAAGAAAGAAAGAAAGAAAAAGGCTCATATACCATGATTAAGTAAGGTTTTTTCCATGGATGAAAATCTGGCTCAATATTCAAAAATCAGTCAAAGTAAGCCACCACATTAACAAGCTAAAGAAGAAAGATCACATAATCATATCGATTGATGCAGAAAAGGCATTTGACAAAATTCAACACCCATTCTTCATAAAAATTCTCTGAAGACTAGGAACAGAGGGTAACTTCTTCAACTTGATAAAGGATATCTACAAGAAAACTTGTAGCTAACATTATATTTACTGGTGAAAGGCTGAATGCTTTACCCCTGAGAACAGGAGCAAAGCAAGGATGTCCCCTCTCATTACCTTCTTCAACATAATGCTGGACATTCTAGCCAATGCAGCAAGATTAAAAAGAAAAAAAAAAGGAAATAAAAGCCATCTTAATAGGAAAGAAATAAAACTGTCCTTATTTACAGATGACATAATTATCTATGTAGAAAATCCACAGAAGAACTCCTAGAACTAATAAGTGAGTCCAGCAAGGTCACAGGATATAATATAAACATATAAAATCAATTGCATTACTATATATTAGCAATGAACACATGGACAACAAGATTTAAAGTACAATACCTCGGCCAGGCACAGTGGCTCACACCTGTAATTCTAGCACTTTGGGAGGACGAGGCAGGTGGATCACTTGAGGTCAGGAGTTCAAGACCAGCCTGGACAAGATGGTGAAACCCTGCCTCTACTAAAAATACAAAAATTAGCCAGGCATGGTGGTGGGCGCCAGTAATCCCAGCTACTTGGGAGGCTGAGGCAAGAGAATCACTTGAACCTGGGATGTGGAGGTTGCAGTGAGCTGAGATCACAGCACAGCTCTCCAGCTTGGGCACCAGAATGAGGGCCTGTCTCTCAAACAAAAAACAAAAAAAGAAGAAGAGGAGAGGAGAGGAAAGAAGATTATCATTTATAATTGCTCAAAAAAATAAAACAGGTATAAATCTGACAAATCATGTATAGGACTTATATGCTGAAAACTACAAAACATTGATTAAAAAAATAAAAGAGGCTGGGCTTGGTGGCTCACGCCTGTAATCCCAGCACTTTGGGAGGCCGAGGCAGGCGGATCACGAGGTCAAGAGATTGAGATCATCCTGGCCAACATGGTGAAACCCCGTCTCTACTAAAAATACAAAAATTAGCTGGGCATGGTGGTGCGCACCTATAGTCCCAGCTACTCGGGAGGCTGAGGCAGGAGAATCGCCTGAACCCGGGAGGCAGAGGTTGCAGTGAGCCAAGATCACGCCACTGCACTCCAGCCTGGCAACAGAACAAGAATCTGTCTCAAAAAAATAAATAAAAGAAATAAATAAAAGAAGATCTAAACAAATGGAGAGATATTTCCATGGATTGGAAAACTCAACATAGAAAATATGTCAATTTTCTTCAAATTGATATACAGGTATAATACAATTCCTATCAAAATCCCAGCAAGATTTTTCTATTGATACCGACAAGCATATTCTAAAATTTACATGGAAAGAGAAAGGAACTAGATTAGCTAAATTAATTTTGAAAAAAATGAATAAAGGGGAAAAAATAAGTCAACCTGATTTCACGCTTTATTATACAGTAATCCAGATTGTGTGATATTGGCAAAGGGACAGACACAGATCAATGGAACAGATTAGAGAACCCAGAAACAGACCCACATGAATATACTCAACTGATTTTTAACAAAAAGCCTTTTCAGTAACTGGTGCTACAGAAATTATACATTCATAGGCAAAAATGAGACTCCACCTAACTGCACACCTTATACAAAAACTAACTCAAAATGGGTCATGGTCTTAAATGTAAAACATAAAACTATAAAACTTGAGGGAAAAGAAAACTAGAAAATCTTCAAGATCTAGAGCCAGGTTAAGTGTTCTTAAATTTAACACCCATAGTATCATACAAGGAAAAGTGGGTAAGTTGAACTTCATCGAAATGTAAAATTTTGCTGTAATAGAACCTGTTTAGAGAATAAGAAGTCAGTCTACAGACCGGAAGGAAATATTTGCAAACCACATATTTGACAAAGAATTAGGATCTCAATACTCAACAGTAAAAAAGTAAATAATCCAATTACAAAATGAGGAAAGGACATGAAGAGTCATTTCATCAAAAAGGATATACAGATGGCAAATAAGCCCATGAAAAGACATTCAATATCACAGCCATTACAGAGATGCAAGTTAAAAACACAATGAGATATCACTGCACACCTGCACACCTATCAGAGTAGCCAAAATAAAAGGTAGTGATGGCTGGTGGGAATGTTAAAAAGTACAGCCACTCTGGAAAACAGTTTGGCAGTTTCTTTGAAAACTAAACATGTTTAAAAACTAAAACTACCTTTTCTGTGAGTTACCAGGAATAAATAAATAAATACTAAAACTACCACACAACCCAGCAATTGTACTGCTTGACATTTATTCAGGAGAACTGAAAATTTAACTTCAAAGACCTGTATATGAATATTTATAGCAGCTTTACTTTTTTATACATGTATTTAATCTTGCTTAATTAAGCTGAATACCACAGCTTTACTGTAACAGGCAATAAATGGAAACAACCCAGAGGTCCTCCAATAGGTGAATCGTTAAACAAACTATAGTACATCCAGAATACTATTCAGAAAAAAAAAAAAAAGGGACAAGCCTGGGCAACATGGCAAGACCCCACCCCAACAAAACTTACAAAAAATTAACTGGGTGCAGGGGCATGTGCCTATAGTTCCAGCTACTCTGGGGGGCTGAGGTGGAAGGATTGCTTGAGTCCCAGAGGTAGCGGCTGCGGTAAGCCGAGAATGCACCACTGCACTCCAGCCTGGGGGTCAGAGCAAGACCCTATTTCAAAAAAAAAAAGAACAAACTATTAAACTATTGATACACACACAGTTTGAATGATTCTTCAGAGAACTATGCTGAGTGAAAAAAAAAAGCCAATCCCAAAGTTATAGTTCAATTTATACAACATTCTCGAAATGATAAAATTATAGAAATGGAGAAGTGAATAGTGGTTGCTAGGAGTGAGGTAGGAAGAAAGCAGACGTGGCTACATGAGGACAACATGAGGGATCCTTGGTGATGCAACAGTCTTGACTGTATCAATGTTAGCATCCTGGTTGTGCTATGGTACTAGAGTTTTGTAAGATGTTACCACTGGCGGACACTGTGTAGAAGGTATATGGGATCACTCCTTACGAGCGATACCCAACCTTTTTGGCCCCAGGGACCTCTCTTGTGGAAGAAAATTTTTTCACAGATAGGGGGTGGGTGGTTTCAGGATGAAAATATTCCACCTCACATCATCAGGCATTAGTTAGATTCTCATAACGAGTGTGCAACCTCGATTCCTCGCATGCGGGGAGTTCTCCCTTCTACGAGAATCTAATGCTTGCTCGCCTCCTGCTGTGTGGCTGGGTGCCTAACAGGCCAAGGACCGGTAAGTGTCCACCACTCCGGGACTGGGGATCCCTGCTGTATATGATTTCTTAGGACAGCATGTGAGTCCACAATTATCTCCTTTAAAACATTTGTTTATTTGTTTGTTTGTTTGTTTATTTTAGATGGAGTCTCGCTCTGTTGCCCAGGCTGGAGTGCAGTGGCGAGATCTCGGCTCACTGCAACCTCTGCTCCCCCGGGTTAAAGCGATTCTCCTGCCTCAGCCTCCCGAGTAGCTGGGACTACAGGCGCCCGCCCCCACACCCGGCTAATTTTTTGTATTTTTAGTAGAGATGGGGTTTCACCGTGTTGGCTTAGCCAGGATGGTCTCGATCTCTTGACCTCGTGATTCACCTGCCTCAGTGTCCCAAAGGGCTGGGATTACAGGCATGAGCCACCGCACCTGGCGGGGTGATTCAGAAATTACCTCTGCTGGGCCGGGCGCAGTGGCTCAAGCCTGTAATCCCAGCACTTTGGGAGGCCAAGGCAGGCGGATCACGAGGTCAGGAGATCGAGACCATCCTGGCTAACACGGTGAAACCCCGTCTCTACTAAAAATACAAAAAATTAGCTAGGCATGGTGGCGGGCGCCTGTAGTCCCGGCTACTCGGGAGGCTGAGGCAGGAGAATGGCATGAACCCGGGAGGCGGAGCTTGTAGTGAGCCAAGATCGAGCCACTGCACTACAGCCTGGGTGACAGAGCGAGACTCTGTCTCAAAAAAAAAAAAAAGTTTAATTTTAAAAATAGGATGGGATACAGAGAAAGTGGTGCTTAGAGAGAAATTTACATCTTTAAATGCCTGTATCAGAAAAGAAGGCATCATATCAATAACCTATACTTCTACCTTAACAAAGTAGAAAACAGAAGCGCAAACTACACCAGAAGTGAATATAAGAAAGAAGTAATAAAGAATAATAGATAAAATATTAAGTAATAAAGTAATAAAGGTGAGAACTGAAACACAGAAAACAGAAAAAAAAATAGAGAAAATCAAATAAATGAAACTTTGGTTATTTGAAAAGATCCAGAAAATTGACAAACCTTTGCTAGATTGCCACATAAAAAAGCGAGAAGGTCAGGCACGGTGACTCACGCCTGTAATCCCAGCACGCTGGGAGGCTGAGGCAGGCAGATCACAAGGTCAGGAGATTGAGACCATCCTGGAGGCCGGGCGCGGTGGCTCACGCTTGTAATCCCAGCACTTTGGAAGGACGAGGCGGACGGATCACGAGATCAGGAGATCGAGACCATCCTGGCTAACACGGTGAAACCCCGTCTCTACTAAAAATACAAAAAATTAGCCGGGCGTGGTGGCAGGCGCCTGTAGTCCCAGCTACTCGGAGAGGCTGAGGCAGGAGAATGGCGTGAACCCGGGAGGCGGAGCTTGCAGTGAGCCGAGATTGCGCCACTGCACTCCAGCCTGGGCGACAGAGTGAGACTCCGTCTCAAAAAAAAAAAAAAAAAAAAAAAGAGACCATCCTGGCTAACATGGTGAAACCCCATCTCTATTGAAAATACAAAAAATTAGCTGGGCCGGGGGGGCAGGCGCCTATAGTCCCAGCTACTCAGGAGGCCGAGGCAGGGGAATCACTTGAACCCGGGAGGTGGAGATTGCAGCGAGCCAAGATCGCGCCACTGCACTCCAGCCTGGCGACAGAGTGAGACTCTGCCATGTAAAAAAAAAAAAAAAAAAAAAATCGAGAAGAGGGCCTGGCTTGGCAGCACACACCTATAGTCCCAGCTACTTGGGAGGCTGAGGCAGGAGAATTGCTTGAACCCAGGAGTTTGAGGCTGCAGTGAGCTATGATAGTGCCATTGCACTCCAGCCTGACAGGACGAGACCCTGACTCAAAAAAACAAACAAATCAACCAAAAAAGAGAGAAGACATAAATTACCAAAATCAGGAACAAAATCTTACAGCACTATCTACACTTCACATAAAAGGATTAAAAGGCATTCTATGAATAATATCATGCCCACACATTAGAAAACTTAGATGACATGAATAAATTCCTGAAAATATACAAATTACCAAAATTAACTCAACAAGCAATAGAAAATCTAAATTATGCAGAATACATCATTTTATTACACTTTGCTTTATTGCACTTTGCAGATAATTGCATTTTTTACAAATGAAAGGTTTGTGGCCACCCTGCGTCAAGCAAGTCTATCAGTTCCAATGTTTTTAACAGTGTGTTCTCACTTAATGTCTCTGGGTCACATTTTGGTAATTCTCAAAATATTCCAAGTCTTTTCATTATTATTATATCTGTTATGCTGATCTGTGATCAGTGGTTTTTGATGTCACTACTGTAATTGTTTTGGAACACCAGGAACCATGTTTATGTACCCATAAACGTTATGTGTGTTCTGACCGTTCCACCCACCGGCCACCCCTCGCCCTCTCCTGGGGCCTCCTTATTCCCTGACACACAACAATATTGAAAATAGGCCGATTAATCACCCAGTGATGGCCTCTAAATGTTCAAGTGAAAGGTAGAGTCACGTATCTCTTACTTTAAATCAAAAGGTAGAAATGATTAGGCTTAGTGAGGAAGGCATGTGGAGAGCCAAGACAGGCCAAAAGCTAAGCCTCGTGTGCCAAACAGTCAGCCAAGTTGTGAATGCAAAGGAAAACTTCTTGAAGGAAATTAAAAGTGCTACTCCAGCAAACACATGAATGATGAGAAGCAAAACAGCCTTACTGCTAATATGGAGAATGTTTGAGTGGTCTGGATACTAGATCAAACCAGTTACAGCATTTCCTTAAATCAAACTCCATTCAATTCTATGAAGGTTGAGAGAAGTGAGGAAACTGCAGAAGGAAAGTTGGAAGCCAGCAGGGATTGGTTTAAGAGGATTAAGGAAAGAGGCCATCTCCATAACAAAAAAGTACAAAGTGAACCAGCAAGTGCTGATTTAGAAGCTGCAGCAAGTTATCCAGAATATCTAGCTAATTGATTAAGGTGGCTACACTAAACAACAGATTTATTTTCAGTGTAGACAAAACAGTCTTCTATTTGAAGAAGATACCATCTAGGACATTTATAGCTAGAGAGACGTCAATGCCTGGCTTCAAAGCTTCAAAGGACAGGCTGACTCTCTTGTCCAAGGGGCTAATGTATTAATAGCTGATGACATTAACTTGAAGCCAAACCCTGGCCATTTCAAAAATCCTAGGGCCTGGGCCTGGTGTGGCGGCTCATGCTTACAAGCCCAGCACTTTGGGAGGCCAAGGTAGAAGGATCCCTTGAGGCCAGGAGTTTGGAGACCAACCCAGGCAACATAGCAAGACCCCAATTCTACAAAAAATTTAAAAAATTAGGCATGATGGAGCATGCCTGTAGCCTTAGCTACTCAGGAGGCTGAGGCAGGAAGATTGCCTGAGCCCAGGAGTTTCAGGCCGCAGTGAGGTATGATTATGCCACTGCACTCCCGCCTGGGCAACAGAGTGAGACCCTATCTCTAAAAAAAATAAAATAAAATCCTAGGGCCCTAAGGAATTGTGCTAAATCTACTCTGCCTGTGCTTTACAAATGGAATCACAAAACCTGGATGACAGCACATCTATTAGCAGCATGGTTTACTGAATATTTTAAGCCCAATGTCAAGACGTATTGCTCATTTTTTAAACATCCCTTTCAGCCAGGCGCCGTGGCTCACGCCTATAATCCCAGCACTTTGGGAGGCCCAGGAGGGTGGATCACCTGAGGTCAGGAGTTCGAGATCAGCCTGGCCAACATGGTGAAACCCTATCTCTACTAAAAATACAAAAATTAGCCTGGCGTGATGGCGCGCACCTGTAGTCCCAACTACTCAGGATGCTGAGGCAGGAGAATCTTTTGAACTCAGGGGGCAGAGGTTGCAGTGAGCCGAGATCGGGCCACTGCACTCCAGCCTGGGTGACAGAGCGAAACTCTGCCTCAAAAAAAAAAAAATCCCTTTCAAAATATTACTGCTCACTGACAATGCACCTAGTCACCCAAGGGCCCTGATGAAGATGTACAAGGAGATTAATCTTTTTTTTTTGAGACAGCATCTCTGTCACCCAGGCTGGAGTGCAGTGGCACAATTACAGCTCACTACAGCCTCAATCTCCTGTGCTCGAGCCATCCTCTCCCCTCAGGCTCCTGAGTAGCTAGGACTACAGGCCCATGTCACCACACCTGGCTAATTTTAAATTTTTTTGTGGAGATGGAGCCTCCCTACGTTGCCCAGGCTGGTCTCAAACTCCTGGGCTCAAGAGAATCTCCCACCTCAGCCTCCCAAAATGCTGAGATTACAGGTGTGAGCCATCACACCCAGCCCTAATATTGTTTTCATGCCTGTTAACACAGCATCCATTCTGCAGCCCATGGTTCAGGGAGTAATTTCAACTTTCAAGTCTTATTATTTAAGAAATACATTTCGGCCGGGCGTGGTGGCTCACGCCTGTAATCCCAACACTTTGGGAGGCCAAGGCAGGTGGATCACGAGGTCAGGAGTTCGAGACCAGCCTGGCCAACATGGTGAAACCCCATCTCTACTAAAAATACAAAAATTAGCCAGGCATGGTGGCGGGCGCCTGTAATCCCAGCTACCCGGGAGGCTGAGGCAGGAGAATTGCTTGAACCCGGGAGGCAGAGGTTGCAGTGAGCCAAGATTGCACCACAGCACTCCAGCTTGGGCAACAGGGCAAGCCTCTGTCTTGGGAAAAAAATAAAGAAATACATTTCATGGCCTGGAGCGGTGGCTCATGCCTGTAATCCCAGCACTTTGGAGGCTGAGGCGGGCAGATCACCTGAGGTCAGGAGTTTGAGACCAGCCTGGCCAACATGGTGAAACCCGTCTCTACTAAAAGACATTCCATGTTTATGAATTAGAAGAATCAATATTGTCAACATGGTAATTCTCTCCAAACTGAATCTAGAAATTTAGTGTGATCCCTAACAAAATTCCAGAAGGTTTGGGTTTTTTTTTTCTTTCTTTTTTTTTTGGGGGGGGAAATTGACAAGCAGATCCTAAAAGTTATATGGGAATTCAAAGGATTTCAAATAGCCAAAACAGTTTTGAACAAAAAAAGAAGACAAAGCTGAAGGATTTACGTTACCCAATTCCAATTTTAAAACTCCCTGTAAAGCCACAATAATCAAGATAGTGTGGCATATAGATTAATAGAGTAGAATTAAAGAAATTAACTTTTAGCCGGGCGCGGTGGCTCACGCTTGTAATCCCAGCACTTTGGGAGGCCGAGGTGGGCGGATCACGAGGTCAGGAGATCGAGACCACGGTGAAACCCCGTCTCTACTAAAAATACAAAAAAAAATTAGCCGGGCATGGTGGCGGGCGCCTGTAGTCCCAGCTACTCGGAGAGGCTGAGGCAGGAGAATGGCGTGAACCCGGGAGGCAGAGCTTGCAGTGAGCCGAGATTGCGCCACTGCACTCCAGCCTGGGCAACAGAGCAAGACTCCGTCTCAAAAAAAAAAAAAAAAGAAATTAACTTTTATACTTATGTCAACTGATTTTCAATAAAGATGCCAAGACAATCCAGTGGGGAAAGAATAATCTTTTCAACAAATGCTTTGGGAGAATTAGACATCCATTTAAAAATAAAATTAGGCCAGGTGTGATGGCTCATACCTGTAATCCCAGCAGTTTGAGAGGCTGAGACGAGAGGATCACTTGAGGCCAGGAGTTTGAGATTAGCCTGAGCAACATAGTGAGACCACATCTCTACAAAATAAAATAAAATAAATAAAAATTTTAAAATGAACATAGACCTTTACCCCACACCATTGAAAAATTAACTTACAATAGAACCAAAACTATAAAACTTCCAGAAGTTATTTGCTAAGAAGCACATGGAAAGTGCTCAACATCATTAGTCATTAGGAAAATGCAAATTTAAACCACAAAAAGATACCACTACATACCCACTAAAAGGGTTATACAGGGCCGGGCGTGGTGGCTCACACCTGTAATCCCAGCACTTTGGGAGGCTGAGGTGGTCGGATCACAAGTTCAGGAGATCGAGACCATCCTGGCTAACACAGTGAAACCCCGTTTCTACTAAAAATACAAAAAATTAGCCGGCCGTGGTGGCAGGCACCTGTAATCTCAGCTACTCAGGAGGCTGAGGCAGGAGAATCGCTTGAACCAGGGAGGCAGAGGTTGCAGTGAGCCAAGATCGTGCCACTGCACTCCAGCCTAGGTGACAGAGCGAGACTCCGTTGCAAAAAAAAAAAAAAAAAAAAAAAAAAAAAAAAAGGTTTATACAGGCCTGGCATGGTGGCTCATGCCTGTAATCCCAGCACTTTGGGAGGCTGAGGTGGGTGGATCATTTGAGGTCAGGAGTTCAAGACCAGCTTGGCCAACATAGTGAAACCCCACCTCTACTAAAAATACAAAAATTCGCTGGGCATGGTGGTGGGCACCTGTAGTCCCAGCTACTCAGGAGACTGAGGCAGGAGAATTGCTTGAACCTGAGAGGCAGAGTTTGCAGTGAGCCCAGATCATGCCACTGCACTCCAGCCTGGGTGACAGAACAAGACTCCGTCTCAAAATAAAATAAAATAAAATAACTAAACTAAAATAAAATAGCACAGCCACTTTGCAAACGTTTAGCAGTTTCTAAGTCTAACATAGACTTACCACACAACCCAACATTTCACTCCTAGGAATCTACTTAAAGCAATTAAAACATACGGCCGAGCACAGTGGCTCACGCCTATAATCCCAGCACTTTGGGAGGCCGAGGAGGGCAGATCAACTGAGGTCAGAAGTTCAAGACCAACCTGGCCAGCATGGTGAAACTCCGTCTCTACCAAAAATTCAGAAATTTGTTGGGCATGGTGGCATATGTCTGTAATCTCAGCTACTTGGGAGGTTGAGGCAGGAGAATCACTTGAATCTGGGAGGCGGAGGTTGCAGTGAGCCGAGATCATGCCATTGCACTCCAGCCTGGGCAACAGGGCAAGACTCCGTCTCAAAAAAAGAAAAATTAAATTAAAAAACATATGACTACACAAAGACTTGCATGTGAATGTTTACAGCGCATTATTCTTTTTTTTTATTTTTTTATAGAGATGAGGTCTCCCTGTGTTGTCCAGGCTGGTCTCTAACTCCCAGGCTCAAGTCATCCTCCCTCCTCAGCCTCCCAAATGCTGGGATTACAGGAGTGAGCCACTGCACCCCGCCTGCATTATTCTTAATAGCCAGAAAGTGGCAAGATCCAAATGTCCATCAAGTGGTGAATGGATTAAAAAAATGTGGTATTTCTTTACAGTGCAATACTATTCAGCAATAAAAAGGAACAAACTATTGAGACATGCTAATACATGGATGAATCTCAAAAAAGTTTTAAGTGGCTGGGTGCGGTGGCTCATGCCTGTAATCCCAGCACTTTCAGAGGCCTTGGTGGGCGCATCACGTGAGGTCAGGAGTTCGAGATCAGCCTGGCCAACATGGCGAAACCCTGTCTCTACTAAAAATACAAAAATTAGCCAGGCGTGGTGGCGTGCGCCTGTAATCCCAGCTACTCAGGAGGCTGAGGCAGAAGAATCGCTTGAACCTGGGAGGCGGAGGTTGCAGTGAGCCAATATCGCACCACTGCACTCCAGCCCAGGTGACAGAGTGAGACTCTGTCTCAAAAAAAAAAAAAAAATTTTTAAGTGGAAGAAGCCAGATGCCAAAAGACGACATATTGTAGAAGGATAAGGGAATTATCTGGGGTGATGGAAATGTTCTGTATCTTGTTTAGGCTGCAGGATACAAGGGTGTATACAATTATCAAAACTCATCAGCCGGGCGCGGTGGCTCACGCCTGTAATCCCAGCACTTTGGGAGGCCAAGGCGGGTGGATCACAAAGTCAGGAGTTCAAGACCAGCCTGGCCCAAATGGTGAAACCCCATCTCTACTAAAAATACAAAAATTAGCCGGGTGTGGTGGCAGGCGCCTGTAATCCCAGCTACTCGGGAGGCTGAGGCAGGAGAATTGCTTGAACCCAGGAGGTGGAGGTTGCGGTGAGCCGATATCATGCCACTGCACTCCAGCCTAGGTGACAGAATAAGACTCTGTCTCAAAAAAAAAAAAAACTCATCAAAATGAATATTCAAGATTTGTGCATTTTATTGAATATAAATTATACCTAAATAAATAACATCTTATTTGCTCAACTAAGGAAGTACCAAGTGGGAAACATTTAGCCTTAAATGTTTATACTAGAAAAAGGGCTAAAAGAAAATTAATGGGCTGGGTGCAGCAGCTCCTGCCTGTAATCCCAACACTTTGGGAGGCCAAGGTGGGTGGATCACTTGAGGCCAACAGTTCGAGACCAGCCTGGGTAACATGGCAAAACCCCGTCTCTACAAGAAATACAAAACTTAGCCGGGCATGGTGGCGTGCACCTGTAGTCCCACCTACTTGGGAGGCTGAGGTGGAAGGATCACCTGGGTCTGGGGAGGTTGAGGCTGCAGTGAGCCTTTGTTGTGCCACTGCACTCCAACCTGGGCAAAAGAGGGAGATCTGTGTCGGGGGGGATAAAGAAAATAAAATCAGTGAGTTAAGTACTTACAAAAAAAATAGCATGATAAACCCAAATAAAGTAGAAGAAGGAAATGAGAAAAGTAAGAAATCAGTGAAGTTAAAAGTACAATAGAGAGGCTTTAACAAATTCAAAAACTGGTTGTCTTTGTTTTCTGCTGCTATAACAGAATACCACAGTCTGGGTAATTTATAAAGAAAAGAGACTTATTTGGCTCATGGATCTGGAGGCTAGAAAGTCCAAAAGCATGGTGTCGGCATCTAGTGAGGGTCTTCTTGCTGCATGGTAACAGGAGCCCACTCTCGTGATAACCAACCCACGCTTGAGATGAAGGCATTAATCCATTTATGAGGGCAGAACCCCTGTGGCCTAATCACCTCTTAAAGGTCCCACCTCTCAACACTGTTACAGTGATTAAATTTCAACATGAGTTTTGGAAGGAACATTCAAGCCATAGCATTGATCTTTTGAAAACACTAATAAAATTTTTGAAAAATAAGCCATGAGCACCTGTAATCCCAGCACTCTGGGAGGCCGAGGCGGGCAGATCACGACGTTAGGAGATCGAGATCATCCTGGCTAACACAGTGAAACCCCGTCTCTACTAAAAATATAAAAAATTAGCCAGGCGTGGTGGCGGGCGCCTGTAGTCCCAGCTACTCGGGAGGCTGAGGCAGGAGAATGGCGTGATCCCTGGAGGCGGAGGTTGCAGTGAGCCGAGATTGAGCCACTGCACTCCAGCCTGGGCGAAAGAGCAAGACACCGTCTCAAAAAAAAAAAAAGAAAAAAAGAAAAATAGGCCATGAGTCATATTTGATGAGAAACTTTGAGACAAGCAAAAGACTGTTGGGTTATGCTTTTGAGAATGCAAACCACTGGACTAATGGGTTTTGTTGTAATTGTGCAACCCTTTGGAGAAAGTTGAAGATGATTACAAATCATGACTTAGGAGATTTTGCAATGGACAAAGGTCTTGTTTAAGTCTGAGCTATGCATATTCTGCATCTTACTATCACTAGTGTGTTTTTGGCTCGTTGAAGCTCCTACTGTGACATTCTTGGTATACATTTTTTTTTTTTTTGAGACGGAGTCTCGCTCTGTCACCCAGTGACACGATCTTGGCTCACTGCAACCTCCACCTCCCAGGTTCCAGCAATTCTCCTGCCTCAGCCTCCCAAGCTGGGACTACGGGCATGCGCAACCATGCCCGACTAATTTTTGTATTTAGTAGAGATGGGGTTTCATCATGTTGGCCAGGCTGGTCTCGAACTCCTGACCTCAAATGATCCACCCACTTCGGCCTCCCAAAGTGCTGGGATTACAGGCATGAGCCACCACACCCAGCCTGGTATACATATTATTATTATTATATTTATTTTTTCTTGAAATGGGAGTCTCTCTCTGTTGCCCAGGCTAGAGTGCAGTGGCACAATCTCTGCTCACTAACTTCCACCTCCCAGATTCAAGTGATTCTCCTGGCTTAGCCTCCTGAATAGCTGGGATTACAGGTGTGCACCACCACACCCGGCTAATTTTTGTATTTTTAGTAGAGATGGGGTTTCACTATGTTGGTAAGGCTTGTCTGGAACTCCCAACCTTGTGATCCACCCGCCTCAGCCTCCCAAAGTGTTGGGATTACTACAGGCGTGAGCCACCGCGCCTGGCCCTAGCCCAGTATACATACCATTTTTAAAGGATTTATTGTTATTTCTTTTGGAGTATAATACTCAAAGTTATGATTCCTGCTAAGTCTTTTTTTTTGGGGGGGGACACGGAATTTCCCTCTTGTCACCCAGGCTGGAGTGCAATGGCGCAATCTTGGTGCACTGCAACCCCCGCCTCCCGGGTTCAAGCAATTCTCCTGCCTCAACCTCCTGAGTAGCTGGGATCACAGGTGCCCACCACCACACCCGGCTAATTTTTGTATTTTTAGTAGAGACGGGGTTTCACCATATTGGCCTGCTGGTCTCCAACTCCTAACCTCAGGTGATCCACCTGCCTCAGCTTCCCAAAGTGTTGGGATTACAGGCGTGAGCCACCGCGCCTGGCCTCCTGCTAAGTGTTTTTATATGTTTCTTGTGGCGAATATATTATTCAACGTTCACTTGTAATAGGAAATTATATTTAGGCCAGGAGCAGTGGCTTGAGCGTGTAATCCCAGCACTTTGGGAGGTAGAGGCAGGCGGATCACCTGAGGTCAGGTGTTTGAGACCAGCCTGGCCAACACGGTAAAATCCCGTATCTACTAAAAATACAAAAATTAGCTGGGCGTGGTGGTGCCTGCCTGTAGTCCCAGCTACTTGGGAGGCTGAGACACGAGAATCACTTGAACCCAGGAGGCAGAGGTTGCAGTGAGCCAAGATTGCTCTACTGCACTCCAGCCTGGGCGACAGAGCAGGATTCCGTCTCAAAAATAAATAAATAAATAAATAAAAAGAATTTATATTTGATAGAAAGCATGTGTTGTAAGAAAACAAACTGTAATGGACACACCAGCTCAAAAGTGATTAACTGTAATGTATAATTTCACTACTATAGAAGTGGCACAAATTCACTTGTTAGTGTTAGATTTCTCCCTATGAGGCTGTATGAGAAAATGAAGTTGTGATTCGAACAGATTCAATGCTAATACTGATGTGGGGCGTGTTCCTTTTACATTCCTCTTCCTTCTTGTTGAGTCAGCAATAATCAATACTGCATTTTGAATTCTCAAATCACCTTAAGTCAAAAATTATTTCCTCTCAGGGATTCCCATGAAATATTTTTGGGACCAGTATTTTCACTTGTAATTTAACCAGGCTGAATCAAAGGTAGCTCATAGCTTTATTTCATAATAGAATGAATTCACCACAAAATATTTTAAATCATTCCCTTTGACTAACATTTAGGTGCCTTGCAATAGTTGCTATAACAATGCTGGGGCCCAGCCCTGGTGGCTCGCACCTGTAATCCCAATGCTTTGGGAGGCTGAGGTGGGACGATCACTTGAAACCAAGAGTTCCAGACCAACCTGGGCAATATAGGAATAAAATAAAATAAGTAAACAATGCTGGAATGAACATCCTTCTACATATATCTTTATGAACATGAGCAAATATTTATGATTCTCAGATATGAATTCTGTCAAAAGGTGAGACATTTTAAAACTTGATAGATAAAACAGTAATATATCCTCGCCTACATTGATTATAAATATTTTTAATATTTTTCTTTTTGAGATAGGTTCTTGCTGTCACTCAGGCTGGGCTGGAGTGCAATGGCGCCATCTAGGCTCGCTGCAAGCTCCACTCCCGGGCTCAAGCCATCCTCCCACCTCAGCCTCCTGAGTAGCTGGGACTACAGGCAGGGTCACCATGCCTGGCTTTTTTTTTTTTTTTGAAATGGGGTTTTGCCATGTTGCCAATGCTGGTCTGGAAGTCATGGCCTGAAGCCATCTGCCCTCCTCAGCCTCCCAAAGTGCTGGGATTACAGGCACGAGGCACCGCTCCCATCCTTTTTTTTTCTGAGACACGTAGTCTTGCTCTGTCACCCAGGCTGAAGTGCAGCGGCACCATCTGGGCTCACTGCAACCTGTCTCCTGGGTTCAAGCGATCCTCCCACCTCAGTCGTCCGAGTTGCTGGGACTACAGGCACACGCCACAACACCCAGCCAATTTTTGTATTATTATTTTTTTTGAGACCGGGTTTCCCTATGTTGCCCAGGCTAGTTTCAAACTCCTGGGCTCTACCTCGTCTTGCACGACAGTGAGACCCTGCCTCAAAACAAAGACATTTTTCTTAAGCCTTTCTGGATTAGACTGAATTTGTAGAAAAAAATGGCAGTCATCCGTACATTGATCCCATCCAGTAATATTTTCCTTATAATTCATATCTTCTTTAGCAAAATGTGTTTTATTCATACATATCTTGAGTATTCCTGTTAAATGTATACCTGGGTAATTTACATCTATCACATTTTGATTTGTGTGTGTGGTGAATAAGGAAACTAGTATTAAATAATTTTGCATATTTATCTTGAACTTTGTCACCTTACTGAACTCTCCCAGCAGTTTTTCAGTTTCTGGGATGTATTTTCTAGGTGGACTATCTTACACTTTGTGAATAACATTCAATCTCTCCATAAGATAAACTCTTTACATTCAGTCTCTTCCATTCCCAGTACTTCTATCATTTGCTAAGCCCCAGAGAACAATGTTGTAGAACTGTAGTAGTAGCTGACGTTCTTGTTTTAGGCCTTAATGAGAACAGAGGTGATGAATTCTGATATAATGCAAATGATTGCTTCTCACGCTCTGAACTGCATCCTAGTTATTTCATCAACCTCACAATAACCCATTTTACCCAACTGAAATATTTACCTCACCTATCACATTATGGCAAGATGTTGCCATGCTCCGATGTCTCATTACTGAAAATGATTCTGAAAGTTCTTTGCAGAGTACACATTAAGCTGTTTCCTTTACATCATCTCGCTTTTAAAAATCACTTTGAACTGTATCAAACACATCTCCAAGGTACTTTTTCTTTCAACCTATAATACATCCCCGTATACACAATATATTAATATGCTGTTGGATTTATTACATTTTAGTATGGACTTTGTATGTGAGAATGGTCTCTGGTTTTTCTGGGGTTTTGTTGTTGTTTTTGTGTAGTATTCTCTCCCAAGTTTGAGTAGTGGGGATAGAATACCTTTTTTTTTTTTTTTTTTGAGAGTCTTGCTGCAGCACCCAGGCTGGAGTGCAGTGGCACAATCTCGGCTCACTGCAACCTCCACTTCCCAGGTTCAAGCGATTCTCCTGCCTCAGCTTCCCAAGTAGCTGAAACTACAGGCGCGCGTCACCACAACTGGCTGAGTTTTCTATTTTTAGTAGAGACGGGGTTTTACCATATTGGCCAGGCTGGTCTCAAAACTCCTGATCTCAAGTGATCCACCCACCTTCGCCTCCCAAAGTGCTGGGATTACAGGCGTGAGTCTCCATGCCCCGCCAGCAGAGGTAATTTCTTTTATTATTTGTTTGAGATGGAGTCTCTCTCTCTCACCCAGGCTGGAGTGCAGTGGCACGATCTCAGCCCACTGCAACCTCCAACTCCCAGGTTTAAGCAATTCTCCTGCCTCAGCCTCCTGAGTAGCTGGGACTACAGGCGCATGCCACCACACCCAGCTAATTTTTGTATTTTTAGTAAAGACGGGGTTTCACCATGTTGGCCAGGCTGGTCTGAAACTCCTGACCTCAGGTAATCCACCCGCCTCGGCCTCCCAAAGTGCTGGCATTGCAGGTGTGAGCCACTGTGCCCGGCCCAGCAGAGGTACTTTCTGAATCACCTGTTTCATGGTTATTAATCTTTTAAGGGTATCTGCTTCATTTTAGGTAATTAAAATTTTTTAAATATTATTTCCAGAAAAGCATCCATTTCACTGGAATCATCACCCTATCAAGTTTTTCTAGAAATGGGATTTATGAGTGCAGTTATTTGCATATCCTTTTTAGAATAAAAGTCACGTTGCCTCTGCAAAAACAAGCACACACAGGCATCCCCTTTGGAAGTTAGATAAGAGGAGGAAAGTACCGAGAGCTTTCCAGGTCGGCTTAAAAATCACCTGGAAGATGTCACAGCTAGTCTGTCTTCATGCCCCCCATTTCTGTGAGGCTTTTACACCTTACTATCACAGTTGTATGTAGTATTCTCTAAAAAACAGGGACTCTGGCTATCGTGTTGAGAACAGACTGCAGCAGGGCAAGTGTAGAAGCAGGATAGAGTTAGAAGGCTAGTCCAGGTGAGAGCCACTGATGGCTTTGACTAAGGTGGTAGCAGTGGAAGTGATGAGAACTAAAAAGACTTTGAAAAGATCTTGACAGTAGAGCCAAGAGGATTTACATATGCAATGTACTTTTTTTTTTTTGAGATGGAGTCTTGTTCTTGTCACCCAGGCTGGAGTGCAATGGTGTGACCTCGGCTCACTGCAGCCTCCACCTCCTGGGTTCAAGCGATCCTCCTGCCTCAGCCTCCAGAGTAGCTGGGATTACAGGCACCTGCCACCACACCCGGCTAACTTTTGTATTTTTAGTAGAGACAGGGTTTCGCCATGTTGGCCAGGCTGGTCTTGAACTCCTGACCTCGTGATCCGCCCACCTCAGCCTCCCAAAGTGCTGGGATTACAGGCGTGAGCCACCGCATCTGGCCGTAATGTACTTTCATCAGAAACATTACAGGCACATTCTCAACTAGGTACATCTCTTGCTAAGAATCACTGCGCTGGCTTCAAGTTCTATGAAAATAAGGTCCCTTTACTTCCTATCTGTATATGCCCATTACACTCAGTACAGTGCTTTACAAATTTGCTGGTAATTCATGTGGATGTCTGAAATTAATAATAATAGAATTCTGGTTTCAAATCTTACATGAGATTAATTACAGTAAGTCTATATTTTAAGTCTTACTCCAAAATTTCTGGTAGAAGGTACCTACAAAACACATGGGGACATGTTAGATATAAAATTAATGTTTGATTTAGAATTTTTATTTGTGTTCCTCATGCTACAATACAACCTTCAAAGTCAGTGAAGTTTATAACATTAATATGCTTCCTCAAAACATCAACTTAGATAACCCATAGCCAGAGCTTCTAAACTTCTACAATGCAACTTCAACATTCACAAGAGCACAATATGCTTCAAATCCAATCTCAATGCAAATTTAAGAAAAGCAAAGCAAATTGTATCATCAGACTACCAAAACTCAGTAAGATTATGTAATTTAATATACCTGCTTCTCAACTCTCTAAATTTGTTTCTCAACACTGGGGAGAGTTTTTAAAGATATCAATGCCTGAATTCTACTCCAAGCCAATTAAATCGAAACAATTAAAATCAGAATCTCTGAGGGGCATCTTTTTTTTTTTTTTAAAGCTTCCCTAGCAACGTCAGCAAGAGTTGTAACTCACTGCTCAACAGAACCTCTTATGAAGCAAAAACATAAAGAAAAATAAGCTGGGCACAGTGGCTCATGCCTGTAATCCCAGCACTTTGGAAGGCAGAGGCAGGCGGATCACCTGAGGTTAGGAGTTCAAGACCAGCCTGGGCAACATGGTGAAACCCCATCTCTACTAAAAATAAAAAAATTAGCTGGGTATGGTGGCAAGTGCCTGTAATATCAGTTACATGGGAGGCTGAAGCACGAGAACCACTTGAACCAGGGAGGCAGAGGTTGCAGTAAGCCAAGATCGTGCCACTGTACTCTAGCCTAGGTGACAGAGTGAGCCTCCATCTCAAAAAAAGAAAAAAAAGGAAAAGTACACGAAGTATAGGGACATGGGGAATAAGTTAAAAATCAAAAGGACTCACTCATTGCTTTCTAACATCTTTTACTTCTTGACCTTTTGAAACATCCAAAAATTAGTAGTATTATTATAATCTGTGTCACAATCATAACAGTTAAGAAAAAACATAAAATGAAGGCCTAGAAAGATCTTTGTTACTCATCTAGAATTATTTGGTATAACAGTATTTTCCAATGGAGGAAGACTATTGGATTTCAGGCATAAAACAATGCAGAAAAAAATCTCAAGGCATCACAGGGAGAGGGAGATAACTTCTGACTCTGGTTTCCCATGTTTCAGGCCAGGAAGAGCAAGGGGAGAAAAATATTTGTCCACGGGAACAAGTAATCATGCTCTAAAGGACAATTTCATTCGAACCCATTCATTTCCTTTTCATGCAAAATTTCAAAGATAAAGCAACATAAAATATGGGGCCAAAGAAAAGGGAGAAGGTCTTCAAGGAGAATTTGTGCCTTTAAGTTTTTACTGGTACAACAGTCTTTCAGCCTGGAGGTACTCAAAGACGAATCATGAAAAAGAAAAAAAACTTTATTTCAAACAGGTTCAGTGATATATGTGTGTGCTACAGCAAAGGCTGGTTGTGGCAAAGTTTCATTTCAAACTGTATGATGTGGGCTGGGCAAGGTGGCTCACGCCTGTAATCCCAGCACTTTGTGAGGCCGAGGTGGGCTGATCACCCTGAGGTGAGGAGAGACCGGCCTGGCCAACATGCTGAAACCCTGTTTCCACTAATAATACAAAAATTAGCCAAGTGTGGTGGCGCACACCTGTAATCTCAGCTACTCAGGAGGCTGAGGCAGGAGAACCGCTTGAACCCGGGAGGCGGAGGTTGCAGATCACGCCACTGCACTCCAGCCTGGGTGACAGAGCCAGACTCAAAAACAAAACAAAATCAAACAAAAAAACAAAACTGCATGATGCATAATTTTGACATTATGTGGGAATGCTTAACTTCTGCCAAAATGTAGATTCAATCCAACATTATGCCAACTTTTATATTAATTGTAGTCCCTAAGTTTTCATAACCAAAAAAAAGAGAATAACCTTACAGTTACCTACTAAGGTAAGGTAACAAACTGTGAAATTAATTCCCCAATATTGCTTTGAAAATAAACCCCTTGGTTGTTAAGAGAAATTCCAACTTCCAACTCCATCCGAATGTATTATTTAACCGGTATTCTTCAGTCATCATCTACTGTTGGCTTGATTGTCACTCCTCTTCTGATCTGACCCCAACCAATTAAACTGCAAAATGAAAATAAAAGAAATCATAAATCTTACATCCATTTCACTCTCATTACCAATCATATGATAAATTTTACCTGCTTATCTTCTGAATTCAAATTTGTTCCCAAAGCCTGCTCCTCTATAAAGAAAGCCCACACTATATTCTTAGATTCTTTTTTATTCTTGTTTTTGTGTGTTTTTTTGAGACAGTCTCACTCTGTCACCCAGTCTGGAGTGCGGTGGTACGATCTCGGCTCACTGCAAGCTCTAGCTCCTGGGTTCAAACAATTCTCGTGCCTCAGCCTCCCGAGTAGCTGGGAATACAGGCATGCGCCACCATGCCCAGCTAATTTTTTGGTATTTTTAGTAGAGATGGGGTTTCGCTATGTTGGCCAGGCTGGTCTCGAACTCCTGGCCTCAAGTGATCCGCCCACCTCAGCCTCACCAAGTGCTGGGCTTACAGGCATGAGCCATCGTGCCCGGCCTGAAAGTTTATTGTTTAAATCTATTTCAAAATACACTGGAAGTCGTATGTCTGTAATAGCAAAAAAATATAATCACAAAAGAGAGTAAAATCAAAAGGGCATAAGTCACCACAAATAATTATTTACTTACGAGACAACGAAAATTTAACTTTCTAATAATTCAGATAAATCTCCTAGACAAGTGATGAGACCATCGTGGGCACAGTAACATGGAAGCCTTAATAAAGGAAACAGGGCTAGGTGGGGTGGCTCATGTCTGTAATCCCAACACTTTGAGAGGCTGAGGTGGGAGGATGGCTTGAGGCTAGGAGTTTGAGATTATGCTGGGAAACACAGTGAGACCAAGTGTCTACAAAAAACAAAAAAATTAGCTGGTCATGGTGGTGTGAGCCAATAGTCCTAGCTACTTAGACACTGAGGCTGCAGTGAGCTATGTTCATGCCACTAAATTCCAGCCTGGTCAACAGAGAGACCCTGCCTCTAAAAAATATAAAATAAATAATTAAAGAAGTAGATAGTGGGCAGGGGTGATGTGAATAATTATGGGGACAATCAGGGCACAAAACAGTCTAATTTAGAGGGTTTATATAAGACAATGCAGAAGGAAAGCTTAAATGGATTGAAGCAGGTTTCTACAAAAGTCCCAAATATCAAAAAGTAGTGAAAAGACTCTAGAAATTATTAAACACAGCATGATGAAAATGTTTTAAGAAGACTAATTTTGACCCAAGCTCTTAAGTAATAAAGAGGCAAACTAGGGGTCTTTCACACTAACTGTGAAGTGTAAAGTGATGGTATGGACTGTGATGAGGTGACAAGGAATGGAAAGCAAGGGGCAAACTCAATAACCTGGGAAAGAGCAAAAAGTCAGGAGCCAAAAATGTGTGTATGCTTCCTGGCTCTATGCTCTCAAAAGACCTAGAAGCAATAGCACCCTAAGAGAGCCATGAGCACACCTGAACACTCAGCTTTTTATTTATAAGAGAAATGGCCAGTTCTACAACTGGAACAGAAGGTACAAGATGAGTCTGGAAGATTTTGTGCCAGAAAATAAGGAAATGTTCCAAAAAAAGAAGAAAGAGGTCAGCCATGGTGGCTCACACCTGTAATCCCAGCACTTTGGGAGGCCAAGGAGGGCGGTGAGGTCCGGGGTTGGAGACCAGGCTGGCCAACGTGGTGAAACCCCGTCTCTACTGAAAATACAAAAATTAGCCGGGCGTGGTGGCACGTGCCTGTAGTCCCAGCTACTTGGGAGGCTGAGGCAGGAGAATCACTTGAACCTGGGAGGCAGAGGTTGCAGTGAGCTGAGATCATGCCACTGCACTCCACCCTGGCGACAGAGCGAGATTCCGTCTCAAAAAAAAAAAAAAAAAAAAAAAAAAAAAAAAAAAAAAAAAGAAGAAAAAAAATGATGAGTACATGTCAAAAGGACACAAGAGCCAGCCTGAAGGACCTCCACTGGCCAAACGTTGAACAATGCACATAAAAATAAAGACAGTGATGGATCATAACATGTTGAATAAAATAGGACTCCATGAGTCCATACTATAACTAGACAGGGAAATAAATAATGGCAAAGAAAGAATGCCAAATGATAAATGTGGGGTGGTAGAGTTGAGGGAGGATACTGCGACCTGTAGAGGTGCTATGATTTTGTAATCATTATAGTCAAGTTCGATTCAGGCAAGAATCATCAGTGGCTGCTATATCCAGGGGTGTGGGATTTGATAAGCAGCAGGCTATTTGTACTGGCTAAAAAGATCTCCCTACAGATTGCTTATTAGTTGCAAGGGTAGAGAGTAACTACACAGCAGAGAAGCTGGACAACATCTTGACTACACAGTCAAAACTAACCTTAACAAAGAGGAGCAGTCAAATACCATGTGCCTCTAGCTGTGATTCCTGAAAAGGAGACTTCACGGTGTATTTAAGAATATACAACCTGAATCTAATGTTAGGCTTCCAAAAGATAAGAAAAACCCAAATTGAGGAATATTCTATAAACTAGCTTGTATTCTTCAGAACTGCTAATATCAATTAAGACAAAGGCTGAAAAAGCTCCAGATTAAAGATCAAAGAGACATGAAATTAAATGCAAGATTCTAAACAGGAGGAACATTAAAGTACATTATTGGGACAAGTAATAAAACTCAAACATGCACTGTAGATTTCAGTATTTTGCCAATGTTAAATTTCTAAGTGGTTATATAGCCTACCCTCAAATGGTTCAGAAAAAAACTTACATATGTAAATAAATCTGTATGTGTGTTTGTCAATCTAGGAAAAAGCTACAGAGGAGTTTTCTGTAAAATTCTTACAATTTTTCTATTAAGTGTGAAATGATTTCCAAAGTCAATGACAATAGAAATACCGAACCCAAATTCATTCGGTTTTACATAGGTTGTGTCTAACAGGAAGAGAAGCCAATCACAGTATTTGGACTATAGTCAAGGTTGTAGTTTTTTTTGAGACGGAGTCTCACTCTGTTGCCCAGGCTGGAGTGCAGTGGCGCCATCTTGGCTCACTGCAAGCTCCAACTCCCAGGTTCACGCCATTCTCCTGCCTCAGCCTCCCAAGTAGCTGGGACTACAGGCGCCCGCCACCACGCCCGGCTAATTTTTTGTAATTTTTAGTAGAGACAGGGTTTCACTGTGTTAGCCAGGATGGTCTTGATCTCCTGACCTCATGATCCACCCGCCTTGGCCTCCCAAAGTGCTGGGATTACAGGTGTGAGCCACCACACCCGGCCGAAGTATAGTTTTCAAAGTCATCCAAATAAATAGCTGAGACTGAAAGCCACAGTAACTATTGTCCTCAAGGAAGAGTGTGTGCTTTTTTTTCTGTACAACAAGACTGTGTCTTTTTTTAATTAGACAGTGGCAAAGACTAACAAACTTACCGCCAGTGTTTTTCAACTCTTCGGCTAAGGGCAATTTTTTCTCCTACCTCTGTGCACACTGGATTGGTCAAAACAATTTTACCCAAATCGGCCTTGACAGCACTAACTCTCCCTCCTGTCGACAGGGATCCTATGTTCACCATGAGCACTTCATTCTTAGACAGCTTTTGAACCTAGAAAAATAAATTAGGGAAAAATAAACCCCAAAATCAAGAAAATGCTTTGCAAATGTAAATAAGAATTTACCAAATGCTATGGGAAATACGTTAATCATAAAAGAAAAAAAATTCTATAGAAATTTTATTGTAAAGGAATTTGAACTATACATAGTCTAAAGATAGCAAAAGGAAAGTTTATTTGGCACCCTCTGAATTTACACAAGATCCACCCTTAAAAAAATAGGGTAGTAACCATACCAGAGAACCTCTTAAAATTCTGAAGCAGTTACCTAGCACAAATGAGGTACAAAATTTCCCACAGAGGGGAGCAAGGAGGACTATGGCTATATAAGAGTTAATAATGGGCCAGGCGTGGTGGCACACGCCTGTAATCCCAGCACATTGGGAGGCCGAGAAGGGCAGATCACCTGAGGAGTGGGGGAAAAAAAACCATGATAGCTTATTTTCCTAAATCTTTGCCAACACTAGGTGTCAGCAATTTCCCATCTCTGCCAACCTAATCTGGGACATTTTTTAAAAATCATGAAGCTGGGCGCAGTGGATCACACCTGTAATCCCAGCAGTTTGGGAGGCTGGGATGGGCAGATTGCTTAAGCCCAGGAGTTGGAGATCAGCCTGGGTAACGCGACAAAACTCCGTCTCTACAAAAAAATACAAAATTAGCCAGGCGTGGTGATGTAGTCCCAGCAACTCAGGAGGTTAAGGTGGGAGGATGGCTTGAGTTGGGAGATCAAGGCTGCTGTGAGTCAAGATCGCACCACTGCACTCCAGCCTGGGCAACAGAGCAAGACTCTGTCTCAAAATAAACAACAAAAAAGTCATATGGATTTTAGGAATATCATGTCTTTGTCATAAATGGCTAATACTTTTCCCTGTTTTTTAAGTTTCTTTCTTAAACTGACTGCCATATAGTTCTCAATTTTGGCCGGACGCAGTGGCTCATGCCTGTAATCCCAGCACTTTGGGAGGCCGAGGTGGGCGGATCACTTGAGGTCAGGAGGTCAAGACCAGCCTGGCTAACATACAGTGAAACCCCATCTCTACTAAAAAATACAAAAATTAGCTGGGCATGCTGGTGCGTGCCTGTAGTCCCATATACTTGGGAAACCGAGGCAAGAGAATTGCTTGAACCCAGGAGGCAGAGGTTGCCATGAGCCGAGATTGCACCACTGCACTCCAACCTGGGCAACAGAGCAAGACTTCATCTCTTAAAAAAACAAACAGGCCGGGCGCGGTGGCTCACGCTTGTAATCCCAGCACTTTGGGAGGCCGAGGCGGGCGGATCACGAGGTCAGGAGATCAAGACCACGGTGAAACCCCGTCTCTACCAAAAATACAAAAAAATTAGCTGGGCATGGTGGCGGGCGCCTGTAGTCCCAGCTACTCCGAGAGGCTGAGGCAGGAGAATGGCATGAACCCGGGAGGCGGAGCTTGCAGTGAGCCGAGATTGTGCCACTGCACTCCAGCCTGGGCAACAGAGCGAGACTCTGTCTCAAAAAACAAACAAACAAACAAACAAAAAAACAAACAAACCCTCAATTTTGGGGAGGTCAAATTTATTTACCTTTTCTTTTTTCTTAATTTCTTTTTTTTTTTTTGAGATGGAGTCTCGCTCTGTCACCCAGGCTGGAGTGCAGTGGCGCGATCTCGGCTCACTGCAAGCTCCGCCTCCCGAGTTCACGCCATTCTCCTGCCTCAGCCTCCCGAGTAGCTGGGACTACAGGTGCCCGCCTCCATGCCCAGCTAACTTTTTGTATTTTTAGTAGAGACGGGGTTTCACCGTGTTAGCCAGGATGGTCTCGATCTCCTGACCTCGTGATCCGCCCGCCTCTGCCTCCCAAAGTGCTGGGATTACAGGCATGAGCCACCACGCCCGGCCTCTTTTTTCTTAATTTCATGTTAACTATAAAACAATAAAACTCAACACTGGTTTAACAGTCTCATTTGTCACTTTTTTAGAAATAGGAATTTTAAAAAGCATTTACCTTTGCTGCTTTCTTGTCTCCTTCAGTGCGTACACCTAGAAGCCGTCTAAGCAGGAAATAGGAAATTTCCAATTCTGTGAATATCTCAGGTAAAGCTCCGACTGCACCAAGTACTTGCCCCACCATTCTGTCAGCCCGGCACAAAGTGGGGTCAATTTTTGTTCCAACTCCTAACATAAAAATAAGATGTATACAGCTCAATTTTTTATTTCCTATAACACCTATAAAGTGAATTAGTTGGCCAGGTGCAGTGGCTCACACCTGTAATCCCAGCACTTTAGGAGGCCGACACGGGTGGATGCCTGAGCTCAGGAGTTAAAGACGAGCCTGGGCAACACGGTGAAACCCTGTCTCTATTAAAATACAAAAAATTAGCCAGGCATGGCGGCGTGCACCTGTAGTCCCAGCTACTCGGGAGGCTGAGGCAGGAGAATTGCTTGAACCCAGGAGGCAGAGGTTGTAGTGAGCCAAGATCGCACCACTGCACTCCAGCCTGGGTACAGAGTGAGACTCTGTCTCCAAAAAAAAAAAAAAAAAAAAAAAAAAAAAGTGAATTAGATACCCCAAAGCCATGTAAGCACAGCATACACCTACACACTTTCCTTTCAGATTTTTATTTTTATACTCATAGAAACGTACACTCGAGCTGACTGGGCAAATGAGAACAGAACGATTCTCTTGATTTAAATTCTAAACAAAGAGTTTAGGCCGGGCGCGGTGGCGCACGCTTGTAATCCCAGCACTTTGGGAGGCCGAGGCGGGCGGATCACGAGGTCAGGAGATCGAGACCACGGTGGAACCCCGTCTCTACTAAAAATACAAAAAATTAGCCGGGCGTGGTGGCGGGCGCCTGTAGTCCCAGCTACTCGGAGAGGCTGAGGCAGGAGAATGGCGTGAACCCGGGAGGAGGAGCTTGCAGTGAGCCGAGATTGCGCCACTGCACTCCAGCCTGGGCGACAGAGCGAGACTCCATCTCAAAAAAAAAAAAAAAAGAGTTTAGAAATCTGATTTTCTAGGAATGATGGCTTGGCTGAGAACTTAATGCAGGAGATGGTAAGTATTACTGATCCAGTCTTGAAAACAGTAAATTCTAAACAAAGGGCAAATAGAGATAATAAGTGAACTCAAAATGAGTCTGAATATCCTTAACAAAGACTTAAAGAATACAAAATTCAAAATGAGTAGTTTGCAGAATATTTGCATGCCATTTTCTCCCCTGAAAGACTGACTGAAAAGACAGTTAAAGACTACATATGGGCTAGGCGCAGTGGCTCACGCCTATAATCCCAGCAGTTGGGGAGGCCCAAGTTGGAGGATTACCTAAGGTCAGGAGTTCAAGATCAGCCTAGCCAACATGGCAAAACCCAATCTCTACCAAAAATACAAAAAATAGCTGGGCGTGGTGGCAGACATCTGTAATCCCAGCTACTCGAGAGGCTAACGCAGCAGAATCACTTGAACCTGGGAGGCAGAGGTTGCAGTGAGCTGAGATTGTGCCACTGCACTCCAGCCTGGGCGACAGAGTGAGACTCTCAAAAAAAAAAAAACCACAAACTACATATGATTCCTGGGATCTACTTCAAAATATTCTAGCTGTGTCTTGAGGGGAGCAGGGAAAAGAAGATATATAGATGGAGCAAGATTGACTGGGAAAACTTTTTTTTGCTGCTGTTGTTGAGACACAGTCTCTCTCTGTCGCCCAGGCTGGAGTGCAGTGATGTGATCTCGGCTCACTGCGATCTGGGATTACAGGCATGTGCCACCACGCCTGACTAAATTTTTCTTTTTTTTGTTATTTTTAGTAGAGACAAGGTTTCTCGAACTCCTGACCTCAGGTGATCCGTCCACCTCAGCCTCCTGAAGTGCTGGGAATACAGACATGAGCCACCGTGCCCAGCCAAGATTGGTAAAACATTAATAATTGCTGAAGCTGAATGATGGCTCTATGGGGGTTATCATTACAGTATTCTCTTCTATGTTTAAAGAGTTCCTTAGGCCAAGTGTGGTGGCTCACGCCTGTAATCCCAGTATTTTGGGAGGCCAAGGAGAGCAGATCACTTAAGACCAGAATTTTGAGACCAGCCTGGCCAACATGGCAAAACCCCGTCTCTACTAAAAATACAAAAATTAGCTGGCTGTGGTGGTATGTGCCTGTAGTTCCAGCTACTCGGGAGGCTGAGGCAGGAGAATTAATTGAACCCAGGAGGCAGAGGTTGCAGCAAGCCGAGATAATACCACTGCACTCCAGCCTGGGTGGCAGAATGAGACTCTGCCTCAAAAAAAACAAAGAAATTTAAAAAGTTCCTTAAGTTAAATTTTTAAAAAGTTTCCAGATTTCCCTTGTTTACCACACGCATGCACACAAAGGATAAAATGACAGATGGAACTACAGGCACACACCACCAAACCCAGCTAATTTTACTATTTTATTGGAGAAACGGCATCTCACGGTTTCCTAGGCTGGTCTCAAACTCCTGGTCTCAAGCAATCTTCCCACCTCGGCTTCCCAAAGCACTGGAATTATGAGCATGAGCCACCACGCCCAACCTGGTAAACTCATTTTTTCTTTTCTTTTCTTCTTGTTTTTTTTTTTTTTTTTTTTTTTTTTTTTTTTTTTGAGACAGAGTGTCACTCTGTCACCCAGGCTGGAGTGCACTGGTGTGATCTTGGCTCACCCTCCGCGTCCAGGGTTCAAGCAATTCTCATGCCTCAGCCTCCTGAGTAGCCGGGATTACAGGCGTGGGCCACCACACCCAGCTAACTTTTGTATTTTTAGTAGAGATGGGGTTTTACCATGTTGCCCAGGCTGGTCTCAAACTCCTGAGCTCAAGCGATCCACCCACCTCAGCCTCCCAAATTGCTGGGATCACAGGCATGAGACACTGTGCCCAGCCAACCTGGTAAACTCTTTTTCGTTTTTTTTGTTTTCTTTTATTTCCTTTTTAAAATTTTCAACCAGAGACACAACTTATTTGGTGAAGAATAAACTCTTTACCAAACATTTTCTTCTTTAAAGGTACAACACCCCTTCTAATTCTCACTGAATCTTTCATTTTTCTGGGTATTGAGTAATACACTAAGTTGTAAGGGACTAGAAAAGTTTTTAAATCACTTCAGTAATTGCTACACAAATTTATTTTCTTTTATTTCTACCTCATTGGAAATACGATCTGACATCATCCGACTGACATTTGTAGGTAATTTTCCACCTGCAAAATATACATAAAAGCAACCATGGTTGGGCAAGGTGGTTCACACCTGTAATCCTAGCACTTTGAAAGGCCGAGGCAGGGGGACTGCCCGAGCTCAGGAGTTCGAGACCAGCCTGGGCAACACGGTGAAACCCCATCTCTACCAAAATACAAAAATCTTAGCTGGGCCTGGCAGCATGTACCTGTAGTCCCAGCTACTCGGGAGGCTGAGGCAGAAGAATTGCTTGAACCTGGGAGGCAGAGGTTGCAGTGAGCCAAGATTGCACCACTGCACTCCAGCCTGGAGGACACAGCGAGACTCCATCTCCCAAAAAAAAAAAACACAAAAAAACAAAGGCAACCATCATCTAGCACAAAAATCGTGTTAACGAAAACATTAAGTGTAGGTAAATATCTCACATAAGTCATCAAACTTATTTTTTTATATTGCTAAAAAGGACTCCCTCTATATTTGACCAAAATATATCCTTTGTGTTTAAAAATAATTTTTACAAACCTATGAAACCATCTTATAACCTAAAACAAGAGCTTAACCACGATTGTTCCCCCACTCCACTCTATTATTAAAATACCCAATTAAAAATCTGTAATATGTCCCTTTTGGTAATCCATCCCCCATGAAAAGTACCACAAATAGCCACAAATTAAAAGAGATGAGAAAAAAATCCTTACCAATAAGACCACCTGGAGCAGCATATTGCAGATCATTATGCTCCGCAAAAAGTGATACAATTTTGGAAAAGATTGGTTTACACATGAGTTTTCCTTCACTATCTTTGGAAACAATACCAGGTCTTACTTCTATCTCCTGGCCCACCTGTAAACATATAATTAGTAATTAGAATTACTGTGTTACGCAAAATTATCATTTACCTATCAAAAGTTCCAACAGGGACTGGGTGCGGTGGCTCACGTGTGTAATCCTAGCATTTTGGGAGGCCAAGGGGGATAGATCACCTGAGGTCAGGAGTTTGAGACCAGCCCAGCCAACATAGTGAAACCCTGTCTCTACTAAAAACACAAAAATTAGCCAGGTGTGGTGGCACGCGCCTGTAATCCCTGCTACTCAGGAGGCTGCGGCAGAATTGCTAGAACCTGGGAGGCAGAGGTTGCAGTGAACCGAGGTCACACCACTGCACTCCAGCCTGGGTGACAGAGACTCCGTCTCTAAAATAAAATAAAATAATAATAAAGTTCCAACAGGAAGACCATAAAACTGAAAAGGCAATCATTCTTGTATTTCAAAGATCATTATTCTTTAAAAAAAAAAAAAAAAAAAAAAAGATATGAATGAGACTGTCAAAACCAGAACCATCCAACTGTTGCTAACTACCCACCACACAAGTCTATTACCACATCAAATGTGCTCCATACTTACAAGTCTATAAATTTTCAAGTCAGACACATTCAAAAGACATAACAGAAAACAAAGAAATACAGCTGGGCGTAGTGGCTCATGCCTGTAATCCCAGCACTTTGGAAGGCTGAGGCAGGCAGATCACCTGAGGTCAGGAGGTAAGAGACCAGCCTGGCCAATATGGAGAAACCCCGTCTCTACCAAAAAAATTAGCCGGGCGAGGTTGCGGGTGCCTGTAGTCCTAAGCAAGTCGGGAGGCTGTGGCAGGAGAATCATCACCTGAACCCAGGAGGTGGAGGTTGCAGTGAGTCAAGATCATGCCACTGCACTCAAAAAAACAAAACAAAACAAAACAAAAAACTATTATCAGGGCATGTAAATTAGTACAGCTACCATGGAGAACAGTATGGAGGTTCCTCGAAAACCTGAAAACAGAGCTACCATATGATCCATCAATTTCACTAGTGGGTATAATACATTCAACAGAAAGGGAAGCAATATATCAAAGAGGTATCTGCACTCCCATGTTTATTGCAGCACAGTTCACAATAGCCAAATATGGAATCAACCCAAGTGCCCATGAACAGATGAATGGATAAAGAAAATGCGGGCGAAGTGGCTCACGCCTGTAATCCCAACACTTTGGGAGGCCGGGCAGGTGGATCACTTGAGGTAAGGAGTTCAAGACCAGCCTGGCCAACATGGTGAAACCCCATCTTTACTACAAACACAAAAATTAGCTGGGCATGGTGGCGGGCGCGTGTAATCCCAGCTACTTGGGAGGCTGGGGCAGGGAGAATCGCTTGAACCTGGGAGGTGAAGGTTGCAGTGAGCCAAGATCACTCCAGCTTGGGCGAAAGAGCAAGACTCCGCCTCAAAAAAAAAAAAAAAAAAAAGAAAAGAAAAGAAATGGCAGCGCATATATACAATGGAGTATTATGCAGCCATAAAAAAAATTCTGCCATTTGCAGCAACACATCTAGAATTGGAGGCCATTTTGTTAAGTAAAATAAGCCAGGCACAAAAAGACAAATATCACACATTCTCACTCATCTGTATATGTGGGAGCTAAAAAGGTGGATCTCATGAAGGTAGATTGTGGATTCAGAGGTCTAGAAGGGTGGGAGAAGTGAAGTTTGAAGAGAGAAAAAAAAAAGTATAAAAAAAGAGAACTCTGTATCAAATACCAGAAACCATGGAAAAAATTTTACTTTTCAATTTGGATTGTCCATACTTTTTTTCCTGATTAAGACAAGGATAAAACAAACAAACAAAACAACAACAAAAAAAACCCCAAATCACAACAACCAAAACCCATTTTACCTTTAATACTCCTTTTAGGATACTACCACCAGCTACACCTCCCTTAAGGTCATCAACTTCACAGCCAGGTTTGTTGACATCAAAAGATCTAATAACTAAAATAAAACAAATTAAAGTCAGTTCTGTTAATTTTAACTTTAGTAGGAGAAATATTATTTTCCATGTTAATGTTTCTAAAATAGTGGCCATTTGAGATTTATACCAAAGGGGTGCCTTTTTAACAAAATCTATTATTATTCCAATGCTTATGCAGTCTTATAATGGAAAAAATGAAAGTAACTTAAGTTTATTAACAAGTGGCATATATGGTATACCAGTATTATAGAGCATCCTGCAGCTATTAATAATGTTAGAGCTATATGTAATGATCTGGAAGGATGACCCTAATATACTGTTAAGAAAAGTTATAAAAATTACACACATAATATAATCCCACTTCCATAAAGAAAAATAAAATAATCAATGTCTGTATATGGATTTTTTTTCCCCCTCTATCATAGAGGCTGGAGTGCAGTGGCACAATCATAGCTCACTGCAGCCTCAAATTCCTGGGCTCAATCTTCCTGCCTCAGCCTGCCAAGTAGCTCGGACTACAGGTACACACCACTGCACTCAGCTGTAATATTTTATTTTTTGTAGAAATGGGGTCTTCCAGGCCGGGCGCGGTGGCTCACGCTTGTAATCCCAGCACTTTGGGAAGCTGAGGCGGGCGGATCATGAGGTCAGGAGATCGAGACCACGGTGAAACCCCATCTCTACTAAAAAACACAAAAAATTAGCAGGGCGTGGTGGCGGGTGCCTGTAGTCCCAGCTACTCGGAGAGGCTGAGGCAGGAGAATGGCGTGAACCCGGGAGGCGGAGCTTGCAGTGAGCCGAGATTGCACCACTGCACTCCAGCCTGGGCGACAGAGCGAGACTCCATCTCAAAAAAAAAAAAAAAAAAAAAAAAAAAAGAAATGGGGTCTTCCTTTGATGCCCAAGATGGTCCTGAACTCCTAGCCTCAAGCAATCCTCCCACCTCAGCATCAGTCTCCCAAAGTGCTGGGATTACAGGTGAAGGCCACCATGCCCAGCCTGTGTATATGTTTATACATGATGATACGAACAAAGAGAAAAGTGTGGGAATAATGGACACCAAATGTTAACTTTGCTGACTTTAGAGCTAAGGAACTAGAACTTGAAGACAGAGAGATTATGGACATTTTCTTTATATACCTCTATAACTCCTGTGAACAATTCAGCTTTATAACTACAAAACACTAGGACTATATGACCTGCACTTTGGAGAATATTTCCTACTAAACACCAGAAGCCCGGATGAAGGCCCAGAGGAGCTCAAATGTCTGTTTCAAGAAGGCTTCTACATCCCTGTGTAGGAACCACAAGCCTAGGTGATCAAATTATACCAGTATCAGTTCTTCGTTAATTGAACAACAAAATCATCTGCAAATGTTTTAGTCAGGAAGTTCTAACACCCTAAAACATTATGATTCCATAGAGAATACTGTATTACTCCATCTTGATCATGTACCATATATTGAGCACAGAAAGGTTAACAGTTGTTTTTGTTTTTTTTTTTGAGACGCAGTTTCACTCTTGTTGCCCAGGCTGGAGTACAATGGCGCGATCTCAGCTCATTGCAACCTCCGCTTCCCGGGTTCACGCCATTCTCCTGCCTCAGCCTCCAGCGTAGCTGGGATTACTGGGGCCCGCCACCATGCCCAGTTAATTTTTTATACGTTTAGTAAAGACAGGGTTTCACCATATTGGTCAGGCTGGTCTCAAACTCCTGACCTCAGGTGATCCACCCACCTCGGCCTCCCAAAGTATTGGGATTATAGGCGTGAGCCACCGCACCCAGCCTAGGTTAACAGTTCTTATTGTGTTCAGGACTCTGTCCCTCATTCAGTAATACAATCTAGCACTGCCAATACAATCTCAGAATTGATTTCAAAAAAATTGTATGAATTATCACCTCTGCAGAAAGAGGAAACATTAATAAACATCCTTGAAGAGGAATCACCAATGTGGAAAAGATCAGATTAAGAGTTAAAGGCAAATCCTATCACTTACCAATAAGCCGGGGCTCTGAAGTAAAGTCTCTTGGGGGTACTGGAATTTTCTTTACTATGTACTCACAAACAACTTCAATATTGTATTTCAGCTGAGCTGAAATTGGAATAATGGGAGCTCCCTCTGCTACTGTACCTATATAACAAAATTCAGAAAGATCAAAATTCAGTTTTATAAAATTTATTCTATGTATCTGTTACATAAAACAATTAAGATTACTATAATAAAATAGATGTCTAAACCCCATATAAATGTCAGCAACAAGTGGAAAGTGGATAATTCTGTTTAGCAAGATGGCAATATTCTGTTTGCTTTTACTCCTGAAAATGAATACTAATCCCTGTAAGGGAAAATTTGTTACATTATATTAGTAGACATACTTAATATTAGTACAATGATAAACTTGTTTAAATAAAGAAAATACTAACACACCTGTGAAAGAGCACTCTACTAGCTGAAAAGATTTCTAACAACATGTAATTAATCTCCCAATAAATGTCAAGATAAAATTACAGACTCCGCTAATCAAAGACTGCTGGCACATATAATTTTAATTTTTTTTTTTGGGATAGGGTCTAGCTCTGTTGCCCAGGCTAGACTGCAGTGGCATAATCACAGCTTGTTGCAACCTCCATTTCCCAGGCTCAAGCGATCCTCCACTTCAGCCTCCTACATAGTAGCTGGGACCACACGTGTGTGCCACCAAGCCCAGCTAATTTTTTGTATCGACAGAGTTTTACCATGTGGCCCAGGCTGGTCTTGAACCCCTGGACTCAAGCGATCCACCCGCCTCGCCTCCTAAAGTCTTGGTATTACAAGTGTGAGCTACCACGCCCAACCATATATATTTGCTATGTATTAATTAAATGTCAAACAAGCTAGTCAAAGAAATAGACCAAACACAACTAGACTTTAATCAAAATCACTTATTACTTTTCGTGATGACAGAACTGAGTTCATAAGAAATTAACCTTTCTAACAAGAAAAACAAGACTGAGAGAGAAAATGTCAACAACAAGATATATCATGTCTCCTCTGAAATGAAAAACATTATGCTATTAGAGAAGGGACACTCTAGAGATATATTATTTATTTATTTGAGACGGAGTTTCGCTCTTGTTGCCCAGGCTGGAGGGCAATGGCATGATCTCGGCTCACCGCAACCTCCGCCCCCCAAGTTCAAGCCGTTCTCCTGCCTCAGCCTCCCAAGCAGCTGGGATTACAGGCATGTGCCACCACACCCTGCTAATTTTGCATTTTTAGTAGAGACGGGATTTCTCCATGTTGGTCAGGCTGGTCTCAAACTCCCGACCTCAGATTATCCACCTGCCTCGGCCTCCCAAAGTGCTGGGATTACAGGCGTGAGCCACCGTGCCCGGCCGACACTCTAGAGGTTAAATAATCACTGTCACTTCCAAATCTGAAAGCTGTTCAGTAACAAATACAGTAAGACAAGGTTTTTAAAAATTATTTTATTCATTTTACTATCACTGAGATTTTTTTTAATCTGATTAAGTTTCCAGAAAACAACCCCTGTTCTAACTTGCTGCCAGCAAAAATATACTTTAGTATATTAAATTCAGAATCACAGATTTCATTAGTTATATCAGGTTGCTAACAAGCAGTAGGTAGGGCAATAAGGCTTAAGACTCATAAGTTTACCTTGTTTTAGATAATATATTAAAAGTTAATTTAACGTCTGCTATCGAGAGTAAATGCCTCTCAAAGTGATTCATAGATTTATTACATATTATGGCTTCTTACCTTGGACAAATGCAAGGATCTGCTCGTATTGTTCTTTAGCCTGACTTTCTTTTACCAAATCAATTTTATTTTGTAGAATCAAAATATGCTTCAGTTTCATGATCTCTATAGCAGCCAGGTGTTCAGATGTCTGAGGCTGAGGGCAAGATTCATTACCAGCTAGTTGATGAAGAATAAAAAAGATGCATATAAGAATAGCTGGAAATATCCAGAATAGGCAGGCAAATCCATAAAGAGAGAAAGCAGATTATTGGTTGCAAGGGGCTGGGGGAGGAAAACATGTGGACTGACGCTTCATGGGCATAGGGTTTCCTTTTGCGGTGATACAAAAGTTCTGATGCAAAAGTTCTGGAACTAGATCGTGGTGAAACAACAACCACTATGTTGTACAAAATTGTCAGTGTACTTAATGCCACTAAATTGTACACTTTAAATACATAAAATGGTACATTTTATGAGTCTCTTTTGCCACCCACTACCCCCTCCCCACCAAAAAAGTTGGCATCTAATAAAGGAGACTTCTGAATGTTCTAACCCTAATCAAGGAAGATACTATTGTCAGGTATCCACCTTTTGGCCCTGCTTCATCCTCTGTTGCCTGCATTCACTGGAACCTCCCAATTGTCTGGCTCCCAATCCTGGTCCTAAGCAAGAAGCCTAAAATCAGTAAGTTTGCCTTTCCTTAGGGTCTGCACTCAGCTTTTGCTCAGGTATGAGGTAAAGTCCTCTAACTCTCTCCAGTCTTAGAAATGTTCTGGCCCAGCCAAGCTCCTGAGAAGTAGAGAGTAATTAAAAAGGAAAAGCACTTAATACTATGAATTTTTACTAATATCAGAGGCTACTATTCAACCGAGGGAGGGAAGAACGCTAATGTGAAGATAACCAACAGTGTATTATAAAATAGGCATGTTTTGTTGAGCACTCTAATGATCAACCTCCTCAAGTCGTGATGTTCAAGTGTCCTGACTATACCGACATAGCATGCTTTAAAAAAAAAAAAAAAAAAAAAAAAAAAAAGTTTTTTTTTTTTTTTTTTTTTGAGACTGAGTCTTACTCTGTCTCTGTCACCCAGGCTGGAGTGCAGTGGCGTCACCTCGGCTCACTGCAACCTCCGCCTCCCAGGTTCAATCAATTCTCCTGCCTCGGCCTCCTGAGTAGCTATGATTACAGGTGTGCCCCACCACGCCCGGCTAATTTTCGTATTTTTAATAGAGGCAGGGTTTCACCGTGTTGGCCAGACTGGTCTCTAACTCCTGACACCCCAAGTGATCCACCTGCCTTGGCCTCCCAAAGTGCAGGGATTACAGGTGTGAGCCACCGCACCCAGCTTTTTTTTTTTTTTTTTAAGACTGAGTCTCCTTCTGTCGCCCAGGCTGGAGTGCAATGGCTCAATCTCGGCTCACTGCAACCTCTGCCTCCTGGGTTCAAGAGATTCTTGTGCCTCAGCCTCCCAACTAGCTGGGATTACAGGCATGCGCCACCAAGCCTGGTTAATTTTTTGTAGTTTTAGTAGAGACAGGGTTTCGCCCTGTTGGCCAGGCTGGTCTTGAACTCCTGACCTCAAGTGATCCGCCTGCCTCGGCCTCCCAAAGTGCTGGGATTACAGGCATGAGCCACCATGTCCAGTCGCTTTTTTTTTTTTTTTTTTTTTTTGAGATGCAGTTTTGCTCTTTTTGCCCAGACTGGAGTGCAATGGCGCAATCTTGGCTCACCGCAACCTCTGCCTCCCGGGTTCAAGAGATTCTCCTGAGTAGATGGGATTACAGGCATGCGCCACCACGCCAGGCTAATTTTGTATTTTTAGTAGAGAGGGGGGTTTCTCCATGTTGCTCAGGCTGGTCTCAAACTCCTGACCTCAGGTGATCTGCCGACCTCAGCCTCCCAAAGTGCTGGGATTACAGGCGTGAGCCACCGCACCAGGAGCTTTTAAAAAATTTTATCCCATAGTAATGAAATCTCTCAACAGCTAACATAAGAAACAAAGCATACGCTACCCTTCAAAACTCCACTTATTCCTAGACTTCAGCACGTATTATGAATGGTATTTGTACCTTAAAATACTTCCACAGTAGACAGTTCAGACATATACACACACACAAACCATAACACAAATAGTTTTACACACACATTTAAAACTAAATAAATCACCTCATGTGATTTAAATGAGAAAAATGGACTATTGACTTTTTTTCTTTTTCTCAAATGCTACCACAAGAATTCTCACAAGCTATCAGCCCCAAGTCTATCTTTTTGAATATTTTGTGATAGCTGGTAGGTAGGAAAGTCATCCTGGATGACATGTTAGTTCCCATTCATGTCACCCTTAGGTAATAGATATGGTCCTTACAGGCGTTAGTTCCCCTTTAAATATTTCATCTTGGATTTGTTCCACATTGATTTGTCCAAACCAATTGTGAGGTATTTACCTATCAACAGAAGAGCTGCATCCATCACTGCTGCACCGTTCAGCATAGTAGCCATCAAAATATCGTGGCCAGGACAGTCAACAAAGGAAACATGTCTAACAATTGAGAAATAACAATCAGCCTTAACATCAATCACTACTTAAACATGCTAGTTACAGATTTTTTAAAGTTAAATCAACTTAGGAAATAATCTTATTGCTATAAAATGGTTACAGGGCTTGGCGTTTCTAGAACTTGGAAATAAGTTCACCAGCTGATGAAAACCACTGCAGCTTACAAAGCAAATTAAATTAGTTATGTGCAGAAAGGAAGATAAACTCCAAAATCCAATGAAAATATGGTATAGAATAATGGTGGAGAGTATATACTGAGAATGTCATTGATTTGAAAGCTAAAACTTATAATGACTTATAAAAACCACGTTAACAGAATGAGAATTTGAAAAAACGATTTTCTGGCTGGGTGCAACAGCTCACACCTGTAATCCCAGCACTTTGGGAGGCCGAGGCAGGTGGATCACCTGAGGTCAGGAGTTTGAGACCAGCCTGACCAACGTGGTGAAATCCGGTCTCTACTAAAAATACAAAATTAGCCACGTGTAGCTGGTGCATGCCTGTAATCCCAGCTACTTGGGAGGGTGAGGCAGGAGAATCGCTTGAACCCAGGAGGTGGAGGTTGCAATGCGCCAAGATAGCACCATTGCACTCCAGCCTGGGCAACAAGAGTGAAACTCCATCTCAAAAAAAAAAAAAAAAAAAAAAAGAAAAAAAACACAATTTTCCAAAAATACCTCTAGCACCTTGAAAAACTAGAATTGCCCATTTGAAGCAGAGATGGCAGCACTTTTAACAAAACTATGGTATTCATTCAGAGTCACAATTGGTTTTTTTAATCGTATGCTCATTGTCATGATCTAAAACAGAGGTCAGCCCTTAGGCCAAATCTGGCCCACCACCATACCTATTTACACACGTATTGTCTATATTTGCTTCTGTAATGGAAGAACAGAAGCAACAGAAACTCTATGGCTTGCAAAGCTGAAAATATTTACTATCTAGCCCTTTGTGGAAAAAGTTTGCTGATCCCCTATTAAGGGCCAGGACTACAGTGAGACAAGTTCAAAATTTAAGAGACTGCCAAAAAACTCAGTAATCAAGGAAAATGGCCGGGCATGGAGGCTCATGCCTGTGATCCCAGCACTCTGGGAGGCCGAGGCAGACGGATCATAAGGTCAAGAGATCGAGACCATCCTAGCCAACATGGTAAAACCCTGCCTCTACCACTGCACTCCAGCCTGGCAACACAACAAGACTCTGTCTCAAAAATAAATAAATAAATAAAAATAAAAACTAGCTGGGCAAGGGGGCTCACACCTGTAATCCTAGCTACTCAGGAGGCTGAGGCAGGAGAATTGCTTGAACCCAGAATGTGGAGGTTGCAGTGAACCAAGATCGCACCACTGCACTCCAACCTGGGCAACAGAGAGAGACTGTCTCAAAAAAAAAAGAGAGAAAAGAAAAAGAAAGAAAAATATATGCATTCAGTATTTTTAAAAAGTCAAAATTAATGCAAACAATCAATCATAAACAAAATACAATGCCATGCTGAGCCAAAGCAAAAGGGGAAAAAAATTCAGTAATACTGAGTCTGCCTTTATTTAAAATTCTGATATTCTGTTTATCACATTTTTTGCATTAATTTCAAAAAAATACTGCATTAAAATATTTATCCTAATTACTGAGTTTTCTGGCATACCTGCCACCGCCAGGCCCACTTACATTTTGGGCTTGAGGTGAAAGCCTCACTTGTCTCTCCCTGGTCCCAGCCCTGCCCCAATCTAAACATTCCTTGTAGGGCATCTCCAATCCCCATAAACATCACTAGACAGATGTCAGTATCCTGATAAAAAAAAAAAACAGGTATGCAATCATACTCAGAAAATAGATGGGGAACAAGTTCAAGTGTTTTAGAGAAATAATTAGAAATGGCTCTGTTCCTCTCCTATTTAATATACAGAAACAGCGCTGCTTAAAAGAAATTCAGGAAGCCTAGAAAAAGAATTCCTTCAATCTAATGAGTTGTTTTTCTATTTTGTTTAAGTGACTCTTTTAGTTTGGAGAAATTACATGTAAGTATTTTAACTTAGGTTTAGATGCTTGACTTTTCAGATTTGCCATAAAAACATAAAACAACAGAAAAACAACAAAACCATTTAGCAATTAGGTTCATTGTTTAACATCACAATATTTCAAAAAGCACAAAACAAGACAATAAAATATAAAGTGTAGTGTTTTTAGCAAAAGAGAGGTCACCTGACTAATTTGAAGTTCCCTTTGGTCCCCGGAATGTCTGTAGGAAACTCATCAGGTGTACTGCTCCCACAAGATCTATAACATTCTGGCCGAGGGCAACTTGGGTCATCAAGCTTATAAATCTAAAATTTCAATTAAAAAAAGATTTTGATTTGTTATCTGCACAACAATTATAGTTTCTCGTTCCACAGTACACAGCTTACCTTAGCATTAGCATATCCAAGCTTGATTGTAATATTTCTTTCTAGTTCATTTTTGAACCTGACAGTATGAACTCCAGAAATAGCTTTGACGACTGTGGATTTCCCATGAGCTACATGACCAATTGTACCTACGGACAAAGTTCAAAAAATTAATTCATGTGTATTTAATTAAACACCAAATATTTTTTCAAATAGTGTTAAGAGTAGAAAACCCAAAGCCAGCTGGACACGGTGGCTCACGCCAGTAATCCCAGCACTTTGGGAGGCCAAGGTGGGTGGATCACAAGGTCAAGAGAGCGAGACCATCCTGGCCAAGATGGTGAAACCCCATCTCTACTAAAAATACAAAAATTAGCTGGGCGTGGTGGCACGTGCCTGTAGTCCCAGCTACTGGGGAGGCTGAGGCAGGAGAATCACTTGAACCCAGGAGGTGGAGGCTGCAGTGAGCCAAGATCGCGCCACTGCACTCCAGCCTGGCAACAGAACGAGACTCCGTCGCAAATAAATAAATAAATAAATAAATAAAATAAAGCCAAAGCCATAACTTGCTGTAAATATCAACATAAAATCAACACTGACTTCAACTTTTCCTCCTCCATACCCCTTCCTACTAGAAACGTGTTCTCATATAGGACTTAAGAGAAACTTCCATGTAACTAACAGCTTTACTTAAAAAACATACTCTGGGACAGACAGGGTCTCCTGCTGCTGCCCAGGCTGGAATGCAATGCCCTGATCACAGCTCACTGCAATCTCAACCACCTGGGCTCGAGCAATCCTCCCACCTCGGCCTCCTTAGTAGCTGGGACTGCAGGCATGCACCACCACACACAGCTAACTTTTTGTATTTTTTGTAGAGATGGGGTTTGGCCACGTTGCCCAGGCTGGTCTCCAACTCCTGGGCTCAAGCAATCCATCTGCCTTGGCCTCCCAAAGGGCTGGAATTACAAGCATAAGCCACTGCACCCGGCCAGAACTTTATAAGGAACCTTCCAGCATTTCCAGATTAAAGTAAACAGGTATGATGGGCCCTGACACAACAAAAAGGGATCTGTGAACAAACAAGGAAACAACCCAAGTTTAATTGTAACTTGTTCCGTTGATCAAATTATTGGGTCAATACATGCACAGTAATTCGCTTTAACTGGTATAGTCTTAGCATAGGTTGTTCGGAAGTTAGGTTGTGCTCCAAGGTCACCTCAACCAAAATTTTTAATGCAGGGGCAGTAGTTTAAGGCCTGTAGGCTTATTTGGGCTTTGTTTGCATTAATAAATTAAAGCTCCAGACTGTAATACTGTAACTTTAATAGCCTCATGGTGGAGTCTTACTTTTTAACTAGGTTAAAAACGAGTCTTACTTTTTAACTGTGCTGTTTGTATAAACTCAAAATGTCCAAAATTTACACTCAGTCAACGTAACTTCTCTAAAGTTCTAGGTGCCAATTAAGAAAAAAACACCCTCTACTTAATCACAGCTTGTATATCAAATAAAACTTTCATAAATTCTGCCCCTGAAATAATCCTGTGTGGCAAGTACAGCCACATTTTTCACCTCTTCCTTAAACTTCTGCTACGTATGACTATATACTGCCTTATGCTATTAAACTTTTCTTACGTCTCCATTTTTTCTTCTTACCAAGTCTGTAAGCTAGACATGGGCAGCATTCTTTGTGCTCCCCCCCAACCGCAAATCTAGCAGATGCTTTATTCACAAGGACTCAATATCTATTTCTTGAATATCTAAATCCTCATATTATTCAAGTAATCACACAAAAAGTGAGGTTAAAATTAATTGTTGGAAATCAAGAAGGTTAGGTCTCTTAAGTCACTCTTACCTATGTTAATTGTGGCTTGTCTGCTGATAACTTCGTGTGAAAGTGGCGTCAACTTGGTAACATCCTGCAATGAAATATATTTTAAAACTCTGCACGTAAAACAAATGAGAACTTTTCCTTTGACTTTACGTTTGCTGTCTACATCTTGCCACCATCTGCACAGCTTTCTACTACTTCTAAAGCTCCTTTCCCCTATCAGTAAATTTGTACTCCTATGGCTGGGAAGCTATAAGAGCCCTTCATCATTACACAACAGACTACACCTCCACTCAACTATTAGGGGGTATCTGGAGGTCAGAGGTCCCCCCAATCTTGGGAACATTAGCACTAAAAGTAATGCAGACGGGACAGCCCCTTCCCAGACGTTCAGAGGCTGAAACCATGACATCAAGACTTTCCAGCCGAACCCTCCAGAAGCTAGAAGTCCCACGACCGTACACCCCTGCGCCCAGATCGTGGACTGGCCTGGGTACAGGCGGCGCGAGCATGGCTTAGGGCGCCCAGTTCCAGGTCTCCCTCCTGACCCTGGCTCCTGACCCATGCTCCCGACACTGACTAGTCCCAATGCGACCGGGAGGCTCGGTCATCTCCACTCCCGAGCTCACTCTGCATCCTCCCCAAGCAAAACCTCACCAAGGTGGTGAGATCCTGACGCGAAAGATGCGGCTGCCCCAGAGTCACTCCGGCCTCTCCGCCCGCCATGTTGCCAAAAGAGGAAGGAAGTCACCCCGGCTGCCGCCTGATTGTCTGCAGGGGTCCTAGTGCGGGGCGGGGAAGCGGAGGCGGGAAGGCCGACTAGGGGCTCAGGATGGCCGGTGCAGCAGCGGCCTCACTGCTTGGACTTCTCTCCGCTTGAATCTGCACAGTGCCTGTCGGTAGGCATACTGGAAAGCACGGTGTAAAGTTGCTGGAGCTATTCGTCGCAGACCTGGTAGATATTTGTGCAGGCAATACTGAGGGCAGCCACCAAACCCCCCCCCCCCCCCCCCCCCGGCCCGTGCGAGGCGGGTGATGCAATCCGGCGCGCGCGCTGGCCTGGGAGAGACCATTTCCGTTTCCTGTGGAGTTTCCCGAAACCTGGGAATCAGCTAGGGTGTGAGAACAGAAAAGAGGGAGTGTCCTCCCCGCCCTTTTTTTTTGGAATACCGATTTCTGTAATTTAATAAGGCGAGATCGGCTCGAGGTCGGCGCCCACCTATGACGGGGCTCTTGGCTGGGAGAAGGCCGCGTGCTGAGTCCCGGCGGGAGGCGGGGCGGGCGCCCCCGCGCGGAAGTTTGGTGAAGGGCTCAGAGGGGCAGGGCTAGCAAAATCAAAGTCCCTAGCTTGTTCCCAGAGAGCGATTTCTAGGGCCCGGGAGGTGGGCCTTGGTGACGTTAGACTGCGTTCCCAGTGAATATAGCTAGGTGTCGTAAGAGCGTCTGATGTTCGCTGTTTTTTTGGTTGTTTTTTTTTTTTTTTTTTTCTTAAAGAAGCAGATCCAAAAAAACCTCGATTACCGATAAATCGGTATTTTAAAATTTAAAGATTTTTGAGACCTTAACCCACTTTTCGTCGTGTTGAAAAGCAGTTGAGTGATTTTTCTCCTTGCATTTCTATACAAATTTTATCATAAACAGCTATTTCCTTTTTATGTTTGCAATAAATTTATTTCCATAAAAACTTGTTAGACAGCTATTATGCAAAAGTATAGTAAAGAGAAGTGAAAAGATAATATGAAAGCCACAATGACGAATACTGAGAAGCCAAGCTCACTTTAGAATACTTGTAAGTAGTCATCAAGTTAGCTTATTTAGGAATTAAATATTATTAATGAGGCTGGGCGCGGTGGCTCACGCCTGTAATCCCAGCACTTTGGGAGGCTGAGGCGTGTGGATCACGAGGTCAGGAGTTCGAGACCAGCCTGGCCAATATGGTGAAACCCCGTCTCTACTACAAATACAAAAAAAAAAAAAAAAGTAGCCGGCCGTGGTGGCGGGCGCCTGTAGTTCCAGCTACTCGGGAGGCTGAGGCAGGAGAATGGCGTGAACCCGGGAGGCGGAGCTTGCCGTGAGCTGAGATTGTGCCACTGCACTCCAGCCTGGGTGACAGAGCGAGACTCCGTCTCAAAAAATATATATATATATATATTATAAGTGAAAAAATGAGGGAAATTAGGGAAAATGAGGAGCAATATTCGAAGTGAAGAAAGGAATTCATTAAGGTGATAATTGCTACCTCTCTTTTTTTTTCCCCCGACTTTTAAGTTCAGGGGTGCATGCGCAGGATGTGCAGGTTTGTTACACAGGTAAACTGTGTGCCATGGTGGTTTGCTGCGCAGATCATCCCATCACCTAGGTATTAAGCCCAGCATCCATTAGCTGTTCTTCCTGATGCTTTCCCTCCTCCCACCCCCAACCCTCGGACAGCCCCCAGTGTGTGTTGTTCCCCCGCATGTGTCCATGTGTTCTCACCATTCAGCTCCCACTTATAAGTGGTAACACGCGGTATTTGGTTTTCTGTTCCTGCGTTAGTTTGCTGAGAATAATGGCTTTCGGCTCCATCCATGTCCCTGCAAAGGATATGATGTTGTTCCTTTTTATGGCTGCATGGTATTCCATGGTGTGTATGTACCACATTTTGTTGTATCAAGTCTATCATTGATGAGCATTTGGGTTGATTCCATGTCTTTGCTATTGTGAATAGTGCTGCAGTGAGCATATGTGTGCATGTATCTTTATAATGGAATGATTTATATTTTAGAGGCTATATACCCAGTAATGAGATTGTTTGGTCTAATGGTATTTTGGCCTCTAGGGCTTTGAGGAATTGCCACTCTATTTTCCACAATGGTTGAACTAATTTACACCCCCACAAATAGTGTAAGAGTGTTCCGTTTTCTCCAGAACCTCGCCAGCATCTTTTGTTTTTTGACTTTTTAATAATCACCATTCTGACTAGTGTGAGGTGGTATCTCATGTGGCTTTGATTTGCATTTCTAGAATTATCAGTGATATTGAGCTTTTTTCCGTGTTTGTTGGCCGCATGTATGCCTTCTTTTGAGAAGTGTCTGTTCCTGTCCTTTCCCCACTTTTTAATGGGGTTGTGTTTTTTTGTTGTTGTTTGTTTTTTTTTTTTTTTTGAGACGGAGTTTCGCTCTTATTGCCCAGGCTGGAGTGCAATGCCATGATCTCAGCTCACCACAACCTCCACCTCCTGGGTTCAAGCAATGCTCCTGCCTCAGCCTCCCAAGTAGCTGATATTACAGGCGCACACCACCACGCCCAGCTAATTTTTGTATTTTTAGTAGAGACCAGGCTTCACCATGTTGGTCAGGCTGGTCTCGAACTCCTGACCTCGTGATCCGCCTGCCTCGGCCTCCCAAAGTGCTAGGATTACAGGCGTGAGCCACCATGCCCGGCCTGGAGTTGTTTTTTATAAACAGCTATTTCAAACCAGAAAAAAAATGTAAGGAGAGGTGAATAAGAACTTAGGTTTTCTGGGCTGGGTGTGGTGGCTCACGTCTGTAATCCCAGCACTTTGGGAGGCCGAGGTGGGCTGATCACTTGAGGTCGGGAGTTCGAGACCAGCCTGACCAAAATCCTGACCTGGCAAAAACCCTCCTAAAAAATAGAAAAATTACCTGGGCGTGGTGGCACATACCTGTAATCCCAGCTACTCGGGAGGCTGGGGCAGGAGAATCGCTTGAACCTGGGAGGGGGAGGTTGCAGTGAGCTGAGATTGAGACATTGCCCTCTAGCCTGGGCAACAGAGCCAGACTCTCTCAAAAAAAAAACAGAATTTAGGTTATCTGTGTGTTCATTGAATACTTAAGTAAAATTTATATGAATATGTGTTTTATATCACATAAATTTTTGGTACAACAATTTAGCTAAAATAGGAAGTTATGTTTCAATAAATGCATGCATTAGTTAAGTGATGGTGAAAACTGGAGGTATTCACTTTAATCTTACATTCTTTTGTTTTTCTTTTTTTTGAGACAGAGTCGTGCTCTCTCGCTCAGGCTGGAGTGCAGTGGTACAATCTCAGCTCACTGCAACCTCCGCCTCCTGGGTTCAAGCAATTACCGTGCCTCAGCCTGCCAAGTAACTGGGATTACAGGTGTACGCCACCACGCCCAGCTAATTTTTTCGTATTTTTACTAGAGACAAAGTTTCACCTTGTTGGCCAGGTTGGTCTCAAACTCCTGACTTCAAGTGATCTGCCTTCCTCGGCCTTCCAAAGTGCTGGGATTACAGGCCTGAGCCACCACGCCCCGCCTTAATCTTACATTCTAAATATTTATACCAGCCAATTACAAAAACACACTGAGGTGATTAAAATGCTGGGATATTATATAGTGGTGATGATTGCACATCTTTGTAAATATGCTAAAAACCAGTTAATTGTACAGTTTAACGGGGTGAATCTTAGGACATGTGAACTTTATCTAAATAAAAAAATCCGGCCGGGCTTGGTGGCTCATGCCTGTAATCCCAGCACTTTGGGAAGCCAAGGCAGGTGGATCACGAGGTTAGGAGTTTGAGACCAGCCTGGCCAACATAGTGAAACCTGTCTACTAAAAATACAAAAAAATTTCCCGGGCCTGGTAGTGTGCACCAGTAATCCCAGCTTCTCAGGAGGCTGAGGCAGGAGAATCTCATGAACCCAGAAGGTGGAGGATGCAGGGAGCCCAGATCGCGCCATGGCACTCCAGCCCGGGATACAGTGCGAGAAGCTGTCTCAAAAAACAAAAAAAAAAAACTCCAGCGAGATGGCGCCACTGCACTCCAGCCTGGCTGACACAGTGAGACCCTGTCTCAGAGAAAAAAAAAAAATACAGGCCATGCGTGGTGGCTCATGCCTGTAATCCTAGCAATTTGGGAAACCAAAGCCGGAGGATCGCTTGAGCCCAGGAGTTCCAGACCAGCCTGCACAACATAGGGAGACCCCCATCTCTACAAAAAAATACAAAAATTAGCTGAACGCAGTGGCTCATGCCTGTAGTCCCAGCTACTAGGGAGACTGAGGTGGAAGGATCGCTTGAGCCCAGGTGGTTGAGACTGCAGTGAGCTGTGATCGAGCCACTGCACTCCAGCCCGGGCAACAGAGAAGACCCTTGCCGGGCGCGGTGGCTCACGCTTGTAATCCCAGCACTTTGGGAGGCCGAGGCGGGCGGATCACGAGGTCAGGAGACCGAGACCACTGTGAAACCCCATCTCTACTAAAAATACACACAAAAAAATTAGCCGGGCGTGGTGGCGGGCGCCTGTAGTCCCAGCTACTCCGAGAGGCTGAGGCAGGAGAATGGCGTGAACCCGGGAGGCGGAGCTTGCAGTGAGCCGAGATTGCGCCACTGCACTCCAGCCTGGGCGACAGAGCGAGACTCCGTCTCAAAAAAAAAAAAAAAAAAAAACAAAAAAAACAAAAACAGAGGAGACCCTGTCTCAAAAGTAAAAATGAATAATAAATCATAAAATCCAATGTTAATAGAATAATAATATGCTTCATCGTCAGAAACATTTATTGGAAGTAGAAACATCATAGGAAATAAAACATTTATTAAAAAAAATAATATAGTTGGCCGGGCGCGGTGGCTCACGCTTGTAATCCCAGCACTTTGGGAGGCCAAGGCGGGCGGATCACGAGGTCAGGAGATCGAGACCACGGTGAAACCCCATCTCTACTAAAAAAAAATACAAAAAATTAGCCGGGCGTGGTGGCGGGCGCCTGTAGTCCCAGCTACTCGGAGAGGCTGAGGCAGGGGAATGGCGTGAACCCGGGAGGCGGAGCTTGCAGTGAGCCGAGATCGGCCACTGCACTCCAGCCTGGGGACAGAGCGAGACTCCCTCTCAAAAAAAAAAAAAAATTATAATAATATAGTTAACAATTACTGGCACTAGCCGAACAAGTATTAACATTAATTCTCACAAAATCCAATGAGGTAGATACTGTTATTCCCATTTTACAGGTGAGAAAACAGTCCTAGAAAGATTGAATAACGGCTAGGCACAGTGGCTCACGCCTGTACTCCCAGCACTTTGGGAGGCCGAGGAGGGCGGATCACCTGAGATCAGGAGTTCGATAACAGCCTGGCCAAGATGGTGAAACCCCGTTTCTACTAAAAAATACAAAAAAAAAAAAAAATTAGCCAGGCATGGTGGTGGGTGCCCGTAATCCCAACTACTCGGGAGGCTGAGGCGGAGAATCGCTTGAACCCAGGAAGCAGGCAGAGGTTGCAGTGAGCCAGGATCCCACCACTGCACTCCGGCCTGGGTGACAAAGCGAGACTCTGTCTCAAAGGAAAAAATAAAAATAAAAGAAAGATTGAATAAATCCAGCACTAGGGGGGGGGATCACAGTCAGAGATCAGTAAGTCACTAAACTGGGGGGGGGGGGGGGGGGGGGGGGGGGGGGGGGGGGGATTCAGTCAGATCCAGTATGAGAGACTCTTAAAAAAAAAAAAAAAAAAAAAAAAAAAAAAAAAAAAAAAAAAAAAAAAAAAAGCAGATGATTATAAAAAAAAAAAAAAAAAAAAAAAAGCTTTTTGAGATTATATTTACATATTACAAAATTCACCAATTTTAGGCTGGGCACAGTGGCTCACTCATGTAATCCCAGCACTTTGGGAGGCTGAGGAGGGTGGATCATCTGAGGTCAAGAGTTTGAGACCAGCTTGACCAACATGTTGAAACCCCGTCTCTACTAAAACACTAAAGAAATTATCCGGGCGTGAGGCGCACGCCTGTAATCCCAGCTTCTCGGGAGGTTGAGGCAGGAGAATTGCTTGAACCCAGGAGGCAGAGGTTGCAGTGAGCTGAGATCGAGCCATTGCACTCCAGCCTGGGCAACAGAGCGAGACTCCGTCTCAAAAAAAAAAAAAAAAAAAAAAAACCAGTGTCGTGGCTCAGGCCTGTAATCCCAACACTTTGGGAGGCCCAGGAGGGCGGATCACCTGAGGTTGGGAGTTCCAGACCAGCCTGACCGACGTGGAGAAACCCCGTCTCTACTAAAAGTACAAAATTAGCCGGGCGTGGTGGCACATGCCTGTAATCCCAGCTACTTGGGAAGCTGAGGCAGGAGAATCACTTGAACCCGGGAGGCGGAGTTGCCATGAGCCGAGATCCCGCCATTGCACTCTAGCCTGGGCAACAAGAGCGAAACTCAAAGAAAAAAAAAAAGCATCCAAAGTTCACTGTATTTTTTTTAAAGAAGCAGATCCAAGAAAACCCCGATGGGCGGGCGCGGTGGCTCACGCCTGTAATCCCAGCACTTTGGGAGGCCGAGGCGGGCGGATCACGAGGTCAGGAGATCGAGACCGTCGTGGCTAACACGGTGAAACCCCGTTTCTACTAAAAAATACCAAAAATTAGCCGAGCGTGGTGGCGGGCGCCTGTAGTCCCAGCTACTCGGGAGGCTGAGGCAGGAGAATGGCGCGAACCCGGGAGGCGGAGCTTGGAGTGAGCCGAGATCGCGCCACTGCACTCCAGCCTGGGCGAGAGCGAGACTCCGTCTCAAAAAAAAAAAAAAACCAAAACAAAAACCAAAAACCAAACCAAAACAAAACAAAATTACTGATCAATCGGTATTTTCAAATTTTTGAGACATTCTTAAACCACTCTTCCTCATGTTAAAAAGCAGTTGAGGCCGGGCTAGGTGACTCACGCCTGTAATCGCAGCACTTTGGGAGGCCGAGGCGGGTAGATCACGAGGTCAGGAGTTAAAGACCAGCATGGCCAAGATGGTGAAACCCTGTCTCTGCTAAAAATACACAAATTAGCCGGGAGTAGTGGCCAGCGCCTGTAATCCCAGCTACTCGGGAGGCTGAGGCAGAGGATTGTTTGAACCCGGGAGGGGGAGGTTGCAGTGAGCCGAGATCGCGCCACTGTACTCCAGCCTGGGCGACAGAGCTAGACTCTGTATGAATATATATATATATGCACACACATATATATATATATGCACACACACATATATATATATGCACACACATATATATGAGACAGCTTTATTGAGATTAAATTTACATACTATAAAATTCAACAATTTTAGGCTGGACGCGGTGGCTCACGCCTGTAATCCATCCCAACACTTTAGGAGGCCCAGGCGGGCGGATCACCTATGGTTGGGAGTTTGAGACCAGCCTGACCAACATGGAGAAACCCCGTCTCTACTAAAAATACAAAATTATTCGGGCTTGGTGGCGCATGCCTGCAATACCAGCTGCTCGGGAGACTGAGGCAGGAGAATCACTTGAACCCGGGAGGCGGAGGTTGCCGTGAGCCGAGATCCCGCCATTGCACTCTAGCCTGGGCAACAAGAGCGAAATTCCGTCTCAAAAAAAAAAAAAAAAAAAAAAAAAAAAAAAAAAAAAAAAGCGTCCGAAGTTCGCTGTATTTTTTTTAAAAGCAGATCCAAGAAAACCCCGATTACTGATCAATCGGTATTTTCAAATTTAAATTTTTTTTTTTTTTTTTTTTTTTGAGACGGAGTCTCGCTCTGTCACCCAGGCACCCAGGCTGGAGTGCAGTGGCGCGATCTCGGCTCACTGCAAGCTCCGCCTCCCGGGTTCACGCCATTCTCCTGCCTCAGCCTCTCCTAGTAGCTGGGACTACAGGCGCCCGCCACCACGCCCGGCTAATTTTTTGTATTTTTAGTAGAGGCAGGGTTTCACCGTGGTCTCGATCTCCTGACCTCGTGATCCACACGCCTCGGCCTCCCAAAGTGCTGGGATTACAAGCGTGAGCCACCGCGCCCGGCCTCAAATTTAAATATTTTTGAGACATTCTTAAACTACTTTTCGTCGTGTTAAGAAGTTGAGGCCGAGCTCGGTGACTCACGCTTGTAATCGCAGCACTTTGGGAGGCCAAGGCGGGTGGATCATGAGGTCAGGAGTTAAAGACCAGCCTAGCCAAGATGGTGAAACCCCGTCTCTACTAAAAATACAAAAATTAGCCAGGCATGGTGGCGAGCGCCTGTAATCCCAGCTACTCGGGAGGCTGAAGCAGGAGAATTGCTTGAACCCGGGAGGCGGAGGTTGCAGTGAGCTGTGATCGCGCCACTGCACTCCAGCCTGGGCGACAGAGTGAGACTCTGTCTCAAAAAAAAAAAAAAAAAAAAGCAGTTGAGTGATTTTTTTTTTGTTTATCGCCATGCATTTCTGTACAAATTTTATCATAAAGTGCTATTTCTTTTGTTTGCAATAAATTTATTTCCATAAACACTTATTAGACAACTATTATGCAAAAGTATAGTAAGAAGTGAAAGGATAATATGAAAGCCACAATGAAGAATACTGAGAAGCCAAGCTCACTCACTTATAAGTACTCATCAAGGTTGATTATTTAGGAAATAAATATTATAAATGAAAAAACGAGGAAAATTAGGGAAAGTGAGGCACAATATGAGAAGTGAAGAAAGGAATTCATTAAGGTGATAATTGCTACCTCTCTGTTTTTTTTTTTTTCCCCGACTTTTAAGTTCAGGGGTGCATGCGCAGGATGTGCAGGTTTGTTACATAGGTAAACTGTGTGCCATGGTGGTTTGCTGCGCAGATCATCCCATCACCTAGGTATTAAGCCCAGCATCCATTAGCTGTTCTTCCTGATGCTTTCCCTCCTCCCACCCCCAACCCTCGGACAGCCCCCAGTGTGTGTTGTTCCCCCGCATGTGTCCATGTGTTCTCACCATTCAGCTCCCACTTATAAGTGGTAACACGCGGTATTTGGTTTTCTGTTCCTGCGTTAGTTTGCTGAGAATAATGGCTTTTGGCTCCATCCATGTCCCTGCAAAGGATATGATGTTGTTCCTTTTTTATGGCTGCATGGTATTCCATGGTGTGTATGTACCACATTTTGTTTATCCAGTCTATCATTAATGGGCATTGTGCGTGTATCTTTATAATAGAATGATTTATATTTTGGAGGGTATGTACCCAGTAATGAGATTACTTGGTCTAATGGTATTTCAGCCTCTATGGCTTTGAGGAATCGCCACTCTGTTTTCTACAATGGTTGAACTAATTTACACCCCCACGAGTAGTGTAAGAGCATTCCTTTTTCTCCACAACCTTGCCAGCATCTGTTGTTTTTTGACTTTTTCTTTCCTTTTTTTTTTTTGTGACTGAGTCTCACTCCGTCACCAGGCTGGAGTGCAGTGGCACCATCTTGGCTCACTGCAACCTCCACCTCCCGGGTTCAAGTGATTCTCCTGCCTCAGCCTCCCAAGTAGCTGGGACTACAGGCACGGGCCACCATGCCCAGCTAATTTTTGTATTTTTAGTAGAGACGGGTTTCACCATGTTGGCCACGATGGTCTCCATCTCTTGACCTCGTGATCCGCCCGCCTTGGCCTCCCAAAGTGCTGCGATTATAGGCATAAGCCACCACGCTCAGCTTTTTTTTGACTTTTTAATAATCACCACTCCGACTGGTGTGAGGTGGTATCTCACTGTGGTTTTGATTTGCATTTCTCAAATGATCAGTGATGTTCAGCTTTTTTCCATATGTTTGTTGGCCGCATGTATGTCTTCTTTTGAGAAGCGTCTGTTCATGTTCTTTGCCCACTTTTTAATGGGGTTGTTTGTTTTTTATAAACAGCTATTTCACACCAGAAAAAAAATATAAGGAGAGGTGAATAAATAAGAATTTATGTTTTCTGGGCCGGGTACAGTGGCTCACGCTGTAATCCCAGCACTTTGGGAGGCCGAGGCTGGCTGATCACTTGAGGTCAGGAGTTTGAGACCAGGCTGGCCAACATGGCAAAGTCCCATCTCTACTAAAAAATACAAAAATTACCTGGGCGTGGTGGCACGTGCCTGTAATCCCAGCTACTCAGGAGGCTGAAGCAGGAGAATCACTTGAACCTGCGAGGCAGAGGTTGCAGTGAGCTGAGATTGCACCACTGTACTCTAGCCTGGGGAACACAGCGAGACTCCGTCTCAAAAAAAAAAAAAAAAGAATGTAGGTTATCTGTGTGTTCATTGAATACTTAAGTAAAATTTAAATGAACATGTGCTTTATATCACATAAATTTTAGGTACAACCATTTACCTAAAATAGGAAGTTATGTTTCAGTAACTGCATGCATTAGTTAAGTGATGGTGAAAACTGGAGGTATTCCCTGGAATCTTACATTTTTTTTTTTTGAGACAGAGTCTTGCTCTGTTGCCCAGGCTGGAGTGCAGTGGCACAATCTCAGCTCACTGCAACCTCTGCCTCCTGGGTCCAAGCAATTCACGTGCCTCAGCCTCCCAAGTAGCTGGGATTACAGATGTGTGCCACCAGGCCCAGCTAATTTTTTATTTTTATTTTTAGTAGAGACAAGGTTTCACCTTGTTAGCCAGGCTGGTCTCGAACTCCTGACCTCAAGTGATCTGCCTGCCTCGGCCTCGCAAAATGCTGAGATTACAGGCGTGCACCACCGTGCCCAGCCTTAATCTTACATTCTTTTTTTTTTTTTTCTTGAAACGGAGTCTTGCTTTGTCCCCCAGGCTGGAGTGCAATGGTGCCATCTCGGCTCACTGCAACCTCCGCCTCCAGGGTTCAAGCGATTCTCCTGCCTCAGCCTCCCGGGTAGCTGGGATTACAGGTGCGTGCCACCATGCCCAGCTAAATTTTTGTATTTTTAGTAGAGATGGGGTTTCACTGTATTAGCCAGGATGGTCTCGATCTCCTGACCTCGTGATCCACCCGCCTCAGCCTCCCAAAGTGCTGGGATTACAGGCGTGAGCTACCGCGCCTGGCCCCATTCTAAATATACCAGCCAATTACAAAAACCCATTGAGGTGATTAAAATGCTGGGGAATTATATAGGGGCAATGATTGCACATCTTTGTAAATATGCTAAAAACCAGCGAATTGTACAGTTTAACCCGGTGAATCTTAGGACATGTGAGTTTTATCTATATAATAAAAAAATCCTTGCCAGGCGCGGTGGCTCACGCTTGTAATCCCAGCACTTTGGGAGGCCGAGGCGGGCGGATCACAAGGTCAGGAGATCGAGGCCACGGTAAAACCCCGTCTCTACTAAAAATACAAAAAATTAGCCGGGCATGGTGGCGGGCGCCTGTAGTCCCAGCTACTCGGAGAGGCTGAGGCAGGAGAATGGCGTGAACCTGGGAGGCAGAGCTTGCAGTTAGCCGAGATTGCGCCACTGCACTCCAGCCTGGGCGACAGAGCGAGACTCCGTCTCCAAAAAAAAAAAAAAAATCCGGTGAGACCACGCCAGTGCACTCCAGGCTGGGTGACAGAGTGAGACCCTGTCTCAGAGAAAAAAAAAAATCTAGGCCAGGCGTGGTGGCTCATGACCGTAATCCTAGCAATTTGGGAAGCCAAAGCTGGAGGATCGCTTGAGCCCAGGAGTTCCAGACCAGCCTGCGCAACATAGGGAGACCCCCATCTCTACAAAAAATACAAAGATCAGCTGGGCACAGTGGCTCACACCTGTAGTCCCAGCTACTAGGGAGACTGAGGTGGAAGGATTGCTTGAGCCCAGGTGGTTGAGGCTGCACTGAGCCGTGATCAAGCCACTGCACTCCAGCCTGGGCAACAGAGGAGACCCCGTCTCAAAAATAAAAATGAATAATAAATAATAAAATCCAGCCGGGTGCGGTGGCTCACGCCTGTAATCCTAGCACTTTGGGAGGCTGAGGCAGGCGGATTGCCTGAACTCAGGAGTTCGAGACGAGCCTGGGCAACACGGTGAAACCCCGTCTCTACTAAAATACAAAAGAAATTAGCTGGGCGTGGCGGTGTGCGCCTGTAGTCCCAGCTACTCGGGAGGATAAGGCAGGAGAATTGCTTGAACCTGGGAGGCAGAGGTTGCGGTGAGCCGAGATCGCGCCACTGCACTCCAGCCTGGGGGAGAGAGTGAGACTCCGTCTCTACAAAAATAATAATATTAATAATAATAATAATAATAAAATCCATTGTCAATAGGCAGAATAATAATATGCTTCATCGTCAGAAACATTTATTAGAAGTAGAAAAGTCATAGGAAATAAAATGTTTATTAATTTAAAAAATTGTTAACAATTATTGGCACCACCCGAACAAGTATTAACTTTATTTAATTCTCAAAAAATCCAATGACGTAGATACTCTTATTCCCATTTTACAGGTGAGAAAGCAGTCCTAGAAAGGTTGAATACGCTTGTAATCCCAGCACTTTGGGAGGCCGAGGTGGGCGGATCACGAGGTCAGAAGATCGAGACCACGGTGAAACCCCCCGTCTCTACTAAAAATACAAAAAAAATTAGCCGGGTGTGGTGGCGGGCGCCTGTAGTCCCAGCTACTCGGAGAGGCTGAGGCAGGAGAATGGCGTGAACCCGGGAGGCGGAGCTTGCAGTGAGCCGCGATTGCGCCACTGCACTCCAGCCTGGGCGACAGAGCGAGACTCCGTCTCAAAAAAAAAAAAAAAAAAAGAAAGGTTGAATAACATGCCCAAGATTCTACAGCTAGTAAGTAGCAGAGGTGGAATTTGTAGTCAAGTGTGAGTGTACTCTTTTTTGTTTTTTTTTAAAAAAGGTTTATTTATATTAAATTTACATACTATAAAATTCACCAATTTTAGGCCAGGCGGAGTTGCTCACACCTGTAATCCCAGCACTCTGGAAGGCTGAGGTGAGTGCATCACTTAAGGTCAGGAGTTGGAGACCAGCCTGGCCAATATGGTGAAACCTTGTCTCTACTAAAAATACAAAATTTATCCAGGCAAAGTGGCGCGGGAGTGTAATCCCAGCTACTTGGGAGGCTGAGGCAGGAGAATCGCTTGAACCTGGGAGGTGGAGGTTGTAGTGAGCTGAGATCGCGCCACTGCACTCCAGCCTGGGCAACAGAGTGAGACTGAGTCTCAAAACATAAATAAAATAAAATTCACCAATTTTAAATACACAATTCCATGATTTTTAGTGAGTTTACAGAGTTGTGCAACCATCGCAACAATCCAGATTTGGAACATTTCCATCACCCCAAATAAATCCTTTGCATCTATGTTCATTCAATCCCTGTTTCCATCTCCAGTCCCAGGCAATTACTAATGGACTTTCTTTCTCTAAAGATTTGCCTTTTCTAGACATTTCTTTTAAATGGAATCATATAATATGTAGTCTTTTGTGTCTGACTTATTTCATTTAGCATAATGATTTTGAGGTTCATCCATGTTATAGCATGTATGAATATGATGTTGAATAAAATTTCATATCACATTTTATTGATCCATTCACGAGTTGAATAGATATTTGGATTGTTTTCACTTTTTGGCTATTGTGAATAATTCTGCGAATGAAAATTTGTGTACAAGTCTTTATGACAACATATTGTCATTTCTCTTGGTAAATATCTAGTTGTACAATTGCTGAGTCCTATGGTAAATCTAGGTTTAATAGTTTGAGAAACAGGCCGGGAGCGATGGCTCACCCGTGTAATCCCAGCACTTTAGGAGGCCAAGGCAGGTGGATCACCGGAGGTCAGGAGTTCAAGACCAGCCTGTCCAACGTGGTGAAACCCTGTCTCTACTAAAAATGCAAAAATTAGCTAGGTGTGGTGGTGGGCGTCTGTAGTCCCAGCTACTCGGGAGGCTGAGGCGGAAGAATCGCTTGAACCCCAGAGGCGGAGGTTGCAGTGAGACAAGATTGCACCATTGCATTCCTGCCTAGGAGACAGAGTGAGACTCCGTCTCAAAAAAAAAAAAGTTTAAGAAACATTTCAATTGTTTCCCAAAATGGCTGTATCGTTTTACATTCCCACCAGCAGTATATGAAGAAGGCTCCAGTTTCTCCACATCCTCATCCACCCTTGTCTTTTGTTTTGTTTTTGAGACGGAGTCTTTCTCTGTTGCCCAGGCTGGAGTGCAGTGGTGCAATCTCAGCATACTCCAACCTCCATCTCCCGGGTTCAAGCGATTCTCCTGCCTCCCGAGTAGCTGGGATTACAGGCAGGCGCCTGCCACCATGCCTGGCTAATTTTTTGTGTTTTTTAGTGGAGACGGGGTTTCACCATGTTAGCCAGGATGGTCTCGATCTCCTGACCTAGTGATCCGCCCGCCTCGGCCTCCCAAAGTGCTAGGATTACAGGCGTGAGCCACTGCGCCCAGCTTTTTTTTATTTTGTAAAGGAAAGACGGGGTCTTGCCGTGTTGCCCCAGCTGGTCTCAAAATCCTGGCCTCAAGCAGTCATCCTGCCTTGGCCTCCCACAGTGCTGAGATTATAGGCATGAGCCACCATGCCAGTTCGGTGTGGTTTCAATTTGCATTTCTTTAATGACTAATGGATGTTCAGCATCTTTTCATGTACTCATTAAGCCATTCATATCTCTTCTTTGGTAGAATGGCTATTCAAATATTTTGCCTACTTTTATTTTTATTTTTATTTTTTTAGAGAAAGGGACTTGCTCTGTCATCCAGGCTGGAATGCAGCAATCATAGTTCACTGCAGCCTTGAACTCTTGGGCTCAAATGATCCTCCTACTTCAGCCTCACAAGTAGCTGGGAGTTCTGTCATCCAGGCTGGAGTGCAGTGGTGCAATCATAGCTCACTGCAGCTTGAACTCCTGGGCTCAAAAGATCCTCCTGCTTCAGCCTCACAAGTAGCTGGGAGTACAGAGGCATGCCACCATGCCCAGGCAATTTTGGATTTTTTTTGTAGAGATGGGATCTTGCTGTATTGCCCAGGCTAGTGCCCTTTTTATTTTCTTTCTTTCTTTTTTTTTTTTTTGTTTTTTGGAGACAGAGTTTTGTTCTGTCACCGAGGCTGGAGTGCAGTGGCATAATCATGGCTCACTGCAGCCTCAACCTCCTAGGCTCAAATGATCCTCCTACCTCAGCCTCTCAAGTAGGGATCTCAACTGGGATCACAGGGGTGTGCTGCCAGGCCTGGCTAATTTTTAAATTTTTTGTAGAGACAAAGTCTCAGTATGTTGCCCAGGCTGGTCTCAAACTCCTGGGCTCAAGTGATCCACCCGCCTCAGCCTCCCAAAGTGCTGGGATTACAGGTGTGAGCTACTGCACCCAGCTCGGTGCCCATTTTTTTTGAAAAATTTAAATATTTTTTGAAATAGAAACAGGGTCTCACTATGTTGCCCGGGCTGGTCCTGAACTCTGGAGCTCAAGCAGTCCTCCCACTTTGGCCTCCCAAAGTGTTGGGATTACAGGCATGAACCACCGCACCAAGCCCATTTTTAAATTGGGTTATTTAGCTCCTTAATATTGGGTTGCAAGAGTTTTTTTTTTTTTAATATTCTGGATTTTTTAAAATATTCTGGATACAAGTCCTTTATCAGATATTTGATTTGTAGATGTTTTCTCTCAGTCTGTAGTTTGTCTTTTCATTTTCTTACTGGTGTCTTTGAAGAGTAAAAGTTTTTAACTTTCTTTTTTTTTTTTTTTTTGAGACGGAGTCTTTCTCTGTCCCCCAGGCTGGAGTGCGGTGGCGCGATCTCGGCTCACTGCAACCTCCATCTCCTGGGTTCACGCCATTCTCCTGCCTCAGCCTCCCGAGTAGCTGGGACCACAGGCGCCCACCAACACGCCCGGCTAATTTTTTTGTATTTTTTAGTAGAGACAGGGTTTCACCGTGTTAGCCAGGATGGTCTCGATCTCCTGACCTCGTGATCCACCCGCCTCGGCCTCCCAAAGTGCTGGGATTACAGGCTTGAGCCACCGCGCCCTGCCTTAACTTTCATGAAGTCAATTTATATATTTATTTTCTTTTTTATGAATCATGCTTTTCGTGTCATATATAAGAATGCTTTGGACCAGGCGCAGTGGTTCACACCTGTAATCCCAGCACTTCGGGAGACCGAGGCGGGCAGATCACAAGGTCAGGAGTTTGAGACCAGCCTGGCCAACATAGTGAAACCCAGTCTCTATTAAAAATACAAAAAATTAGCCAGGCATGGTGGCAGGCGCCTGTAATGCCAGCTACTCGAAAAGCCGAGGCAGGAGAATCTCTTGAACCCGGGAGGCAGAGGTTGCAGTGAGCTGAGATTGCGCCACTGTACTCCAGCCTGGACGACAGTGCGAGACTCCATCTCAAAAAAAAAAAAAAAAAAAGAACACTTTGCCTAACCCAAGGTCACAAAGATTTACTTTTATATTTTCTTCTTAAAGGTTTGTAGTTTTAGCTCTTACATTTAGGTATGTGATCCATTTTGACTTAATTTTTGTGTATGGTTTGAGGTGATTTTTTTTTTTTTTTTTGAGATGGAGCCTGGCTCCGTTGCCCAGGCTGCAGTGCAGTGGCACGACCTCAGCTCACTGCAACCTCCACCTCCCGGGTTCAAACGATTCTCCTACCTCAGCCTCCTGAGTAGCTGGGATTACAGATGTGCATCATCATGCCCAGCTAATTTTTATATTTATTTTAGTAGAGACAGGGTTTCATCATGTTGGCCAGGCTGGTCTGGAACTCCCCACCTCAGGTGATCCGCCCACTTTGGCCTCCCAAAGTGCCGAGATTACAGGTGTGAGCCGCTGCACCCGGCCAAGGTGAAGGTTTAAGTCTATCTTTCTTTTTGCCTGTGGATATCCAGTTGTCCCAGCACTATTTGTTGAAAAGACTACCCTTTCCCTATTGAATTGTTTTAGCACCTTTGTCAAAAATAAATGGACCATTAAAAAAAGAGTTTAGTGGCCGGGCGCAGTGGCTCACGCCTGTAATCCCAGCACTTTGGGAGGCCAAGGCGGGTGGATCACAAGGTCAGGAGATGGAGACCAGCCTGGCTAACACGGTGAAACCCTGTCTGTACTAAAAATACAAAAAAATTAGCCGAGCGTGGTGGCGGACGCCTGTAGTCCCAGCTGCTCGGGAGGCTGAAGCAGGAGAATCGCTTGAACCTGGGAGGCCGAGGTTGCAGTGAGCCGAGATTGCACCACTGCACTCCAGCCTGGCCACAGAGCGAGACTCTGTCTCAAAAAAATAATAATAATAATAAAAGAGTTTATTTCGCCTGACGTGGTGGCTCACACCTGTAATCCCAGCACTTTGGGAGGCTGAAGTGGGCGGATCATGAGGTCAGGAGATCGAGACCATCCTGGCTAACACGGTGAAACCCTGTCTCTACTAAAAATACAAAAAATTAGCCGGGCGTGGTGGCAGGCGCCTGTAGTCCCAGGTACTCGGGAGGCTGAGGCAGGAGAATCGTGTGAACCCGGGAGGTGGAGCTTGCAGTGAGCTGAGATCAGGCCACTGCACTCCAGCCTGGGTGACAGAGCAAGACTTCGTCTCAAAAAAAAAAAAAAAAAATGGTTTATTTCTGGACTGTCATTCTGTTCTTTTTTTTTTTTTTTTTTTTTTTTTTTTTTTTTGAGGAGTCTCGCTCTGTCCCCAGGCTGGAGTGCAGTGGGTGATCTGGCTCACTGCAAGCTCCGCCTCCTGGTTACGCCATTCTCCTAGCTCTCAATAGCTGGACTACAGGCCCCCACCACGCTGCTATTTTTGTATTTTTAGTAGAGCGGGTTTACGGTCTCGATCTCCTGACTCGTGATCGCCTGCCTCGCCCCAAGTGCTGGATCAGCGTGAGCCACCGCGCCCGGCCCCATTGATCTATAAGTCTATCTTCATACCAGTATCACACTGTTTTGATTTTTGTAATTTTATACCACATTTTGAAATTGGGAAGTAGTCCTTTAACCATGTTCTTTTTCAAAATTATTTGGCTATTTTTGGGGCCTTTGCATTTCCATATCTATTTTAGGATCAGCTTGTGAATTTCTATAAAAAAGCCTGCTGGAGGCAGTTGGGACAAAACTATAGAGCCCAGGGGCAGTCCCTGAATGACCAGGCCAGTGTTGCCCCTGGTGTCACTAAGTGGTCCCCTGCTGGTTTGTTGGGAGTGAAGGGAATCCAGGCTGGCAGAGCTGGAGCCAGTTGGGGAGCAGGGTTCTGGGAGCTCTGCAAAATCAGTAGCAAGTGCTGGGAAAGGTGCATGCCGGAGACACTCAGAGCTCTGAAGACTTGCTTGAGGCTAGCCCAGTGAAGAAAAACCCAGAGATTCATGTTTCAGAGCTCCCAAGACTTGCTTGAGGCTAGCCCAGTGAAGAAAAACCCAGAGACTCATGTTTCCAGAGGTCAGTCTGTCAGGCAGGAAGGACCCAGGATTTGAACCCAGCTTCAGTCTGCAGGCTCTGAGGCTGCCCAGGCTGGGAAAGTCCAAGGATGGGTCCTGGTGGTGCTCCACTTCCAGTTCTTTAAAGAATGCTGCTTTTTATTCTCTTAACCCCTTCAAGTGGGTGCAGACTTCTCATTAGCAGCTGGAAGACATTCTTCCCACATTTTACCCTTCCTGGCCCAAGAGAGCATCCAGAAGGCAGTAGGACCTGGTTTTTCAGGTACTGGGAACAAGGGTCTCACTGCTTGGACTCTGCTTAGAGTAGGGATGGTAAATATCCTGCCTGCATGGCTTTACCCCCCTGCTAATCCCAAAGCAGGTATGTTCTGGTTGTCACAGAGTTTCATTGAGCCCAGCTGCAGCCACGTGGCCATCTGGAGCTGGTGCTGTAGGTGACCATCTGGTACACTGAGGGGACCAGTTTGCCTCCTCCACTCTATAAGTTGTCATCTTGGGAGACAGGGAAGAGAAGGTGGTGGGCCAGTCCTGTGTCCTCCTCCACTTCCCATGCCCCTACGTTACCCATCTGTGTCTCCTCTGCAAAAGGAGAGGAAGAGGCATTAAGGGATGAAGGGTGATTATGTATTACTTATCCATTTCTAAATAAACATTTGTTATTCCAAAAAAAAAAAGAAAAAAGCCTGCTGGATTTTCTTTTATTGTGGTAAAAATTTACCATCATAACCATTTTTAATTGTACGTAGTGTTAGTTTTTTGTTTGTTTTTGTTTTTGACGGAGTTTATCTCTGTCGTCCAGGCTGGAGTGCAGTGGCATGATCTCACTGCAACCTCTGCTTCCCAGGTTCAAGCGATTCTCCTGCCTCAGCCTCCCGAGTAGCTGGGATTACAGGCATCTGGCACCATGCCCAGCTAATTTTTGTATTTTTAGTAGAGATGGGGTTTCACTGTGTTGGCTAGGCTGGTGTCAAACTCCTGACCTCGTGATCCGCCTGCCTCAGCCTCCCAAAGTGCTGGGATTACAAGCGTGAGTCATAGCGCCCGGCCAGTTGTGTTAGTTATATGTGCATTGTTGTGCAACCGATCTCTAGAACCTTTTCATCTTGCAAAACTGAAACCCTGTACCCATTTAATTTTTAAGACAGGGTCACGCTATGTTCCCCTCAGGCTGGCCTTGAACTCCAGGGTTTAACAGATCCTCCTGCCTTAGTCTTCTGAGTAGCTGGGACTACAGGCATGTGCCATCACACCCAATTAAGTTTTACCCTGCTCTCCTGCTGGGTGGTTTTTTTTTTTGTTGTTGTTGTTGTTTGTTTGTTTGTTTTGAGACGGAGTCTCGCTCTGTCGCCCAGGCTGGAGTGAAGTGGTGCGACCTCGGCTCACTGCAAGCTCCGCCTCCCGTGTTCACGCCATTCTGCTGCCTCAGCCTCCCAAGTAGCTGGGACTACAGGCGCCCGCCACCACACCTGGCTAATTTTTTGTATTTTTAGTAGAGACGGGGTTTCACCGTGTTAGCCAGATGGTCTCGATCTCCTGACCTCATGATCCGCCCGCCTCGGCCTCCCAAAGTGTTGGGATTACAGGCATGAGCCACCGTGCCTGGCCATCCTGCCCGGCCAGCCTGCTGGATTTTTAATAGGAATTGTTTTGAATCTGTAGATCAATTGGGAATAACCATCATCTTGACAATATTGACATCTCTGGCCGGGCGCAGTGGCTCACGCCTGTAATCCTAGCACTTTGGGAGGCCCGAGGCGGGTGGATCACGAGGTCAGGAGATCGAGGCCATCCTGGCTAACACGGTGAAACCCCGTCTCTACTAAAAATACAAAAAATTAGCGAGGCGTCATGGTGAGCGCCTGTAGTCCCAGCTACTCCGGAGGCTGAGGCAGGAGAATAGCGTGAACCCGGGAGGCAGAGCTTACAGTGAGCCGAGATCATGCCACTGCACTCCAGCCTGGGCAACAGAGCGAGACTCCATCTCAAAAAAAAAAAAAAAAAAAAAAAAAAAATAGCGGCGGGTGGCGGGCCTGTAGTCCAGCTACTCGGAGGCTGAGGCAGGAATGGGTGAACCAGGGCGGAGCTTGCAGTGAGCCGACATGCCATGCACTCCAGCCTGGGCGACAGAGTGAGACTCCATCTCAAAAAAAAAAAAAAAAAAAACCCTCCAATCCCAGAAGGCTATCCTGCCTCACCTATGCTTAACATTCTCACCTCCCTCACCAAGACAGTGCTGCCTCTTCTAACAAGTCCCTAAGACAGCATGAAATTCACCCCTCCTTTTGTCCAGGCCTGTGCCCAGACGTCTATGTGTGAAACTATACCCCTGCTTTCTCTTCCACTACCCACACACAAAGCTGAGGAGGCCAGAATTGACTTACCTAAAGTCCCTCTCTGCCCTGTATCTAGAAAGAAATTCTGTCTTAGAGATAGTTTTGCAATCACTAGGTTTTTATTAATTTTTTTTGTTTTGTTTTGTTTTTTGAGACAGAGTCACACTCTGTCACCCAGGCTGGAGTACAGTGGTGCAATCACGGCTCACTGCAGCCTTGACCTCCCGGACTCAAGCGATCCTCCCACTTCAGCCTGGGTAGCTGGAACCACAAGTTCACAGCACCACGCTGGGCTAATTTTTGTATTTCTTGTAGAGATGGGGTCTCCCTATGTTGCCAGGCTCGTCTCAAACTCCTAGGCTCAAGCCATTCGCCCCCCTCGGCCTCCCAAAGTGCTAGGATTACAAGTGTGAGCCACTGCACCCAGCCTGTTTTTTAGTTTTTTTAATTTTAATTTTAATTTTTTTTGAGACGGCGTCTTGCTCTGTCGCCCAGGCTGGAGTGCAATGGCATGATCTCAGCTCACTGCAACCTCTGCCTCCCGTGTTCAAGCGATTCTCCTGCCTCAGCCTCCTGAGTAGCTGGGATTACAGGTGCCCGCCACCACGCCTGGCTAATTTTTGTATTTTTAATAGAGACAGGGTTTCACCATGTTGGCCAGGCTGGTCTCGAACTGCTGACCTCATGATCTGCCTGCTTCGGCCTCCCAAAGTTCCGGGATTACAGGCGTGAGCCACCGCACCCGGCCATCACTGTGTTTTTAAGAACTTAGTTTTAGAATCAATAAATAACCTCAGAGCCTACATTCAATCTTCTCTATCCTTAACCACAGTCCCCAAACCCTGAAGTTGTGCTGCTGGCAACAATAGTTACTGGAGGTTTTTTTTTCTTTCTTTCTTTTTTCTTTTTCCACTTCTTTCGTCATACAACACCATGTAGCAGCTCTTTATTCCTGCTACTCACCTCAACTCTGGCACTCACACTTAGAATGTGTGCATGTTTGGGTACACATCTACTGAAATGCAGTACTTAAGAATATGTAGCTTGGGCTGAGTGCGGTGGCTCACGCCTATAATCCCAGCACTTTGGGAAGCCAAGGCGGGCGGATCACCTGAGGTCAGGAGTTCGAGACCAGCTTGGCCAACGTGGTGAAACCCTATGTCTACTAAAAATACAAAAAATAAGCAGGGCGTGGTGGCGGGTGCCTGTAATCCCAGCTACTTGGGAGGCTGAGGCAAGAGAATCGCTTGAACCCAGGAGGCAGAGGTTGCAGTGAGCCGAGACTGCACCATTGCACTCCAGCCTGGGCAACAAGAGCGACACTCCATCTCAAAAAAACAAACAAAACAAAACACAAAAACAAATATGTGGCTCGTATCTTGAGGCTTCTAAAGCATAGTGTTATTTTTCATTGGTTCATAAAGAACTTAAAAGTGATTAATTTTGCTGAGCACAGTGGCTCAAGCCTGTATTTTGAGCTACTCAGGAGACTGAGGCAGGAGGATCCCTCGAGCTCAGGAGTTCGAGGCTGCAGTAAGCTATGATCACTATGATCGCACCATTGCACTCCAACCTGGGCTACAGAGGGATACCTCATCTCTTAAAAAAAAAAACTTATTTTTTAATGATTAATTTTGGGAAAGGGGGTATGTTACTCCTTTTAACATTTTCATTTACTAAGAGGCATTGTCTACGTTGCATTTCAAAGTAAATAGATGTAGTTAAAATTATGACATTCGTTTCATCTTTCATTGATAGTGGATGTTTAGCAATTACAGTACTTTTCTATCTGGCTTAGCATAGCACACTCTTTGTCTTACTCTTATCTCACTGGCTACTCCTTCTCTGTCTCCTTGACAGTCCCGTATCTTCTCCCGGATGACTCCCTCACACTGCTGTGCCTCAAAGCCCACTCCTCACTGTACACTCAGCCCCTTGATAATCTCATAACTGAAGCTGAAGCATAATGTTATTTTTCATCGGTTCATAAGGAGCACACAGATGATTACTTTCTTTTTAAGGTTTTCATTTACAAGGGGGCATTGTCTACACCATGTTTCAAGGTAAATATATTCCATTAAAATGGCAATATTCATTGCATCTTTTATTGATAGTGAATGTTTAGCAACTTCCAGTAACTTTCTCTCTAGCTTGTAGCATTCCACACTCTTGTCTGATCTCCTAGAACCAGTTCCCTCTGTTCTCCAGGATGGCTCCCTGGGCCCAGTCCTACCTCTGGGCCCAGTCCTTGCAGCTTTTCCTTCCTCCCCACTCCCTTCAAAACTGATCCTCCTGAGGTCTTTGCGATGTCAGGAAATGACAATTCCGTCCTTCCAGTTGCTCAGGACGGAAAACCTTGATGTTATCCATGACTCCTCTCTTTTCCTTTATCCCTACCTCCAGGAAATCCTGTTGGTTCTTCCTCCAGAATATTTGCAAAGTCTAAGCACTTCTCACCATCTCCACTGTAGCCTCCATTCCATTCCATTCCATTCCATTCCGTTATCCGAATAGTCTCCTAACCCATCTCCCTGCTTCTGCCCTAGTCCATCTAAATTCTGTTATTTACATAGCAGCCTGAGTGTCAAATCATACTGGTCCTCTTCACAAAACCTTCCAGTGGTTCCCAATTTCTCACAGGCCAAAGACCTTACAGTTGCCTACCAGGTTTTATGCACTCTGGTCCCTAATTTCATTCAAGGCAAGGCTCAAATGATACCTCCTACTTTGATCATCCCAGTTAAAACTGGAACACCCTTCCCCAGCTCTGTTATTTTCCATAGCATTTATCACATTCTGATTTGGGGAATAGACGCCATAGAATTAGTCCAGGCTGACCACCACACAAACAACAAATCTAAAAATAGCAAACTCCACCACCACCTGGATTGGGAGTGGGTTAATACAGAGTCCAGAGTTGCTACAACATATTATCTAAAAGAAACAGGATGTACAAAGAAACAGCAAAGTGTGACCCATACTCAGGAAAATAAGGAGTCAACAGAAAACTACCTCTGAGGGTTCAGTGTTACTGCCATCAGTGCAATTATAGTTTTTTTTTGTCCTGCATTTTCACATAAGATTATATTAGAAACAATTTCATAAGTCATTAAAACTTCTATGAAAATAATATATATATTTTTTGAGGCAGAGTCTCCCTCTTTCGCCCAGTCTCCCGGATTCAAGCACTTCTCCTGCTTCAACCTCCCAAGTAGCTGGGATTACAGGCATGCGCCACCACGCCTGGCTAATTTCTTTGTATTTTTAGTAGAGATGGGGTTTCCCATGTTGGCCAGGCAGGTCTCAAACTCCTGACCTCAAGTAATCCACCCACCTCAGCCTCTCAAAGTGCTGGGATTACAGGCGTGAGCCACCACACCCGGCCACATTTACCACATTCTAACAGGCCACATAATTTGCTTATTTATTACCTGACACATGTAATCCGTACAAGGGCTAGAGTTTCCATGTTTTATTCACTGATGGATCCCCAGTGGGTAGAACAAGACTTGGCATGTACTAGGCACTTACAAATACTTATGGAATGAATAAATGAATAGTATAGTAGATTGCAAACCAACAATTTGTGGAATTAAGTAGGAATAAAAATACAACAATGTGAAGATCATTTACTATGTTAATATAATTACATGGTACAGTGGAAAGATCATGGGGTGGCTGGGTGCGGTGGATCACGCCTGTAATCCCAGCACTTTGGGAGGCCGAGGTGGATGGATTACTTGAGGTCAGGAGTTCGAGACCAGCCTGGCCAACATGGGAAAACCCATCTCTACTAAAGTTACAAAATTTAGCCGGGCGTGGTGGTGTTTGCTTGTAGTCCCAGCTACTTGGGAGGCTGAGGCAGGAGAATCACTTGAACCTGGGAGGCAGAGGTTGCAGTGAGCCAATCACGCCACTGCACTCCAGCCTGAACGATAGAGAGAGATTCTGTCTCAAAAAAAAGAAAAAGTAAAAAGAAAAGTGATTACCAAGACAACTACCACAGACTGGGAATTTCTGAAAAGCCTCAACTTTTCTTTTTTTTTTGAGACAGCGTCTAGTTCCGTTGCTCAGGCTGGAGTGCAGTGATGCAATCTCGATTCACGGCAACCTCTGCCTCCTGGGCTCAAGCTATACTCCTACCTCAGCCTCCTGAGTAGCTGGGACCGCAGGCCTGCGCCACCATGCCAGCTAATTTTTTGTATTTTTAATAGAGACGGAGTTTCACTATGTTCGTCAGGCTGGTTTCCAACTCCTGACCTCTAATGATCCGCCCAACTTGGCCTCCCAAAGTGCTGGAATTACAGGCGTGAGCCACCACGCCCGGCCTCAATTTCTTAAAAAACAAAAACAGGTGGGAGGAGGAGGGTATACAGTATCCTAAATCCTCAGAACCCCTGGGGAGGAACCTCATTCCAACTCCACCAGCACTCCCAGGCCCAAGCCTCTAGCATGCTTCCGACCTCGCTAGCTGCTAAATAGATAGCTATTGAGGAATGTGTATTCTCAAATACTTAGGCTAGAGGGCTAAGAAAAGACAGCTTCCATCTACCTCTGTGGGACTCTACCAGTGTGAAAGGATACTCTGAAGGTATTTAACAACTCCCATTACAGTCCAGAAGTTGGTGGGGAAAGTTAAAATATATTTTCTTTTCTTTTTTTTTGAGACGGAGTTTTTGTTCTGTTGCCTGAGCTGGAGTGCAGTGGCTCACGCTTGTAATCCCAGCACTTTGGGAGGCCGAGGCGGGCAGATCATGAGGTCAGGGGTTTGAGACCAGCCTAGCCAACACAGTGAAACCCCGTCTCCACTAAAAATACAAAAATTAGCTGGGCACAGTGGCGAGCGCCTGTAATCGCAGCTACTCGGGAGGCTGAGGCAGGATAATCGCTTGAACCCAGGAGGCAGAGATTGCAGTGAGCCGACATCCACTGCACTCCAGCCTGAGAGACAGACTCCATCTCAGAAAAAAAGCAAACAAACAAAAACAAAACAAACAAACAAAAAAAAAAAACAAGAAAAGTTAGCCGAGCATGGTGGGGCACGCCCGTGGTCCTAGCTATTCGGGAGGCTGAGGTGGAAGGATCGCTTGAGCCCGGGAGGTCAAGGCTGCAGTGAGCTGAGATCATGCCTCTGCCCTCCAGCCTGGCCAACAGTGAGACCGTCTCAAAAAAAAAAAAGTAATAATAACATAAAAATAAGAAATAAGAGTGAAAGAGGCATCATTGATTGAAGATAACTTGGGGGGGGGGTTATATAGTAAACGTATAGATCGATCGAAAGACACAGCCCAGTTTTAGAAACTACATAAATATCCAAAAAAGCACATTTGAAATTCCACATATGAGACCTTGCACGGCCGGGCGCGGTGGCTCACGCTTGTAATCCCAGCACTTTGGGAGGCCGAGGCGGGCGGATCACGAGGTCAGGAGATCGAGACCACGGTGAAACCCCGTCTCTACTAAAAATACAAAAAATTAGCCGGGCGTAGTGGCGGGCGCCTGTAGTCCCAGCTACTCGGAGAGGCTGAGGCAGGAGAATGGCGTGAACCCGGGAGGCGGAGCTTGCAGTGAGCCGAGATCGCGCCACTGCACTCCAGCCTGGGCGACAGAGCGAGACTCCGTCTCAAAAAAAAAAAAAAAAAAAAAAAAAAGAGACCTTGCAACGTCAAAATAAGGAGGGACGGGGAGCATGGTGATCACACAATGGCTTATGACATCACTCACTACATTTATACCTGGTACACAGAGCGCAGAAACGTTTCAGCTCTTGCTTGAATCAAGAACAGAAGTCTCTCTTTAGACAGGTCAGTGCCACATAGTAATGTATAGCTTAAAATGTTAGTTAATGTACAAAAATCCAAATTCAGCGTTTAGATGTTCGGGAATAATGCATGAAAATTTAAATATTCAGAAGTGGAATGTATGCATTTTTAAAGTTTATTTTATGATTTAATTTTCAAAAATTTGTTTTAATGTGAAATTCTGGGGTAATTTGTCATGTAGTAATAGAAATACAGCAAGCAGGGATTTTTAAATAACAGAAATATCTTAAAGGAGCTATTGGAAAACATGGAAAAAAGTGTGAACAACTTGGGAATTTCAGTGTCTTACAGTTTTTTTTAAAGCTTGTTATAGTTTAAATTGGAATAAGGAAGCTTATTTCCAAAAGATTGAAGTGATTCTGTTATCTCTCCCACGAAGTAGTCTACTTCAGCAAAACAGTACACCGTGTGCTATTTTGGCCTCTTGGGAAAGATGGCATGTTCAAGTTTGCTAGAAAGAGGTAATGATCGCTTTTAGCGACACCTCTCACGGAAAGTTCATCGAGATATTGGTCTAGAGAGAAAATGGCGGCGGGGGGTGGGGGTGGGGGTGGGGGAAGCCGAAATACCTCAGTTTAGGATCTGCTATGGGCAATGGATGCCCTAATTTAAGGTTAATTGTAGAACCACGGGCTTCCAACTGTGTATTTCCGTCATCTACACTTTTCCCAGAAAGAGATGCCATAATAAATTTACAAAACAGTCCTATAGTCTAGTTTTATATTCTTGCCAAGAAAAGGTAATACTTAAAAAGTACTAGCTAGAATTCTATAGCTGATGTGTTAAAAACGAACAACAAAAAATCACTGCCCTCTGAATGTTCGTTCTTGATTATTTTGACGTAAGTAGAGACAGAACAGCTTTTTTAAATCCGGCATTATCTCCGGGTGGTGCAGACATGCAATTTTTTACGAATTTTCCCACCCCTGGGAAATCGATTTCTGAAACGTGTAATTGTTGTGCAGTAAGCCAAGTGGACAGTGACGCAATAGTCCACTGCAAGTTGCTGTACAAAAATGATGTCATTTGGCGCAGATCTAGTCACTTTTATAACAGGTAGCTATGGAAAAGCTCCCTCCACCTTGTCCCCGATTCCCCCACCCCCACCGTGGCCAAGATGCAAAGACACTTTCCTGGCTTCCTAGCCCTCAACTTGTCGAGGGTGGGCGCACCGCAGTGGCTGGGGGCCCATCGCTCGTGCAGGCGGAGAGAGACCGCTGCAAGGAGACGAGGACAGCTGAGTGTCCTCAGCCCCGACGGCGGCGCCGCGGGGGAAGCTGCGTCGGGCCCAGTCCGGGGCCGCGACGCCCGGTCGCCTGTTTTCCTCGGTGGGAAACCGCTGGCGTGGCGGGCCAGCAGCCGGGACGCGGGGCGCCGCGGGCGCGGGACAGCCTTCCCCGCCCCCTCTTCCCCCCAGTTCCCACACCCGCTCCCGCTCCCGTGGCGCCGGAAGTGACGCGTTTTGGGCTGAAAGATGGCGGCATTGGCGCTAGACCAGGGGGAAGGTAAACACCAGCCAGGCCACGGGCTGGCCCCCTCGGGGCGCCAGCAGGGGCCGAGGGGGGGCCTCCCCGGCCAGCTCCCCGCCCCCAACGGCTTCCCACCCTCCGCCCTCTCTCCCAGCGTGGCGGGCTTCCGCGTCAAGACGACGGCGCACGGGGCCCCCTGCCGGCCAGCCCCGCCTCCCTGGGCGGGCCCCGGGCGGCTCCCGCGGCCCGCAGGGGGCGCGCGGCCCGGAGCGGCCCCCGGCTCGTGGCCCCGCACGCCCCGCCCCTTCCCCGCCCCTTTCCCGCCTTCCTCCACCCCCGGCGTGGGTGATCCCGAGGCTCGGCGCGCTTCGGGGCAGAAGCCCAGAGACGCCGTCCTCGACGCTGCCTCAGCTGGTGCTTCTGTCTCTGCCTGCTGCCCCCTCAGCCCTTTCCCCCTCCCGCGGCCCCAGTCGGCCCTCCCGCCGAGCCCCGCCGGGTGCTGCGAGGCCCCCGGCGTTGGCAAGGTCGGTCCGGGCCCCGACGCCGCGCCGCCTCGTGCGGAGCCCGACTGTCTGGTTTCGCGACTCAGCGCTGTCTTCTTTCCCAGGACTTATCCAGAGGGGGCTGCAGGCGAGCACGCTCGTGCCCCGCCGGAGCGACCCGGCTCGTGCCGGGAGCGGCCGCTCGTAGACGTCCGAGGAGCCTGCCGAGTGCCGTCCCGGCGCCCGACCGCCCACCCATCGGCCCGCTGGCCCGGTTCTTCCTGATGCAGACTGCCGTCCACTAAAGGCTGGACAGGACCCCCCGAGGTACGTAGCCGCCCCTGGCCGCCGGCCTGCGGAGCCCGGGCTTCGCCCGCGGCCCCGAGCTAGGCACGAATTCGCCGGCCCTCTCCGCACGGACCCGAGTCAAACATTTGGTAGACGCCGGGACCTCATTTGTCTTCGAGTTTACTTAAATTGTTTGAAATGTAATTTTTTTTTTTTCCAGACAGAGCGAGGAAGAAAAAGGAAGAAGCATAATTCAGCCATTTTTTGCAGCACACAGCTGCAGGTACCATGATTATTTTTTGCCTAACCCGTTCCTTCCCTTTAACAATTCAATTTATGCCTGAAATAGAACTATGCAAAATGCGAGGCATAAAACTAGGAATCGGAAGGTCTGGGTTCGACTTGGGTGACTCCGAGAAAAAATCGCGTACCGAGCCTCGGTTTCTTATCTATGAAATATAGTCGGTACTACCAACATCGCAGGGTTGAGAGGACTATATGAGGTCATATATGTGAAAATAAACCTTAACTGTAGAGTGTTATAAGAATACAAGGCCGTTTTTTAAGTAACCTTTGGTAGAGTGGTTAATGTAGTGGCTAACTGTTGCTGCCTCTTTATTTCTATATTATAAATATAAGCAAATAAGTACAGAATAATAGTAAAGCAGTGCTGTGAATCCATAGATCTATAATAGTCACGTTGCTTGGCCTTCCTCCTACGAAGTGCTAACTGCTTATTTAAATAACGGTATTCTTTAATTCAAATGTAACGTTACCGTAGGGGCTTTGCTTTTTCATCGTTCTAGGCCGCTTTAGGCCCCTTTTCTTACTCCAAATATTTAACACCTTACATTTGTTAGTCTTTTCTATTTTCCGAATTTGTTTGCCTTTGTTAATCTGATTAAGTGGTAATTTAGAAAATGCCTTGCAGACATATATGCCCTAATTTTAATTCCTGTTTTTCATATCTAGGGAGCAGGATGCTTGAATACTTCTACTAATTTGAAAATTGGTTTTGAAGAGCTTATCAATGCATTCATGTTTCAGTAATCCTTAATAGATCTAGAAATGTATAGAACATTTCAACTTTTTGGCACTTAATGTAATTATATAATTTGATTCTCATTTTTAATCATCACAACACGTAGTAGGTGCTTAGAGTCACAGTTTATCAGTGGTAGAGGATGTTAACTTGCACTCTTCATTGCTGATTAATTTGGGGAAAGAATAGGATAGTAAATGTTTGTGGTTTGAAAATTGAATTTATTTTGCCAGGATTAATATGTGTAACAGATCAGTATAGATCATTTTTACTTGGCATATCAAAAATATAGTATGGTTTGGCTTAAATGGTCCACAAAAAGTGAAAGAGAAGCATTTTTGGGTATATTGTTATTTTCAGCTAACATGGTTTTGAGTAGTAAGACGTTTTATTAAATGTATAATCCTCTAGTCGAATACCAGTTGTCTTTCAGAGTATGCTTTTGTGTTTTGTAAAAAGGCAGAATAATAGAAGTTGGGCAGGATTTACATAGTAAAAGGAAAAGCCTACTTCAAAGTGGCTGGTTTTATAGATTGGATTTATCACTTATCTTGAAGATAAAATTTTGACAAATCATTGCTTTATTGGGAATTTCAAGGTTTGATCTTCTCTCTACCTCGAGTCGGGTTATCTCAGAAACCTAACCTTGACCAGGGCAGGCTTGGCTTCATGGATGTTCAGAAGGGCCCCACACTTGGTTTAATAATCTGCATGTAAAACTGGGATTGTACAGTATAAGGGTGAATGGTAAAATTCATGCTAATTTAAATTTTTAATTTTCCTTTACTCAGAACGACATTAAACATCAAATTTAAAAAACACCGTGAGAGCCGGGAGCGGTGGCTCAGGCCAGTAATCCCAGCACTTTGGGAGGCCGAGGCGGGCGGATCACCTGAGGGTCGGGAGTTTGAGACCATTCTAACCAACGTGGAGAAACCCCGTCTCTACTAAAAATACAAAATTAGCCGGGCGTGGTGGCGGGCGCCTGTAATCCCAGCTACTCTGTTCCCAGCTACTCGGGAGGCTGAGGCGGGAGAATTGCTTGAACCAGGGAGGCGGAAGTTGCGGTGATCCAAGATGGCGCCACTGCACTCCAGCCTGGGCGACGAAAGCAAAACTCCGTCTCAAAAAAAACCGCGAAACAGTTGAGAGATACAGAAGAAAGTTTTGAAAAAGCTTTACATTTTACTACCTTTAACAACTTTTTTTTTTTATTATTTTTTTAAAGACAAAGAGTTTTGTTCTGTCGCCCAGGCTGGAGTGGAGTGGTGCGATCCCCGCTCGCTCATTGGAACCTCCACCTCCCGGCCTCAGGCGATTCTTGGGCCTCAGCCTACTAAGTAGCTGGGATTATAGGCGCACGCCACTACGCCCCGCTAATTTTTGTATTTTTAGTAGAGATGGGGTTTCACCATGTTGGCCAGGCTGGTCTCGAACTCCTGGACTCAAGTTATCCACCTGCCTTGGCCTCCCAAAGCGCTGGAATTACAGGCGGCAGCCGCCGTGCCCAGCCTTTTTTTTTTTTTTTTTTCTTTTGAGACACAGTCTTGCTCTGTCTCTCAGGCTGGAGTGCAGTGGTGCGATCTCGACTCACTGCAACCTCCACCTCCTGGGTTCAAGCGGTTCTCCTGCCTCAGCCTCCCGAGTAGTTGGGATTACAGATGCGCGTCACCATGCTTGGCTAATTTTTGTATTTTTATTAGACACGGGGTTTCACCATGTTAGCCAGGCTGGTCTCGAACTCCTGACCTCAAGTGATCCGCCCGCCTCGGCCTCCCAAAGTGCTGGGATTACAGACATGAGCCACCGCGCCCGGCCATCGCCCAGCCTTTTAACATTTTTCCCTGATTTTGAACAAGAGTCCCCGCAAATGATGTAGGTGGCCTGTTGTCAAGCCTGGCCTTTCCCAGTGCAAATGTTTTGAGAGTGAATAATGTTAACTGTGAGGAGAATGAATCTTTAGCTTAGAGGAGGTGGATTACTTTATTAGCATCTATTTTCTCTGAATTGGAGTGCTGTAGCTCATGTGGTGCTTTTTTTTTTATTGAAGAGAAATGAAAGATGGAGCCATGGGTGAGGCATTGTAGAACAGTGTTTAATCGGGGAGGCTCTGAAGTCAGGCGGACCCCAACTTCACAACTTACTAGTAATTATAGCCTTGGGCAAGTTACTTAACCTCTGTGAGCTTTGATGTTCTCATCTTTAAGTCAGGGATGGATACAAAACATGGAAGATTGCGAGAATTAAATTTATCAGTCTTTCCAACAAATATTTATTAAGCACTTACTATTTGCCAAGCACTGTTTTAGGTGCTGGAGATACAACAGTCAATGAAGCAAAACCGACAAATTGAAGCAGAAAGGAAACTAAGTAAAATGGATAGCCTGTATTGCCATTTAATATACTGCAGAGAAAAATAAAGTGGAGGGGCATGGGGATTGTCAGGTTGATGGGGTAGATGGGGTTTTGCAACTTTAAAAGAGGGTGTTTGAGGAAGGCCTCACTGAAATGACGCCAAAGACCCTAAGGGAACCATGTATATCTGGGGATAGTGTGATCCAGGCAGAGGGAACAGGGTGTAGAGAGGCCTTAAGTTGGGAGTGTAGCTGGTTTTCAAGGAACAGCAGCACCAAGGGAGATAGTAATATAAGATTATTATTATTGCCATTTTAAGAATCATTGGAAAGGCTCTCATAGTTCGTCTTTGCCAAGGGTATATGTTGTATTGCTGCTGGTCCAAAAGTGGAAGGCCTTTTTGAAATTTTAACTTTGGAAACAAGAAATTAGGAAAGGCAAAATATGTTGTCAGGTTTTCTGTTTTTAACGTAAGTCCCTTAAAGCTCATCAGGCTCAATCACTGAAACATACAAGAATGGATAGAAAAAAATACCCTTTGTCTTTGATAAGATCTTTGAATTTAGTAAATGATATATATCATAGACTAATGATTTGCAGGAAATCTATCATAACAGCAAGACCTTCCAAAATATTTAGTTTGGTTGTATAATTCTTAGGAGGAACTAAAAGGCTAACATTACAGTATTTGTGATTTCATGTTAGAATAGAACTTAGAAGATTTGGGGTTTTATTCCCCAATAGAGGCTTTTCCTAGAATTCTCACTGGATCCAATCTCTAAAGGCTTAGGGAGGCTGTTTTCCATGACATCACTCTTGGACTACTTCTAGTCATAGTGTGGAATAAGCAGAGAAGCATTAAATTAAAGTCTTCTGATGAAAAATAGCATTCAAGCAGGGGTTTTTTTTTCTTATAAGGCTTCTTGTATTATAGGATGACGAAATGCTAAACATACCTGAAAAGTGAAGTAATTTGGTGCAAGTCTGGAGGCTGGAGGACCCAGGGCCCTCCTAATAGCTTAGTTAAATGGTCATTTGCAATTTGGTCCTGAGTTATAAAAATATTTTGATGACAAGAAAGAATTTCCAGTATTAAACAAATTAAAGTTAACTTACACAATCTCTCCTCCCATATTAAAGTGAGTTTTCAATTTGAGTAGTGTATTGAGTAAAGTGACCACTAATAGAGCTAAAAAGTCTGTCTTTAAATTTGTCTTTTCTTTTATATTGGTATGTTGAGAAGTTGGCTGCTTTGAGATTGTCAAATTTACATTTTTTACTTTATAGGTTAGAAGTGAGAAATGTTATGACTCAGAAATTAATTCTGTTTTTATCCGTAGTAAGCCTTTGCATTCTCTTTTCGATATGCAACTGTGGCATTTTCTGCATAGGCATCAATTTTGGTAGGAGAACAGTTTGGGGATGAAGATAGTATGAAATCATTTAAATTTTTCATTGAGGATAAGTATATCAACCTCTGAGAATCTAGCTTTTGCATTGAATACCTTAAGCTTTTGTATGAATTTTCAAGCAGCTGTGGAAGGAATGTGAAAGCAATAAGTTATTGCTTATGGCATAAGCACAGAGGTTAATTTTGAATGTCTTTTAATTAATTGCCTATAATTTTGCCTTCACATCAGAATGGCAGCCTTATAACTGAAAAGGAAGCATTTAATTTCTTTGCCTTTAATTTCCCGTCCAGTTTTACCCCCACCAAACTTCTTTTTTTACTGGTCACTAGAGAGTTTGAAGTGTTCAAAAATTCTGTGATATAAATAGCAGTAATAGTCTTCCAGGGCAGAGGTAGGAAGAGGTTGAGGTTTGTGCGTGCACGTGTGTGTGTGTGTGTGTGTGTGTGTGTGTGTGTGTGTTGTCACTTATACTTTCAGTTGTTCTCAAGCCTGTGGTCTCAGGACTTCTCTGTACTTATTTGTACTCTTAAAAATTAGTGGGGGCTGGGCTTGGTGGCTCACGTCTGTAATCCCAGCACTTTGAGAGGCCGAGGCGGGTGGATCACTTGAGGCCAGGAGTTCGAGACCAGCCTGGGCATCATGGTGAAACCCCGTCTCTACTAAAAATACAAAAATGAGCCGGGCGTGGTGGTGGACTCCTGTAATCCCAGCTACTCAGGAGGCTGAGGCAGGAGAATCGCTTGAACCCCAGAGGCAGAGGTTGCAGAGATCATGCCACTGCACTCCAGCCTGGGTGCAGAGTGAGACTGTCTCAAAAAATAAATAAGCAAATAAAAATTAATTCTATTACATGGTAACCTAAATAACATTTTTTTATGAAAAATAACTTTCCTAAAACAGTTAAGAACTTGGTGAAAAGAGTAGCATTGTTTTAAATTTTTGCAAATCTCTTTAATATCTGGCTTAATAAAAGCCAATGGGCTTCTCATCAGCTTCTGCATTCAGTCTGTTGCAATATCACATACCATGTGTAAACCTCTGGAAAACAGAATGAAAGTGAAAAAGACAACTAACTATTCTTTATTTATGTATTTATTTTGAGAAGGAGTCTTGCTCTGTTGCCCAGGCTGGAGTATGGTGGCTCAATCTTGGCTCACTGCAACCTCTGCCTCCTGGGTTCAAGCAATTCTCGTGCCTCACCCTCCTGAGTAGCTGGAATCAGATGCACATGCCACTACCCCTGGCTAAGTTTTGTATTTTTTAGTAGAGATAGGGTTTCACCATATTGAACAGGCTGATTTTGAACTCCTGAGCTCAAGTGATCAGCCCACCTCTACCTCCCAAGGTGCTAGGATCACGGATGTGAGCCACTGTGCCCAGCTGACCAATAACTTTAAAAAAATTATTTTGATAATTTGACATTGGGAAGCCCCTTTAGTGGGTACTGGGATCTTTTAGGACAACTGGATTCACTTGTCCCCAGATCATGCTTTGAGAATCCCTATACTGATCATTCTTAGGCACAAAAATGTGAGGCTTTCTTTTTAGTCAGTACCAAGTTTATGAAACAAGACACATTATTCAGTATTTCTTTCCTGGTAGCATAAGTATGTCTTGTCATTTGGTCTAATTGGTTCCCCTCTTGAAAAAAAAACCCTACTATTTGAAATTCTAAAGGCCATGTATAAAGTGTTGATAACCCTATATATGAAAAGTAAGGATACAGAATTTTTGTACATTGAACTTTTTTCAGTAAATGTTTTTTCTCAAAGCCTCTTAAATTTTTCCTCCAGCACTCATTGATTTAAAGAGTTCTTATTTAAGGTTTTTGTGTTTTACAGTGATTCGTTTTTTTCTTTTGGGAGAGTGGGGCTACGCACTTCTTGTTGAGCACGCTGCTGCTGCCGCGGCTGTCTCTGCCATTGCAAAGTAGTTCTTATAATAGTTTTCTTCCTTAAATTGATATAATTCTGTACTTAGATTTCTTTTTAGAGACAGGGCCTTGTTCTGTCGCCCAGGCTGGAATGCAATGGCTTCATCGTGGTTCACTGCAGCCTCGACATGGTCAGCGCAAGCGATTTTCCTGCCTTAGCCTCCCAAGTAGCTGGGGCCACAGGAGCATGCCACCCAAGCTCTGCTATTAAAAAAAATTTTTTTTTTTGCAGAGAAGAGGTCTGACCACGTTGCCCAGGCTGGTCTTGAACTGGATCAAGTGATCCTCGTGCCTTGCCTCCCAAAAATGTTGGGATTACAGGCATGAGGCTGCTGTACCCAGTTAAAGAATTATGTACACAATTTTTTTTTTTTTTTTTGAGACATGGTGTCACTCTGTTGCCCAGGCTGAAGTTCAGTGGTGGACTATAGCTCATTGCAGCCTTGGCCTCCCGGGCTCAGTTTATCCTCTGACCTGAGCCTCCTGAGTAGCTGGGACTACAGTTGCACACCACCACGTCTGACTAATTTTTGTGTTTTTAGTAGAGATGGGGTTTTTCCACATTGCCCAGGCTGGCCTCGAATTCCCGGGCTCAAGCGATATGCCCATCTCAGCCTCCCAAAGTGGTGGGATTACAGACGTGAGCCAGTGCGCCTGACCCTGATCTGTTACAAATCTACAAATCTGCATTATGATAAACCCTAGGGAGGCATGGGGTCGGTAGAGAGGAGATTGAGGGTTCTCACTTACATTAATTCATTTATTCACCACCCTAACTTGATAATAAGATGATGATGATTATTAGTAATGTATGGATGGAAACCAAGATTAGGAAGTTAACAGAATTTCTCTAGGTCACACAGTAAGTACTAGTAAGCACTCTTATTTCAGAGATTTTGCTCTTCCCGACCACACTATTTTGTATTTTTTGCAAATAGAATTTAATCTTTTTTTTTTTTTTTTTTTTTTTGAGACAGGCTCTTACTCTGTTGCCCAGGCTGGAGTGCAGTGGCGCCATCTCAGCTCACTGCACCCTCTGCCTCCTGGGCTCAAGCAGTCTTCCTGCGTCAGCCTCCCAAGTAGCTGAGACTAGAGGCACACACTACCATGCCCAGCTAATTTTTGTAGAGACGGGGTTTTGATATGTTGCCCAGGCTAGAATCTAGTCTTAACTTTATTTCTAACCACTAGTTCTATGACCTTGAATAAAAAGTCAGTTCACCCGTGGACATTATTACTGTCTTCATCTGTGGAGTTAGAGTTGACCTGGGTCCTGAGTCTTGAGAAACTATACTCAGAAGGTGGGCCGGGGGGTTTCTTCAAAGTTACCTAGATCAGGCTTACTATTTTGGCTATAGTAGTACCACACGAAGGGGCATGATAATAAGCCTTAGTGTTACAGTGTACTTAAGGTCCATGCACCGTTCTAAGTGCTTTACATCCATTAACTTATTTAATTATCGCAGCAACCTGTAAGGTAGGTTCTATTAATATTAGTACCCCAATTTTTTTTTTTTTTTTGAGACATGGTCTCACCCTTGCCCAGGCTGGAGTGCAGTGGTGCCATCTCTACTCACTGCAACCTCCGCCTCCTGGGTTCAAGCGATTCTCCCACCTCAACCTCCCGTGTAGCTGGGATTACAGGCGTGAGCTACAACGCCTAGCCAATTTTTTTTAAATTTGTAGTAGAGATGGGTTTTTGCCATGTTGGCCAGCTGGTCTCTGAACTCAAGTGATCCACCTGCCTCAGCCTCCCAATATGCTGGGATTACAAGCATGAGCCACTGCACCTGGCCAAGTACCCCATTTTTTTTTTTTTTTTTGAGATGGAGTCTCGCACTGTTGCCCAGGCTGGAGTGCAGTGGCACCATCTCAGCTCACTGCAAGCTCTGCCTCCCGGGTTCACGCCATTCTCCTGCCTCAGCTTCCCAAGTAGCTGGGACTACAGGCTCCTGCCACCATACCCAGCTAATTTTTTGTATTTTTAGTAGAGACGGGGTTTCACCATGTTACCCAGGATGGTCTCGATCTCCTGACCTCATGATCTGCCCGCCTTGGCCTCCCAAAGTGCTGAGATTACAAGCGTGAGCCACCGTGCCTGGCCTGAAGTACCCCAATTTAAAAATTTTAGATTTTACACTTTTTAAATTAATTAATTAATTTGAAGCGGAGTTTCACTCTTGTTGCCCAGGCTGGAGTGCAGTGGCCCGATCTCAGCTCACTGCAACCTCCGCCTCCCAGGTTCAAGCGATTCTCCTGCCTCAGCCTCCCAAGTAGCTGGGATTACAGGTGCCAGCTACCATGCCCGGCTAATTTTTGTATTTGTAGTAGAGACGGGGTTTTACCACATTGGCCAGGCTGGTCTGGAACTCCTGACCTCAGGTGATCTTCCCACCTCGGCCTCCCAGACTGTTGGGATTATGGGTGTGAGCCGCCGCGTCCGGTCCAGATTTTACATTTTAGAGCACAGGGAGGCTGAGTAGCTTGCCCCAGTGTCACAGAGCTAATAAGAGGTAGAACCATGCTTCAAACCTAGGCATCTGACTCCAGACCTATACCCTTACTTACTACTACCATCTAGAAGACTATCATGTTGGTCACTTAATCACTGAGTGTTTCACTGTTTTCTACTTAATACACGCTTACCATAAAAGTGTAAAGGACTGCTGCTGCTCTAAAGTTGTTAGTCTTATTGATAAATGCACTAAGCTTTTTAGGTAGAAAATAAGTTATGGCATATGTCTCGGCTATCGCAGGTGAGTTTTAAAAGTGTTTAGATCAGACTTTTAGATCAAACTTCACAAATGTGTTGCTGAGACTTTAAAAGTAGCTATAGTTTATTTAACTGGCATGTGTATTTAGTGTGTTGCATATTTACAAAATCATAAAAAGAATGAGAATTTTAGGACTAAAAATATTTTAGAGATCGTGTCTAGTGCTCTTGTTTTTACAGATGCAGAGAGAAGGCCAAGAAAATTTGAGTAACTTACAGATATTTCTGTTCTAAAACTATTAGCACCCTTGGTTATAAGTAGGAAAAATCAACCTAAGGTATTAAAGAGGAAGAATTTATTCTAAGAATGTAAGGTTCTCTCAGAACCCAAGGGCAGACATAGAACTGGGCTTAGCAACTGGGAGAACGAGGCGTTCAGGAGCACTGCCTGTCCTCTTTTTGACTTTATTCTTTCTCAGTTGACTGCCTTTCTCTGATCTTCAGCCCACATGGCAGACAGAAGTGGGTGCCCACAGTTGCTCTTTGACATGTTCCAGTTCCCGTCATACACAGTCAATACACGTCTCTCTCTTTTTATCTTTGTTTCTCTTTCCCTCGCCTTTGCTAAGTTTCTGTTCATCTTGATTCATATTTCCCACTCCTCTATGACCATGAGTGACTGTGGCCAGGATCACAGAGTGGGAGGCTGCCTGCTAGGAATCTCTCAGCAGGCTGGGTGCCCAGAGGAGAGTGCTGTGTACTCAGGCAGGAGCTGTCTTTACATATGTCTTTGGGGTCTTCTGACTCACAGTTTACCAATCCTCCTCCTCCTCCTTCTCTTTTTTCCCCCGCTGCTTCTCTGCCTTATAATGTTTCCATCATGGTAAGTATCTGGAGCCTTGATTGTTGGTTGTTTTTTTTTGTTTTTTTGAGAAAGCATAGTTTCTCCTTTTATAAATTTCCTTTAGATGGAGTATTTTTCAGAAATGTGAATATTAGCTGTTTTAGACCTTTTCAGGTAGTGATTAACTGTTGAATAGAGAGGGTGACTTTGACATGAAGTGAAATATGGTATTTTTAGGCATCGTCAAAATTACATTAATGAAACACAAAGCAGTTTACTCTCAAGTATCTGAACACTAATTTCCAGCCCTCTGTTATTAAATCTTCATTAAATGTGACCAATAAATCTTTTCTTTCAGAGTTGGGGTCTTGTTCTACTGCCAAGGCTGGAGAGCAGTGGCATGATCATGGCTCACTGTAGCCTGAAATTCCTGCCTCAGCCTCATGAGTAGCTGAGACTGTAGGTGCATGCCACCATGCCCAGCTGATTTTTTTTTTTTTTTTTAATTTTGTTAGAGATGGGGTCTGTGTTTCTCAGGCTGGTCTTTCAAGTGATCCTTCTGCCTCAGCCTCCTGAGTTGCTTGGATTACAGGCACAAGCCACCGCTCCCTGCAGACCAATACAGCTTGACAAGGCAGAGTGATCGTTGGTGACCATAATGATCCTGAAAAAAAATGTAATATCAAATTTTTCATCCAGTTTAATTTGTTGTTTTTAATTCTAATTGTTTTTTTCTATTATTATTCCTTTTTTTTAGAGACGGGGGCTCGCTATGTTGCTTAGGCTTGTCTCAAACTCCTGGGCTTAAGCAATCCTCCCACCTTGGCTTCCCAAAGTGTGGGATTACAGGCGTGAGCCCCACACCCAGCCCTATTCTAAATATTTTGAAAACTGATAATTAGTGTGATGTTGATAGGCTTCTTAGAATGGTTATTCAAACACTACACTGTATGAGATTCCTTTTGTTCCCAGTATGCATTTGTGTATGTAGGAAAATTCTTAGCTCATTAATTTTACCTTTAAAAATAATTCAAGCCTGGGTGTGGTGGCTTACGCCTGTAATCCCAGCACTTTGGGAGGCCGAGGTAGGCAGATCTCTCGAGGTCAGGAGTTCGAGACCAGCTGGCCAACATGACGAAACTCCTTCTCTACTAAAAAAAAAAAAAAAAATGAGCCGAGTCTGGTGGCGCGTATCTCTAATCCCAGCTACTTGGCAGGCTGAGGTAGGAGAATCACTGGAACCCAGAAGGTGGAGGTTGCAGTGAGCGGAGATCGTACCACTGCACTCCAGCCTAGGCAACAGAGTGAGACTCTGTCTCAAAAAAAAATTTTTTTTAAGCTGGGTGCAGTGGTGTGCCTACTCAGGAGATTGAGGTAGGAGGATTGCTTGAGCCTAGCAGTTCAAGACTGTTGTGTACTATGATCATGCCTGTGAATAGCTACTGCACTCCAGCCTGGGGAACATAGCAAGACCCTGTCTCTAAAAACTAAATCAATAATTCAGATAAACAAGACCAAACTTGTAGCTTACTTTTATCTTAAATGTATTAGTAAAGTTGTTTTGCCAAGCATTGATTACAGTTTCCAGAATATATTTTTTTTCCAAATTATAGATAGCCCTCTCGTGTTCTGCCTTTCCAAATGAAATGATATAGCTTTCGATTAATGGAGTACTAATAAAAATTTGTTATTAATTTCATCTTTTACATACTTTGCTGTCTGAGATAAGTGAACCTTTAATGTGGTAGAATCAATAGGACTTAAAGGTAGGTTAGGGGACAGAAGGGAAGAAAGAGGCACCTCAAATGCCTCTTGAGAAGATAGGGAATACTGAAAAATCTGATGTGGAGGCAGAATAGAACTGATTGTTTAGACATGTTGATTTTGAGATGTCAAAATGGGATCATTCCAAAATGGAGCACCCAGAAGTGTCTACTAGGCAGTTGATTCCACATATATATGGACTGGAGTAAGGATGGAGATCTGGACAGAGATTATCCAGGTATTGGTGAAAGTACGTATAAGTAGAAACCATGGATTAGGTGAGCTCATTTAGGGAGACACACACACTGTTTAGGTGAGAAAAGAGGCAAGAACAGAATCCTAGGGAATACCGAAGTTTAAAGGGTAGCTCAAGAAAAGTGAGCCCATGAAGGAGATTGAGAAATGAGCAGCCCAGGACTAGGAAGAGAATCAGGAGCACAGTGTCATAGAGCTGAGAGTGTGATGAGCTGAGCATAATTTATGCTACAGAAGGATCCAGGGAAATGGGGACTAGGATGTAACCTCTGAATTGGACCAATTAGGGCCTTTTAAAGATATTTTTATGAACTTTTTTAAAAGCAATAATACACTTTCATTGGAAATAGATTAGAAAACACAGATTAGCAAATAGGAAGGGATAAAAGTAAAACTACCTGATACTCTTACCATTTTTTATTTTTAATTTTTTTGAGACAGGATCTTCCTCTGTCATTCAGGCTGGAGTGCAGTGGCACGATCTCAGCTCACTGCAACCTCCACCTCCCAGGTTCAAGCAATTCCCCTGCCTCAGCCTCCTCCCACCTGAGTAGCTGGGATTACAGGTACCCGCCACCACACCCAGCTAATTTTTATATTTTTAGTAGAGACAGGGTTTCGCCATGTTGGCCAGGCTGGTCTTGAACTCTGACCTCAAGCAATCCGCCTACCTTGGTCTCCCAAAATGCTGGGATTACAGGCATGAGCCACCGCACCTGGCCTACTCTACCATTTTTAATGTTTTTGGCATTCTATCCTTTTAGACTGTGTTTTTTTTTTTCTTTTTTTCTTTTTTTGAGACAGGGTCTCACTGTGTCATCCAGGCTGGAATGCAGTGGCACAATCATGGCTCACTGCAGCCTCAACTTCCTGGGCTCAGGTGATTCTCTCATCTCAGCCTCCTGAATAGCCAGGACTACAGATGTGGGCCACCATGCCCAGCTGATTTTTTTTTTTTTTTTGAGACAGAGTCTTGCTCTGTTGCCCAGGCTGGAGTGCAGTGGCATGATCTTGGCTCACTGCAACCTCCACCTCACAGGTTCAAGCAATTCTCGTGCTTCAGCCTCCCAAGTACTTGGGGTTACAGGCATGTGCCACCACACTTGGCTAATTGTTGTATTTTTAGTAGAGATGGGGTTTCACCATGTTGGCCACACTGGCCTGGAACTCCTGACTTCGTGATCCGCCTACCTTGGCCTCCCAAAGTGCTGGGATTACAGGCGTGAGCCACAGCGCCTGGCCCTTTTTTTTTTTTTTTTTAAGAGAGTGTCTCACTATGTTGCCGAGGCTGGTCCCGAACTTCTGGCCTCAAGCAATCCTCCTACCTCAGCCTCCTGAAGTGCTGGGATTATAGGCATGAGCCACCATGCCTGCCTTTTCTTATTTATTAACAAGGGTTTTTCTTTTTTTTCTTTCTTTTTTTTTTTTTTTTTTTTTGAGATGACTTTGGGCTGGGATAACTTGAATAAATGGGTTAATCTGTCAGGAAGTTGAATAAAGGGTATCATGGACAACATATTGATGAAACAAAGTAATAAATCTAGTGATAGTTTATTCATGAGAGTGGAGAAGTGGTGTCTTTTTAGTGTGTACATAGATGCCACCTTTTCCTTCTTGGCAACTGAGGGCTCAGCCAAACCCAGAGTACAGAGGGATTCCCAAATGGCACTTACCTCCATACCTACCACAGTACCTGGCGCACAGAAGGGCTCTTCCTTTTAGTAAATGAAATGGGAAGGCATTGACAGAGTGGTGACACTGGCAGTGACAGCCTCCCTAAAGAAGGAGGTAGAGCAAGTGACAGCAGTTGACTGCAGTGCCCGCTGCTTCTCTGGAGGGCATCTAAACACCTAACCAGGGGAAGGACAGAACTTGGGAGATTGGGTCCCAGCAGTGGCAGTGGTGGAAATTCAGAGCCGTAGATGTTGCCTGCCACATCCTTAGTAGTCTTTTAGGCTAGTGTGGTTTGTAGATCATGTTCTAGAAAATAGCTGCAACATATGATTCCAAGTCATGAGGTATTCTAGAAAGTGGTTAAAAAATGGCTGTAGTATCCCAGAGATTTGTCCATATCTGTTGTCCTTAGTTTGGGAACATCTTTCATAGGGCATCAGTGTTATACCAGCAGGGAATGCCTCACAACTGTTCAGTGGATGAAACTGCCCAGAGGCACTGAAGATTGGCCCAAGATTAAAGGACCAGTTGGCATAGTTTTTGTTTAGCAGGGCAGGCATGGAGGATAGACAGAGAGTTAAGGGAAATGAAGGCCCTAGTAAGAAAGTAGTTGCTCTGATATGGGAAGGTCTAAGCTGGAGGACAGAAGTAAAGTTAGGCGATGATAGACCAAATGAAAGGAGAGTAGGAAGGTTAAGTAGGAAGTTGACAGTTAAGATTTCAGATGTAGACCAGTTCTGGATCAGGAACAGGTCCAAGTGGGGTGGGAGTAGGGTTTGCAATGGAATAAGTGGGGAGGTTGTAGGAGTTGAGATGGTCAGGAAGTTTTGACTTACAGTTTTTGGATGACTGATCTTATGTGAACATTGAAGAGGTGTGAAAGATGACTTAGTCAGGTGTTGAAGTCTTTTTTTTTTTTTTTTTTTTTGACATGGAGTCTTGCTCTGTCGCCCAGGCTGGAGTGCAGTGGTGCGATCTTGGCTCACTGCAGCCTCCGTCTCCTGGGTTCCAGCGATTCTCCTGCCTCAGCCTCCTAAGTAGCTGGATTACATGTGCCAGCCACCACACCCGGCTAATTTTTGTATTTTTAGTAGAGACGATGTTTCCCCATGTTGTCCAGGCTGGTCTTGAACTCCTGACCTCAGGTGATCCACCCTTCTCAGCCTCCCAAAGTGTTGGGATTACAGGTGTGAGCCACTGAGCCCGGCTTTTTTTTTTTTTTTTTTTTAAATGGAATCTTGCTCTGTTGCCCAGGCTGGAGTGCAGTGGTGCAGTCTTGGCTCATTGTGACCTCCACCTCCTGGGTTCAGGAGATTTCTCTTGTCTCAGCCTCCGCAGTAGCTAGGACTGCAGGCGCCTGCTACCATGTGCGGCTAATTTTTGTATTTGTTTTGTATTTTGTTTTATTTATTTTGAGATGGAGTTTCACTCTTGTCGCCCAGGCTGGAGTGCAGTGGTGCAATCTCAGCTCACTGCAACCTCTGCCTCCCGGGTTCAAGCAATTCTCCTGCCTCAGCCTTCCGAGTAGATGGGATTACAGGTGCCCGCCACCACGCCCGGTTAATTTTTGTATTTTTAGTAGAGATGGGGTTTCACCATGTTGGCCAGGCTGGTCTCAAACTCCTGACCTCAGGTGATCCACCCATCTCGGCCTCCCAAAGTGTTGGGATTACAGGCATGAGCCACCACGCCCGGCCCTTAATTTTTGTATTTTTAGTAGAGACAGGGTTTTACCATGTTGCCCAGGCTGGTCTTGAACTCCTGACCTCAAGTGATCCGCCTGCCTCAGCCTCCCAAAGTGCTGGGATTACAGGTGTGAGCCACCATGCCTGGCCCAGGTGTTGAAGTTTTCATCAAATGTTTGAGAGTGATTGATCAGAAGATATGTATGGAAGTGACAAGGGGTGACAGAAGATGGATTTTTATCTGAGCAAAAGGCCAAGTTTTAGAAAAAGAACAATAGAAAGCTAAGAGAAAGAAGGCTTGGAAAGTAGGGCTGTAAGCTCTAAAAGTTTTTTTTTTTTTTTCTAACATGCATGGGAGTAGAGATAGAGGTTGGAGGCAGGAGGCCTGGAAGCTGTGACTTTTAGGAAAACTGTCTCATTTAAATCAGGTTGAGGAGGGAACTTCCTGTGACCAACCTGAGCATGTAGGAGTTTGTTTATGTTGAAGTAAGGTTCCACAGGGTGCAGTGGAAAGGTTTGGGAGAGAATTCAGGGATGGAGGATGGGTCATTGGGGAGGAAGCTGGGAGCTGTGTAAGGATGAGAATTAAGAAGATAGATGGCCTGGGGTGGGGGTATGTGAAAAGGAGAAAATTAATTTGCTTCATAAATAACCCAGTAGACTGAATTAGTGGCCAGGTGCAGTGGCTCATGCCTGTAACCCCACCAGTTTGGGAGGCCGAGTCAGACGGATCACCTGAGGTCAGGAGTTTGAGACCAGCCTAGCCAACATGGTGAAACCCGTCTTCGCTAAAAATAGAAAAATTAGCTGGGCATGTGGCAGGTGCCTGTAGTCCCAGCTACTCGGGAGGCTGAGGCACGGGAATCGCTTGAACCCGGGAGGCGGAGGTTGCGGTGAGCCGAGATTGTGCCACTGCACTCCAGCCTGGATGACAGAGCAAGACTCTGAAAACAAAAAAATAGACTGAATTAGTTTATTCTGCTGTATTTAAGAGATCTAATTATAGTTCTCTGCTATTTTACCTTCATTTCTCTGATATGGAAAGATTTGTTTAATTTCCCTTAAAATTATATATTTATATTTTTAAATATATAAGCATTAAATCATTATTGTTTTTCAAAGTAAGGGTAATGGGGTAAATGAAAAGAAAGCCCCTGAAAACCTACTACCCAGGGACATTATTTTGGTATATATTTCTCCAGACTTTTTCTCATCTAACAAATATATGTGTATTCAGTTTTTGAAGATGTACTCAGTATACTGCAGTCACTTTTTTCATACAATATCTGATAAATATTCTTTGTAAAAATAGTTTAACTGTTGACATCATTTTAAATTGTTAAAGTAATTTATTGTAGGACTGTATCGTGTTTTAATAATTTGTTATTGGACTTTTGGATAGTTTCTGATTTTTAAATAATAAGCCTAGATAGAAAAACATTGTATGTACAACTTGGCTATTTATTTGAATATTTCCTTTAGGTAAATTTCTAGGAGTTTTCAGGTATACTTTTTAGTTTCATTTTTGTCCCTTTTCTCATAATTTAGTATTTGGCTGTGAAATCCTTTTTATGTTGCTAATTTTGGAACCTGTTTAAAGTATATTTGATGAACAATATGAAATCAATGGAATAGGCATATATTATTTGTAAGAACAATTTACCATTGTTTGACATATATATAAATATATACATAAATATATATTAATATAAATATATATATAAATATATATTAATATAAATATATATATATCTATTTTTTGAGATGGAGTCTCACTGTCTCCCAGGCTGGCGTGTAGTGGCGTGATCTTGGCTCACTGCAACCTCCATCTCCTGGGTTCAAGTGATTCTCCTGTCTTAGCCTCCCGAGTGGCTGGGACTATAGGTGCATGCCACCACACTGGCTACTTTTTGTATTTTTAGTAGAGTTGGAGTTTCACCATATTGATCAGGCTGGTCTTGAACTCCTGACCTCAGGTGATCCACCCACCTCGGCCTCCCAAAGTGCTGGGATTACAGGTGTGAGCCACCGTGCCCGGCCGACATATCTATTTTTAAGAGATAGGGTCGGCCGGGCGCGGTGGCTCACGCTTGTAATCCCAGCACTTTGGGAGGCCGAGGTGGGCGGATCACGAGGTCAGGAGATCGAGACCACGGTGAAACCCCGTCTCTACTAAAAATACAAAAAATTAGCCGGGCGTGGTGGCGGGTGCCTGTAGTCCCAGCTACTCGGAGAGGCTGAGGCAGGAGAATGGCGTGAACCCGGGAGGCGGAGCTTGCAGTGAGCCGAGATCGTGCCACTGCACTCCAGCCTGGGCGACAGAGCGAGACTCTGTCTGAAAAAAAAAAAAAAAAAAAAAAAAAAGAGATAGGGTCTTGCTCTGTTGCCCAGGCTGGAGTGCAGTGGTGCTATCATAGCTCACTGTAGTCTCAAACTCGTGGGCTCAAGGGATTCTCCCACCTCAGCCTCTGAAGAAGCTGGGGCTGCTGGCAATGTGCCACCATGCTCAGCTACTTTTTTTTTTTTATTGTTATTATTTTGTAGAGACAGGGATTTGCCATCTTGCCCAGGCTGGTCTCCAACTCCTGGGTTCAAGCGATCTTCCTGCCTTGGCCTCCCAAAGTGCTGGGGTTATAGGCATGAACTATTGATATATCTTTAATAGATTGTTTTCCTTAGGTAGGGAAGCCAAAAACATTAGTCTGCAAACCTTTAGATTGTCTTCTCCCAAAGGACTTGTACATTTTGGACTTAGGCAGTAGAATTGAGATAATAGCAAAAATTGTTAAAACTCTAAGTTAATATTTTCTTCTGAATGCATGGAAGTGTTTAATATTGTTGTCTTTGATTACTTTTTTTCCAGGTGATTCATGGCAGGGGACGTGGAAGGATTCTGTTCCTCCATCCACGACACCAGTGTCTCTGCTGGGTTCAGAGCACTGTATGAGGAGGGATTGCTTCTTGATGTCACTCTGGTTATTGAAGATCATCAGTTCCAGGCCCATAAAGCACTCCTGGCCACCCAGAGTGATTACTTCAGAATTATGTTTACTGCAGACATGAGGGAACGAGATCAGGACAAAATTCATTTAAAAGGTCTAACAGCTACCGGTTTCAGCCATGTCCTGCAATTTATGTACTACGGAACTATAGAGCTGAGTATGAATACTGTTCATGAGATTCTTCAGGCTGCCATGTATGTTCAACTTATAGAAGTGGTGAAGTTCTGCTGCTCTTTTCTCTTAGCGAAGATCTGCCTAGAAAATTGTGCAGAAATTATGAGACTCTTAGATGATTTCGGCGTAAACATCGAGGGAGTCAGGGAGAAGTTGGACGCCTTTCTGCTAGACAACTTTGTGCCACTCATGTCTAGGCCTGACTTTCTGTCCTATCTGAGCTTTGAGAAGCTCATGTCTTACTTGGATAATGATCATCTGAGCAGGTTCCCAGAGATAGAGCTGTACGAGGCTGTGCAGTCTTGGCTGCGGCATGATAGAAGACGCTGGAGACATACCGATACCATCATTCAGAATATCCGGTTTTGCTTGATGACCCCAACCAGCGTTTTTGAGAAGGTTAGTGCGTTTGAAAGCAATAGACAGTACTCATCATTTAGTTAAGGCAGTATATGTCTTTATAGATAAGATTCACAGACTTAGGAGCCAAGAATGAATAACTTCATTTTGTTATTTCTTACGTTATTCAAGAATGAATAACATAAGAGTACTTTATGTATAAGAAACCTGATTTGTTGTGCATTTAGGTTTTGTAAAATACATTTTGTGGGTGAAAGATAAACCACGTAGGTAGTAGAATAGTTTTATTTTAAAAGTACTTTTAAAGTTGAAACATAATTACTTTATGCAAAATATTACATGTTTGCTATAGCTTTTCATTTCACAAATTAAATTGGAACCGAGTCAGGCTAGATCTCTTTAAAAATAAATTTAAGTAATACATGCAGAAATTGGCATTGAGAAGAGTTCTGCATGGTATACGTTAATAGAGTTTCTTATTCCTCTAAAATATAGCAAGGACATACAAAATAGCTCTTGAAAACCAATAGGCCCTAATGGTGATTTTCTTCCCTGCTCTTACCTTCTGGTTTTCCCCGTTTTACTGTGAATACTAACTAAATTTGACAATGAAAACATGTTATATGTCTAAAAACATCATTTTGGCATTTCTAAACAAGTAGACTATAACTCTTCTATCTACATTGATCAACCATCCCTGGGCACATTTTACCATGCAAATAGTTCTCTTAAAAATAGTCTTTCTCTGAAACAGCCTTGGCCTTTTTTTGCATGTAAGCATTTTCATTTTTATATCAGAGTTTCACTTGTGATCCTTTCTTGCCCAAAGGTCATAGAGCACTTTTAGTAATTGCTTAACTTAATTGGTTTCTAATCACATGGTTACCTCTGGGGCTCTGTTTACTTCTTGCATCTTCTCTTTTTTCTAGAAAGCACACTGAAAACTTGGTCAGTCACCTTTCATGTTAAATAGTTCCTCAGCTTTAGTTATTAGACCTGGTTATAAAAATACAGTATCTGCAAAGGAGGGTTGTCTACACCATTTGAAAAATAAACCCATTTGCGCCTTTGAATAACAGCAGCCTGGCATATTTTTTTTTTTCTCCAAAATGCTGTGAAACTGAGAATTCAGTTTTGTGGATTTTTATCTTTTATTCTCAGAATGTATTGATGTGGCAAAAATAATTGAAACTAAAGAATATATATATATGTTTTTTTTTTTTTTTTTTTTTGAGACAGAGTCTCGCTCTGTCGCCCAGGCTAGAGTACAGTGACGCAATCTTGGCTCACTGCAACCTCCGCCTCCCGGGTTCAAGCGATTCTCTTGCCTCAGCCTCCCGAGTAGCTGGCATTACAGGCGTCCACCACTGTGCCTGGCTAATTTTTGTGTTTTAGTAGAGACAGGGTTTCACCATCTTGGCCAGGCTGGTCTCGAACTCCTGACCTCATGATCCACCCGCCTCGGCCTCCCAAGGTGCTGGGATTACAGGTGTGAGCCACCCTACTCGGCCAAGAATATATTTCTTTTATTTTTTTGTTCAGTGATAATCAGCCCCACATCAATTATGTAAATCATTTGTCTCTGATGTTTTGATTTTTTTTCCTGTTGTTTTTATTGCTCTTTTTCCCTGGGGAATCCTGTTTTGTTTTGTTTTGTTTTGTTTTTGTTTGTTTTGTTTTGTTTTGAGAGGAGTCTCACTCTGGCCCTGGAGTGCAGTGCTTTGATCTCAGCTCACTGCAGCCTCCACCTTCTGGGTTCCAGCAATTCTGTTGCCTCAGCCTCCCGAGTAGCTGGGATTACAATTACCCACCACCACGCCTGGCTAAGTTTTTGTGTGTGGAGATTCTTAACCCTTCCTTTGGTAGTAACAGATTTGAGCAGTGACCTAATAGTGTAGGGAAGGGGGCATTCTGTCTCAACCCAAGGAAAAGCCCTCATTCGTTCTAGGGACACAAGTCATGTCCTCCAGCTATGCTGAAATCTTTGGGTTTATCCTTCTGCAGTATCTATGTAGTCCTCTACTGGATTTTCTCCTTAGGTGAAGATAAGATTGTCTTAACTTTTTTTTTCTTTTTTTAGTATACTTTTTTCTTTTTTAATATTTAACATTTTTTTGTAGAGACAGGGTCTCACTGTTGTCCAGGCTGGTCTTGAGCGGGCCTCAAGCGATCCCCCTGCCTCAGCCTCCCAGAGTGCTTGGATTATAGATGTGAGCCACCGTGCCTGGCCAGATTGTCTTAATTTTTGTACTAAGTATTCTGTGGTACTATCATCGAAGAGGCCAAGGCTTCCAAATTTCCTGAGTTCCTTAGAGGCAGCAATACTGTTATCTGAACACTGTGCGTGCACGCGAGCACACACACACACATATTTATGCTAGGTCATGCACTAAGTGCTCTTACTGTACACATAGGTACCATCTACATGTTTTTTTGGGTTTTTGTTTTTTTTTTTTTTTTTTTTTTTGAGACGGAGCCTCACTCTGTTGCCCAGGCTGGAGTGCAGTGGCGCGATCTCGGCTCACTGCAAGCTCCGCCTCTAGGGTTCACGCCATTCTCCTGCCTCAGCCTCCTGAGTAGCTGGGACTACAGGCGCCCGCCACCATGCCCGGCTAATTTTTTTGTATTTTTTTTTTTTAGTAGAGACGGGGTTTCACTGTGTTAGCCAGGATGGTCTCGATCTCCTGACCTCATGATCCGCCCACCTCGGCCTCCCAAACTGCTGGGATTACAGGCGTGAGCCACCTGCACCCGGCCATGCATCTACATGTTATCCTCATTTTGTAGATAAGGAAACAGGCACAGAAAGGTTAAGGATCTTATTCCAGACCAAGTGGCACTGTCCAGACTGAAAGCCAGGGCAGCTGCTTCCCAATCTGGGACTTCCTGTTACAGCTAATAGAATAGGGAAAAGACCCTAAAGTGCAGGAAGCATGCTGTTAACCTGTGGCCCAGCCTGGGTCATTCAGAAGTTGTTAAAGAGCTATGAAAATTCTAAACTGTTTGCATTAACAAAACATAGCCTAAGGGCAAGTGTATGTTACAGAGTTGTAAAAATTCTAAGGTGTTTACATGAGCAAAACATAGCTGAAGGGCCAGGAAGGGTGGCTTACACCTATAATCCCAGCACTTTGGGAATCCTAGGCAGGAGGATTATTAGAGCCCAGGAGTTGGGGAACAGCCTAGGCAACGTAGGCAAACCTATCTCTACGAAAAATTTAAAGATTAGTTGGGTGTGGTGGCACATGTCTGGAGTCCCAGCTACAGGGGAGTTTGAGGTGGGAGGGATTGCTTGAGCCCAGGAGGTCGAGGTTGCAGTGAGCCACGGTCGTGCCACTGCATTCCAGCCTGGGCGATAAAGTGAGAACCTGTTCCCCCCAATCCCCTACCCCACCCCATCCAAAAAAAAGAAAACATAGCCTAGGAAATTTAATGGCACTGAAAAATATATATAAAGTGTGGGAAAACTTTGATATGAAAGCACAAATCTTGGGTTTTCACTGAAATAATCAAAGAAATTGAAATTTTAAGGCTCTTGTCCTTCTGACACAGTTATTTAAGGATTTTTTTTTTTTTTTTGAGACGGAGTCTCGCTCTGTCGCCCCGGCTGGAGTGCAGTGGCACAATCTCGGCTCACTGCAAGCTCCGCCTCCCGGGTTCACGCCATTCTCCTGCCTCAGCCTCTCGGAGTAGCTGGGACTACAGGCGCCCGCCACCACGCCCGGCTAATTTTTTTGTATTTTTAGTAGAGACGGGGTTTCACCGTGGTCTCGATCTCCTGACCTCGTGATCCGCCCGCCTCGGCCTCCCAAAGTGCTGGGATTACAAGCGTGAGCCACCGCGCCCAGCCTATTTAAGGATTTTTATGACTCATTTGATCTATAGTGGATTCCTAGTTTTAAAACTAGACTATAGTTTCAGTTTTTACTTATGCAAATGTCTGCGGCATGTATTTTTACTAGCTCTGATGGTCTTTGCACATGTTAACAGATAAGGCCTGACATTTGTCATTCTGAATTTCAGTGATGTGAAGATTTAAATCGTTTCAACTGCTTTCTTTGGTCTTTGGTTTTTTAAAAACAATGATTGTTTTATTGAAAACATTTTATGAAGTAAATGTATATTTGGCAAAATGCATATTATACTTTTATTTATTTTTTTTTTTTGAGACAGAGTCTCGCTCTGTCGCCCAGGCTGGAGTACAGTGGCGTGATCTCAGCTCACTGCAAGCTCCACCTGCCGGGTTCACGCCATTCTCCTGCCTAAGCCTCCCGAGTAGCTGGGACTACAGGCACCTGCCACCACGCCCTGCTAATTGTATTTTTAGTAGAGACAGGATTTCACCTTTTTAGCCAGGATGGTCTCGATCTCCTGACCTTGTGATTCTCCCTCCCGCCTTGGCCTCCCAAAGTGCTGGGATTACAGGCTTGAGCCACCGCGCCCTACCTATATTTCTTTCTTCTTTTTTTTTTTTTGAGACGTGTCTCGCTCTGTCTCCTAGGCTGTAGTGCAGTGGGGCGATCTTGGCTCACTGCAACCTCCGTCTCCCGGGTTCAAGTGATTCTCCTGTCTCAGCCTCCTTAGTAGCTGGGATTACAGGTGTGTGCCATCACGCCCTGCTAATTTTTGTGTTTTTAGTAGAGACGGGGTTTTGCCATGTTGGCCAGGCTGGTCTCAAACTCCTGACCTCAAGTGATCTGCCCACCTTGGCCCCCCAAAGTGCTGGGATTACAGGCGTGAGCCACCGTGCCCGGCCTATACTTGACTTTTGTACATAAAAGTTTTTTAAAGCAAAATTGTTATTCATTAAAATACCCATATGTTGATTCTCTAGTACAGTGACATTTTAATATTTTTGAACCCAGGGTATCTTCAGTATTATAAATATGCATAAGGTAAGATTCAGCATCCCAATGATCCCCTTAGAAATTGTATTAATATGTAAAATACAGTATCTTACATAATCATAAAATCTTTCAATTTCTCAAAGGGAAAGAAATCTATTTTAAATCCGATAAAGAGAAAAAACACATTAGTTCAGCTTTGTATTTAGGATTTTATAGTTCATTTTTCATTGGCTATTAAGGAAGTAGATTATATAGAAGTATTCTGCTTTAAATAAAGCCATCATGCTTATTCCAAATATTTTATTTTATAAACTGGCTCATGATAGACCCCTTAATGTACTTTTTTCCCTAGTCTGTTAAATGTAATTCAGTATATCTCCCCAAAATTGGATTTCTGTAACTTACAGAGAATTTATTATAAGAATATTCACAACTTTGGGCCGGGTGTGGTGGCTCACGCCTGTAATCCCAGCACTTTGGGAGACCGAGGCAGGCGGATCACAAGGTCAGGAGACCGAGACCATCCTGGCTAACATGGTGAAACCCCATCTCTACTAAAAAATACAAAAAAGTAGCCGGGTGTGGTAGCGGGCGCCTGTAGTCCCAGCTACTCGGGAGGCTGAGGCGGGAGAATGGCGTGAACCCGGGAGCCGGAGCTTGCAGTGAGCTGAGATCGTGCCACTGCACTCCAGCCTGGGTGACAAGAGTGAGACTCCATCTCAAAAAAAAAAAAAAAAAAAAGAATATTCACAGCTTTGAGATAATTTTGATAGCTGATAAAGATGACTTCACTATTTTGGAAAATCTAAGCATGTGTAAAAAATTAATGCCTCAGAAAAGCTTTTTATTTATTTATTTATGTATATTTTTGAGATGGAGTCTCACTCTGTCACCCAGGCTGGAGTGCAGTGGTATGATCTCGGCTCACCGCAACCTCCGCCTCCTGGGTTCAAGGAATTCTCCTGCCTCAGCATCCCTAGTAGCTGGGATTACAGGCGTGCACCGCCACACCCAACTAATTTTTGTATTTTTAGTAGAGATGGGGTTTTACATTGGCCAGGCTGGTCTTGAACTCCTGACCTCAGATGATCCGTCCACCTCAACCTCCCAAAGTGCTGGAATTACAGGTGTGAGCCACTGCACCCGGTGAGAAAAGCTTTTTAACATTTTTAAAAAATACATCTAATTTAGGGAGCAGAATTAGTTTTTTTTGTTTTTTTTTGAGACAGGTTCTCACTCTGTTGCCTGGGCTCAAGCGATCCTTCCACCTCAGCCTCCCAAGTAGCTTGGACTACAGGTGCACACGACCATGCCTGGCTAATTTTTTGTAGACATGGAGTTTTGCCATGCTGCCCAAGCTGAATTTGTGGCTTTAAAAGCTACATTTTAAAATGGGGATAAGGGGTCCTGGACTCACCTTGAAACTGACAGAATTCAAAAATGGCAAATTAGGCATCCAAAGTACACATTACTTAGAATGTAGTAGCTCCCACAGCTGGTCTTCACAAAACACTGATAATCTTCCACATATTTTCTCTATGAGCATAGTTGATCTTTATAGTATTAACAATAGCCTATGACACATAAGGACAGTTATTGTCCGTAATATAATCTCATGCTTAGGTGGTATGCTGTTCTGGTTAATTGAGGCACAACCCATTTGGTAAATGAAATTGCCTGGGCAAAGCCACATCTGTGTAAACTGTAGGTGCTGTATGCCCCTCCAGAATTCCTTCACTTAGGCATTGGAACATGTTTTAACTAATCCAGCACTTGACCAATGCAAAATTTCTGTCCAGGAAACCATCACCTGCAGTGTTACCATAATTTAACCAAAAACTCTTTGGAAAAAAACAGTTCATTTATATCTAATGACTTCAGCTAGAGCCAGATAAATCTAGAGAAGTAGAAATTTCCCTCTAACCCTCAGTTTTGGAAGTACATGAGAAATATAAGCCCTCAGTTTTAGAAGTATGTGAGAAATATAAGCAATGCTGTGTTTGACAGTAACAAACTTTATTTATTTATTTATTTTATTTATTTATTTTGAGATGGAGTCTCACAGGCTGGAGTGCAGTGGCGCAATCTCTGCTCACCGCAACCTCCAGCTCCCTGGTTCAAGTGATTCTCCTGCCTCAGCCGCCCAAGTAGCTGGGGTTACAGGCACGCACCACCACGCCCAGCTAATTTTTGTATTTTTAGTAGAGACGGGGTTTCACCATGTGGGCCAGGCTGGTCTCGATCTCCTGACCTCGTGATCCGCCCGCCTCAGCCTCCCAAAGTGCTGGGATTACAGGTGTGAGCCACCATACCCGGCCGGGCCAACTATTTTAAAGACAGTAACCTCTGTTTCAAATGTGAGATTTGATTAGAATTTCTAATAAGCTTGAGTTGTTTTTGAAAAAGTTTTAAATCGCCTTCAGATACCAGATAATACGCAGCTAGAACTTGAAATTGCTTAAATTAACAATGAACTCACCTCTTGGAGTGAAAGCATAGAGATGAGCAGGTTTTCTGTTAGAAACTAGGTCAGTGGGTTAAGTGTACTTTCTCAGTTAACTTAATGTCTTTTTCTGCATCAGACTCCTTTTTGCCAACCCTTCCTCCCCAACCCCGTGGACTTTGGAAGATTGTAATTAATGCATGTGCAGTTCTTTAGAAATCACGCAAGGTGTTTTTCTCCTCTACAGTTTTCTGCCTTTTATGTATAGATTTAGAGTGCTCTTATTTTCTACCTTTGACTTGCATTCACTCCAGGTTCACAGATTCCTGAAGAGTGCCTGTAATCTAGGTATTGACTACTATTAGGGCCTTAGGAAAGATAGTATCTTGGGGAGTGTGTTAGACAGGAACCTCTTGAAAATTGGAGTGTAAAAATTCAATCTTACTTGCTGATTCTCTTTTTTTTTGAGACGGAGTCTCGCTCTTTCGCCCAGGCCGGACTGCAGTGGTGCTATCTCGGCTCACTGCAAGCTCCGCCTCCCAGGTTCAAGCGGATTCTCCTGCCTCAGCCTCCCGAGTAGCTGGGATTACAGGCGCCCGCCACCGCGCCTGGCTAATTTTTTTGTATTTTTAGTAGAGATGGGGTTTCACCGTGTTAGCCAAGATGGTCTCGATCTCCTGACCTTGTGATCCGCCCGCCTCAGCCTCCCAAAGTGCTGGGATTACAGGCGTGAGCCACCACGCCCGACCTCTCTTTTTAAATAAAAGATGAAAACAAGCATAGGACAACTGGAAATTAAAAAGGAAGATATGGAACAGGGACAGCTTTGTTGACATTTAAAAGGAGAAAACCGTGGCCAAGCACAGTGGCTCACGCCTGTAATCCCAGCACTTTGGGAGGCCGAGGTGGGCAGATCACCTGAGGTCAGGCGTTTGAGACCAGCCTGGCCAACATGGTGAAACTCTGTCTCTACTAAAAATACAAAAAAAATTAGCTGGGCTTGGTGGCAGGCGCCTTTAATCCCAGCTACACGGGAGGCTGAGGCAGGAGAATCCGCTTGAACCCAGGAGGCGGAGGTTGCAGTGAGCCGAGACTGCGCCACTGCACTCCAGCCTGGGCAACAAGAGTGAAACTCCGTCTCAATAAATAAATAAAATTTTTAAAAAATGAGAAAACTCTTTTTAAGAAACTGGAAGAAAAAAGCAAATGATAAGCAGAAATAGAAAAGGATCAGAGAGTCTGGAAATGACCGGAGAAAAGGTTTGGAGCAGGAAAAGAAGAAGGGGAAGTACTATGAGTTAAGGCTTTTAAGTTTTAGTTTCAAATTTATTATTCAGAAAATGCCACTTGTGTAATAGGTAAGCATTGCTCATTCAAAAGTTAGAGGATGAAACCTTTTATTTGGCTTTCCTGTTCTATCATAAATAGGAAAAAAAATCCCTCATAAGTTGTGAATTCTATAACTTAGTTGTACTATCTAAATATTAATATAACCAGAAAATAAAAAGATGGTCGTAAGTCACATCTGTAATCCCAGCACTTTGGGAGGCCGAGGCGGGCAGATCACGAGGTCAGGAGATCAAGACCATCCTGGCTAACACAGTGAAACCCCATCTCTACTAAAAAATACAAAAAATTAGCCGGGCATGGTGGCGGGCACCTGTAGTCCCAGCTACTCGGGAGGCTGAGGCAGAAGAATGTCGTGAACCCGGGGGGCGGAGCTTGCAGTGAGCCGAGATCGCGCCACTGCACTCCAGCCTGGGCGACAGCAAGACTCCGGCTCAAAAAAAAAAAAAAAAAAAAAAAAAACTGCTGGGCATGGTGGCACACGCCTGTAATCCCCCAGCACTTTGGAAAGCCAAGGCGGGCGGATTACAAGGTCAGGAGTTTGAGACCAGCCTGACCAACATGGCAAAACCCCATCTCTACTAAAAATATAAAAATTAGCCAGGCCATGGTGGTGTGTGCCTGTAATCCCAGCTACTGAGGAAGCTGAGGCAGGAGAATAGCTTGAACCTGGGAGGCGGAGGTTGCAGTAGGCTGAGATTGTGCCACAGTACTCCAGCCTGGGTGACAGAGTGAGACTCCGTCTTAAAACAAAAAAAAACAACAAAAAACACATTTTCTACCTTGGAGGCTTGTTAGGGTTTTTTGTTTGTTTGTTTGTTTGTTTGTTTGGTGGGGATGGGGTTTTTTTTGTATTTTTTAGTAGAGACGGGGTTTCAATCTGTTAGCCAGGATGGTCTTGATCTTCTGACCTCGTGATCTGCCCGCCTCAGCCTCCCAAAGGGATGGGGTTTTGCCATGTTGTCTTTGCTGGTCTCAACTCCTGGCATCAAACCGTCCTCCCGCCTCAGCCTCCCAAAGTGCTGGGATTATAGGCATGAGCCGTGGCACTTGGCTAAGGCTTGTTAGTTTCTTTTTCTAAAATTTAAAAAAAAAAAAAATTTTTTTTTTTTTTTTTTTTTTTTTGAGACAGAGTCTCACTCTGTTGCCCAGGCTGAAGTGGAATGGCACAATCTCGGCTCCCTGCAACCTCCACCTCCCGGGTTCAAGTGATTCTCCTGCCTCAGCCTCCCGAGTAGCTGGGACTACGGGTGCACACCACCACGCCCAGCTAATTTTTGTATTTTTAGTAGAGATGTGGTTTCACCATGTTGGCCAGGCTGGTCTTGAACTCCTGAGCCCGCCTCCCAAAGTGCTAAGTCTACAGGCATGAGCCACTCCCCCTGGCCAAAAATTTTATTTTTTTAGAGACGAGGTTTTGCCTTGTCGCCCAGGCTGCAGTGCAGTGGTACCATCATAGCTCACTGCTGCCTTGAATCCCTGGGCTCAAGTGATCCTCCCACCTCGGCCTCCTGAGTAGCTGGGACTACAGGAGCACACCACTATGCCCAGCCTTTTACATTTCTAATAGTGTTCTATTACTATTGCACTGAAATTGGAAGGAAATTAGACTTTGTAAGCACATTTATTCTTTAAATATTTTTTACTCTCTAGAAGGGTTGAAGGGATAGAGAACTTTACCAAATTGTGCTAAAACTCTTAGAATCTTGCCCTGAGGGCACCTCTCCCTCGCCCCTATTTACCCTGGTCACTTTACTTCTGAAGTTCACTTCTGAAGTTCAGTTCGCTTTTGACTTTGCCTGCTTGGAGAGAAGAGGGTGAGTAAATTCTTACTACAATTTGTCTTTATTTACCATTTGGTATTTGACTATAAATACAGTATTACTGAAAGGATTTGTGCTTAGCATGAACTGATTTTTCATAGCTTTATCCTTGGTCATTAACTCAGTTTTTCAAGACAAAGGGATTAATTAAAGGCGTATTGCACCTAGCTTTTTTTGTGATGATTTTGTTTTACGTAAATCAATATAAGCTTTAGTTCTGAGCAAGATTTTACAAATAAAGACTTTTCATACTAGGGTAGATAGTTTTGCAATATAGCATCTAAAGACTGCTCCATGTTTTACTGAGAATCAAAATTATATCAAATGTAGCTGGTAACAGGGTTTTTTTGTTTTGTTTTGTTTTTTGAAATGGAGTCTCGCTCTGTCACTCAGACTGGAGTGCAGCAGTGCAATCTTGGCTCACTGCAACCTCCGCCTCCCGGGATCAAACGATTCTCCTACCTCAGCCTCCTGAGTAGCTGGGATTACAGGTGCCCCCACCACGCCCAGCTAATTTTTGTATTTTTAGTAGAGACAGGGTTTCGCCATGTTTGCCAGGCTAGTCTCTTACTCCTGACCTCGTGATCCGCCTGCCTGGCCTCCCAAAGTGTTGGGATTACAGGTGTGAGCTACCGCGCCCGGCCTGAAATGGTTTTTTTCAGCATTAAAGCACCATGATAGCAACTATTTGGGAAGATTGTATCGTGGTGGAGAGAAGATGATAAAACTGACAACCAAGACTCAGTCTGGATACCTCCTTGTACTTGTCATTCAAGCGATTAGATTAGCATTTTTTGGATGTAGAAAGGGCCAGAGAGGTGCCTGTTCACACAGGTAACCTCTTTTATAGGGCCAGGCACCATCTCAAGTTCAGGAATTGCTCCCCCACTCCCACCCCTTCTGATAGATAAACTAATAAAAGGTATTTTGTTTCTTTGATTTAATATAAGCATATTGGGTACTTTAAAAATTATTTCGTGGCCGGGTGTGGTGGCTCATGCCTGTAATCCCAGCACTTTGGGAGGCAGAGGCAGGCAGATCACCTGAGGTTAGGAGTTCGAGACCAGCCTGGCTAACATGGTGAAACCCCATTTCTACTAAAAATACAAAAAATTAGCCGGGCATGGTGGCATGTGCCTGTAATCCCAGCTACTCGGGAGACAGAGGCAGGAGAATCACTTGAACTCAGGAGGTGGAGGTTGCAGTGAGCCAAGATTGCACCATTGCAGTCCAGCTTGGGCAACAAGTGAAATCCTCTCAAAAAAAAAAAAAAATTTTTTTTTTTTCTTCCCAAAATGTGTATCTTGAATTGGCTGGCTAGGCTGGGCATGGTGGCTCACGCCTGTAATCCCAGCACTTTGGAAGGCTGAGGCAGGCAGATTACGATGTCAGGAGTTCAAGACCAGCCTGGCCACATAGTATTCAAATTCTTAAGTTTTAAAGGTAATTTATATATACCGTCTTTAATTTTGAGAGAATTAAAATGTAACTTGCAATATAATTAAAATAGGGATTTCCACAGAGTTTACTACCTTTATTTGATTTAAAAAAATCTGGAATTAAAAAAATATATACTCTAACTGGCTACAGTCTAGAAATATTTTAGGCTTTTAGCCAGACTTTTTTTTTTTTTTTTTTCCTTGAGACAGAGTCTCGCTCTGTTGCCCAGGCTGGAGTGCAGTGGCGTGATCTTGGCTCACCACAACCTCTGCCCTCCGGGTTCAAGCAATTCTCCTGCCTCAGCCTCCCGAGTAACTGGGACTAAAGGCGCACACCAACATGCCCGGATAATTTTTGTATTTTTAATAGAGACCGGGTTTCACTATGATACAACATTTTGACAGTGAATGGAGAAACATGAAATTTTTGCCCAGCTGTAATGCCTAGTTATTTCTCCAACTATATATATATTTGTGTGTGTGTATATATGCATGTGTGTATACATATTTACAGGAACTGTTCAAAAATCATTTCTCATACTTCATTATCAACAATATCATACATGCACACAATTACATTAAAGTAAAAGATGTTTAGAGGAAATGGCCAATTTACATTTTCAGGCTGGGCATGGTGGCTCCTGCTTGTAATCCCAGCACTTTGGGAGGCCGAGGTGGGAAGATCACTTCAGCTCAGGATTTTAAGACCAGACTGGGTAATATAGTGAGACCCAATCTCTATTTTATTAAATAATCAGTAAATTTAAAAAAAATTTTTTCAGACCACTGAAATTATATATAATTATATGATATATTCAGAATAAGACAAAATGTTTTTCGTTATACAGTTTTTTAAAGTATCAAAGCAAGAAAAGTAGTAACATTCTTTCCAAGCTTTAAAACATGACAGCTATTTAATCCTATGAAAGGCAAAGGAAAATAATTCAGAACATGAAAGAAATGTCATTCTTTCCATACCTCTTTGAGAGTACCTGATACACAGATAGTTAAACTGTTATATGAGAAATGAAGGATGGGAGAAGTGCCTTCTCTATGAAAAGATGAGCCACATACTGTTCTGCAGTTTTCTCATTTAACATTTTGAATATCTGTGTTGGTGCATATGGATTAACCTCACTCTTTTTCACAGCTGTGTGTGGTACATACCAGAGTGTATCCAACCAATGTCTTATTGATAGGTGATTGGAGTTATCCCAGGTTTTGTGCTCTTACAAACAGTAATGCAATAAGCATCCATTCTCTTGACAGTTCTTACTACAGAACTTTTTCTTACATTGGCGTAAAATCTTCCTCTTAACTTCCACTTACTGGTCCTGAAAATAGTTGCCATCTTTCTGAGTCTTCTCTTGTGTTGAAACATTCCTCACCCATTTGACCATTCTCCCTTTGGATCCCTTCACTGTCTTCCAGATGTGGTCCACTTTGTCAGTGTTTAATAGTATAGTGATATAAGTTAACACTGTCTTGGTTGTGGTTTTACCTGAATAGAGAGGGTGGGCTTGCCTATTTTCTTTTTTTTTTTTTTTTTTTTTTTATTTTTTTTGAGACGGAGTCTTGCTCTATTGCCCAGGCTGGAGTGCAGTGGCGCGATCTTGGCTCACTGCAAGCTCCGGCTCCCGGGTTCACATCATTCTCCTGCCTCAGCCTCCCGAGTAGCCGGGACTACAGGCACCCGCCACCACACCCGGCTAATTTCTTTTTTTGTATTTTTGGTAGAGACGGAGTTTCACCGTGTTAGCCAGTATGGTCTCAATATCCTGACCCCGTGACCCGCCTGCCTCAGCCTCCCAAAGTGCTGGGATTACAGGTGTGAGCCACCACACCTGGCCTTTTTTTTTTTTTTTTTTGAGACAAGGTCTCACTCTGTTGCCCAGGCTGGAATGCAGTGGCACTATCACGGCCCACGCAACCTCAATCTGGGCTCAAGCTATTCGATTCTTCCACTTTATCCTCCCAAGTAGCTGGGACCACAGGTGCATGCCACCACGCCTAGCTAGTTTTTGTATTTTTTTTATTATTATTATTTTTGTAGAGACGGGATTTCGCCATGTTGCCCAGGCTGGTCTCAAACTCCTGAGCTCAAGTGATTTGCCCGCCTCGACCTCCCAAAGTGCTGGGATTACAGGTGTGAGCCACCGTGCCCAACCAGGATTGTCTGTCCTTTTAATTTAGTTTACAGTTTTGTTCCTACAACTGCCATATCACTTTAGTTCATATTGAGGATAGTCAGTTGAAGCTTTACATTTGGAGTTCGTGGGTCCCTGGAACACCTGATAAAAACTGTGAACTTCCAGTCACCTCACCCTACCCCCCAAATGCATTAACACACAATTATTGCTGCAATTTCAGGTGGTTCATGGGTCCCTGGTGTTTCTCTTTTCTTTATGATTAGACCTTGTTGATTCCTTTGCTGAAGTCATAGGTTCTCTCATTCTCTACCAGTGCTGTTACATCATCAAAAATTAAACAGGAAACTGAGTCAGCCTTGGCATTACCCAGTGAGTTCATGCTGCCTCCAAGTGTGGGGCGGTTTTTTGTTTTGGTGGGCTATTTTTCAACAATACAGGATCTACCTCAGGCTAACCAGTCTGTAGTTCAGGAATCTGTCTGGCTTCTAGTCCTCTCCCATTCATCGCAATTCCACACAGATTGCAGAAAGCAATTAAGCAGCCTTATCTACTAAGCCTCAGGATCCCAGGACATTATTTGTGAGATCGAATGACTTGAACTTGCTGAGAATAACTAGCTAGTTTTTCTTTTTGTTCTCAACCATCTTGGATTTAAGTTTCTTCTTAATAATTGTATTTAATCCTCAGATTAGAAAGAATAAGACATTATTAGCTAAGAATGGAAATCAAATAGGAGTAGGGTTGTTTCTCTTTGTTATTTGTTAATATTACATTAACCACCCCATGGGATGGGGGTGGGCTTCACTCTTCCTTTAACCTATAAAATGACATTTATTCCACATCTCTTACTTCGTCAAGTCACAGTTCATCCTGAGGCTTTAGCCTTATTCACTATATTCTTGTAGCTCTATTTCACTCGTTATAATACTTGTTTTATGTGCCCAATTTTTACCATCTGTTGTAAGTGGTTTTTTAACATCTGAATTCCAGAAAGCTCTCTGTGCAGCGCATCAGATTTTTTAGATACATTCCCCTTTTCTACCTCTTATCAGTGTATTTTGCAATTATGCAGTCAGCGTTATGCTTTTGAGAGCTTCCAAGCCTTCTTGAGCTTCCTTACACAGTTTCTGATCTTGGAATTGATCCTAATTTTCCTTTGAAAAACTTGAAATCTGCCTATCCAATATGTGCAGCATTCTCCTTCCTTTGTTTCTTGATCTCCAAACAACATGGCTTCTTTCTCTAAAGCTTCCTTCCATTTGCACATTACCAATCATGTTTCACCAGTGAGGATTAGGTCCAAAGTAACAGTTTCTCTCATTTCTCCTCGATCTTCTGAAAGACCAGATTTTTACACAGACAAAAGCATGTCATGAGATGCACTGATTTAAGCTGAGTGACACTTTCACAAGTGTCCCCTGGTCATTAATAATAGCTGATACTTTTTGCACACTGCCACATGACAGGCACCATACTAAATCCTTTTCACGTACTCTACTTCTATCATAGGGTAATGAATGTGTTATCCCAATAATACAGTTGAGGATATGGGCTTAAAGATATTGAGCTATGTGCCCAAGATTGCCACAGCTTATGAGTGCCAAAGTCAGAAATTTCCTAAATTGGATCCTTAATCACCAGACATGGTGCTTAATTACCATGCTGGACAGGATTCTATTACTTGAAAACCTGTGTAGCTCTCAGACCACTGGCTGTGCACAGTAGGCACTTAAATATTTAATTTGAGGTTTATGATTCTTGCTGATTTTCAGAATATTGCCCTTCAGCTCCTACAACTCAATAAGAAAAAGATGAGAAAAATCGGTAAGGCACACTATTAGGCAATTTATAGAAGAAATGAATGGAAAATACTCCATTTTGTTTTTTGTTTGTTTGTTTTTTTCAGGTTTTTGTTGTTGTTTTTTCGAGATGGAGTCTTGCTCTGTCACCCAGGCTGGAATGCAGTGGCGTGATCTCAGTTCATTGCAACCTCCGCCTCCCAGGTTCAAGTGATTTTACTACCTCAGCCTCCCGAGTAGCTGGGATTACAGGCAGGCACTACCACACCTGGCTAATTTTTGTATTTTTAGTAGAGACGGGGGTTTCACCATGTTGGCCAGGCTGGTCTTGAACTCCTGACCTTGTGATCCGCCTGCCTCGGCCTGTCAAAGTCCTGGGATTACAGGCAGGAGCCACCGTGCCCAGCCTGGTTTTGTTTTTTTTGTTTGTTTTTGGAGATAAAGAGTTTTGCTGTTGTTGCCCAGGCTGCAGTGCAATGGCATGATCTTGGCTCACTGCAACCTCCACCTCCCGGGTTCAAGCGATTCTTCTGCTTCAGCCTCCCAAGTAGCTGGGGTTACAGGCATGCGCCACCACACCGGGGCTTGCTTTTTTTTTTTTTTTTTTTGAGATGGAGTTTTGCTCTTATTACCCAGGCTGGAGTGCAATGGCGCAGTCTCAGCTCACTGCAACCTCTGCCTCCCAGGTTCAAGTGATTCTCCTGCCTCAGCCTCTTGAGTAGCTGGAGTTACATGTACCTGCCACCATGCCCAGCTCATTTTTGTATTTTTAGTAGAGACAGGGTTTCACCATGTTAGGCTGGTCTTGAACTCTTGACCTCAGGTGATCCACCCACCTTGGCCTCTCAAAGTGCGGGGATTACAGGTGTGAGCCACCGCACCAGGCCTGTTTTTTGTTTTTTGTTTTGTTTTGTTTTTTGAGACAGAGTCCTGCTGTGTCACCCAGGCCAGAGTGTGGTGGCATGATCTCAGATCACTCCAGCCTCTGCCTCCTGGGGTCAGGTGCTCCTCCCACCTCACCCTCCCAAATAACTGGGACTACAGGCCTGTGCCACCACTACCCAGCTAATTTTTGTAGAGACATTGTTTTACAGTGTTGCCCAGGCTGGTCTTGAACTCCTGGGCTTTTAAAATCGTTTCGATGGAGAACCAGTTTTTGAATGGCAAAAACTCTTTCTGTTTATAAATAAGATACATAAAAAAACAAAGAATGCAAAAATGTTTGTGTGAGCTACCGTGCCCAGCCCACTTTAACTTTCTGTGTGTGAAGTAAAGGTAGTAAAATAGAAGATCTTAAGTTGTTCTCACCTTTTTTCCTTTATTATATTATTTGTTTTATTGAAGTTACTTGTTTACTGTATTCATCATTTGCTGTGATTTTTTTTTTCCAGAGTTACTATTTTTGCTAGGAAGAATAGGGCTGGATGCCCAATCACTGTGATTCATATGATTGATTTTTTTTTTATTAAGAGCAATTCCACTGTCTTTTATTTGAGAAGGGTCATTAGGCTCATTCATTGAACTTCTACTGTTTTAATAAATGAGTATATAATGTAAAGATTTTTCTAAAGAATAATGGAAGCTGTGTTGTAACATTCTGGAAATTACATGAGCTTAGAAGTAAAATTGTCCTCATTCAAGGTTCAGATCACAGCCTACCAGTTTTAGTTACGTAAACAATTTGGGCAAGTCACTTCACATTCTAAGCCTCAGTTTTCTTATCAGGAAAACAGGGATGGTTATTGCACTATCACTGGAGGAATAATTTAATGTAAGATGCACATGTAAAGCACCCAGTGCAGTAACAGTGTTAGTTTTTAGTTTGTTTGTTTTTTTCCGTTGAGACAGAGTCTCGCTCTTTCGCCCAGGCTAGAGTGAAGTGGTGCGATCTCAACTCCCTACAACCTCCATCTCCCAGGTTCAAGCGATTCTCCTGCCTCAGCGTCCTGAGTAGCGGGGATTACAGGCGCCCGCCACCACGCCCAGCTAAATTTTGTATTTTTAGTAGAGACGGGGTTTCACCATGTTGGCTAGGCTGGTCTTGAACTCCTGAGCTCAGGTGATCTGCCCGCCTCGGCCTCCCAAAGTGCTGAGATTACAGGCATGAGCCACCGTGCCTGGCCAATGTTAGTTTTCTCTCCTATGTAGTTGGAAAAGGGGTTCTCAGCCTTTTTTGTGCTATTTACCCCTTTGCTGATGTTGTGAAGCCCATGGAAGGACCCCTTCTCAAAATAATGATTTTAATGATAAAATGCCTGACATTACAAAGGAACCCAGTTATACTGAATACAGTTTTCAAAATACTTAAATTTGTGACGTTTTTTGTTTTGACCACTGTTTTGGACTAAGGCGAGGAATAAATTAGTGAATGGGCTAAAGAAAGAAAGATAGAGGCCGGGCGCGGTGGCTCACGCTTGTAATCCCAGCACTTTGGGAGGCCGAGGCGGGCGGATCACGAGGTCAGGAGATCGAGACCACGGTGAAACCCCGTCTCTACTAAAAATACAAAAAATTAGCCGGGCGTGGTGGCGGGCGCCTGTAGTCCCAGCTACTCGGAGAGGCTGAGGCAGGAGAATGGCGTGAACCCGGGAGGCGGAGCTTGCAGTGAGCCGAGATCGCGCCACTGCACTCCAGCCTGGGTGACAGAGCGAGACTCCGTCTCAAAAAAAAAAAAAAAAAAAAAAAAAAGGAAGGAGGAAAGTAAAGAGGAGAAGGAAGTGGGGGGAGGAAGCTCATAAATATATACACCTGGTTTTGACTCCCTCCCAAGCTGTCATCCCAGATTTCCAACAGGCTCTTAGACATTTCCACCTCAGAACCCTATCAAGGAAGTTGAGTACCTCTCCCAAACCAGCTCATCTTCCCTGCTTTCCCTGTTGATAATCAACACTCTCTCCATCACCTCAAGTCTAAATGCTCAAATCACATTTGAGTCCTCATTCTTTCACCCTATTTCAAATCAGTCATGGTTGTCTGTAGATTTTATCTCTACGCTATCTAATTCCTGTTACCCAGATTTAAGACCCTCTTATCCTTGTCTTATTATGACAAAGGATTTTTCTGCTTGGTCCCCTACTTCTTACATCTTCCACAAAGTATCCCTTGAATGTCTTGGGACAGTTTAATATAATCTGTATCTCTAATTCTGCTGCACTCACAGATGTGCTGTTTGGCTTCATACCTAATTGTCACCTGACTCATTTACCTGTTGGTAAATTTGTATTTGTTTCCACTTTCCCAAATACATTCTAGGTTCTTTAAGGAAACGGATTACATCTTAAACTTATTTTTGTTTCTCCCTATAGCACTTAGGACAATACTTAAAAGTGTTTATTTATTTTTATTTTATTAATTTTTATAGAGATGAGGTCTTGCTTTGTTGCCCAGGCTGATCTCAAGTGATCCTCCCACCTTGGCCTCCCAAAGTGCTCAGACGACAGGCATGAGCCACTGCACCTGGCCAAAAATGCTTTATAAAATCTTGGGTAGTCATCATAATTAGGTAGCTCCAGCTCCAGAAGCAAAAAGGAAAATGTTTGCCAGGTACAGTGACTCACACCTGTCATTCCAGCAGCTCAGGAGGCTGAGGCAGGAGGATCGCTTGAGGCCAGGAGTTCAAGACCAGCCTGGGCAACAGAGCAAGACCCCATCTCTAAAATATATAGTAATAATAATTTTAAAATAAAATTTTAAAAATTAAAGGAAAAAGTTTGACCTGATATCTACTGAATTCTTACAGGAGTTGATATCAGACCAAGTCTTTATGTCAAAACGCCGAAATTTTACATGTATTTAAATTTTCACTAGCTTAACTCCCCAAATGATTCAGTCACAGCTTTATGGTGTTACTTGTGGTTAAGAAAACTGGATATGGTTTCCTCTACTGTGAAGCCCTGTACTTGTCCTCATACCTGCTACTTGTAGCCCAGGGCTTCACATAATAGGTGCCTAATTGTTTGTTTACTCTTAAAAGCTTGGGAATGTACATAGATCATTATAAATTAAGAAAACATAGGAGGCCCAGTGCAGTGGCTCACGCCTGTAATCCCAGCACTTTGGGAGGCTGAGGCGGGTGGATCACAAGGTCAGGAGTTCAAGACCAGCCTGGTCAAGATGATGAAACCTCATCTGTACTAAAAATAAAAAAATTAGCTGGGTGTGGTGACAGGGCGCCTCAGGAGGCTGAGGCAGAGGTGTTTGAACCTGGGAGGTGGAGCTTGCAGTGAGCCCAGTTCGTGCAACTGCACTCCAGCCGGGCAACAGAGCAAGACTGTCTCAAAAAAAAAAAAAAAAAATTTTTTTTTAAAAGCTTTGTAGAAAACAAAAGTAAGTAGGTGATCTTAGCGGGAAAAGCAGTTTTAGTAAAGTGAGCCTAAGATGATCATATTAGTCAGCTTTGATAATTCGTTTGCAGCTGATGCTTTTTCCTTTGGTTAAATTCTTTTTCTTGTGTTCTTAGGTTAAGACATCAGAATTTTATAGATACTCCCGACAGCTCCGTTACGAGGTTGACCAAGCATTGAATTACTTTCAGAATGTTCACCAGCAGCCTTTGTTGGATATGAAGTCAAGCCGCATCCGTTCTGCAAAACCGCAAACTACAGTATTTCGAGGAATGATTGGACATAGCATGGTTAACAGTAAAATACTTCTCTTAAAAAAACCAAGAGTCTGGTGGGAGCTAGAAGGCCCACAAGTACCTCTGCGACCTGACTGCCTTGCTATCGTCAATAATTTTGTGTTCCTGTTAGGCGGGGAAGAGCTGGGCCCGGATGGTGAATTCCATGCTTCTTCCAAAGTATTCAGGTATGACCCGAGACAGAACTCCTGGTTGCAGATGGCAGATATGTCTGTACCACGCTCTGAATTTGCTGTAGGTGTTATTGGGAAGTTTATTTATGCCGTAGCAGGCAGAACCAGAGATGAGACTTTCTATTCAACTGAGAGATATGACATCACCAATGATAAATGGGAATTTGTGGATCCTTATCCAGTTAACAAATATGGACATGAGGGGACAGTGCTCAATAACAAATTGTTTATCACCGGTGGAATCACCTCATCTTCCACCTCCAAGCAAGTGTGCGTGTTTGACCCTAGCAAAGAAGGGACCATAGAACAGCGGACCAGGAGAACTCAAGTGGTTACCAACTGTTGGGAGAATAAGAGCAAGATGAATTATGCGAGATGCTTTCACAAGATGATTTCTTACAATGGCAAGCTTTATGTCTTCGGTGGCGTCTGTGTGATCTTGAGGGCCTCTTTCGAATCTCAGGGATGCCCTTCTACAGAAGTATACAACCCAGAGACTGATCAGTGGACCATCTTGGCATCCATGCCGATTGGTAGAAGTGGCCATGGTGTGACTGTGCTGGACAAACAAATAATGGTTCTTGGAGGCCTTTGTTATAATGGTCATTACAGCGATTCCATTCTCACTTTTGATCCGGATGAAAACAAGTGGAAGGAAGATGAGTACCCTCGGATGCCCTGCAAGCTGGATGGTTTACAAGTATGCAACCTGCATTTTCCGGACTATGTACTGGATGAGGTCAGGCGTTGCAACTAATGACATCCTTCTCCCTAAAAAAAGAGGCAAACAAAGTATTTGTTTGTGCAAAGTAGTTAATTAAAACATATAAAGAAAAACCTCACCAGTTTTACTATCAAAGCCATTGGTCTAACATTGTAAGAATTTTTCATTCTGTGCTAGCATCCTTTTTTTCTTTTCAGTGGCCTCAAACTCATGCAATAAGTTAATTCTAAGTGCTAGCTCTTGAAACTACTTCCAGAAGCAGTTGAATAGAATGCTCCACTTATCTGGGAAATTGATTTTCTGCTTTAAACATTTCTTTCAGATGTTAGCGTAGGAGTCATGCGTCTTCTAAGACCAGACCCGATAAGTGTCACTGGATGTGATTTCAGTCTCTGTCTCTATCTGAAACCTTTTTGAAGATTTATTTCAGTGTATTTCAGTCTGTTATACTTTTTAGTTTTATTATTTAAAAGTTTAAAACTCTTGACCTTTTTGCATGGCTTTTTGCTGAAAATGCAAAAATATAAATTTTCTACAAAGTTAACTTTTTATATTCAAAACACTATTTCTAAGCTGCCTTCTCTTATCCGCATTGTGTTAGTGAAAGCATATTCATACTCGCATACAACCTATAAATACACAAGGCACATCCCTTTTATGCGTGGTTAGGATTCTATATTTTTAAGCTAGTGCACTTGCACACACAGTTCGCCATACTTGTTGAATTTTAGATGTAACGTCTTTTCACATATTAACATTTTTAGAAAGTTAAAATAACTGGAGTCCTCATTTGCTATCAAAGTAGCCTATCTTCAGTCCATACTGATTCAGTAATATTTGAACTCCTTATATTTCTGAAACATGTATGGTCATGAAAACTAACATTTTATATTTTATTTTCAAAAGTAAATGTTAGTGTTCTTTGTTGATGTATGTCTTTTCTTTTTGAAAGTGTTTTTCTTTGCAGTCTGTTGAACGTTGCCCTGTTTTTAGTGAGAATCGGAGTGGTATATGACAAGTTCTGGCCCTGCAGCATGTAAGCACTTTTAAAGAGCATTTAGGTAATACCAGACTCCTAAATCAAGGCCCATTAAAAGTAAGTGCAACTCCCATTTTTTACATTCAGTAAGGCTGCTGCATTTGTTATTGAATGGAAGGTAGAAACTCTTAGAAAATTTGAGCTCAGTTTTGACTTAGAGGTAAGAAATAGAATTATAATTATAATGTTACTGGTTTTATCTACTTGTTTATTTTGTACAAAATACCCAGCGATATTAGGGATGTAAGCCCTCAGTTTTTGTTTTATTTACTAAAAGCTATTAGCATGAAGGATAGTAACCACAAAGTTCAGAATGGATCAAGAATAGCTGTTTAAAAGCATTTATAGTAAGTGTTTTAGGATTAGCTGCACCTTTCAACTCTAAATGCAGAGGAAAAGACATAGTTGACAAAGTTAAGCAAGAATAACCTGGGAGTGGATCACTGAAATTGATGCCATTTGCGCACGAGTAGTCTATATCTGATACAGACTAGATCTATACTGGCAAAACTTGCCAGATCTTAGAATATTGGTGCAATATTGCAATGCCTTCTATATGGCTGCTGATGTATAAATTTTCTAGTTTCACTTTGTTTGTTTGGTGTTTTTTGTTTGTTTGTTTGCTGCTGCCACCATTGAACATAAAATGGAAGTGTGAAGTCATGGAAATGTGAAGACTGGTTTTTGGGGGATTTTTGGGCAGTTATTAGACATACTATGAGATTAAACCTGATATTCAAACTCCAGAATTGGAGGCATTTGGGTTTAAGAAACAGGTACATAAGTAGCTTTTGAAAAAACCATTGGCATTGATTTCAGAAATCAATAATAATCTTATTTTATATACGAGACTTAAATTTTCATTAACTAGTCCTGTCATTTACTTACAGTTTCCAAACACGAAATTTGGTATCTTGTTTCCCATGGTAATATGGGTAAAAGGCTTTTTCTACATTTAAAAAAAATATATTTTATTTTTGAAAGCTAGGAATAAGTTAGCCATTTAATTTTTTTTCTACATTAGTTTAGTGGCTTTGTATGTGTGCTATGTTGCTTTAAAGAAAATAACGTCTTCATTATTTTCCTCATTGATGTCTTTTGCTAGAAAAGACCAAGAAAGAGCCATCAGGCCAGGTATCCATATCTAAGGCTTTACACTATAGTGGTGGTTCTCTTTAATTGCTTAGATATGACTTCATGACCCTAGTTAGGGTGACATCTGGGCAAACATTTGAGTATTCTTGGTCTTCCATTTTAAGGACAGAGGCCAAGATCAAAGTTCATGTTTTGTAAAATTCGTAAAATCTTAACTTGAACTAACTCTGGGTTCAGCTTTACGTAAGTCACGTCGGACCTGATGTTAGCTGTAATCAGTTTTGAGCTTTAAGGATAGTTGCTGTTGCTTGGGTTCTGAATGTATGAGAAAACTCCCTGTTTATATGTAGTTCTAATTTAGGTTATTTTAAATCCATGATTAACTTACATTCCCTTTTAAAATTATGGTTTAATTGCTGCAAGAGATTTATTTTTGTTATACTAAACTATGGAAAAGTTTTTCATAGCATTTTTTTCAAGTTTATTTTTCGTGTGCTTCATTTTGGAGTTTTTGTTTATATACATTGCGCTCAAAAAAGTAGTTTTTTGAAAAATTCAGTAGGATTTGAATCTATACAGTTTAACTGTTATGACCTTTATGCGTGTTGTTTTCACTTTATATCTTAAATGCCAGAGTTCACAAAAATAGCTGATCTTCATTAATTACATCTTAATTAGAACCATTTGTTCTCTTCCGTGTCTTTGACCTTCTAAGTTTTGATTTTAAAGAAATTCCTTGCACTACAGCCTTTTCTTAAAATGCAAGATTCTTACTTTGAAGGTTTTGTGTTGGAAGAAATGCTACTGGTTTTTAAAAAGCAAAGCTTAACTAATAGAATTATTAGCTTTTCTTGAGACAGCTTTCTGTGTCCTCATTACTCTGCTCTGTGTGAGTGTTACTAGAATTTGTGAAATACTGACTGAGCCCTTCACTTATCTTTTCTAAAGCAGCACCTTTGGACACCTCATTCTGGGAAGCCTGCTCGAGTCATAGTAAAGGACACACGCTTTATGTGGGGAAAAGTGGTAAAAATGGAGTTTTGTCTTAATTACATGAAACTAAGCTTTAAAATATTTTATAACAGATTATTTGAGCTGCATAATCTAAACATGTCAAACGTTCAGTGGGACTATTTTTATATATGTATATGTGGGTGTAGGTCATAACATTTCAGTTTATAATATAAATTGTTATTTCAGTTTATAAGCTATCTCTCAGAGGAGACTAGCTCTTTTGAGAATTCATAATTTAAAGTTTTAGACTGAAGTAAAATGCAACATAGATAATAGTGTAAATCAGATATAATTGAGGGCTATATGGCAGTAAAACTGCTAGTGCCAGTTTTCTTGTTTGCCTGTTATACATTTTTGATTTTTGTTTTGTATTCTGAACATTTTGAGAGATCATATGTTTGTTCAATTACATTTAGAGTTGGTTTGGGAATAAATATCTTCTAAAAAGAGATTTATCTTAAAAATGGAAGTCCTAAAAATTAGTTTATCCAGAGTTTATAAAGTCAAATATTCACTAGGCATAGACTGGAATAGATAAATTCATGGAAATCATATCCTTTCAGTACACCGTATAACTTCAATATTACACAAGTAACATTGAGGAGAATGCCATCAGCTTTGTTCTCCCTTAAATTCTTAGGTTTTCTTTTTACATTTTGGGAACAACTGCATTTAAAATGTTATTAATCAGTATATAGTAAGGTTTAGGTGTTTGCTTTCTGAAGGAATGGTCCAGTGAGGTGATTGGGAGTGGTTATTTTCTACCTAACTTGTATATGCCCTATACCTCTTGGGCATACTTTGTCTATAGAAAAATATTTTGACCTTTAGGTACATTTTGGGCCAGTAGTCAAATAATCCTAGGGCCGATATAAAAATCTTAGAATAATTTAAGGTTTGCCTTTTATACCTGTTTTGAAAGCCTTTACATTTTTGTCAGGTAATTTTTCCCAAGCCGTGGATATAATCTATTCAAACATGTTTATGCTATCCATTCTGTTTTTAAATTGAAAAAAATGTTAAAAGTGTTTATGAAGAAAAGTTTAAATAAAATATTTTTAATCTTTAAAATATACTTCTTTATCTCTGATTATTTGCTGTTTTTTAATATATAATCCACCACTTTCAAAGTCACTAATGACTTGATTAGCAGAATACATTTTGTTTTCCTTCAACATGCCAAGGAAGTGCCATGAAAATGTGATTTCTGCCAGTGCTTTCAGCCGCAGATTCAAATGAGAGCATTAGAGTGAAATTATTTATACTCTTATATGCAATGGAAATTTTATAATGAAGCCAAGTAATTAAAGTTCTACTAACACAGAGTTTTGCAGTCTTGGAAAATGAAAATATAGAACTGAGAAAAAGCATTTACAAGCCTCAAGCCTCACCAAGTTTGGTGATTTTTAGATTTCCTTAAGCATTTTTGATTCATTGGTCTTCCAGGCATTTCTGAAATTCAGAACTAGGTGGAGGCCTTGGGCACATCAGCACATGTGTGCCATCTTTCAAATGGACACCTAAGAAAGAAACCTCAACAGGATTCCCAAGCACCTAGATCCTTGCCTCAGGCAACCTTTCCAGCCTCTTTCTCCCCACCACTTCCTACACTCCATTCTGTTGTGATACATGTGTTCCTTTCCAGCCTAAAATTACTTGCCTTTCTTTCCCCTGCCCTGCTTGTTAAAATCCACTTATTTTTGCAAAGTCCAACTCAAATGTTTCCCTCCCCTCCTGAAAGCTGCATTAGCTCTTCCGTTGAATTAATTGCCTCTTCTACACTTAACACAAAGTTTCTATTTAACTTCATTTTGCATAATAACTGGGCATGATTCTTTCTCCACAACTAGATGGTAGTCTCCTTGGGTGAAAAGATTTTTCATTCTTTGTACCCTCATATCTAGCATTTGTACATAGTAGGCACTGAGCTAAATGTTTATTGCAGCATATGACATATTCCATATGTAACAGACAAATGGTATAGGTATTCAGATGAGAGAGAGATTACAATGCCCTGGGGTTTTGTCTCTGCTTGCGTCTCAGTCTACACACTCCGTACTATCTCATCCATGCCTATACCTATGGCTTCATCTACAACTGTTACTCTCTTTTTTTTTTTTTTTTTTTTTTTTTTTGAGACAGAGCCTTGCTCTGTCGCCCAGGCTGGAATGCAGTGGTGCAGTCTCGGCTCACTGCAACCTCCACCTGGGTTCAAGTGATTCTCCTGCTTCAGCATCCCAAGTAGCTGGGATTACAGGTGCATGCGCCACCATGCCCAGCTAATTTTGTATTTTTAGTAGAGACGGGATTTCACCATTTTGGACAGGTTGGTCTCGAACTCCTGACCTCAGATGATCCACTCGTTTGGCCTCCCAACGTGTTGGGATTACAGGTGTGAGCCACTGCACCCGGCCTACAACTTTTATCGTGATACCCATCATATCTGTGTTTCTCAACGCAGAGTTCCATCCATCTCCTGAACATCTCTCACGTGTTGTGTTGGAATTTTAAACTGAACAAGTGCAAATCAGAATACATTGTCTACTCGCCCAAAACATGCCCCTTATCTTCTCTGTATTATCTGGCTTTACCATTGCCTACGATTGTTCATGTATAACCTCGGAATGTCTCTGTCCCACTTAACCACAACATCTTAGTTCATCCAGTTCTAGCACTTTAAACTCTCAACTGCCCTCTCCTTTCCATCCATACTGTCCTAGTTCAGACCCTTGTCCTTCTTGCTGGCCTTCTGGAGCTTTCTGATCATCTACCTCCATCATCCACTTTTTTTTTTTTTTTTTTGAGACAGAATTGAGATTCTGTCCCCCAGGCTGGAGTGCAGTGGTGCAGTCTCAGCTCACTGAAACCTCTGTCTCCCAGGTTCAAGCGATTCTCTTGCCTCAGCCTCCCAAGTAGCTGGGCTGACACTCCCGGCTAGTTTTTGTGTTTTTAGTAGAGACGGGGTTTCACCATGTTGGCCAGGCTGGTCTCAAACTCCTGACCTCAAGTGATCTACCCACCTCGGCAGCCTTTTACTGATCTCCCTTCACCCTGAGACTAAGATCCAAATTCCCTAGCGTGCGTGCCACACAAGGCCCTTCATGCATTGGTCTCTGTACCTGTTCAGTCTGTTTTACATTCTATCCTCTAGCTATGCAAGCTAATTGGAGTTCCTGAATAGACTGTTTTCTTAAGCCTCTCTGCCTTTGCACACATGCTTCCCCTCTTCCATTCCTGCCTAACCCTTTCTTGGCCTTCAAGAACCAGCCTGGGCATCATGCCATCTGTCAGTTTTCTTTTTAACCCCTTGGGCCATGTTAACATTGTCCCCTTGGTCTTACCATGATACTTGTGGATACCTAGACCCCAATCTCCCCTAACACGTGATTCAAACTCTTCTCCATCCTACCCTTAACCGTACTCCTTGAGGGCAAATACTGTGTTTTTATTTTCCAAGAGTCTGACTTAATGTCTGGTACATGGTAAGTCCTCCTTAAAAGAGAACCCAGAAACTTGGAATGTTGCCAATGAAATGCTCTGGGTGAGGGGGTACCTGTATGAGAGAGCTTGATTGTCTGCCAAAGTTGACCTCCCAGAGGAATTTCCCTCCATTTCCACTACCACCACTCCTGTGTCTAGAAGGGTAATGCATACAGCTCTCACAACTGTCAACAAATACTTCTTCCCTGAACATCTCACTATTTGTGATCCAGACTGAAAATATCAAGACAGACCAAAGGGTGTTTTTGCAGAACATTAATCCCATGAAATGCTCTGTTGGAAGTGTTCAGTGGTCACAGTAATCTTGGGAAACACTACACTTCTCTTCCTGGAGAATCTCAACCAACATTAGCCTATTAAAGGCTCCCAGAAGTCCTGCTGTTAACTCATTTTGATTTTGTTTAGCTCAGTATAAACCAAACATTTCACTGTTTGTAAACCAGTCAAAGAGCTGAGCTCTTTTTCATGGAGTATATGTGATCCGTGAATGCTCTTGAAAAAGCCTCGCTAAGGATTAACTGAAAGAAAACAATGCAGGTACTTGGGAGGCTGAGGCAGGAGGATAGTTTGAGGCTGCAGTAAGCTATGATCACGCACTCCAGCCCAGGTGACAGTGAGATCCCGTCTCTGAAAAGAGAAAAAAAAAAAAAAAATCTCAAGACTACTAATTCAGGTACTCTGGTCTACAAAACAGGACTTCCTCTTGCAGGTCCAGTTAGTTTCTAGGCTGAAGTTAACATTTTGCCAAGATGACATTACCTTAGGGATTTTACTTAGCAAGGAAGGTCCCACTTTATCCTAAGAGTAGGATGAATTTGTTGAATGTTTTTTTTGAGAGAGTCACCCAGGCTGGAGTGCAGTGGTGCAATCTCAGCTCACTGCAACCTCCACCTCCTGGGTTCAAGCAATTCTTGTACCTCAGCCTCCCAAGTAGCTGGAATTACAGGCACCCACCACCACGCCTGGCTAATTTTTGTATTTTTAAGTAGAGAGGATTTCACCACGTTGGCCAGGCTGGCCTTAAACTGACCTCAAGTGATTATCCCGCCTCAGCCTCCCAAAGTGCTGGGATTACAGGCATGAGCCACCGCTCCCGGCCAGTATAATTAATTTTTACAACTCATATGGTTTAAGGAGCAGTGCTTCCAAGAAGGCCAAGTAAGGAGCTCAGCAAATCCTCTCCCTAAAAAGCAATGACAAAACTGAACAAACTTGTCAAAAAAAAAATTAAGACTGGAAGTTGACCAAAGGCATGCAACAAATTGAGGAGTGTTTATTCAAGAAAATCTACTGAACTCCTCTCTAAGAACAGTAGGAGTCTGTGATGTTTTAACCTGGGGCTGCTCCCATCCCAACTCCCTTCTCCCCAGGCTCTGTCACAGAAGTTCTAGGGCTGTGGGAGGGGGCTGACTTTATTTGGAACAGTGTGGAGAATCCCATATTTCAGTGTGGCCAACATTGCAGCTAGCCTGAGGTCTCAATAGTGATTTGGGCTAGCAATAGAGAGGCAGACAGAGCAGCGAGCAGTTTTACAGGGAGGTCTTGGGAATGTAACAGCAAAATAGACTTGATGAGATCCCACTTATCCCTAGTGGTCCAGAAGGCTGTGCTCATCATGTGCAGGGCCGTGTGCACCCAAGAAGAGACCTAAAAGGGCCCTAACAAGCTACTTGTCCCTGCGTGCATGTGAAGCCTTGCAAACAGAAAATCAAAACTGGAATAAATAGATTGGAAACTGCTCTGACTTGAATGCATTCCCCAGGTCACACGCATTCATCAGCAGAGGGTGAGAGCTTTACTGGCTCAAGGTGTTTAAACAACTTCTGACCAATCATTGGCTGACCTGTGCCGACTCAGAAGTGATCCCTAGGAATCCAGTCTTAAAAACAAGAATTTTGAAAACAGCAGAGACATCAGTGGCTGTACACTGGAGACGGGGGAGAGTGAGTGGGGAATAGACGCCACAGAATTAGTCCAGGCAGATCACTAAACAAACAACAATTCTAAAAATAGCAAACCCCACCACCATCTGGATTGGGAGTGGGTTAATACAGAGTCCAGAGTTGCTACAACATATTGCCTAAAAGAAACAGGATGTACAAAGAAACAGCAAAGTGTGACCCATACTCAGGAAAATTAAAATTAGGAGTCACCAGAAAACTGCCTCTGAGGGGTCAGTGTTATTGTGATCAGTACAATTATAGTTTTTTATCCTGTATTTTCATATTATATTGGAAACAATTTCATAAGTCATTAAAATTTCTATGAAAATTATATATATATATATATATATTTTTTTTTTTTTTTGAGACAGTCTTGCTCTGTTGCCCAGGCTGCAATGCAGTGGTGCGATCTTGGCTCACTGCAACCTCCACCTCCTGGGTTCAAGCGATTCTCCTGCCTCAGCCTCCAGAGTAGGTGGGACTACAGGCATGTGTCACAACGCCTGGCTAATTTTTGTATTTTTAGTAGAGACAGGGTTTCTCCATGTTGGCCAGGCTGGTCTCGAACCCCTGACCTAAGGTGATCCACCCACCTCGGCCTCCCAGAGTGCTGGGATTACAGGCGTGAACCACCATGCTTAACCTGAAAATAATATTTTTAGTGATTACTTAGTGTTCCATAATATGGTTATATCATCATTTATCTAACCATGTCCCTATTGTGAGAAATACTTTTTTTCTTTTTCTTTTTTCTTTTTTTTTTTGAGATGGGCTCTCTCTCTCTCTCTCTCTCTCTGTTGCCCAGGCTGAAGTGCAGTGGCACAATCTTGGCTCAGTGCAACCTCCGCCTCCTGGACTCAAGCAATCCTCCTGTCTCAGCCTCCCGAGTAGCTGGGATTACAGGCTTGTGCCACCACGCCCAGCTAATTTTTCTATTTTTGGTAGAGACAGGGTTTCGCTATGTTGGCTGGGTTGCTCTCGAACTCCTGAGCTTGAGTGATCTGCCCGCCTCGGCCTCCCAAAGTGCTGGGATTACAGGCGTGAGCCACCGTGCCCGGCCAGAGTTGGTAGAATTCGGATTTAAGTGTTTGCACTTAGAAACATGGAGTCACAGTGTAGTGTCCTCAGGCTCCAAACAAGGGGAAGGTCGAAACATCCTGTTCTTGAGTTGCTAGCAGCCAAAAATGAAGAGGATTTGTGCCAGGGGAAATTGCATGGGTAAATGCAGAGTGGAAAAGCATATGGAATGCTTTGGGAATGATGAATTCCTCACTGACAGAGCTATGAGAGCAGATGTCAAGCAAAAACAAAATCATATTCATGAATATTCTGTGGATCTGCAGATTACTTTGTTAAAAGAGGATAAGAAAAAATAGGATTTTACAGCCCCCCATTGAAATGCCTCACAACTTTTCACTAAAATATCCCATGACCTTATAGGAAAAGAATAAAAACCGATTAAAATAGAGATTGACCGAAACATCATATAAAATGGTGAGCTGCCTTGAAAATAATTTTAAGGCCAGCGGGGTTAGACTGAGGGAAGCAGATCCATAGTTCACCTTATGGAATACCCAGGCTTCCCTTCATGAGAGTAACTGGAGAAATACTTTTTTTTGGCCAGGCACAGTGGCTCACGCCTGTAATCCCAGCACTTTGGGAGGCCGAGGCAGGTGGATCACCTGAGATCAGGAGTTCGAGACCAGCCTGGCCAACATGGCGAAACCCCATCTCTACTAAAAATACAAAAAATTAGCTGGGCGTGGTGGTGTGCTTGTAGTCCCAGCTACTCGGGAGGCTGAGGTGGGAAAAATCCCTTGAGCCCAGGAGACCGAGGCTGCAGTAAGCTGAGATGGCACCTCGGCACTCCAGCCTGGGTGACAGAGCAAGACCCTGTCTCAAAAAATCTTGGGGCAGCCAAGAGACTGAAAGAGAATCAGGGCATCTGGTTGAGGTAAGGAATGCAGAGAATGTGATGGAAGATGAGATGGGAGAGGAACTAAGGCCAGAACACCCAGGGTCACATAAGGGGCCATGTAGCGTGTGTATTTTATTCTAAGGCAAGTGGGAAGGCATTGAAGGGTTCTAACTAATAGGTGACTGATGCAATTTATACTTTAATTTTATTTATTTATTATTTATTTTATTTATTTAAGTTTTTGAGATGGAGTCTTGCTCTGTTGCCCAGACCGGAGTGCAATGGCACTCCACTGCAACCTCCGCCTCCCGGGTTCAAGCGATTCTCTCTGCCTCAACTCCCCAAGTAGCTGGGATTACAGGTGCCCACCACCACGCCCAGCTAATTTTTAGTATTTTTAGTAGAGACGGGGTTTCGCCATGTTGGCCAGGCTGGTCTCGAACTCCTGATCTCAGGTGATCCACCTGCCTCAGCCTCCCAAAGTGCTGGGATTACAGGCGTGAGCCACCATGCCTGGCTTATTATTACTATTATTATTTTAGACAGGGTCTCACTCTGTCACCCAGGTTGGAGTGCAATGGTACGATCCTGCCTCACTATAGCCTCGACCTCCTTGGGCTCAGGTGATCTTCCCACCTCACCATCCTGAGTAGCTGGTACTACAGGTTTATACCACCATGCCTGGCTAATTTTTTAAATTTTCTGTAGAGATGGGTATTACCATGTTGCTCAGGCTGGTCTGGAACTCCTGGGCTCAATCGATCCACCCCCCCCACCCCCCCACCTCTCTAAGTGCTGAGATTACAGGTGTGAGCCACTAAGCCCAGCTGCAATTTATGTTTTAAAAGGTCATCTGGTCCCTGAAGGGAGGTAAGGATAGAACTGGGAAGCTCACTGAGGGGGTCAGGGCAATGTGAAGGATGATGATGTCTTGGGCAATGTGAAGGATGATGATGTCTTGGGCAATGGTGGTGGCTGACACTCAAAAAGAAGTGAATGGAGTTAGGACATGTTCTGGAGGTTAAGACTGGCAGAACGTGGTGATAGAGTGGATATTGGAGGTGCTAGAGAGGAGAGATCCAAAACAACTCCTGGATTTCCAACTTGAGCCCAGGGCATGTGATGATGCTGTTAATTAAAATGGGAAAGATGGGGAGAAGAGCAATTTGGGGAGAAAATAGCAAGAGTATGGGTTTAGGTGTGATATGGTTTGGCTGTGTCCCCACCTAAATCTCATCTTGAATTCCCATGTGTTGTGGGAAGGACCTAGTGGGAGGTAATTGAATCATAGGGACAGGTGTTTCCCATGGGGAAATATCTTTCCCATGCTGCTCTTGTGGTAGTAAGTCTCACGAGATCTGATGGTTATTATAAGGGGGAGTTTTTCTGCACAAGCTCTCTCTCTGCCTGCTGCCATTCATGTAAGACGTGACTTGGTCTTCCTTGCCTTCTGCCACGATTGTTAGGCTTCCCCAGCCACGTGGAACTGTAAGTCCAATTAAACCTCTTTCTTTTGTAAATTGCCCAGTCTCAGGTATGTCTTCATCAGCAGTGTGAAAACGGAATAATACAAGGTGCATTAGGCCTCCAATGCTTGTGAGGTGTACAAGAGTGAGGAGGTCGAAAAAGTCCTAGATCTATAAGTCTGAATGAAGCTCAGAAGAGAGGTCAGAACAGGAGAGACACATTGGACAGTCGCCCACTATTACAGATAGTGCTTCTTTATTTTGGTTTTATGTACTTTTTCCTTATGGAAATAGTCAAACAAACACAAAAGTAAAATAATATAATGATTCTCCATACACCCATCATGGTACAAGCAATATTTTCCCATGAGAATGGTAAAGTCTCCTAAAGAGAAGGAGCCAACTCCCACTTATTACTCCAGCCTGAGTTTCCTCATCTGTAAAAGGAATATTCCAATCTACATCGTGGAGTTCTGGTGAGGATAAAGTGAGATTAGCCATGTCAATGACGTACAGTAACCATTGTTAGCTGGTAATATTTTATTATTGTTGGGGGGGCAATATTGATCCAATATGGGAGAAAGAAAATATATCAAGGTTTGTGGGTACAAACAAAATGAGTTAACTTTTTAAACTTGGAGGAAGGTATTTGAATCAGTGACTCTTATAGATAGAAGAACAAAACAGAAGCTGCTAACACAACTATGTCATGTCTTGGCATTCTCGCAAGGGAGAGGCAAGCCAAAGGATCCAGTAACAGAAACCAAGTAGAATTAAGGTTTCAATGAAGTCTGAATTGTGCATACGTGACTACTAGGTGCCCTGGCAACAACGCCCCCGCTTCATGGTAATAACATTAGAGTAAGGGAAAATATCACATGAAAATGAAGTAAATGTCAAAGTGCCCTGGCAACAGAGCTCTCACTTTTTGGTGATAACATTATATTGTTCTTAAGAATTTCTGAGTTTTGGCAGGGCGCGGTGGCTCACGCCTGTAATTCCAGCACTTTGGGAGGCCAAGGTGGGTGGATCACGAGGTCAGGAGATCGAGACCATCCTGGCTAACACAGTGAAACCCCGTCTCTACTAAAAATACAAAAAAATTTAGCCAGGCGTGGTGGCGGGCGCCTATAGTCCCAGCTACTCGGGAGGCTGAGGCAGGAGAATGGCGTGAACCCGGGAGGCAGAGCTTGCAGTGAGCCAAGATCGCACCACTGCACTCCAGCCTGGGCAACAGCAAGACTGTTTCAAAAATAAAAATAAAAATAAAAACATTATATTGAGGGAAAATATCACATGAAAATGAAATAGGTATTAATAGTAAAGACAGTATTATGTGATCCGGTCTGGTGAGGAGTTGGGGGTTTTCACTGTAAAGAATGACTTCGAGAGGCTGGGTGCAGTGGCTCACGCATGTAATCCCAGCACTTTGGGAGGCGAAGGCAGGCAGATCACCTGAGGTAAGGAGTTCAAGACCAGCCTGGCCAACATGGTAAAACCCTGTCTCTACTAAAAATACAAAAACTAGCCGGCCATGGTGGCAGGTGCCTGTAATCCCAGGTACTCAGGAGGCTGAGGCAGAAGAATCCCTTGAACCTGGGAGGCGGAGCTTGCAGTGAGCCGAGATCGCACCACTGCACTCCAGTCTGGGTGACAGAGCAAGACTCCGTCTCACACACACACACAAAAAAACCATCATAGGTACACAAAAAATGGTTTATGAAAAAGGTTAAACTGAGCCTGCACCCTGGAGCAGAGCTTCTCAAACTTTAATGTGCACACAAATCACCCACGGATGTTGTGGAAATGCTCGTTCTGATTCAGGGGTCCAGGCTAGGGCCTGAGACTGCGTTTCCAACAGGCTCTCAGATGCGGCCTTTGGAGCTGCTGGGCTGCACAGCAGGGCTCTCTGGGATCCTGCAGAGCTGTTGTGTTTCCCGCTGGCTTTGCATAAAGTCTGTGCCACCAAGTCCTATATCGCCCACACCTGCCAGCACCACTGCTAGAAAGACAATGGGGGACCAGGACGAGACAGAAACCCACTCCCCCAGTGGCCTGTGGAAAGGGGCTGGGGTCGCAGCAGGTGGTGGCTTAAGATTCCTCCCCCGTCCCTTGGGTGGAAGGTTGGGGTGGAACAAGGAGTCAACTGCTCTCATAATTAATACTTTCACCAAGGCCAAGCCCTGAGGAGTTCCCACATTCAGAGGTGGAGGAGAGAGAAAATTATGAGAGAGATGACAGATATGGAGAACAGAGAATGCGGCACCAACACACAGATAGTTACCGTACCTGGCCAAGAGATGCAATCATGAAAGAGCTTTGGAAACAATTTTCCTAAGCTTAAGAAAGATCAGTATCTGCAGACTGAAGGAATTTACCACATTTCAGGAGAATCAGCTATCTACACGTACACACATTTGGCAACAATTTATTTTTTATTTTTTTATTTTTGAGCAGAGTCTTGCTCTGTGGCCCAGGCTGGAGCGCACTGGCGCCATCTCGGCTCCCTGCAACCTCCGCCTCCCGGGTTCAAGCAATTCTCCTGCCCCAGCCTCCCAAGTAGCTGGGACTACAGGCACGTGCCACCACGGCTGGCTAATGTTTGTATTTTTAGTAGAGACGGGGTTTCAGCATATTGGCCAGTCTGGATTCATACTCCTGGCCTCAAGTGATCCTCCTACCTTGGCCTCCCAAAGTGCTGGGATTACAGGCATCAGCCACTGCTCCAGGCCCAACAATTTTTAACTACAAGGAAAAAAACTCCTGCAATCGTTATGACAGGAGGAGACAGATCATCTTTTCTTGAGGACTTGCCTTGTGTCTGACACGTACTTGGTGCTTTACACGAATTCTCTTATTTAAACCACGCAGCATCCCAATAAAGTGGCGGCGCCGGCCTGGAAGTTGGCTGGATGCAGGAACTCAACCCATGTTGTCGGGGTGCCTCTGCTCTCCAGCTGCTCAGCTCCCGTTGGTTCTTGTGGTAGCCTGAGCCTCTCCTACTGCAGACAGGCTTCCAGGTGAGGCCCGGGCAGCTCCAGGTCCACGTAATCCTAGCTCAGGAACCCCAGAAGGAAGAAAGAGTCTCCCTCCTGGTTTGCCCATAGAAGGACTCCTGTTGTCTTCAGGGTACATGCTCAACGCTTAGATCCAGCACAGTGGCCAACAGAATTCAGTGAGATATTGGTCAGGGGGTGAAGCTGCTATGAATGGAAGTCCCACCTGAATCAAAAGGTTGGAGTGAAAAAAACCCAAACAACTAAAAGGGAGGAAGGATGGTTTGGCCAACAAATGCAAAGGGTCCACGAAAGGGAGGATCTATGAGTTGCCCCACATTACAGGAGAGATCAACTTGTCCAAGGTCACACATCCAGTAAATGGGAGAGCCAGGACTCATACCAAGGCAGTCCAACCCCAGACTCTTAACCACCCTGCTCTAAGGAAACAAAGCCTCTTTGGTTTCAGAATTCTCTGCAACATTAGCTTTCAGAAGAAAATGGAGCAACAGCTGGACTTTCTGGAGAAAAAGATTGTAACTGAAGATTCATACACTCTGCCAAATTGTCTTTCACAATTTCAGGATAGCTAAAAAGCATTAAACACACACCGTGTGACAGGCACTGTTCTAAGTGCTTTATTTATTTATTTATTTATTTTATTTATTTATTTTTTAGACGGAGTCTCGCTCTGTCGCCCAGGCTGGAGTGCAGTGGCACAATCTCGGCTCACTGCAAGCTCCGCCTCCCGGATTCACGCCATTCTCCTGCCTCAGCCTCCCGAGTAGCTGGGACTACAGGCGCCCGCCACTGAGCCCTGCTAATTTTTTTTATTTTTATTTTTATTTTTAGTAGAGACAGGGTTTCACCATGTTAGCCAGGATGGTCTCGATCTCCTGACCTTGTGATCCGCCCGCCTCGGCCTCCCAAAGTGCTAGGATTACAGGTGTGAGCCACCGTGCCCGGCCTCTAAGTGCTTTATATGTATATTGAGCCATTCACTCCGTGAACAACTCTGTAAGACAGGAATTATCCTCATTTTATAGATGAGAAAACCAAAACTCAGGGAAGGAGGTAACTTACTTAAGAGTAAGGATTGAGCCTAGGCAGTCTAATCTTCTGAGCCTTCCTGTGAATAGATTGCTATGATGCTAGAATTAAAAAACATATAATGGGCCAGGGGCGGTGGCTCACGCCTGTAATCCCAGCACTTTGGGAGGTCGAGGCGGGCGCATCACGAGGTGAGGAGATCGAGACCATCCTGGCTAACACAGTGAAACCCCGTCTCTACTAAAAATACAAAAACAAAATTAGCCGGGTGTGGTGGCGGGCACCTGTAGTCCCCCCTACTCAGGAAGCTGAGGCAGGAGATTGGCGTGAACCCAGGAAGCGGAGCTTGCAGTGAGCCGAGATCACGCCACTGCACTCCAGCCTGGGCGACAGAGCGAGACTCTGTCTCAAAAAAAAAAAAAAAATGTATATATATATATATAAAATGAATGCCCACTTCGTGAAAAAAATCTAGTAAAAACATACACCACAATAACAAGAAATCAAGAAAACTAAGCTGGGTGTGGTGGCGTGCTCCTGTAATCCCAGCTACTCGGAGGGTTGCAGAATCACTTGAGCCCAGCAGTTCAAGACCAGCCTGGGCAACATGGCAAGACCGCGTCTCTACAAAAAATACAAAAATTAGCTGGGCATAGTGGTGCGCGCCTATAGTCCTAGCTACTCTGGAGGCTGAGATGGCAGTCTGGGCAATAGAATGAGACCTTGTCTCAAGGAAAAAAAAAAAAAGGAGAGAAACTTGTGCAAACTTCAAAGGCAAATTTAAAAGTCTAAAAATAATCTGTGTCTAAATGTAAGATTTTATTAACAAAGAATGAGGAAAGTAAAAAGCGAGCTCAATACAGCCAAATGAGGAGGAACTAAAAGGTTACCATTTCATTTTTAAAATTCTGACAATTTAAGAAATATAGGCCACAGAATGCTTTTTAAAAATTATTGTTGTTCTCGTGGAACTGGAGGTTATTATGTTAAGTGAAATAAGCCGGGCACAGAAAGACAAATATTGCATGTTCTCACTCATATGTGCGAACTAAGAAAGTGAATCTCATGGAGGCTGAGAGTAGAATGATAGACACTAGAGGATGGGAGGGGTAGTTGTCAGGGGTTGAAGAGAGGTTGGTTATTGGACACAAACATACAATTAGATAGGAGGAGTAAGTTCTACTGTTTGATAGCAGAGTAGGCTGACTATAGTTAAACAGTATATTGTATATTTCAAAATAGCTACAAGAGGGGACTTGAAATGTTCCCAACACACAGAATGATAAATACTTCAGGTGATGGACACCCCAAATACCCTGAGTTGATTATTACATATTCTAGGCCTGTAACAAAAGATCACCTCTACCCCATAAATATGTACAAACATGTCACAATAAAAATTATTGTTTTTCTGCTTGAATATTTTATTCAGCAGTTTTCCAAATAGAGTTAGTGACATAAACTTATCTAAAGGAAACAATATGTTGTTTTACAAAAGGTAAACAATAAGTGTTTCTTTTCTGGTAATATGAACTCACAGACTCACACTTACTTGATGTGATTCAATCAACTGCAGTTATCTCTTTTTTTGTTTATTTATTTATTTTTTTGAGCCAGAGTCTCACTCTGTTGCCCAGGCTGGAGTGCAATGGTGCAATCTTGGCTAACTGCAACCTCCACCTCCTGGGTTCAAGCAATCCTCCTGCCTCAGCCTCTGTAGTAGCTGGGACTACAGGCACGGCGCCACCAAGCCCGGCTAAGTTTTGTATTTTTAGTAGAGACAGGGAGGGTTTCACCATGTTGGCCAGGCTGGTGTCAAACTCCTGACCTCAGGTGATCCGTCCGCCTTGGCCTCTCAAAGTGCTGGCATTACAGGTGTGAACCACTGTGCCTGGCTCCCACTGCAATTATCTCCATTGATGCTCAAATTATCCCAAGTGTGGTTAGTGGGAACTTGTTTAAGTTGGCTCTTGAGTCATTTTGCCATGACCTAGTAGTCTTTGATAACTTTCTTGCTCTCAGAACATCTCATATGTGTTCTTCCCCAGACTCACAGAACACTTAAAATCATACTTACGGCCGGGCGTGGTGGCTCATGCCTGTAATCCCAGCACTTTGGGAGGCCGAGGCAAGTGGATCACGAGGTCAGGAGATCGAGACCATCCTGGCCAACATGGTGAAACCCCGTCTCTACTAAAAATACAAAAAATTAGCCAGGTGTGGTGGTGGGCGCCTGTAGTCCCAGCTACTCGGGAGGCTGAGACAGGAGAATGGCATGAACCCGGAAGGTGGAGTTTGCGGTGAGCCGAGATCGCGCCACTGAACTCCAGCCTGGGAGACAGCGAGACTCTGTCTCAAAAAAAGAAAAAAATCATACTTACTAGTCCTAAAAGGAATATATATGTTCTCCATAGTAATGAAGAAGATAAAAGCAACGAAAATACTCATAAGAGAAAAAAATTATAAAACAAAAGAAATGGCAAAGAAGCATTAAAAATACTATTCAAAAGATGAAACATAATAAATGTAGTAGTTATAATGATAAATATAAATGGAACCTACTCCCGTATTTAAAAATAAACATTTCTAGATTGCATTTTTAAAAATCAATTATATGTTATTTAAAAGAATTGAACAGTGGCAAAAAAAGATCAATGTTAGAGAATAGGAAAAACATTATATACAAAACAGATCCAAATTAAGAGAAACCAAAGACTAAAATACTTAAATTGGTACAATCTGAGATCAAAAACACCCTGAATAAAATGGCATTGAAATGTATAAAGCCAAAATATGAAGGATAGAGACTCAGTAGTACGATTAAAAAGGCTTACTTAATAGCTTCCTGGACAGAAGCATGTACAGCAGACAATATAACCTTTTTTTTGTCTAGTGTCCTTGCAACAATTATAAAAATAGACTATATAGCTGCACTAACAAACAGTGGCACTTAAAAACAGGGTTCAATTGCTAAAGAAGACTCACAGGACCCGAGATGATAAAGCTTGCAAGTCTACGCTTTATTACAAGGAAAGGTCCCACTACAGCAAGAGCATGAAAGTCAAGCTATAGGCCGGGCGCAGTGGCTCACGCTTGTAATCCCAGCACTTTGGGAGGCCGAGGCGGGCGGATCACGAGGTCAGGAGATCGAGACCACGGTGAAACCCTGTCTCTACTAAAAATACAAAAACTTAGCCGGGCGTGGTGGCGGGCACCTGTAGTCCCAGCTACTCGGGAGCCTGAGGCAGGAGAATGGCGTGAACCCGGGTGGCGGAGCTTGCAGTGAGCCGAGATTGCGGCACTGCGCTCCAGCCTGGGCGACAGAGTGAGACTCCATCTCAAAAAAAATAAAAATAAAAAAAAAGAAAGTCAAGCTATACACCAAGCGGACGACTCCACAAGGGGCCTGGGGAGGCCAGGTGCAGGCTCCCATTGTCCTCTCCGTAGGGCCAGGCCAGATGTCTCCTGGATTCGGGGCCAGTAATGTGTGCACAGAACATTTCAGAACCAGGGAGACTAAAATGATATCTTTGCAGAGGTGGTTTGTATTTTGCAGGTCTGCTGTATAACCAACAGAACCCTGGGGAGGAGAAGGAGGTTGCGGGGGAGAGATATCACATCAAGACCAGGTGCTACTCTTCCATCTCATTGTTATCAATAAACAATGCTGACAAGCTCCATCAAACTGCCCTGAAAACTCTTCGGGCTCATGGCTACATAGAGACAATATTAATATTTTTCGGCCAGACACGGAGGCTCATGCCTGTAATCCCAGCACTATGGGAGGCTGAGGAGGGTGGATCACAAGGTCAGGAGTTCAAGACCAGCCTGGCCAATATGGTGAAACCTCGTTTCTACTAAAAATACAAAAATTATCTGGGTATGGTGCCAGGCGCCTGTAGTCCCAACTACTTGGGAGGCTGAGGCAGGAGAATCACTTGAACTTGGGAGGCAGAGGTTGCAGTGAGCCAATATCATGCCACTGCACTCCAGCATGGGCGACAGGCTGAAAAAAAAAATCAGTATGTTTCATGCTTTGACCAGGAGTCAGCGTCAAGCAGGAGCTTTATCCAAATAGCTCAGGCTAATTACAGACCTGCTGTGATTAACCCTTATAGCACAGGAGCAAGACACTAAGACTCTCAATAATTTCCAAAAAGCTGAAACCGCATAAACTCCATTTTTGGACTATAATTCAAAAATTGAATGAGTATGATGAAAAAAAGTAATCAAAATTGCAAATTAAAACAAGGTACTTTTTAAAGAATCTAAGTCTGATTAAAATAAATGTTAATATCTAGTGTCAGCAAGGATCTAAGGGAAAATAGGCCCCTTTATTTACTGCTCTTAGAAACAAATTCGTGGACTTCTCAAGTACATCTCAGTAATTAGTATCAAAATCCTTAAAAAGGTACATTCTCTCTGTACAGAAATTACATATGTGGCATTTTATCCTGAGGAAATAATTGCAGATATAGGCTGACAAGATGTTTATTGCAGCATAGTGGATAATAGCAAATGTTGGAAACGAAACAAATCAATGTCCAGTTATATGGTTTGGCTGTGTCCCCATCCAAATCTCATCTTGAATTGTAGCTCCCATAATTCCCACGTGTTGTGGGAAGGACCAGGTGGGAGATAACTGAATCATGAGGGTGGTTTCCCTCATACTGTTCTCCTGGTAGTAAATAAGTCTCATGAGATATGATGGTTCTTTCGCTTGGTTCTCATTCTCTCTTGTCTGCCGCCATGTAAGATGTGCCTTTCACCTTCCACCATGATTGTGAGGCCTCCCCAGCCACATGGAATTTGTGAGTCCATTAAACCTCTTTTTCTTTATAAATTACATAGTCTCGGAATGTCTTTAGCAGCAGCGTGAGAACAGACTAATATAGTAAATTGGTACCAGTAGAGTGGGGCACTGCTGTAAAGATACCTGTAAATGTGGAAGTGACTTTGGAACTGGGTAACAGGCAGAGGTTGGAGCAGTTTAAGGGCTCAGAAGAAGACAGGAAAATGTGGGAAAGTTTGGACCTTTCTAGAGACTTGTTGAATGGCTTTGACTAAAATGCTGACAATGAAATTCAGGCTGAAGTGGTCTCCGATGGAGATGAGAAACTTGTTGGGAACTGGAGTAAAGGTAACTCTTGCTATGTTTTAGCAAAAGACTGGCAGCATTTTGCTCCTGCCCTAGAGATGTGTGGAACTTTGAACTTGAGGGAGATGATTTAGCGTATCTGGCAGTGGAAATTTCTAAGCAGCAAAGCATTCTAGAGGTGACTTGGATGGTGTTAAAAGCATTCAGTTTTAAAGGGAAACAAAGCATAAGTTTGAAAAATTTGCAGCCTGAAGATGCGATAGAAAAGAAAAACTCATTTTCTGAGGAGAAATTGAAGCTGGCTGTAGAAATGTGCATAATTAACGAGCCAAAAAATCCCGAAAAAACGATGGGGAAAATGTCTCCAGGGCATGTCAGAGACCTTTGTGGCAGCCCCTCCCATCACAGGCCCAGAGGCTTAGGAGGAAAAAAATGGTTTCGTGAGACCAAGGTCCCCTGCTGTGTGCAGCCTAAGGACTTGGTGTCCTGCATCCTATCTGCTCCAGCTATGGCTAAAATGGGCCAAGGTACAGCTTGGGCCATGACTTCAGGGTGCAAGCCCCAAGCCTTGGCAGCTTCCATGTAGTGTTGAGCTGGCAGGTGCACAGAAGTCAAGAACAGAGGTTTGGGAACCTCTGCCTAGACTTCAGAGGATGTATGGAAATGCCTGGCTGTTCAGGCAGAAGTTTGCTACAGGGGCAGGGACCTCATGGAGAACCTCTGCTAGGGCAGTGTGGAAGGAAAATGAGGGGTTGAAGCCCCCACACAGAGTCCCCACTGGGGCACTGCCCAGTGGAGCTGTGAGAAGAGGGCCACCGTCCTCCAGACCCCAGAATGGCAGATCCACTGTCAGCTTGCACCACGCACCTGGAAAAGCCACAGACACTCAACACCAGCCTGTGAAGGCAGCCAGGAGGGGGGCTGTACCCTGCAAAGTCACAGAGGTGGGAGCTGCCCAAGACCATGGGAACCCACCTCTTGCATCAGTGTGACTTGGATGTGAGACATGGAGTCAAAGGAGCTCATTTTGGAGCTTTAAGATTTGACTGTAGGCCAGGTGCAGTGGCTCACGCCTGTAATCCCAGCACTTTGGGAGGCCGAGACAGGTGGATCACAAGGTCAGGAGATGGAGACCATCTCGGCCAACATGGTGAAACCCAGTCTCTACTAAAATACAAAAAATTAGCCAGGCATGGTGGCATGCGCCTGTAATCCCAGTTACTTGGGAGGCTGAGGCAGGGGGAATTGCTCGAACCGGGGAGGTGAAAGTTGCGGTGAGCTGAGGTTGTGCCACTGCACTCCAGCCTGGCGACAGAGCAAGACTCCGTCTCAAAAAAAAAAAAAAGAAAAAAAAAGATTTGACTGCTGTGCTAGATTTTGGACTTGTATGGAGCCTGTCGCCCCTTTGTTTTGGCCAATTTCTCCCATTTGGAATGGCTGTATTTACCCAATGCCTGTACCCCCATTGTATCTGGGAAGTAATTAACTTGCTTTTGATTTTACAGGCTCATAGGCGGGAGGGACTTGCCTTGTCTCAGATGAAACTTTGGGACTGTGGCCTTTTGGGTTAATGCTGAAATGAGTTAAGACTTTGGGGCACTGTTGGAAAGGCATGATTGGTTTTGAAATGTGAGGACATGAGATTTGGGAGGGGCCAGGGGTGGAATTATATGGTTTGGCTATTTCCCCACTCAAATCTCATCTTGAATTGTAGCTCCCATAATTCCCACATGTTGTGGGAGGGACCTGGTGGGAGATAATTGAATCATGGGGGCAGTTTCCCTCATACTGTTCTCATGGTAGTGAGTAAGTCTCACAAATCTGATAATTTGTTTGTTTGTTTTTGACACAAAGTCTCACTCTTTCGCCAGCCTGGAGTGCAGTGGTGTAATCTTGGCTCACTGCAACTTCCGCCTCTCAGTTTCAAGTGATTCTCCTGCCTGAGCCTCCTGTAGATCTGATGATTTTATAAGGGGTTTCCGCTTTCGCTTGGTTCTCATTCTCTCTCGTCTCGTAAGATGTGCCTTTCACCTTCCACCATGATTGTGAGGCCTCCCCAGCCATGTAGAACTGTGAGTCCATTAAACCTCTTTTTCTTTATAAATTACCTAGTCTTGGATGTGTCTCTATCAGCAGCATGAGAACAGACTAATACATCCAGCAATATGGGGACTGTTTTAGTAACTTATATCCGTATTCAGTTATTCAAAAACATTTGGTAGAGGTCTATCTTATGGCAGACTCTGTTCATTGCAGGTCTAATATCCTTTCCTCTCTTTTTTTTTTTTTTTTTTTTTTGAGACGGAGTTCACTCTTGTTGCCCAGGCTAGAGTGCAATGACACGATCTTGGCTCACTGCAACTCTGCCTCCTGGGTTCAAGAGATTCTCCTGCCTCAGCCTCCTGAGTAGCTGGGATCACAGGCATGTGCCACCATGCCCGGCTAATTTTGTATTTTTAGTAGAGACGGGGTTTCTCCACGTTGGTCAGGCTGGTCTCGAACTCTCGACCTTAGGTGATTGCCTGCCTTGGCCTCCCAAAGTGCTAGGATTACAGGCGTGAGCCACCGCGCCCGGCCCCTTTCCTCTCTTCTTCTATGCTAGTAGCACCCAGATATTGTTCAGGGCAGCAATGTTCACTGCTCCAGGCACAAAATTAGGACAATCCTGATCCCACTTTCCCAGCTTCTCTTACAGCTAGGAGTGGCCATGTGGTCCAGTTCTAGTTATTGAGATGTATAGAGAAGTCTACTGGGGGCTTTTGAGAAGGATTTTTGCTTTTCTAATAAAAGGGACAGATGTTGTTGATGCCAACAATCATCTACTGCACACTTTATGTTAAATGAGAAAAGTTAAGTATTTATTAGGAAAGAGGATCAGTCGTATTTTCTGTTGTTTGGAGCCAAAAGTGTCCCTAACCATGGTGGATTCTGTGACATGCTGCCCAGGTCTCCCTTCAAGGCTGCCAGATACTTGGAGTGCTGTGGGCTGTTTTCCTCTCTGAGCTACCTCTAGGAATTGCACTCAGCTGTAGTCCGCTGCCTTGCCCAATGTAACCCCAAATCCCTTCCCGGGAGCATCCCAGCAGGAGTATAAAGGCCCAGCCTTCTTTCTTCAATTCCAGACAACTCTGCAGGGCCCTCCCAGCTCCAGAGCTGGAGCCCTTGTGGCTACTGCTCCGATTGTCTAACTTCCCCTCTGCCTAATCCTACTTTATTCCCTTCCCCGGTAGGTGCTGACCTTAAGAGCACACCCTAATAAATTTTGTGTACACAAATCTCTGCCTCAGAGTCTGTTTCCTGGGCAACCCCACCCACAACAGCAGTGACATGTTTATTAATGTAAAAAGATGTTCAAAATATATTGCTAAAGGACACAACAATAGGTTATAAAGTAGTATGCATGGTGTTTTCTTAGTATACAGATTATATATCTGCACAGAAAAAATTTTTGAAAAAGAATGCACTAATACCTTAACAGCAGGACTTCTGTTTCCAACAAATTGTTGGACTAGATGTTCAGAGAAACTCATTCTGGTTCAGAACATTAAATACCAAAAAAAAAAAAAGTTTTTTTGTTTTGTTTTTGAGACAGAGTCTCACTCTGTTGCCTAGGCTGGAGCACAGTGGCACAATCTTGGCTCACTGCAACCTCCAGTTCTGGGGTTCAAGTGATTCTCCGGCCTTACCCTCCTGAGTAGCTGGGATTACAGGCATGAGCCACTGCGCCCAGACAGAAAAAGTTTTAATGTTTTAATATGTAGGGTAGTGGCAAGAAACTGTGGACATTCCTGGGAGGCCAGAAATGATAGGAAAGCACAAATCCATGAGAGATGCAGACCATATTTACTCTGGAGCTATCTGCTGATTCCGATGGTTCTAGCCCCAGGTTTTAATGAGTCATACCTATGGGGGACAGGAGATAAAGCCTAGAGTCCAAGCACTGTACGAGGTCAGACTGGAGATCCTTGCAGGAAGGCAGGAGAGCCAAAGAGCAACACCCTCAAGAAGTTCAACTGGGGCCAGGCACGGTGGCTCACGCCTGTAATCCCAGCACTTTGGGAGGGCAAGGCGGGCGGATCACTTGAGATCTGGAGTCCAAGACCAGCCTGGCTAACGTGAGGAAATCCCGTCTCTACTAAAAATACAAAAATTAGGCCAGCTACTTGGGAGGCCGAGGCAAGAGAATGGCTTGAAGCTGGGAGGCGGAGGTTGCAGTGAGCCGAGCTCACGCCACTGCACCCCAGCCTGGGCGACAGATTGTGACTCTGTCTCAAAAAAAAAAAAAAAAAAAAAGAAGTTCAACTGGAAAGAGCTCATCCTGCTGATGGAAGTGGTGGAAGTAAACTCCCCGAGAATAGCCAAGCACAAGCAAACTCACACCAGCATCGGACAGACCTAAACCTGAATTTCTGTGGCCCCAAATAAACACTATGCCAAACATAGGGTTCAAAGTGGTCCTTGGTAGAGAAAACCACCAGAGGAAAACAAACAAATTCTTTGGAGGAATGCACTTCACAGACTTAAAAGAATTGCTGTAAAGTTACAAATTCAGGATTTAAAAAAATCACTAAACCCATGGGGAAACAAGCCATCATTAGTGAGAATAAGCCAAAATATCAATTTCAGAAAAAAGCACACACAAAAACCTATAGTGAGACTTTCAGATATAGAGTATAAAATAATATTTATAGTGTATAAAGAATTAAAGGGGCCCGGTGCAGTAACTCACGCCTGTAATCTCAGAACTTTGGGAGTCCAAGGTGGGTGGATCACAGGAGGCCAGGAGTTCTAGACCAGATTGGCCAACATGGTAAAACCCTGTTTCTATTAAAAAGTACAAAAAAATTAGCTGGGCGTGGTGGCACATGCCTGTAATCCCAGCTACTTAGGAGGCTGAGGCAGGAGAATCGCTTGAGCCTGGGAGGCAGAGGTTGCAGTGAGACGAGAGTGCATCACTGCACTGCAGACTGGGTGACACAGCAAGACTCTGTCCCTAAAAAAAAAAAAATTATTTAAATTAGAAATTCAAAAGATGTTATAAACAGCAGATAGAACTGAAGAGAAAATAAGAGAATTAGAAGATAGATGTAAATAAATTATCAATATAGGACAAAAAAGACAGAATTATAAAAAATATTAATTAGGGGTTAAGAGAAATGGAGCATAGTGTGAGAAGGTCCAATATATGTACCAACTAGAGTTCCAGAAGGAAGGAAGAAAGAAAATAGAGGACAAGATAATATTAAAAAGATAATGTTTCAGAAATTATAGGCCAGGCACGGTGGCTCACACCTGTAATCCCAGCACTTTGGGAGGCCAAGGCAGGAAGAGTCCAGGAGCTCAAGACCAGCTGGGCAACATGGCGAAACCCTATCTCTACAAAAATAGAAAAATTAGCAGGGCATGGTGGCACCTGCCTGTAGTCCCAGCTACTCCAGAGGCTGAGGTGGGAGGATCACCTGAGCCCAGGGAGGTTGAGGCTGCAGTGAGCTATGATTGTGCTACTGCACTCCAACCTGGGTGACAGACTGAGACCCTGTCTCAAAAAAAAAAAAAAAAGAAAAAAGAAATTGTGAAAGACACCCATTTTCAGATGCAGAAACCCAAGAAATTCCAAGCAGGATAATTAAAAATAAATTTACACTTAGACACATAGTAATAAAATGTCAGAATATCAAAGACAAGAAGACATTCCAATAATGGTAGCTGGAAGACAATGAAATAGGTCCTTTGAAGTGGCAAGAGAAATAACTGTCAACCTGGCATTTTACACCCAGAAAATAAACTTTTATGAATGAGGGTATAATAAAGATATTTTCAACCATAAACAGACATCATTAAAATAACTTTTAAAGAATATATCCAGACCAGGCATTGTGGCTCACGCCTGTAATCCCAGAACTTTGGGAGGCCAAGGCAGGTGGATCACCTGAGGTCAGGAGTTCAAGACCAGCCTGGCCAACATGGCAAAACCCCATCTCTACTAAAACTACAAAAAATTAGCCAGGCATGGTGGCACACACCTGTAATCCCAGCTACTTGGGAGGCTGAGACAGGAGAATCGCCTGAACCGGGGAGGCAGAGGTTGCAGTGAGCCGAGATCGCACCATTGCACTCTAACCTGGGCAACAAGAGCAAAACTCTGTCTCAGAAAAAAAAAAAAAAAAAAAAAGGCCAGGTCTGGTGGCTTAAGCCTGTAATCCCAGCACTTTGGGAGGCCAAGGTGGGCAGATCACCTGAGGTTGGGAGTTCGAGACCAGCCTGACCAACATGGAGAAACCCCATCTCTACTAAAAATATAAAATTAGCCAGGCGTGGTGGTGCATGCCTGTAATCCCAGCTACTCGGGAGGCTGAGGCAGCAGAATCGCTTGAACCTGGGAGGCAGAGGTTGCGGCGAGCTGAGATCATGCCATTGCACTCCAGCCTGGTCAACAACAGCAAAACTCCGACTCAAAAAAAAAAAAAAAGAAAGAAAGAATATATCCCAGAAGGATAAACATGATTCTAGGTGGAACCTCTGGGATGAAAGAATAGTGATCATTGCAGGGCATGGTGGCTTATGCCTGTAATCCCAAGACTTTGGGAGGCTGAGGCAGGCAGATCACTTGAGGTAAGGAGTTCAAGACCAGCCTGGCCAACATGGTAAAGCCCCATCTCTACTAAAAATACAAAAATTAGACAGCCGTGGTGGTGGGTGCTTGTAATCCTAGCTACTCAGGAGGCTGAGGCAGGAGAATCACTTGAACCTGGAAGGCAGAGGTTGCAGTGAGCTGAGATCGCGCCATTGCACTCCAGCCTGGGTGACGGTGAGACTCCATCTCAAAAAAAAAAAAAAAAGTGATCAATATTCAACATCGTATTTGAAGTCCTAGCCAGTAAAATAGGCAAGAAAATGAAACAAAGGGCATACAAATCAGAAAAGAAGAAACAAAACCATTTCTATTAACAACCAATCTATGTAGAAAAGCCCAAAGAGTCTACAAAGAAAGCTACTTAAACCAGTAAGTGGGCTTATCAAGGTCACAGGATATAAGGCCAATATACAAATCAATTGTATTTTTGTATACTCGCAATAAACAACTAGAATTTGAAATTTTAAAGCAGTGCCATTTACAGTAGCACCAGAAATATGAAATCTTTAGGCATAATTCCTATAAAAGATGTGCAAGGTGTGTGCACGGAAAACTACAAAACATCAATGAAAAAATCAAGACCTAAATAAATGATATATTGTGCTCCTAAAGTGGAAGACTCACTGTTAAGATGTCTGTGGCAGGCAGCCTTTGAAATGGTCCCCAGTGATCCCTGCCTTCTGATATTCATGCCCTTGTGTAACCCTCTCCTCGTAAGGGTGGGCTGGACCTAGTCATGCACTTGTAATGAACGGAATAGGCAAAAATGATGAAATGTCACTTCCTCGATTAGGTTGCAAAGAGTCTGTGGCTTTTGCCTTGAGCACTCTTTCACTCTCTTGTTCTGAGGAAAGCTAGCTGCCATGTAGTGAGGTGCTTTACAGAGAGGCCCACAAGTCAAGGAACTGAGGGAGGCCTCCAGCCAATAGTCAGCAAGGAACTGAATCTTGCCAACAACCCCATGAGTGAGTTTGGAAGCAGAACCTCCCCCAGTTGAGCCTTCATCTCAGCCCTGGCTGACAACTTGATTGCTTGCAACCTTGTGAGAAACCTTCAGACAGAGGCACTGAGCTAAGCTGCACCCAGATTCCTGACGCACAGGATCTGTGAGATAATAAATATTTGATGTTGTAGGCTGCTAAATTTTGGGCTAATTGGTAATGCAGTGATAGATAATACAATGTCGATTCACCCCAAATTGATTAATAGATTCAATGCAACCCTAACCAAAATCCCAGAAAGATTTTTTCGTAGAAATTGTCAAGCTGGCTTTAAAATTTACATGATAAAGCAAAGGAACTAGAATAGTCAAAACAATTTTGAAAAAGAAGAGCAAAGTTAGAGAACTCACAGTACCTGATTTCAAGATGTACTATAAAACTAGAGTAATTAAGACAGTGTGGTATTGGCAAAAGGACAGACCCATAGATCTGGAACGGAGTCCAGACATAGACCCACACATATATGGTCAATTGATTTTTTGGCAAGAATGCAAAGGCTATTTTTTTTTTTTTTTTTTGAGACGGAGTTTCTCTCTTGCTGCCCAGGCTGGAGTGCACTGGAGCAATCTTGGTTCACTGCAACCTCCGCCTCCCAGGTTCAAGTGATTCTCCTGCCTCAGCTTCCCGAGTAGCTGGGATTACAGGCATGTGCCACCATGCTCGGCTAATTTTGCATTTTTAATAGAGATGGGGTTTCTCTATGTTGGTCAGGCTGGTCTCGAACTCCCAACCTCAGGTGATCTGCCTGCCTCTGCCTCCCAAAGTGCTGGGATTACAGGCGTGAGCCACCGTGCCTGGCCCAAGAAGGCAATTTTTAAAAAGATAATCTCTTCAACAAATGTTGCTGGAGCCACTGAACATCACAGGCAAGCCAAAGAACCTTCTTGCATACCTCACATCATGCACAAAACTGAACTAAAAATGGATTATGAACCTAAATATAAAACTTAATAAAACTTTTAGAAGAAGACACAGAAGAAAATCTTTTTGATCCGGTTAGACAAAGACTCCTTATTTCTGACACTGAAAGGACAATTTGTAAAAAACTGATAAGTTGGACTTCACCAAAACTAAGAACTGCCGCTTTTTGAAAAAACATTATTAAGAAAAGGAAGAAAAAAAAAAAACACGCTGCGAGAAAAATATTTGCAAAACATATCTCTGATAAAGGAATTGTAAGCAGAATACATATAGAATTCTCAAAAGTCATTAATAACACAAACAACTTAGCCAAAAAAATGTGCAAAATATTTAAAGACACTTCACCAAATAAAATACACAAATGGGAAATAAGTGTATGAAAAGATGCTTATCATCCTAAGTCATTAAGGAAATGAATATTAAACGGCAGTGAGATACTACTTCATATCTACTAGAATGGCTAAAATATAAAAGATTGACAATATCAAGAGAAATGAAAGTCTACATCCACACAAAGACTGCTCATAAATGCTCAAAATAGTTTTATTTGCAATAGTCAAAAACTGGAAATAACGCAAATGTCCATTGACAGGTAAATGGATAAACAAATTGTGGTATACTGAAACAATGGAATGCAACCTAGATGAACTTTTGATACATGCAACGATATAGATGGGTCTCAAAATAATTATGTTGAATGAAAGAAGCCAGACCCCCCTGCCAAAAAAGCGTATGCTAGTTGATTCCACTTACATAGAACTCTCAAAAATGCGAACTATACTGACAGAAAGATGAGTGGTCACTTGGAGATGGGAGCTGGGAAAGACAGAAGGGAGGGACTAAAGAGGCATGAGAAAATGTATGGGGATCATTATCTTGATTGTGGTGATGGTTTCACATGTCAAAACTTATCAAATTGTCCTCATGCAATATGCGTAATATACTGTATGTCAATTCTACCTTAATAAAGCAGTTAACTTCTAAAAATTATTTTATAATTTTCACATTGCATTGCGAATATTTTTCCCTGGCCCAATTTTCCAAGGGAAGATGATATCCGTAGTCGCTCTTGACTAGGCACTCACCATTTATCAATTATCAGAAACAAAAACAGGGATTAAAGGATTAAATTATTTTTTTCCTCTTTGAAAATTATTATTCTTTTTACTTGCATAATTCAGCTTCTTCAATCAATACACTTCAACATTTGGCTGAAATGTGGAGTGTTTTAGAAAAGGCAGGAAGGAAATAAATGAAAGATAAGAAAACATTACATTTAAAATAACTACCTTACTGCTTTGTTCATTATCATTGTTGATCTCTTATCTCAGTCTGACCAAAATACTATTAACTATTATTAATTTCGCTAGTGTGGAACTTCAAGTCTGGAGCCAAATGATAGAAAAAATGGAGTTCTGTCAGAAAAGAAATGTGACTCTGTAATTTAGCCCTGATCCAGCTTTTTTTTTTTTTTTTGAGACGGAGTCTTGCTCTGTTGCCCAGGCTGGAGTGCAGTGGTGTGATCTCGGCTCACTGCAACCTCTGCCCCTGTGTTCAAGCAATTCTTCTGCCTCAGCCTCCTGAGTAGCTGGGACTACAGGCGCCCGCCACCACGCCCGCCTAATTTTTTGTAGTTTTAGTAGAGACAGGGTTTCACTGTGTTAGCCAGGATGGTCTTGATCTCCTGAACTCGTGATCCGCCTGCCTCGGCCTCCCAAAGTGCTGGGATTTCAGGCGTGAGCCACCGCGCCTGGACTTTTTTTTTTTTTTGAGACCAAGGCTCACTCTGTTGCCCTAGGCTGGAATGCAGTGACACAATCTCAGCTCACTGCAACCTCTGCCTCCCGGGTTCAAGCGATTCTCCTGTTTCAGCCTCCAGAGTAGCTGGGATTACAGGCTTCTGCCATCACAGCCGGCTAAGTTTTGTATTTTTAGTAGAGATGGGGTTTCATCATGTTGGCCAGGCTGGTCTTGAACTCCTGAGCTCAAGTGATCCGCCCGCCTTGGCCTCCCAAAGTGCTGGGATTACAGGCATGAGTCACCACACCCCGCCCTGATCCAGCTATTTTTCATGTGTAAAGGCAAACATCTTCAGACATTTCAGGAGTCATGTCCCTTTCTAAAAACATAATAGGAAGCAATAATATAATGCCATAAGAAATAATCAGAATGAAGCTCTAGATATGAGAAACACTGGTAAGCAATGAATCCAACAAAAGCAATAAATATACATACCGTTTAATATGATTGTGATAAAAAGCAATTTTGGAAAAAAAGTAAGATATAAAAATTAAAACTTACCGGGCACGGTGGCTCACGCCTGTAATCCTAGGACTTTGGGAGGCCGAGGCGGGCAGATCACGAGGTCAGGAGATCGAGACCATCCTTGCTAACACAGTGAAACCCCGTGTCTACTAAAATATATGAAAAATTAGCCGGGCGTGGTGTCAGGCGCCTGTAGTCCCAGCTACTTGGGAGGCTGAGGCAGGAGAATGGTGTGAACCCGGGAGGTGGAGCTTGCAGTGAGCTGAGATCACGCCACTGCACTCCAGCCTGGGCGATAGAGCGAGACTCCGTCTCAAAAAAAAAAAAATTAAAACCCAGATATTTCAACAACATATTTGATATATGGCTAGGGTTAAAGTGTGTTACATTTCTTGATGGGCATTGGGGGGGTGGATGTAGGTAATTTTTACTTCTCATGATTAATTTAAATAGTAAATAGTTTCAAATATGGAATTAAAATTAGAAATTAAATTAAGGAAAATAACAGTAGAATAAAAATAATATACAAGTCTTACAAATCCTAGAGGAAAAATAGAGATCAATGAAAACTGAATAATCCTAGCAAAAGTCAGAAAAGGAAAAAAGTGAAACACCAAGAACACATAGGGGCCAGATGCAGTGGCTCACGCCTGTAATCCCAGCACTTTGGGAGGCCGAGGCAGGAGGATAGCTTGAGCTCAGGAGTTCAAGACCAGCCTGGGCAACATAGCAAGACCTTGGCTTTACAAAATATCAAAAAAATTAGCTGGGCATGGTGGTGTTACTTTGGAGGCTGAGGTGGGAGGATCACTGGAGCCCGCGAGATCAGGGCTGCAGTGAGCTGTGATTGCGCCACTGCATTCCAGCCTGGGTGACAGAACAAGACCCTGTCTCAAAAAACAACCCCCGCCCATCACCCGCAAAAAAAAAAAAGAAGAACACACAGGAAGCAGCAAGCACAAAATATTATAAATAAGACCAAAAGTAAGTTATCACAATAAGCATAATAGGTTAAATTTCTTCTTTAAAAGACAAAAGACTTTCATATTGAGGAAATAAAAACACAGCTATATGCTGTTTATCAAAGACACAAATGACAAGCAAATGTTAAAAATAAAATTTGGGGCTGGGCACGGTGGCTCACGCCTGTAATCTCAACACTTTGGAAGGCTGAGGCAGGTGGATCACCTGAGGTCAGGAGTTTGAGACCAGGTTGGCCAACATGGTGAAACTCCGTCTCTACTAAAAATACAAAAATTAACTGGGCATGGTGGCGGGAGCCTGTAATCCTAGCTACTTGGGAGGCTGAGGCAGGAGAATCGCTTGAACCTGGGAGGCAGAGGTTGCAGTGAGCCAAGATTGTGTCACTGCATTCCAGCCTAGGGCAACAGAGTGAGCCTTGGTCTCAAAAAAAAAAAAAAAAAAAATTGGGCAAAGCTATACCAAACAAATTCTGATGAAAAAGAAAGAGTTGTGGAAATTTTAATAATAGGCAAAGCAGAATTCATGGCAGCAAACATTTGATAAGACAAAGATGGATATTTTATAATTATATAATACATAGTTGATGAACCTTTATGTACCCCCAATAGTGGCAAAATACAGACAGAAGAGCAGGTAGAAACACAAAGAACAGTAGAAAAGGCAGAAAAGGTTGTGCCCTGTGAGAGTATTTCCACCCCAATAGGAAGAACAAACTATTCTCCTTTAAGCTTCAAGAATACTGTTTTTTAATGATGTGTAATTCACATTTTAACTCACACTAACATGCTTACTGTCCTAGGACATTATATTTTAAAGAACACCATTTCTAATTGTGAGTTAAATATATTTTTCTCTAATTAGAGAGCTTTTCCCACGTTAGTGAGTTGGGGAAAGGCTCACTGGGCAAGAATACAGTTTGTCCTGTAAGTACACCTGCTTCAGTCTTATTAGTGTGCCAAGTGAGGCGAGATCAAAAAGGATAGCAAAGTACGTGGGCCAGGCCTCTTTTCCTCCCCATCCCACTCCCATTCCTTTGCAGGAATGATAATGAGGCACTGTGATGTGGTGAAAAAAACCAGTAGACTAGAAGTAACTATTCTAGCCCCAGGCAGGCCTTAATAGTTTTATCGCCCTTGGGCACCTCTTATCAGTCTATATACTTTTATCACCTGCAAAGTGACAGCAGCCAAGAATCTAAAACCAATACCTATCGTGCCTTTTCCCTCTCCTATTATGATCACATAAACTCAGAATTTTTAAGAAATTTACTTTGAGGCCCGGTGCGGTGGCTCACGCCTGTAATCCTAGTACTTTGGGAGGCTGAGGCAGGTGGATTGCCTGAGCTCAGGAGTTCGAGACCAGCCTGGGCAACACGGTGAAACCCCGTCTCTACTAAAATACAAAAAATTAGCCAGGTGTGGCGGCATGTCCCAGCTACTCGGGAGGCTGAGGCAGGAGAAGTGCTTGAACCTGGGAGGTGGAGGTTGCAGTGAGCCGAGATCGTACCACTGCACTAACTATAGACTTATAGGAAGTTGCAAAAATAGTCCAAAGTGCCCCATGTGCCCTTCCCTGAGTTTCCCCCAGTGGTGGGATCTTATATAGCCATAGTATATCAAAACCAGGAAACTAATATTGGTAAATTACTGTTAACTATACTATAGACATTCAGTCTTCACCATTCTTAACCTTCTCATAATACAAGTTGGGAAATATTCCCTCCTCTTCAATTTTCTGGAATAGTTTCTGTAGAACTGGTGCTAAAACTCATAGAATTTTAAAACTGAAAGACACCCTCGAAATCACCCAGTACTGGGTAGAAATGGTAGATTTCTATACCTTGGAGGATTAAAAAAGGAATAAAATGACTATTCTTAACACAGTGTACAAAGAAGACAGTCTGTTCAGAAATAGCTGAAAAGCCATTTCCTAACAAAGTTGACATTTTCTGTCTTCACTGCACTATAAAAACAAGAAACGACAAATGAATTCAAATGTTGAGGAAAGAATGAACCAGAAACAGGGTCTTCTGGTTTTCCCCAGAAGCCTATCCTGAGGCAAGCATTCCACTGTAAGTACAATAATTATTTAGAAGGTGCAAAACCAAAACAAACCAAAAAGAAATCGCCACAGTAGAATGGGGAAGTTACTGGGGAAGTAAGAAACGCAAGGCAGCCAATAAAGGATGTATTACTAAGTCAGTTACCGCTGTGGGTTCCTGGAACTTACTGGTGCTGGGGACATTCTGAGAACCAGTACAAAACACATACATACACCTCGGTTATTCCACCCAGGGCAGAAAGAGCTATTTATACATCAACTTCTCTCAGGCATTGAGTGAGAGCAACCAGAGGGGCATTCATTCCCTGGCACCAGTGGCAGTGGGCTCCAGCAACAGGAGAATGCCCTAAACAAAGAAGTCCATGAGCTGGTAAGTTAGAAGTCAAGCTGTGTGCTCGGAAGTGGTAAAGGTGAGAGGATAAAGGCAGCCCACCTACACACAGCATGTGTCACAGCAGGGTAGGAGAATTACCTTAACACATGAGAGAAATTATCTTCCGAAGGAGGATTTGTATGATTTTAGGAGGAAAATGTGAATGTTGTGATTTATTTCAAGATTACTTAAATTATAGAATATTTCTGGGGGTGTTATTTGTCAAAAACATTCCTTTGAGGTTGTGCCTTCAGAAATAATCTGTGAAGACAAAAGGAGAGTGGCAAGGTACAGTCTTTGCATAGAGTATTTCTATTCACTTTAAATTCATGCAAACTTAAATATCGTCATTTTATTCTATTTACTTTAGCATGTTAAAAGAATTACATTAATTTATTTGTGCTAAATGAGAAGGTACCCTCAATGAGAAAAAAAGGTAATGGGTTGCATGCTGAGAATAACCTATGGATTAATATTTAAAGTTTCTCAAGAGATGATGTAATAATAAAATCCCTGGGACAGATAGTATAATGGCATTAGTCATAGATTTCCGGAAATGCTAATCCAATGTCTTTTAACACTGGAGGTTTTTTATTCATAGAAATCTGTAATAATTATTGATCCAAAATATGCTTAGATTGTATTTGATTCTTTCTTAATAGCCTATGATGGAACTGTATAATTTTTGGTATTTATTTTTTCACTCTGGTCCATAACCACCATATCTTGATATTTTTCCCTTTTAGAAGTTTCTCATAGCTCTGCAAATGTTGGAGAATTTTGAAGAATATAATTTGACAGGTTAATTTGAATGCTAAAGATTGTCATAATTTAATATTACCAGGGAGAAATGAATATTCACTTTTCCAAAAATATAGAAGGAAATGACTTACTCTTGGAGAACTTTAAAAAATAATATGCATGAATATTTTAAACTTAATGTGATTTCTATGAATCATAGCCAATATAATACTGTAAATTTATAGATTAAGGTTGAAAATTTTTGGACTTTTGACGATCTTCACTCTTTCACATCTTCCTGGTCCACAAATCTGAGCAACTCACCTTACTTACAAACAAAGATTTAATAGTAGAGGTGAAATAAGTTTTCATGTTTCTAAAACTTCATTAATTGTATAAATAGTATATACATTCACCAGTACATTATGAAAATAAGCTACAAAACAATGGTAACTTAAGCCACACTTAAAATAATTTAGCCAAATACTGTTTATGAAAAGGAAGCCTTGATGTTTGCTTTCAAGCAAATCAACGTTTCTTCAAGTTATCAATATTATTCTACAAATAATTAGCATTGGTTAGAGAGACTGTGTTATTGGTCCACCATAGGAAAAAGTGATAGAGAGCATCAGGTTATAGAACCTTTTTATTCTGTGTCCTTTTCATTTTATTTTATTTTTTTTTTTTTTGAGAAAGAGTCTCACTCTTGTCACCCAGGCTGGAGTGCAATGGCACGATCTTGGGTCACTGCAACTTCTGCTTCCTGGGTTCAACCAATTTTCCTGCCTCAGCCTCCCAAGTAGCTGGGATTACAGGCACCCGCCACCATGCCTGGCTAATTTTTTTTTTTTTTTGTATTTTTAGTAGAGACAGGGTTTCACCATGTTGGCCAGGCTGGTCTCGAACCCCTGACCTCAGGTGATCCGTCCGCCTCGGCCTCCCAAAGTGTTGGGATTACAGGCGTGAGACACTGCACCCAGCCTTCTGTGTCCTTTCTAAGCTTAAGGTTCTGATAATTTAGAAATATGTAGTAAAATTTATTCCTCTTCTTTTTAAAAATCCTTGATTGCTGAATTCCTGCAAATTGTTCCTACAAAATTTGTAATCATTGTCAGTGGTGCTTGGTCAATGCACCATTGTTAAAACCAGCCTTGAAAAATAGACAACCTTTTCTATACAAGTGGTTATGCAGTTAATAATTTCTTCGGAAAGGTACTGCTACACTATTTCTATGCTATTATGAGGAGTCCCTTTGTCAGTTAATATGTATTTCACCCATAAGGCCTCACACTTTTTGAGCTATCTCCTGAGTTGATGACCAAGCTAATGGCATAGAGTAAACCATAACAATTTGTCCCCCGAGAAGATCCTGTCAAGTTGCCTAAAATGATAAATGTCCTTAATAATTACTTCACATTTTTATCCTATTCAGGCATGTAGTCGATACTCAACATATATTTGCTGAATTAGTATTTTTGTTGTTGTCACTGTTTTTAATCAATATTGGCCAGGTTAGCCTCGAACGTGTAGCCTCGCCTCCCCGAGTGCCAGGGCAACCAGCCTGAGCCACAGCGGCTCCCGTCACTGTTTTTAATAATAAAGAATTAGTCTCTTAAGGCCAGGCCTGGTGGCTCACACCTAAAATCCCAATACCTTGGGAGGCTGAGGTGGCCTGATCACTTGAGCTCAGGAGTTCAAGACCAGCCTGGGCAACATGGTGAAACCCTGCCTCTACAAAAAATACAAACATTAGCCGGGCATGGTGGCACAGCCTGTAGTTCCAGCTACTCGGGAGGCTGAGGTGGGAGGATTGCTTGAACCTGAGAGGTGGAGGTTGCAGTGAGCCGAGATCATGCCACTGCACTCCAGCCTGGGTGACAGAGTGAGAACTTGTTCAAAAAAAAAAAAAAGGAAGAAAAAGAAGAAAAAGAATGATTCTCTAGATCCAATTTACAGGAAATACAGAGGACAGAGTTACGTGTTAGCTACACCAAGGAATTCAGTCAGCAAAGTCTAGATCATGGGAAATGTTACAGAATGAATGATCCAGTTTCATTAACAAATTGTAATGGGGGAGAAAAAAAGAGGTGGATAGGGAACCTACAGATTAAAAAGAAATAAAAACCATATAAAAAAAGAGGCAAAATTAAACTACAGTGTGTATGAGTGCATGCTTAGGTGAGGAAACTGTAAAAGAATGAGGTGATTACCATAAAAGCCAGGAGAATGGTTACTCTTAAGAGACGAGGTGCGGGGCCAGGTAGAGGGTTTCTGGGGTGGTCAGGTATGATTCTTTCTTCTGACATGGATGGTAGTTACAAAGGTGTCTTGCCTTACAATAATACATTCAACTGTAAAATCATTTTGTATGATTTTCTATAGGTGTGTTATACTTTTAAAAGTTTAATACACAACAAGAAATATATACATATATATGTTTTCAAATTACCAACATGATGTCACAACAGTTGGCAAGAGATGTCTAGTAGCACATCACTCTGTAGCATTTCCACCATACAGATACAATAGATATAAATAGAATCGGCCGGGCACAGTGGCTCACACCTGTAATCCCAGCACTTTGGGAGGCCGAGGCAGGCAGATCACAAGGTCAGGAGTTCGAGACTAGCCCGGCCGATATAGTGAAACCCCGTCTCTGCTAAAAATACAAAAATTAGCCGGGCGTGGTGGTGGGTGCCTGTAGTCCTAGCTATTCGGGAGGCTGAGGCAGGAGAATCGCTTGAACCCGAGCGGGGGAGGTTGCAGTGAGCCGAGATCACGCCATTGCACTCCAGCCTGGGCAACAAGAGCGAAACTCCATCTCAAAAAAAAATAGAATCAAGAACTCAGATCATAGAATGTAAAATGTAGAATCATTAGGATGATTCTCCTTAAATAATAATTAAAATAATTAGAAGCGATACTTTTTGAGTAGTTTTACCTGTGATTTTAATATAGCTTACCTAAGTAAACTATACAATTACAAGTTTATACAATTTTTTTTTTTTTGAGACAGTGTCTGGCTCTGTCGCTCAAGCTGGAGTGCAGTGGCACGATCTCAGCTTACTGCAGCCTCTGCCTCCCAGGCTCAAGCGATCCTCCCACTTCAGCTTCCCAAGTAGCTGGGACTACAGGCATGTGCCACCATGCCCAGCTAATTTTTAAAAAATTTTTTGTAGAGATGGGGTTTTGCCATGTTGCCCAGGCTGGCCTCAAACTCCTGTGCTCAAGTGATCCACCTGTCTCAGCCTCCCAAAGCACTGGGATTACAGGCATGAGCCACTGTGCCTGACTACAATTTAATTTTTAATAATGGCTATACTTTACCAACCAGCTCACAAAATTCCTGAAAATTTAACAACGAGTGTTAAAAATTTAACAACAGTAAGCTAAGTATGAGCCACTTTAGCACACTCTTGTATTCATCCTAACAATTCCCCGACTTTCTTGTGTTTTTTAAATTTAGTTTTTAAAACCGAATGCATACTTGCAGTTTTAAAAATCAAATAGTTCTCCATTTTCTGATCCTCAGAGGCAACAGTTTCAAATATTTTATCTGATTCTTCTGGTATTGACCTCCATCTCTCAAAATTAGATACTTCTTGATTTTTCAGTTTTGGACATGGCTATAGACTGAATGATTGTGTTCCCACCCCCACCCCAATTCATATGTTGAAATTCTAACCTCCATTGTGATGGTAGAGATGGGGCCTTTGGGAAGTGATTTAGGTCACTAGGGTAGCGCTCTCATGAATGGGATTAGTGCCCTCATAAGAGACCCCAGAGAGCTCACTTGCCCTTTTCTGTCATGGGAAAAGACAGCCACCTATGAGCCAGGAAGCAAGCCCTCACCAGACTCTGAATCTGCCAGTGCCTTGATTTTGGACTTCTCAGCCTCCAGAATTGTGAGAAGTTTCTGTTGTTTATAAACTGCCCTGTTTATGGTAGTCCATTATAGCAGCCTAAACAGACTAAGACAGACATCATTTACTGACTTTCCATTATGAGACATAAGGATTAAATTCTCTCTCATTCCCTACCCAGCTACACACATACACATTTCCTATCCCTCCAGGTTTCACATATGGTTATATTCTAATTTTAGTTAGATCAGTAAAGGAAAATGTTATTTACTGTTCAAATGTGTAATATACTATGATTATTCTTCCTTTCAACTTTTTGGTTTTTTCCTGAAGCTAATAACTGTTCTGGGTTTTTTTTTTCTCATTTTTTCCCATTTGTTTGGTTTCCTAAATCCATATCCTCAGACTTTCTCTCACTTGGGTAAATCTTCCATATTCAGACATACTAGGTTTATGAGTTCATCTACCTAAAAAGTCTCTTCTGGAACCATCTGGTCTGCTCCAATCTGGATTTGTTTCTCTAAGTCTGCTCAATGGCTGCTGTTTGGAGACTTTCTCATCAGGGATTCCCTTTACCTCTCTTATGTTGCATCCCCTGTTTCTTGGATCCCATATTCACCTTCTTTCCTTGCTTATACTTTTGTATTGGTGAAACAACAACATCCTCTAAAATTTCTTTCTTTCTTTTTTTTTTTTTTTTTGAGACAGAGTCTTGCTCTGTCGCCCAGGCTGGAGTGCAGTGGCACGATCTCGGCTTGCTGCAAGCTCTGCCTCCCGGGCTCATGCCATTCTCCTGCCTCAGCCTCCCAAGTAGCTGGGACTACAGGCGCCCGCCACCACACGCAGTGAATTTTTTGTATTTTTAGTGGAGACGGGGTTTCACCGTGTTAGCCAGGATGGTCTCTATCTCCTGACCTCGTGATCCACCTGCCTCAGCCTCCCAAAGTGCTGGGATTACAGGTGTGAGCCACCGCACCCAGCCTTAAAGTTTCTTGAGAAATGCATACGGGAGGTAAAAATTCCTGTAATCTTGAATGTCTGAAAATGTCCTTATTCTGCCCTCAAACTCAATTGAGAGTTTGCCTGGTTTTAGAATTCTAGGTAGGAAATTATTTTCCTCAGAATTATAAAGACATTGATTGCTTCAGTGTTGCTGTTGAGAAGTCTGATCTTGATTCTATATGTAAAATCAGTTTCTCCTCTCTGGAAATTTATGGGACCATTTATTTGTCTTTGTCCCCAGTATTTAAAAATATTACAAGGAAACCTTGTGGTTTTGATTTACTCCTGGAAGAGTTTGTTAACTTTATTTTATATATTTTTTTGAGATAGGGTCTTGCTCTATTGCCCAGGCTGAAGTGCAGTGGTGCAATCTCAGCTCACTGCAACCTCCGCCTCCTGAGCTTAAGCAATCCTCCCACCTCAGCCTCCTGAGTTGCTGGAACCACAGGTGTGTGCCACCACATCTGGCTAATTTTCATAATTAAAAATTAAATATAAAATTAAATTAAACATGGTTTTGCCATGTTGCCCAGGCTGGTCTTGAACCCGGGCTCAAGTGATCCACCTGCCTCAGCCTCCCAAAGTGCTGGGATGACAAGTATCAGCCACCGTGCCTGGCCTTGACTTCCTTAACTTTAAATTCAAATCTTTGAGTCTTTAAAATCCAATACGATTAGAATTTTCATACACACACATACATATAACGATGCTGTTCTCTTTTCTTTTCTTTTCTTTTTTTTTTTTTTTTTTTTGAGATGGAATTTCGCTGGTTGACCAGGCTGGAGTGCAATGGCGTGATCTCAGCTCACCGCAACCACCACCTCCCGGGTTCAAGTGATTCTCCTGCCTCAGCCTCCCGAGTAGCTGGGACTACAGGTGCGTGCCACCACACCTGGCTAATTTTTTTGAATTTTTAGTAGAGATGGGGTTTCACCATGTTGGCCAGGTTGATCTTGAACTCCTGACCTCAGGTGATCCACCCACCTCGGCCTCCCAAAGTGCTGGGATTACTGTTGTGAGCCACCATGCCTGGTCATCTGTGCTTATTTATGAGTGGGGTGCCAAAAAAACAAGATTGGAGGCTCTGTGTAGTTGGGTGGAACTAGGGGGCTATAAGCTTCCCTGCCTAGTTGGGCCATTAGTTGTAAGACTCCCTTCATACCAGTATTTTGAAGTCTTTTCCCTTGTTGGCCAGACTCTCCAGAGAAGTCTCTTCTAAATTTCGTGGAGGGTGTAACCCTAACGGCCAGCATTTTGAGTGCCTGGTGGGAGAAGAAGGCAGGAGTCTCAACATTCAATATGTCAACTTTTGCTTAACCCCTGTTCTCAGGACAGTACCTTGGCTCCTAGCTGTCCCTTATGTTTTCCAGTTCAGAGAACTTTTGTCTTGCTCTCTGTAGACAAAAAAAAACTCTCCGGTTTTGGCCCGAGTGAAGGAGAAGCAGTTGCCTGACTGCAAGGTGGTTATATTAGTCTCCTAGGTATTCGCAGTAACAAAATACTCCAAAGTGGATGACTTAACACAATAGAAATTTATTGTCTCACAGTTCTGGAGGCTAGAAGTCCAAGATCAAGGTTTCTGCAGGGCCATGCTCCCCCTGAAACCTGCAGAGGAGACTCTTTCCCTGCCTCTGTGTAGTTTGTGGTGGTTTGCTGGCAATCTTTGACATCCCTTGACTTGCAGCTGCATGACTCCAGTCTCTTCATCATTACATGGTATTCTCCCCGTGGGTTTTTGTTTTTACATGGCTGTCTTCTTATAAAGACAACAGTCACATTGGATTAGGGGCCCAGCGTATTCTAGTATGACGTCATCTTAATGAATTACATCTGCAACAACCCTATCTCCAAATAAGGTCACATTCTAAAATACTGGGGGTTAGGACTTCAACATATTTTTTCAGAGGAGGGTTGGGGGGATGAGAGGTGGCAGGGTAGTCACAATTCAACCCATAACAATGGGGAAGGGATTTGGTGCTGTAACTGCTTCTTAAACAGATTCTCAACCAACTCCTTCTACTTCACCTCTCACTTCCAAAGGTTACCTGCTGTTGCCAATTCCTGAGTCTTCTAGGGGGTTCCCCCAGTGTAAACTGATTTGCTTCTTAGCTTTTTTTCAACACCAGTTTAAAACTCAGTTTTCTCAGATCTGCTATTCGACCAGCACTCCTTTGTAAGCTTTCTAACTGACAAAGTGTTGCTACTGTTTTCTCTGATTTCTCTTTATCATCAAGGTTTAGGCTCTAAAAAAAGTCTCCTTACTGTTATTGAAGTGGGGTTTGAAGGGGGAAAGAGACTTTGATGCTCAAGCCAGCATTTTTAGCCAGAAGTTCTCCTACATGTATCTTCCTTCTCTCCCTCTCAAATGGCACCTTCTTTCTTAATTCTCTCACATTTCAAACCACAACAAAACGTTTAAGGAAAAAATTTTCTCTAATCTCTATGTATGTAAATAATGGAGGGGTTGAGGGAGAGATGACGATAGGGAGAGAGAGAACCAAATTTGGCAGATTCAAAGCCCATACTCTATCATAGCACTCTGCCTCCATGAAGTATAAACAAACATCAATATCATACCACTCAAAGAGCAAACGGCTGAAAAGCAATATGACAATGCATATAAACAGCTATAAAAATGTTTAAAATCTCTGATGTAAGTAGTGCCACTCTCAAGATTTTAGCCTAAGGCTATAATTCAACATAATGAACTGACAACATGGACTCTGGCTTATGAGAAATCAGCAGACCAAATATCCTGAAAAAACCAACTCATTGTAAAAACCATAGAAATTCTAGATAAAATGCAAAAACATCTTTTAAAAGGCATAACTGAGCTTGTAAGAAGGAAAAATCCTCAAGAGTGAAAAATAAAGAGAAAGCTACACACTAGCATGGTAAATGACTGAAGCCCTGAGCACGTGTGTCAACACCGGGGACCTGAAGTTTCGGGTTTTTTTGGTTTTGTTTTTGTTTTTTTATGCAGTTTCTCTCCTGTTACCGAGGCTGGAGTGCAATGGCACAATCTTGGCTCACTGCAAACTCTGCCTCCTGGGTTCAAGCGATTCTCCTGCCTCAGCCTCCTGAGTAGCTGGGATTATAGGTGCTCGCCACCACGCCTGGCTAATTTTTGTATTTTAGTAGAGACGGGGGTTTCACCATGTTGGTCAGGCTGGTCTCAAACTCCTGACCTCAGTTGATCCACCCACCTCAGCCTCCCAAAGTGCTGGGATTACAGGCATGAGCCACCACTGTGCCCGGCCGAGTTTTGGATTTTAATGACCTCAGATGTGTAGAAGACAAGCTCTTGTGCTCAGGGAAGGGAGGGGGTTGAAAATGAGACTCTACGTAAAGTCAGGCCCTCAAAGGACGTAAGGTAAAAAGCAATGGAAATAGAGAAAGAACATGGGAGAGTCAATCTTCTTCAGTATAACTGAGAAACACAAAATACAAAGAGAACATCTTCACAGTTGTCAGAGAAAAAAAGAGATCATTTAAAAGGAATAACAATTAGACTGGAGACAGCAGCCAGAAGACAGTGGAACAAGACTTTGCATTGCTAAGAGAAAACCATAGCCAATGTAGAATTTGATACCTACCTAAATTACATATTTAAGAATAGGGGCAAAATGAGGACATTTTCAGAAAATCAAAAACTGAAAGAGTAATTATTACCAAAAGATGCTCCTTAAAGGAGCTTTTAAGAATATACATCAGGATAAAGAAAAATGATCTAAGAAGGAAAGTCTGAGATTAACAATAATAATATCTAAGTTGGAAGTTAAAAACAAGATAGTGCTAAAATATTAGATATAGCAATAACCTGTAAGACAAAAGGATGGTGATTAGCATTCTTAGTTTGGGAGGAGAGTGGAGCTATTGATTAACTTTAGATTTTAAGTACACGTGCTAAAATTTACACATAATCACTAAGAATAAAAACAGTCGGCCAGGCGCGATGGCTCATGCCTGTAATGCTAGCACTTTGGGAGGCTGAGGCAGGAGGATCGCTTGAGGCCAGGAGTTCGAGACCAGCCTGGCCAACATGGTGAAACCCTGCCTCTACTAAAAATATTTTTAAAAATTAGCTGTGCATGGTGGCGCATGCCTGTGATCCCAGCTACTCTGGAGGCTAGGAAGGAGAATTGCTCGAACCTGGGAGGCGGAGGTTGCAGTGAGCTGAGATCGAGCCACTACACTCCAGCCTGGGTAACAAAGCGAAACTCCATCTCAAAAACAACAACAACAAACCCAGAGTGTATAACTTCCAAAATAGTAGGGGGAAAAATGTAGAATTGAAATCTGAAAGAAAACAGGAACGGCAGGGGAAAGACAAAGAAAATGCAGGAGAGATAGCACAAAATAAAATGATAAAAATAATTCCAAATATGTTAGCAATTAATTAAAATTGCAATAAAGTGTAAATGCATTAAACTCACCAGTTAAAGATGTCCTGGGACTGAATTAAAACAAAAACAATCTAGATATTTGCAGTATCCTAGAGAAAACCTAAAACACAAAGACAGTGTATTTGACATTATATCAGAATGATTAATGTTATCTGTTGTAGCAAATAACTCCTAAGATTATTGGGACTTAACACAACAAAGTTTATTGCTTGCTCACATTACAGTTCATCAAGTCAGGCTGCTGCTCTGGCTATCTCTCCTTCAGTGACTTAGGAATCCGGAAGCCTTCAATCCTGCTTCTACCACCATGGAGTTCTTTGCCTCCAGCCACAGGAACGAGAGGGAGGGGAGAGGAAGAATAGAAGACCACGTTTATTTTAGGGGCCAAGGCTGGAAGTGGTATACATCACTTCTGCTCACATTCCTCTAGCCAGAAGTCAGTTCACAGGGTCCCAACATAGCTGCAAAAAATGTTGGGAAATGTGTTCTCAGGAAGAGAAAATGAAGTCAGTGAGCATCTAGCCAGTCTTTGACGCATGAAAAGGTTGAACATTTTAAAAGATGGAAAGGGATATGCCAGGCAGACACTAACCAGAAGAACGCTAGAGTAGCTCTGTTCACATGAGACAAAATAGTCTTCCAGCCGGGTGCGGTGGCTCACGCCTGTAATCCCAGCACTCTGGGAGGCTGAGGCATGTGGATGACCTGAGGTCAGGAGTTCGAGACCAGCCTGGCCAAAATGGTGAAACCCTGCCTCTACCAAAAATATTTTAAAAAATTAGCTGGGCATGGTGGCGCATGCCTGTGATCCCAGCTACTCGGGAGGCTAGCAAGGAGAATCGCTCGAACCCAGGAGGCGGAGGTTGCGGTGAGCTGAGATTGAGCCACTGCACTCCAGCCTGGGTGACAGAGCAAGTCTCCATCTCAAAAAAAAAAAAAAAGTCTTCCAAGCAAAATGCATTATTAGGAATAAAGGGACCAGGAGTGGTGGCTCATGCCTATAATTCCAGCACTTTGGGAAGCTGAGGTGGGAGGATCACTTGAGCCACCTCATCCAGCCGGATGCACATTTTTTCTTAAGAGTACAAGAAACATTTATGAAAATGGACAATGTACTTGGCTATAAAGCAAGTCTCAACAAGTTTCCCCGAATCAGTATCATACAAATCATACTCTCTGATTATAGTACAATTAGGCTAAAAATAAATAACAGAAAAATAACCAAAAGAAGACTGTGTATGAAAATGTTCATTCTAATGTTAATTACCTATAGTAGTAAAAAATTAGAAACAACTGAAATATCCAATGATATGAGTATGGCTAGATAAATTATGCTTTATCAATTCAATGGGCTATTGTATACCCATTAAATTATTTTTAAGTGGATCATGTTTAAGATATAAGCGAAAAGTGACTGGGCATGGTGTCTCATGCCTGTAATCCCAGCACTTTGGGAGGCCAAGGCGGGTGATCACCTGAGGTCGGGAGTTCGAGACCAGCCTGACCAACATGGAGAAACCCTGTCTCTACTAAAATACAAAATTAGCCAGGTGGGTGGCGCATGCCTGTAATCCCAGCTGCTCAGGAGGCTGAGGCAGGAGAATTGCTTGAACTCAGTAGGCGGAGGTTGCAGTGAGCTGAGATCGCACCATTGCACTCCAGCCTAGCCAACAAGAGCATAGCTCCGTCTCAAAAAAAAAAAGATATAAGTGAAAAGTTTAAATCTATATGTTAGCTATTATTACAACTATGTGAAAAATATGTGTGCATTTAGGCAGATTAGAAAGGTATAAGCAAATGAAAACAGTTGTTATATTATGGTGATGGGATTATGTATAATTCTACTTTTAAAAGGATTTTCTGTGATGTGGTTATATTATTTAATGTGAGTTAAAAGAATCTATAGAAGACATGATCTCTGGGAGCAGAAGCTAGTTGTGCCTTAATATCCACTACCATTTCTTTTATGACAACAGAATTTTAGTTGGGTACATAAATGCCCCAAACAAAAATACGTTTCCCAGCCTCTCCTGGAGCTAGGTGTTATGATGAGACAAAGTTATAGCTAATGAAATATGAGAAATGGGAATCCTGAAACATAAAGAGTATGTCCTTCCTTTGTCTTTTCCCTCCATCTTGCTACCTAAAATCTTCCTTTGTTATTACACACACTATACGTAGAGTCTGATATGCATTTGATCAGATGAGAGACTACATCCCAAATTAATGAATGAAAACATGTGTGACTCATGAGGACAAATAGCTGTTTTTTCCATTCAACCAGTGTCCAGTACAAGCTCTGAAAACAAGGGGCTTATCATTCCATTTTTGAATATCAAATGACAATGCATTAATATCAAAGAGTGAACATTTATGTTAAATATATTCCAGTGAGAATCATACATATTTACTCCAATGTTCTTTATCATGTAAGAGAATATGTCAGCAGAGAATGAGATCCTTTTATAGGCTGCCATGCCTGCATTAGATCAGCAATCAACCTACATGTTTTAAATGTTAAGTAAAATTAAAAATTGGATCTTTAAAGTTCAATAAATTATTGCACTTTAATTATCATAGCCTCTGTGTAAAGTTTGATATAATCCAACAGCCTGGATCACAAAAGAAATCAATAATTCCTACTATATTAGGAATGACAATTTATCAGTTGAAAATGAAATTGATAAATATTACTCCAGATAGACTTCATACTTGAAAAATATCCAGAGTAGATTAAAGCAGATGCAACATTCTGTCTCAGGTGCTTCCAGTGCTCAGTAGTGATTAGTTATGCCATGTCATGTCTCCTGTAGCAGTAAATCCATTATTACTTTTATTATCATTCAGAATAGGTCATTCACAAGCTGTTCTGTAAAAATGAATTTCAACTTTAAAAAAGACACTAGAAGCTGACTCAAAAGGAGCCTTTCATTCTGTGAATTCTAATATTTATGTTAAGTATGGCCTGTTTAGATATTTGTTTAAATGAAGGAAAATCAAAATCGAATAAAAGTCCCAGGGACTAATCTCTTGAACAAAACTGTACACTGCTAGTTCAAGGGCATCTAATAGAAATAATTTGTTTAGATTAAAATTCTGTCAGTAAAAGAATTTGTTCCTATGGCAATTCAAAAAGGCTTAAAATACGTCACACATTTAGTTAAGAGAGCATACTCAGGGCTTATTCTATGTTATTTTCCTTTATTACACATACTCATCATTTATAGACAGACAAGCAGATTGTTAAACAACTTTGGTTTTCTGTCAATTAACTGTTCATTATCATGATGGAGAATCACCAGCTGCCAAGTTTTGATACCAGGAAAATGAGTCCTTTTTTCTTTTTCCAGCTGACACTTTGACATAGATTCCTTAGTTTTCATAACGTCAAAAGATGGAGTGGAGATGATAGTTATCCTTTGTACCTGATGGGCCCGTATTTGGTTCCTAGGCAGAATTATCAATAAAAGTAGGAAGTGTTATATATTTGGTTTTTACTACTTTGTATTTTAATATTTGACTATATTTATCCTCATCTCAAAATATTTACAGCGATTTTTAAAATTACAAAGTAATACATGAATATATGTCTGTTGTAAATTCCTATGAAGTAAAAGTATACTGAGGCAGACTTTATATAGCATAGTTCTTAATAAGTTTAGATAGAAATGACTTCCATTTTGAAAAAACCACCATCAGAGATGTGCTGAATCAACAGTGTCCACATACAGAGAAAATGATTTTTTTGCCAACTCATGCTGATATGGAGCCAAAACAGCTGGTTTTTATCAGAATTGCTACCAATATTAAGAATTTTTAAAAAAAGTTACCAAGATGAAATTCACTTTATACTGTCTATGATAAATGTGTCAAATGTGTTTCAGCCTTGAACTTTAGATTAGGAAAATTTCATTTACGTAAGTACAGCTACTTTACAGACAGTTTGAATATTGTCCAAAACAATAAATTCAGTACAACTTAAACTTACAGTCACCTCAGAAGTATTTTTTTCTTTAGCCAAATAAACTTTTCTCATTTTCTCAACTTTCATTTGAGCTTGCTTGGATCAACGACCCAGAAATTGAACTTGATTTTGCTGTTTGTAGGGCCGATATAGAGGTTGGACAGTTAAGTATGGACCCCTAGAAAATGTTTGTATTAAAAACAGAAAAATCACACAGAATAAAATATAAATGCAAAGCAAGTTCCAAATTTCATTAAAGCTTTCTCTAGCAAATATATCATAGATCTCAGCAACATTGGAGCAGCATTTCATGTAAGCTTTTAGGTTAAAGTTATAATTTCTGCTTGAGTTTACATAGCATAGTTCTTTATCTGGCACTTATGAAGGTGTACAGTTGATATTGACAGCAAAGATGATAAAAATTATAAAACCTGTTATCAATTTAAAATTAGCTTTCCTAGAAAATACTGTGTAGTAGCCATTTGAATCTTATTTTTTTACACCATATACTAACAAAAAAGTATTACATTTCGTCCAGGCGCAGTGGCTCATGCCTGTAATCCCAGCACTTTGGGAGGCCGAGGCAAGCGGATCACCTGAGGACAGGAGTTCGAGACCAGCCTGGCCAACATGGTGAAACCCTGTCTCTACTAAAAAAAAAATACAAAAATTAGCTGGGTGTGGTGGCGGGTGCCTGTAATCCCAGCTACTTGGGAGGCTGAGGCAGGAGAATTGCTTGAACCCAGGAGGCGGAGTTTGCAGTGAGCCAAGATTGTGCCACTGCACTCCAGCCTGGGTGACAGAGCGAGACTCCAGCTCAAAAAAAAAAAAAAGTATTACATTTCATAATGGTTGGAAAAACAAGCTGTTTTTATCAGTGCTGGGATCAGATGCGATGTCCATAATCCCTCTGTCCTTACCATTATAAGGCACATAGACTCAACTTTCAATGCCAGCATCTGCATCACTCAGTCTGAAAACTTTCTTTGAAAAGAAAAGCCTGCCGGCGCGGTGGCTCACGCCTGTAATCCCAGCACTTTGGGAGGCCAAGGCGGGTGGATCACCTGAGGTCCTGAGTTCGAGACCAGCTTGACCAGCATGGAGAAACCCTGTCTCTACTAAAAATACAAAATTAATCAGGCGTGGTAGCACATGCCTGTAATCCCAGCTACTCAGGAAGGCTGAGGCAGGAGAATCGCTTGAACCCGGGAGGTGGAGGTTGTGGGGAGCCGAGATTGTGCCATTGTACTCCAGCCTGGGCAACAAGAGCGAAACTCGGTCTCAAAAAAAAAAAAAAAAAAAATAGAAAAGAAAAGCCCATGTGCAGGGGAGGTCAAAAGTGCCCGAGAATTAATATGTCCCTTCCTAAGCAACCCTTAACCAATGACTGATGGGTGTTGATGTATCAATACTGTAATTCCCTTGCCCCCTGTGGGATAATTCTGAGTTGCATGTTCTACATTGGCTCTGACATTCCCAGGGGAGATTAAGCTCCAGTTACCCACAGTGGTAACTTGCTTGCTAACACACACTGTTTTGGCTGCCTTCCACTTTTCTACCCTCTCCCTTCAGTTGTTCCCGGGATCACCTCCCAAATCTCTGTCTCAGGGTTTGCTTCTGGGAGATGCTAAACTACAACTGCATTCAAAGATGGCTTTATGAAAGTATTTTTTCTCGGCCGGGCGCGGTGGCTCAAGCCTGTAATCCCAGCACTTTGGGAGGCCGAGGCGGGCGGATCACGAGGTCAGGAGATCGAGACCATCCTGGCTAACACGGTGAAACCTCGTCTCTACTAAAAATACAAAAAATTAGCTGGGCGTGTTGGCGGGCGCCTGTAGTCCCAGCTACTCGGGAGGCTGAGGCAGGAGAATGGCGTGAACCCGGGAGGCGGAGCTTGCAGTGAGCCGAGATCGCGCCACTGCACTCCAGCCTGGGGGACAGAGAAAGACTCCGTCTCAAAAAAAAAAAAAAAAAAAAAAAAAAAGAAAGTATTTTTTCTCTTCAATTGATTAATAATTTGGCTACTTATTTGGCTCTTAAATTACTTATTCTTGGATACTCGGTAGGATAAATCCAAATAGCAGGGAGATCAGGGTTATATATGGTGGCAGAGAAAATTACATCATTTATTTGACCTTGGTAGTAATAGGGTTAAATTCTATATTCAGTGCTCATATGGATGAGTTAGAGAAAATCTATTTCATGACAGACTGTGCCCTAAACCGGGCCATCTGTCTGGCAAATGTATAGCCTTGATCATAAAATATATGGGTTAAATTATGTTATTGGGTCAGAATCACTCATCTCTACTCCTGAAAAAAAAATCCCCAGCATGTTTGCTTGACAGTGGGTCATCAGTGTCTTCTTCATGTACAAAGGGAGTATTTTTCATTTCAATTATAAGAGTGTGAAAATAGATTACCAGTAGGTCCTCTTACATATTATTATCTCTTTCTTCTTTTAAGAAAGCAGCTTAATTTGTAAATAAGATGGGCTAAGTGAGGCTTAGTAATGGAAAGAGAAAAGAAATATAATTGGAGCGGTTATATTCTGTCCATGTTGTTTCAGATCATAATACATCTATTTTGCTACAACATCCATTTCTACAATGTGAACTGGCTCACATGCTATTGGTAAAAAGGGGAATGACGTCACTCTAATTTATATGCAATTTATCTTAGGCAAGGGGAGCCAGAGTAGCAAGAATAGAATTATAACCTTCAGCAAAAAAGGAAAAAGCCCTCAGTTCTGTGCTGCATGGGCAAGGGGAGCCCTTTTGGCTGTATTCATGAAAACAAAAATGAGCACCTGCATCAAGTGCTGTCTTCCCAGAGAGACACATCCCACCCCCAACTCACCCTGGCTGCCCTCCACCCTACTCCTCCCCTACCCCCACTCCGGCCTTGGATGGCTCCTGGTTCTCGGCAGATCGCACTGCCTCTCATGTCCACTTAAAAGGCAACCATGTGGCCGGGCATGATGGCTCACACTTGTAATCCCAGCACTTTGGGAGGCAGAGGTGGGCGGATCACAAGGTCAGGAGTTTGAGACCAGCCTGGCCAATATGATGAAACTCAGTCTCTACTAAAAATACAAAAATTAGCCGGGCATGGTGGCAGGCACCTGCAATCCCAGCTACTCAGGAGGCTGAGGCAGGAGAATCGCTTGAACCCGGGAGGCGGAAGTTGCAGTGAGCCTAGATGGCGCCATTGCACTCCAGCCTGGGCAACAGAGTGAGACTCTGTCTCAAAAAAAAAAAAAAAAAGGCAACCACACTGGCCCGGGGTCCCACTTCCATGTGCACTGTCTCCATGCCCACTAACTGCTCTAATGAAAGAGTTGCCAGCATCTCCACTCTATGGTTCTTCATTTTTTTATATTTTCTGTGGCAGCCTCCAGCTACACTGAGCTGCCTGTCTGGTGGTACAAGTTAACTCCCCAAGTACCAATTGTCCTTTTTGTTAGTGCTCTGTTTACAAAGTTGCATATGTTTTGAGCAATCTGCCCCAACCCTATTTTTCCCATATATCCTGTTATCTTTAGTGAGCTATCTGGCAGAATGTGAACATTTTCAGATATGCCCCTAGTATTGTAACCCCAGTGAAGAATCTGTTTTACCTAATTTCAGAAACAATCTGTAGCTGGTGCTTATGGATCTCTTGCATTACTGGTCTCTGTAACAGAAACTTCATTTCATTTCGTAGACGGTTTGAGATCACTCCAGACTCTGAATAATGAACTATGTCATACATTAGCATTGTCCTGGGAATATTTTCAAGATTTAATTTGCGCCAGCTGTTATTTCTGCCGCCAGAAAATGCGGGGGCCTCATCGAAAAAACTGTGATACTGTAGGGAAAAAACAAGAACGATTAGTTAGCCAGGTGCGGTGGCTCACACCTATAATCCCAGAACTTTGGGAGGCTGAGGTGGGTGGATCACCTGAGGTCAGGAGTTCGAGACCAGCCTGGCCAATATGGTGAAAACCCATCTCTACTAAAAATACAAAAATTAGCCAAGCGTGATGGCATGTGCCTGTAGTTCCAGCTACTCAGGAGGCTCAGGCAGGAGAATTGCTTGAACCTGGAGGCGGAGGTTGCAGTGAGCCAAGATCGCGCCACTGCACTCCAGCATGGGTGACAGAGTGACTCCATCTCAAAAAAAAAAAAAAAAAAGAAAGAAAAGAAAAAGAGAAAAAAACAATTAAGACTGATTAGTTGGCCAGGTGCAGTGGCTCACACCTGTAAGCCCAGCACTTTGGGAGCCTGAGGCAGGTGGGTCACTTGAGGTCGGGAGTTCGAGACCAGCCTGGCCAACATGGTGAAACCCGATAGCATTAGGAGATATACCTAATGTAAATGACGAGTTAATGGGTGCAGCACACCAACATGGCACATGTATACATATGTAACAAACCTGCACGTTGTGCACATGTACCCTAGAACCGAAACTATAATAATAAAAAAAAAATACAAAAATTAGCTGGGCGTGGTGGTGCACACCTGTAGACCCAGCTACTTGGGAGGCTGAGGCAGGAGGATCACCTGAGCCCAGGAGGAAGAGGTTGCAGTGAGCCGAGACTGCACCACTGCACTCCAGCCGGGGCGACAGAGTGAGACCCTGTCTCAAAGAAAAAAAATTGATTGGTTGTGGGCGCTCTAAAATGTTTTTAGACACATTTCTCATGGTTCCACTCAAATGTCACTTCATCCAAAAGGCATTCTTTGATCCCATCTCTGAACTTTATTGGGATGTCTCTTCTATGACTCTTATTACTGACTACTCAATGTTTTAGTTATCTGTGTATGACTTAGCTCCCTTATTGGAAGGCAGGAGCTATGCTACACATTATCATGCACATAGTATCATACTCACTAAATATTTACTTAATGCATCAGCATTTTTATGGCAAATATAACTCAGATAAGTTAAACTCAGATGGGCCTAAAAATTAATGATAATAGCTATGTGTTCTGCATACCTGGTAGAGCTTGTTCATGACATGCTTGGGTTGAGAGAACTTTTTTTTTTTTTTTGAGACAGGGTCTTGTTCTGTCACCCAGGCTGGAGTGCAGTGACATGATCATGACTAGCGGCCTCAACCTCCTGGGCTCCAGTGATCCTCCTGAGTAGCTGGAACTACAGGTACATGCCACCATGTCTGGCTAATCTTTTTTTTTTTTTTTTTTTTTTTTTTGAGACAGAGTTTCGCTCCTGTTGCCCAGGCTGGAGTGCAGTGACGCGATCTTGGCTCACTGCAACCTCCGCCTCCCGGGTTCAGGCAATTCTCCTCCTCAGCTTCCCGAGTAGCTGGGATTACAGGTGCATGCCACCATGCCCAGGTAATTTTTTTTGTATTTTTAGTAGAGATGGGGTTTCGCCATGTTGGCCAAGCTGGTCTCCAACTCCTGACCTCAGGTGATCCACTCACCTTGGCCTCCCAAAGTGCTGAGATTACAGGCGTGAACCATCATGCCTGGCCAATTTTTTAATTTTTGTAGAGATAGGGTCTCACTATGTTGCCCAGGCTATTGAGAGGACTTTTGCACAAACCTTTTTAGAAATATGAGTTCATCTCTAGTATGAAGTGGAGATTTTCACTATTTTCATTTGGAGTATTTGTAGAAATCCCACTTTTCTTTTTTTCCAATTTAAAATGATATTAAATTGGGAATTAAAAATACAAATATATATCATCAATTTAACATTATAATCGTGCATTTAAGAGCCAGGGATAGGGCAGGAGGAGCTACAGTGCTAGGAAACAGAATAACAACAAGGCCTTTAGGGTATATTACACAGTCACATTCATACTTTCAAGCACACACACACAGATGCACATATACATACACTCTCAACACACACCCTCACACTCGCATATACACACACACTCACACACATAGGCAATCCTACCTTTGCACCATTTCATCTTTTTTTTTCCCTTTTCTGGAGAATGGGGTCTCGCTATGTTGCCCAGGCAGGTCTCAAACTCCTGGGCTCAAGCGATCCTCCGACCTCTGCCTCCCCAAGTGTTGGGATTACAGACATGAGCCACTGCACCCAGCCTTTTCAAACTTTTTTTTTTGAGACAGAGTCTTGCTTTATCACCCAGGCTGGAGTGCAGTGGCACAATCTCGGCTCACTGCAACCTCCACCTCCTGGGTTCAAGCGATTCTCCTGCCTCAGCCTCCCAAGTATCTGGGATTATAGGCGTGTGCCACCAGGCCTAGCTAATTTTTGTATTTTTAGTAGAGACAAGGTTTCACCATATTGGCCAGGCTAGTCTCGAACTCCTGACCTCAGGTGATCCACCCACCTCGGCCTCCCAAAGTGCTGGGATTACAGGCATGAGCCACCACACCCGGCCTCCTGTTGCTAGCTCTTCAGCTCAAAGATCACAATATAAATGACAGATGTTCATCATGATTAGTGACAAATCATGTCATATCTTCCAAAGTCAATCAGTGACTGGTCACTGTGAATCTGTTATTCATTTCACACACAAACAGCAAAGTATATAGTTGTGTTGCATTTTTGTCTCCCAATGATGAACCCATGTGACATTTTACAAAAATGGAAAATCAAAAGAGGGAATTGGCCATCAAAGAAACAAAAAGTGGTACCACTTGAAGTGAAATTGGAATCAATCATACATGGAGTTCTAGAAGAAACAGGTGACTGTGGGAATGCTGACACTGCCATCATTCAAGACGTTGCAGATCTACAGCTAGAGGAACTTGGTGAGGATGAACTTATCAACATAAATGAGGAAAGTGGCTGTGATAAAAAGATGAAGATTTCCCAGTGGAAGTGATGCTGGCCAAGAAAAACTTCATACTGAAGGAACTCTGAGATATTTTGCAACATTTAAAGTACAAAGAATAAAATGTTGGCAGCTGATCCAAATTTTAAAAGGAATATGACAATACATCAAGACATAGAAAAGATACTTATAAGTTATACTAGAAGAACAAGAAGGCAAGCACTGTTTAAAGTACTCTTGGTAAGTTTTTTTTTTCACAGCTTTATTGAGGTTCACATACCATACAATCCACCATTTAAAGTGTACAATTCAATGGTTTCCAGTATATTCACAGTTGGTAAGATATTTTATGAAGAAACAAAACACTTTGTCTATGTTTCTAATGTTTTAAATTATAGTGTACTAAAAGTGTCCTAAATGTGTTGGGTTTTTTTCTTTCATTTTCCTATGTATTTATAACACAGCAAAAGAGTTTTTAATGTTTGGACAAAGAAGCTCGTTTTGTTTTTAGAGATGGGGTCTCACTATGTTGCCCAGGCTACCCTCAAACTCCTGGGCTTAAGTGATCCTCTTGCCTCAGCCTCCCGAGTAGCTGGGACTACAGACAAAAAGTTTGAAAAGTCACAGAACAATCACAATTTTCCCCACAGATTATTAAGTTTGCTTTGCATGGTTTCAATTTCCCGGTCATTTTTGTGGTCCTGCACTGCCATGCAAAGTAAGGCTGTGTATTTTTTTTCCTGAGTGAAGTAGTAAAATGGGTAAATATCATAGATCTGTCAATCATCTGCTCTGCCACTTATCAGATCTGTCTGTGACCTCAGGCAAGTTTTTTTGAGGCTTGTTAAACTTCATTTTTCTCATTTGTAAAAAAGGTCACATAATTTACAAACTTGAAGATGAAAGAAGATAATACGCATATAAAGAGCTAAAGACAGTGCCACACCCGTATAAGGACTCAAATGTCAACAATGATCTTATCTCTCTCTTCCAATATGTCTATCTGGGGACTCCTCTCTATGATATTAATCCTTGACATGTTCACAATCTGAAAGTATGTGGTCTTTGTCCTTAGCAAAGATAGTTGGCATTTCCTGGTTCACTTCCCTAAACTCACAGGCTAAGACTCTAAAAGAAAGAAAACATAATTGGGAGTCTCTAAGGCACTGCATTAATTTCATGTTTCACACTGAAGCAAATGAGTGAATAGTTAAGGCTGTATACAGACATACCTCAGAGATACCGTGGGTCCAGTTGCAGACCACGGTAATAAAGTCAATATCGCAAATAGAGTCATGCTAATTTTTTGGTTTCCCAGTACATATAAAAGTTATGTTTACATTATACTGTAGTTTGTTAAGTGTGCAACAGCATTATTTCAAAAAAAATGTACATACTTTAATTTAAAAATACCTTGTTGTGGCTGGGCACAATGGCTCATGCCTGTAATGCCAGAACTTACGGAGGAAGAGCTGACAGGATCACTTGTGCCCAGAAGTTTGAGACCAGCCTGGGAAACATAGCAAGACCCCATCTCCACGAAAAGAAAAAAAATACTTTATTGCTAAAAAATGTGAATGATCATCCGAGCCTTCAGTGAGTCCTACTCTTTTTGCTGGTGGAGAGTCTTGCCTTGATGTGGATGGCTGCTGACTGATCAGGGTACTGGTTGCTGAAGGCTGGGGTGGCTGTGGCTTTTTCTTTTTTTTTTTTAAGACAGGGTCTCACTCTGTTGCCCAGGCTGGAGTGCAATCATGGCTAAAGCAATCCTCCCACCTCAGCCTCCTGAGTAGCTGGGACCATAGGGGCATACCACCACACCTGGCTAATTTTGGTGGGGGGGTAATTTTTGTAGAGACAGGGTCTCCCTATATTGCCCAGGCTGGTCTCAAACTCTGTCTTCAAGAGATCCTCCCATCTCAGCCTCCCAAAGTACTGGGATTACAGCCATAAGCCACCGTGCCCAGCTCATGAATGTTCTCAATAGCATCTAGAATGGTGAATCTTTTCTGGATTTTTAAAATTTACTTTACCCAGATCCATCAGGGGAATCATTGTCTATGGCAGCTATAGTCTTATGAAACATATTTCTTTTTTTTTTTTTTTTCTTTGTGACAGAGTCTTGCCCTGTCGCCCAGGCTGGAGTACAGTGGCACGATTTCGGCTCACTGCAAGCTCTGCCTCCCGGGTTCACGCCATTCTCCTGCCTCAGCCTCCCAAGTAGCTGGGACTACAGGCGCCCACCACCACGCCCGGCTAATTTTTGTATTTTTTAGTAGAGACGGGGTTTCACCGTGTTAGCCAGGATGGTCTTGATCTCCTGACCTTGTGATCCGCCCGCCTCGGCCTCCCAAAGTGCTGGGATTACAGGCCTGAGCCACTCCGCCCAGCCAGATTTAGCATAATTCTTAAGGGCCCTAAAATTTTCAGAATGGTAAATGAGAACTGGCTTTAAGTTAAAGTTACCAGCTGCATTAGCCCCTAACAAGAGATTCAGCCTGTCCTTTGAAGCCAGGCATTGACTTCTCCTCTCTAGCTGTGAAAGACCTAGAGGGCATCTTCTAACAGTATAAGACCGTTTTGTCTACATTGAAAATCTGTTGTTTAGTGCAGCCACCTTCAACAATTATCTTAGCGAGATCTTCTGGATAACTTGCTGCAGCTTCTCCATCAGCACTTGCTGCTTCACCTTGCACTTTTATGTTATAAAGACGGCTTCTTTCCCTAAACTTCACGAACCAACCTCTGCTAGCTTCCAAAGTTTCTTCTGCAGCTTCCTCACCTCTCTGATCCTTCATAGAATTGAAGAGAGTTAAGGCCTTGCTCTGGATTAGGCTTCGGTTTAAGGGAATGTTGTGGCTGGTTTAATTTTCTTTTTTTTTCTTTTCTTTCTTTTTTCTTTTTTTTTTTTGAGACGGAGTCTTGCTCTGTTGCCCAGAATGGAGTGCAGTGGTGCGATCTCAGCTCACTGCAAGCTCCGCCTCCTGGGTTCACGCCATTCTCCCGCCTCAGCCTCCCTAGTAGCTGGGACTACAGGTGCCCACCACCATGCCCGGCCAGTTTTTTGTATTTTTAGTAGAGACGGGGTTTCACCATGTTAGCCAGGATGGTCTTGATCTCCTGACCTCATGATCCACCTGCCTCGGCCTCCCAAAGTGATGGGATTACAGGCGTGAGTGGCTGGTTTAATTTTCTTTTCTTTTTTTTTTTTTTGAGACAGAGTCTTGCTCTGTCGCCCAGGCTGGAGTGCAGTGGCGCGATCTCGGCTCACTGCAAGCTCCACCTCCCGGGTTCACGCCATTCTCCTGCCTCAGCCTCTCTGAGTAGCTGGGACTACAGGCGCCCGCCACCACGCCCGGCTAATTTTTTTTATATTTTTAGTAGAGATGGGGTTTCACCGTGGTCTCGATCTCCTGACCTCGTGATCCGCCCACCTCGGCCTCCCAAAGTGCTGGGATTACAAGCGTGAGCCACCGCACCCGGCCGGCTGGTTTAATTTTCTATCCAGACCACTAACACTTTCTCCATATCAGCAATAAGACTATTTTGCTTTCTTATCATTTGTGTGTTCGCTGGAGTAGCACTTTTAATTTCCTTCATAAATTTTTCCTTTGCATTCACAACACGTTTAACTCTTTGGTGCAAAGGTCTAGCTTTTGGCCTATCTCAGCTTTTGACATGCCTTCCTCACTAAGCTTCATCATTTCTAGCTTTTGATTTAAAGTGAGAGGCACATGACTCTTTCACTTGAACACTTAGAGGCCACTGTAGGATTATTAATTGGCCTAATTTCAATATTGTTGTGTCTCAGAAAATAGACCAGAGGGGAGAGAGAGAGATAATGGAATGGCTGGTTGGTGGAGCAGTCAGAACACATACATTTATTGGTTAAGTCTGCCATCTTATATGGGCTCAGTTTGTGGTGCTCCAAAACAATTACAATAGTAACATCAGAGATCACTGGTCACAGTTCACCATAACAGATATAATAATAATGAAAAAATTTGAAATATTGCAAGAATGACCAAAACGTGAAACAGAGACACAAAGCAAGCACGTGCTATTGGAAAAATGGCACCGATAGATTTGCTTGATGCAGGTTTGCCACAAACCTTCCATTTGTGAAAACACAACATCGGCCAGGCGTGGTGGCTCAAGCCTGTAATCCCAGTACTTTGGGAGGCCGAGATGGGCAGATCACCTGAGGTCAGGAGTTTGAGACCTGCCTAGCCAATATGGTGAAACCTCGTCTCTACTAAAAATATAAAAAAATTAGCTGGGCGTGGTGGCACATGCCTGTAATCCCAGCTACTCGGGAGGCAGAGGCAGGAGAATCTCTTGAATCCAAGAGGCAGAGGTTGCAGTGAGCTGAGATTGCGCCATTGCACTCCAGCCTGGGCAACAAGAGCAAAACTCTGTCTCAAAGAAAAAAAAAATATGTAACTCAATGGTTTTTAGTATATTCACAATGTTGTGCAACTATCACCACTGCCTATGAATATTTCAGAATATTTCTATCACCCCAAAAGGACCCCCAAAAATTCCTTAGCTATCACCCTCCCTACATACAAAAAGCCATATATCACATGATTTCCTTTATATGAAATATCTGGATTAGGCAAATCCATAGAGACAGAATGCAGACCGGTGGTTTATGGGGCTGGAATGATGCAGGAATGGAGAGTGACTGCTTACTGGATGCAGGGTTTCCTTTCGGGGTAATGAAAAGGTTCTGGAACTAGATGGTGGTGATGCTTGCACAACCCTGTGAATGTACTTAATGCCCCTGAATTGTACACTTTAAAATGGTCAATTTTATGATGAGAACACGTGGACACATAGAGGGGAACAACACACACTGGGGCTTACCAGAGGGTGGAGGGTGGGAGGAGGGAGAGGATCAGGAAACATAACTAATGGGTACTAGGCCTAATACTTGGGTGACAAAATAATCTGAACAACAAACCCCCTTGACACAAGTTTACCTATATACAACAACAAACCTCCACATGTACCCCTGAACTTAAAATAAAAGTTAAATTAAAAAAAATTAAAAGAAAGTTCTAGTGCTTGGGTATCCGAAAATAAGTTTCATTCTATAGAATATATTTGAAAAATAAAATATAATAAAATAGTAAATTTTATATTGTGTTATATTTTACCATAATAAAAAAGTATGATTCTTTCTTCTTGGAGGACAGAGTTAGGAAGACTTGCTTGGTTTGTTTGTTTTTCCAAATCTAAATTCCTTACTTGTACATAATCTTGCATGGTGACAACATCCATTATATCACTTACTTTGGACTTCGGGAAAATACATTCATCTTCCATAATTATACGGTGAAATTTCCTTTCCCCCATTAGTTTGCAAGCATCAACCACTGCCTGTAAAGAGAATAGAAAACAGACTTTAAAAATAGTAGAATAGCATTAATTATCAGCATGCCCTTTACATATTTCTTCTGACAAATACATCAAATATTGTTCCTTTCTTCTAGCAGCTTGCTATTCAATAGAAAGGCTGCATTTGCAAAGAGATTATATAGGGATTATTAAACCACTTAAAATTGTTTCCATAGCCTTATCTACATAGCTTTTTTTTTTTGAAACGGAGTCTTGCTCTGTCACCTAGGCTGGAGAACAGTGGCGCCATCTCGGCTTACTGCAACCTCCACCTCCCGGGTTCAAGCGATTCTCCTGCCTCAGCCTCCTGAGTAGCTGGGACTACAGGCGCATGCCACCACACCTGGCTAATTTTTTGTATTTTTAGTAGAGACCAGGTTTCGCCGTCTTAGCCAGGATGGTCTCGATCTCCTGACCTCGTGATCCGCTCACCTCGGCCTCCCAAAGTGCTGGGATTATAGGCGCTCACCACTGCGCCAGGCCATCTACATGGTTTTTAAATGCAGCTAGAGGAATTGCTGAGTCCAGAATCCTCAGAGAACATAGTTTTAAAACAACTGGTTTTTCCCCTTAAAAGACTTTTAATTCTTTTATTTTAAAAAGCAAAACAAACCTGTAATATCATTTGTGCAGTCAATGCAGAGAAAACTCATCTGGTGATTCAACGAGTTACCGTAGGAACTGCAATGAAAGGTGTCACTGGCACCACCTCTCTTTTATGTGTTAATACACTGCCGGTAAGTGGAAACATGTATGTTTCAGACTGTTTAAGCCTCCCTCCCTTCAGACTTCATTCTCAGCAGCTAAAAAGTGGCAAATAGAGGAGTTTTCTTTTCTCTCCCAAATGTCAACATTTTATGCTCAAGGAAAGCACCTGAGGTCAGAGACAGAAGACTCACAGAATATATGGAAGCTCAAATCCTGTTGGGCCCTACTTATACCATACCCTTCCACATATAAGTATCCTGTGCTAAGAGCTATACATAGACTGTGAGTAGAGACTTAAGTACTCTTCACCCCCCCCCCCTATAAGTATGTGCTGACTCTTCTAACACATATTTATATTACAGATCTGTACTTCTGGCCACAAAGCGTATGTTTATATGAAGGAAGGATAGCACAAAAGAAAATTCAGGGTGGGCACGGTGGCTCACACCTGTAATTCCAGCACTTTGGGAGGCCAAGGCAGGTGGATCACCTGAGGTCAGGAGTTCGAGACCAGCCTGGCCAACATAGTGAAACCCCGTCTCTACTAAAAATACAAAAATTAGCCAGGCATGGTGGCAGGTGCCTGTAATCTCAGCTACTCGGGAGGCTAAGGCAGGAGAATCGCTTGAACCCGGGAGGGGGAGGTTGCAGTGAGCCGAAATCGTGCCACTGTACTCCAGCCTAGGGGACACAGCAAGACTCCGTCTCAAAAAAAAAAAAAAAAAAAAAAGAAAATTCAAACATCTTTTGATTCCAGATAAGTTTCTTTTTTCCTTTGTATGTCAGAATGTGGTACTTGTGAAAGTATGGGAACTCTGTGTTATAATGTTGATACAAGGCCTAAAAGAGTGGTTGAGGCCAGGCATGGTGGTTCACACCTGTAATCCCAGTACTTTGGAAGGCCGAGGCAGGCGGATCGCCTGAGGTCAGGAGTTCGACATCAGCCTGGCAAACATGGCAAAACCCTTTTTCTACTAAAAATACAAAAATTAGCCTAGTGTGGTGGCATGTGCCTGTAAAACCAGCTACTCGGGAGGCTGAGGCAGGAGAATCGCTTGAACCTGAGAGGTGGAGGTTGCAGTGAGCTGAGATCATGCCACTGCACTCCAGAGTGAGATGCTGTCTCAAAAAAAAAAAAAAAGAGAAAAGAAAGAGTGGTTGAGACAGGATCAAAACTGAGAATCACTGTTCTTTTTTCTTAACACACAACAGCAAGCTATAATGCATTTTCTATTCCAATTCCCACTTTTGTTATTCAGACTATTCCTTTATTTATTTTTTTAAATTCCAAAGCTTAGAATATCACAGACAATGTAGAAAATGAAAAAGGAAGAAAACATTCAAATGGTTGAATGGTTGAAGTTTTATTCCTAACATATAGAACAGAAGAGACAAACAGTTTAGTGAAAATGTGATACGGAGCTTTCCTTTAGAGAGATCATTTTTGCTTTATATTTCATTAATTTCTTCTTTTTTTTTTTTCCAGCATGCTATTTTATTGATGTAACAACATTTTCAATAAAGTTGGTAAATTATCACTATATTACTGTCTTATAGCAACATAGTAAGAGCTCTAGAGATCATATAAGTATAAAATGTGAATTTAAAAAACAATGAATATGTAAGATTTTTATTAGGGCAAGCATTTCCATAACCACAAATATTTCTTTTTTTATTATTATTATACTTTAAGTTTTAGGGTACATGTGCACAACATGCAGGTTAGTTACATATGTATACATGTGCCATATTGGTGTGCTGCACCCATCAACTTGTCATTTAACATTAGGTATATCTCCTAATGCTATCCCTCCTCCCTCCCCCCACCCCACAACAAATTTCTTTATACATTACACAACTAAAGACAAGACAGGCCGGGTGTAGTAGCTCACGCCTGTAATCCCAGCACTCTGGGAGGCCAAAGCAGGTGGATCACCTGAGGTTAGGGGTTCTATTCCAGCCTGGCCAGCATGGTGAAACCCCGTCTCTACTAAAAAATACAAAAATTAGCTGGGCGGGGTGGTGAGCACCTGTAATCCCAGCTACTTGGGAGGCTGAGGCAGGAAAATCGCTTGAACCCGGGAGACGTAGGTTGCACTGAGCTGAGACTGTGCCACTGCACTCCAGCCTGGGCGACAGAGTGAGACTCCATCTCATAAATAAATAAATAAATAAATAAAATAAAGATAGTATTGGCAAATCTCTCCATTATGTTTTCTTGCAATTAATTTTCAACATTTTATGGTTCTAATTAACCAGCCCCACAGTGACACTAAAGGTAAAAACAAGTAATTGTACACTGAACAGGTATGAAGACCATATAATTTCTGCTTTAGGAATTTCTGTAGGCAAAACTATAATTTACTTTAGCTCAAGTTACTAAAAAAGGGTTTTTAAAATTTTTATTATTATTTTTTGAGATGGAGTCTTGCTCTGTCACCCAGGCTGGAGTGCAGTGGTGCCATTTCGGCAGACTGCAACCTCCGCCTTCCGGGTTCGAGTGATTCTCCTGCCTCAGCCTCCTGAGTAGCTGGGACTACAGGTGCATGCCACCATGCCTGGCTAATTTTTTTTTTTGTATTTTTAGTAGAGACAGTTTCGCCATTTTGGCCACGCTGGTCCTGAAATGACCTCAAGTGATCTGCCCACCTTAGCCTCCCAAAAAAGGTATTTATTGACAGGTCCTCCCTACACTGCCCCACTCAGCCACCACCACCAATCTCTCCAAGACCCAGTTTCCTTATGTGTGCAGTGCCTCAGCTGTGTGCCTCATCTGTGTCTGGCCCATTCTGGTCCCTCAGCCAAAGAAAAACATGCCTGGCAGCATAGGGCAAGCTCTCTGACCACCTGTGAGAGGGGTTTGAGAGATGTTTGCTGTCCAGTGGCCAAGATGTTCTTTCTCAGACATCTGCAGTGTATGGCCAAAGTCAAGAAAGTCCTTCTCCATAGGAAGCAATGGGAAAGAAGAGCCTAGAGCCAGGAGAAAAGCAAGGGTAAAAACTAGGCAAAGATTCCAGGATACCAGCCAATCAGGGTAGGATTCAAGAGGCAGGTTCTGTTCTTAGTGGGTGACTCAAAGCGTCAAAGCGGGCCATCTCTAAATCTGGCACTTATCCTGATACTCAGCATCTCTGTGGCCAGAAGGCCCCACAGCTCTGTGGCTATTTGCTGGCCTAGATCCACACTTGGGCTTGTAAAGCTACTCTAGTATCTCAAGACACTTTCCCGTTCCTACTGGGAACTGTCATTCATGGAAGAGGTAATAACTGGTATCCATGCATTGGAACAGTTTCTTGGTTTGGAACAGTTCAATTACATACAGGCTCAGAATAAACAAAACCACCATAACTGCATAGTTGTTTTAACCTCAAAATGTACACAGTACAGTGGAAACACAGAGAAGTGTTCAAGTCTCAGTTATGCTTCTGGCAAGTCTTTCCAACTTCTAGCTTCCTAATAGGGAAAATGGGAATAATGTGTCCCTAACCAGCGTTATTGCAGGGCCATCTAAGAGAATGTGTATGCTGCTGTTTAGCATAGTTCCTAACTCTCAGGAGTGGTTAAGAACTTGGACTTTGGAGGCAGACTACTAGGTCTTGATCTCAGTTCCTTCATTTTCTAGGTGTGAGACCTTAGGCAAGTTAGTCTTTTTTGTTTGTTTGTTTTTGTTTTTGTTTTTTTGAGACAGACTCTCACTCTGTCACTCAGGCTGGAGTGCAGTGGTGCAATTTTGGCTCACTGCAACCTCCACCTCCTGGGTTCAAGCGGTCCTCCTGCCTTAGCCTCCCAAGTAGCTGGGATTACAGGCACGTGCCACCGTGCTTGGCTAATTTTTGTATTTTTAGTAGAGATGGGTTTCACCATGTTGGCCAGGCTGGTCTCGAACTCCTGATCTCAAGTGATCCGCCTGCCTCGGCCTCCCAAAGTGTTAGGATTACAAGCGTGAGCCACAGCACCCGGCCCTCAGTCTTTTTTAAAATGAGGATAATAACAGAAAATACACTGTAGTGTTTATGATAATTAAATATAGTAATGTGCATAAAATGTTTAAGATCATATTTGATAGAAAGTGCTCAGTAGGCTCAGCACTTTGGGAAACGGAAGCGGGCAGATCGTTTGAGGCCAGGAGTTCGAGATCAGCCTGGCCAACATAGCAAAACCTCGTCTCTACTAAAAAATATACAAAAATTAGCCAGGTGTGGTGGCACATGTCTGTAATCCCAGCTACTCAGCTGGCTGAGACATGAGAATTGCTTGAGCCTGGGAGGGAGAGGTTGCAGTGAGCCAAGACTGCAAGATGGTGCCACTGCACTCCAGCTTTGGCAACACATTAAGACCTTGTCTAAAAAACAACAAAAAAAAAACACAAAAAAACCCACAAAAAACAAAAACAAACAAACAAAAAACACAAAGAGACAAAGAGCAACAGAGTTGAGTAAGCTTAGAGTGAGAAAAATTCCATATTTACAAGTTTTCTATCAACCACGAATCCAAGTGTTACCAGAGTTTGTTTTGAAGCTGAACTAAAGGGAAACAGGAACCTTAAACTGTTCTCTTCAAGTTGGGTATGTTCTGATCATTTAAAACCCATTATGATGTTTAGTGAAAAATTCAAGGTCAATAGTATGACCACATTTTTATAATAAGAACAAAATTTAAAAATCTCTATGTGTATATTTTCATGGGAAACATGAAGGATAAACAGAAAACCATTAACAATGACTACCCCAGGAGAGTGAAAGTTGTAGCACAGAAGATAAAGACACGGAGGCATATTTTTCTATCTGTCGGCTAATTTAAACAAAAATTTAAGTTATTATACAGCATTATGATGAGTTTTAATGCATAAGCAGTGATTTCCAATCACTGCCTCTAAGGTTCTCATTTGCTCAAGCCTGTGTACAGCCAGGGGGTGGCAGGAGTAGACCCAGGAGGATTTCAGTTCTTGAAAAAGCCTCATTATATAATCCTAGGAAAGAAACAATTGATGATATTTTATAGGGGTAACTACAAGCTTATTCTATACATAAATGTGGCATAAATTTATCCTTCAAATAGGATAAACATATACTTCCATATTTGAAGTCAATCTATATAAATATTAATGTTCTTGAAACACTATATTCCATAATGAAAACACGTAGCTCATTTTCTAGGTTTTTTTGTTTTGTTTTGTTTTTTTGTCTTTTTTTTTTTTTTTTTTTGACGGAGTTTTGCTCTTATTGCCCAGGCTGGAGTGCAATGGTGCGATCTCGGCTCACTGCAACCTCTGCCTCCCGGGTTCAAGCGATTCTCTTGCCTCAGCCTCCCAAATAGCTGGGATTACAGGCGCCCACCACCACACCCGGCTAATTTTGTATTTTAAGTAGAGACGGGGTTTCACCATGTTGGCCAGGCTGGTCTCGAACTCCTGACCTCAGGTTATGCTCCCGCCTCGGCCTCCCAAAGTGCTGGGATTACAGGCATGAGCCACCGTGCCTGGCCCCATTTGATAATTTTCTGAAATAAAGTTAAATTTTCTCTGATACTACCTGAGAACATGGAGAAAAGTGGTCCCTTTTCCTTTTCTAAAATTCTTCAGAGTCAATGCAGCATATGCAGGATCTGATCAGAAACTGCCAGGCTGTGTAGTCTTCTCTCCTGCATACATGCTAGAACTCATGATTTAAGATGGGCCATAGTTTTTGTGTACAACATTTCCAGAAGGGGGATCTTGCCAGGGTTACAGAAAAATAACCTTTGATGTGTGGTTTATAAATGGCTAAATATGAGAATGTCCATCTTTTTAAAACTTAATTATAGTCATGTATAAGGGTCCAAGGAGTAAAACCTGTACTGTAGAGCCTTGCTATTAAAAGTGTGGTTTATATCACAAGCCTGTCTGGATTCGCCACCTGCTGACTGTAGAGCCCTTGGGCCTTGGGTAAATGGTAGCCAGGCAGTGGTCACTGTGGGCCTTGGGAGAGACCCAGTGCTATGCTTGCTTCAGGTCCGACCCAGTGCAGTCCCAGTGGTGGTGGTGGCCACAAGGGTGCTTGTTTTACCCCTTCCTCAGCTCCAGGCTGCTCAGTACAGAAAGAGAGAGATTCCATTTATTGGGGAAAAAGTAGGGAAAGAGAACAAAAGTCTCTGCCTGGTAATCCAGGGAATTCTTCCGGATCTTAGCCAAGAACAACAAGGCAGTACCTCTGCAAGTCTGCAAGAGCCACAGTGTTACTGGGCTTGGGGTGCCCCCTAATGCAGATATGGCTGCAGTGACCAAAGATTTAGATCACGACACCTGAGTCCCTTTGAATACTTGGAAAGCCTTTTCACGAAGGACAGGTTACAAACAAGCCCAGACTGTGAAGACTAAAATAAATACTACAATACCTAACTCTTCAACGCCCAGACATTGGCAAACATCCATAAGCATCAAGACCATCCGGGAAAACATGACCTCACCAAAGAAACTAAATAAAGCACCAGTGATCAATCCTAGAGAGACAGAGGTATGTAACCTTTCAGACAGAGAATTCAAAATAGCTGTTTTTGTGTTCATGTTCTGACGTAAAAAAACAAAAAACAAACAAACAAAATAGCTGTTTTGAGAAAGCTCAACAAAATTCAAGATAACACAGAGAAGGAATTCAGAAACCTATCAGATAAATTTAACAAAGAGACTGAAATAATTAAAAATAATCGAGCAGAAATTCTGGAGCTGAAAAATGCAATGGACACACTGAAGAATGCATCAAAGTATCCTAACAGAGGAACTGATCATGCAGAAGAATTAGTGAGCTTGAAGATAGGCTATTTGAAAATACACAATTAGAGCAGACAAAAGAAAAAAAATAAAAAAGAATGACTCATGCCTACAAGATCTAGAAAATAGCCTCAAAAGGGTGAATCTAAAAATTATTGGCCCTAAAAAGGAGGTGGAGAGATAGATTAGGGTAGAAAGTTTATTCAAAGGGATAATAGCAGAGAACTTCCCAAATTCAGAGAAAGATATCAATATCCAAGTGAAGAAGGTTACAGAATACCAAGCAGATTTAACCCAAAGACTACTTCAAGGCATTTAATAATCAAACTCCCAAAGGTCAAGGATAAAGAAAGAATCCTAAAATCAGCAAGAGAAAAGAAACAAACAACATACAAAGGAGTTCCAATACGTCTGGCAGCAGACTTCTCATTGGAAGCCTTACAGGCTAAGAGAGTGGTGTAACATATTTAAAGTGCTGAAGGAAAAAAAAAACTTTTATCCTAGAATAGTATATGCAGTGAAAATATCCTTCAAACATGAAGGAGAAATAAAGACTTTCTCAGACAAAAGCTTAGGAATTTTGTCAATAACAGACTTGTCCTACAAGAAATGCTAAAGGGAATTCTTCAGTCTGAAAGAAAAGGTCATTAATAAACAATAGGAAATCTGAAAGTACAAAATTCACTGGTAATAGTAAGTACACAGAAAAACAGAGTATTATAACATTGCAATTGTGGTATGTAAACTACTCATATCTTGAATAGAAAGACTAGAAGATGAACTGATCAAAAATAATAACTACAATAACTTTTCAAGACATAGACAATACAATAAGATATTAATAGAAACAAGAAAAAGTTAAAAAGTGGGGAGATGAAGTTGAAGTGCAGAGTTTTTATTTGGTTTCTCTTTGCTTGTTTTTTTTTTTGTTTGTTTGTTGATGCAATCTGTGTTAATCTGTCACCAGTTTAAAATAATGGCTTACAAGATAATGTTTGCAAGCCTCATGGTAACCTCAAATCCCAAAACATACAACAGATACACAAAAAATAAAAAGCAAGAAATTAAAACATACCACCAGAGAAAATCACCTTCACTAAAAGGAAGGCAGGAAGGAAGGAAAGAAGGAAGAGAAGACAACAAAACAACCAGAACAAATAAGAAAATGGCAAAACTAAGTCTGTACTTCTCAGTAATAACATTCATGTAAATGGACTAAACTCTCCAATCAAAAGATATAGAGTGGCTGAATGAATTTTAAAAAAAGTGTGGTTTCGAGGTCAGGAGATTGAGACCATCCTGGCTAACACGGTGAAACCCCATCTCTACTAAAAATACAAAAAAAATTAGCTGGGCGTGGTGGCAGGAGCCTGTAGTCCCAGCTACTCAGGAGGCTGAGGCAGGAGAATGGCGTGAACCCGGGAGGCGGAGTTGCAGAGAGCCAAGATCGCGCCACTGCACTGCACTCCAGCCTGGGCGACAGAGCGAGACAACGTCTCAAAAAAAAAAAAAAAAAATAGATAAAGTGTGGTTTATGGACCAGCAGCAGCCGCAGCATTTTAACAAGATTCCCAGGTGATTCCTATACTGTAGACACAATTTGTGGTGAATATTCATGAAACTTAAAAGTATGATGAGAGTGCCAGGTGTGGTGGCTCACGCCTGTAATCCCAGCACTTTGGGATGCCGAGGCAGGCGAATCACCTGAGGTCAGGAGTTCGAGACCAGCCTGGCCAACATGGTGAAACCCCGTCTCTACTAAAAATACAAAAATTGGCCAGGTGTGGTAGTGCATGCCTGTAATCCCAGCTACCTGGGAGGCTGAGGCAGGAGAATCACTTGAACCTGGGAGGCGGAGGTTGTGGTGAGCTGAGATCGCACCATTGCACTCCAGCCTGGGCAACAAGAGCGAAACTCTGTCTCAAAATAAATAAAGAAATAAGTATGATGAGAATTCATGGGAAAAAGGATAAATATTTTGAAAATTTTCTTTTTCATTTTTTTTTTTTTTGAGATAGAGTCTCACTCTGTTGCCCAGGCTGGGGTGCAGTGGTGCGATCTCAGCTCACCGCAACCTCTGCCTCCAGGGTTCAAGCAATTCTCCTGCCTCAGCCTCTTGAGTATCTGGGATTACAGGCATGCACCACTACGCTTGGCTAATTTTTGTATTTTTAGTAGAGACGGGGTTTCACCATGTTGGCCAGGCTGGTCTTGAACTCCTGGCCTCAGGTGATTCACCCGCCTTGGCCTCCCAAAGTGCTGGGATTACAGGCATGAGCCACCGCGCCCGGCTGAAAGTTCATTTTCAATAGCATAGTCCATTTTTTTTCTAAATGTGCTACCAGAATCAAAGAAACAATAACATTCCATTAAAACAAATAAAATGGCATTAAATTAAATGTTCTGCATAATTTAAGAGCCCTGACCAATTTTGGTCTTTTTTTTTGTTTTTTGAGACAGAGTCTCACTGTGTCGCCCAGGCTGGAGTGCAGTGGTACCATCTTGGCTCACTGCAGCCTCCACCTCCTGGGTTCAAGTGATTCTCCTGCCTCAACCTCCCGAGTAGCTGGGATTACAGGCATGTGCCACCATACCTGGCTAATTTTTGTATCTTTAGTAGAGACGGGGTTTCACCATGTTGGCCAGGCTGGTCTCAAACTCTTGACCTCAGGTGATCTGCCCGCCTCAGCCTCCCAAAGTGCTGGCATTACAGGCATGAGTCACTGCGCCTGGCCTAGTCTATTATTAATAAATCAAAATTTTAATACAAAAAAATGGATGGATATTTTCTAGAGCCTTAATTAAGTAATTCACTCCAAATTTTTTTTTTTTTTTTTTTTTAGCTAGTAAGTGGAGACACTTTGAAACATGGTGCTTAAAAAAAAACACACACACTACCTACCTGGTGGGCTGTTTCATGGTGAAATAACTTATTCTGTATAATTTGAATGCAATTCAGATACTACATAGATGTTAAGAAGCTAAATTAACATAAAATATACATCATGAAACGTCACCTTACTTGACGGCATTAATACATTTTTTCCACTAAAATACTTGTAACCACGGCCATCAGTATGAAGAAAAATTTTAAACACGATGAAAGGTGGAAACGTTTCACCTCTAAATCTGAAATAAAGATAAAAATTTAGTTATTTGGCATCAGGTTTTGGGCTCAGTTGCTTTTCCCCCTTATACTTAAGATAATTCATATAGTTTCTTGCATACAGGGTAAAGGCTATGTCAGAGCATATAAAGAACTGGTAATGAAATGGATCACATAGGATGTAAGACCCACACTTTGGTGTACTCACAACTATTCTCATACCTGTGTAAGACTGAATACAGAATGGGAGATGAGAGCTACTCTCATGGCAACTTTTAGCCACAGAGTCATGCCTCGGTTTCTTCACATAACAAATGTAAATAAGGATAACACATTTACTTGATAATTAAGTTCTGAGAAGTTATGAGAATTTAAAAAATCCATATCTAAGATTTCCTCGTATTAACTAAGTACTTCTTGAAATAAATCAGCATAGATACATTACCTGAATCTAATTTTACACTGCATGGTAGGATCCTTAATAAGCTTAGCCTCTAAGGGGGCCACTTTCTTCAGTATTTCATGTGTCACACAGAATTCCTGAAATAGAGGACAGTGCTGGAAAAGGAAAGCAGTATCCCACCCAGACACAATTTATGGACTATAACAGAGGCAACGTGGTCAAGTGAACAGTACACTGGACTTGGAGTTCTGAAGGGGTGGGTTTTTGTTTTGGCACCTCCACTTACCATCTGTGTAGCCTTGAGCCAGTTACTTAATCATTTTGGCCTCCAACTTTGGGTATCTGTCCCTTTTAGAGATCAAAGGCACTATTATTTCCCTATGACAGCACTTTTCACAATATATTATAATTACTTATCAACTTGCCTGTGCCCCCTACTAGACTGTAAGCTTCATGAAGGTAGGGATGGTAGCTTTTCTCTTTACCACTATATTCCTAGCATCTAATACAGTGCCTGGAACACAGCAGATGCTTAAGAAGTATTTGTTGAATGAATCACTGTAAGATGAGGATGATAATAGTAATAAGTTACTAGCTTTTAAGCACCTTTTGTGTACCATATACTACTATGTTAGGTGCCTTATATACATTAGCTCATTTAATCCTTACACCAGCAACACTATGAGAATTTTTTGTTTGTTCTGAGACGGAGTCTCACTCTGTCGCCCAGGCTGGAGTGCAGTGGTGCGATCTCGGCTCACTGCAACCTCAGCCTCCCAGGTTCAAGTGATTCTCCTGCCTCAGCCTCCCCAGTAGCTGGGACTACATGCACCTGCCACCGCATCCAGCTAATTTTGTATTTTTTTAGTAGAGACGGGGTTTCACCATATTGGTCAGGCTGGCCTCGAACTCCTGACCTTGTGAGCCGCACACCTTGGCCTCCCAAAGTGCTGGGATTACAGGTGTGAGCCACCACTCAGGCTGCAGTGCAATGGCATGATCTCGGCTCACCGCAACCTCCACCTCCTGGGTTCAAGTGATTCTCCTGCCTCAGCCTCCTGAGTAGCTGGGATTACAGGCATGTGCCACCATGCCTGGCTAATTTGTATTTTTAATAGAGATGGTTTCTTCATGTTGGTCGGGCTGGTCTCGAGCTCCCGACTTCAGGTGATCCGCCCGCCTCAGCCTCCCAAAGTGCTGGGATTACAGGCGTGAGCCACGGCACCTGGCCCATTATGAGAATATTATGACGCCTATTTTACAGATGAGAAGGCTGAGGCTCAGGGAATTTTTGTAATTTATAAAAAGGCATACAGGTAGTAAATGGGGAAGCCAGGATTCATTTAGTTCTGTTTGACTCTAAAGTCCCAACTCTTTTCCCCAAACAACCCCAACCAACCCCTTTATGCCTATGATAATCACATAAAAATGTACACTAAAGGGCTTTTAGGCTGGGCACTGTGGCTCACGCCTATAATCCTGGCACTTTGGGAGGCCAAAGCGGGACGATCACCTGAGGTCAAGAGTTCGAGACCAACCTGGTCAACATGGTGAAACCCCATCTCTATTAAAAATACAAAAATTAGCCAGGCATGGTGGCAGGCGCCTGTAGTCCCAGCTACTTGGGAGGCTGAAGCAGAAGAATCGCTTGAACCTGGGAGGCAGAGGTTGCAGTGAGCCAAGATCATGCCACTGCACTCCAGCCTGGGTGAAAAAGCAAGACTCCCTCTCAAAAAAAAAAAAAAAAAAAAGAGGAGATAAAGAAGTTTATCTATTCGATCTTTAATTAATGGATCTTTTAGCTTGATAATTAAATCCATCAGAGAAAAAAAAAAAGCAAAATACATACCGCTGCACAAATTGCACGTTTAGGAGTCGAAATATCATTTTGTTTGTATGAGATAACCAAGCCCTCTGTATTATTTGAGCTGAAATGTCTTTAAGCATTCTGAGAGAAAAAAAAGAGGTTAATATTTATAAAGTAGTTTTCATTTTCCTAAAACCTTAGAGAACTATCAATTTATGCTTCCTCCTCCTGTACCTCCCCATCCCCCACTCGAAGACTGACCTAATGAGGAACATTTGGATGTGGTAATTGGAAGTGGTCATTTGCAGAATCTACTCAGAATGAGGATATGAAATACTTGAGATTTCCCTTGAGATTAAAAAAAAAAGTCCTGGCTAAAACTTTATCAACAAAAGACATATAAAATATAAATATATCATTAAGAGGCATGTATAATATAAATAAAAAGTGTGAGGAGACAAACTTACTTCCCAAAAGCATTCACGACCTAAAATGAAACGTCCAACTAGTTCAAGTGCTATGAAAATGGAATGAGGAATAGTCAAAGTTACAGGAGGCCCAGTTCTCTTCTGGGGGTGGATGACTATGCCCTAGAAAAAGAAACTTCCTTCTCTGATCTTTGCTTGAACCAGGCTCATCCAGGTCAAGTCAGAATTATTCTACTTTTGATCATATCCCAGCACTGGCAAATTGTAGGGGTCTCCTCCTTCATACCTTCTCACCCCATCATTACCCCTTACAGTGCTATGTACAAAGACAGGTACTCCTGCATAATGCTACCCATTGGCTGGCAAAATGCAGGCTACAAGATATAAAGAAGAAAAGGCTAGGCCAGGCGCAGTGACTCACGCCTGTAATCCCAGCACTTTGGAAGGCCGAGGCGGGCGGGATCACCTGAGGCCAGGAGATGGAGACCAGCCTGGCCAATATGGTGAAACTCCGTCTCTACTGAAAAGATAAAAATTAGCCAGGCGTGGTGGTGCACGCCTGTAATCCCAGCTACTCGGAAGGCTGAGGCAGGAGAATCGCTTGAACCCGGGAGACAGAGGTTGCAGCGAGCCGAGATCGCACCACTGCACTCCAGCCTGCGTGGCAGAGTGAGACTCTGTCTCAAAAAAAGAAAGAAAGGAAAAAGCCTGAAGTATGGAAACAAACCTTTGAATCCTATCTGATGCCATTTATTAGCTGATAACTTTCTGCTAGCCACTTACCTTCTCCCGGTTGCTACTACTTCATTTATAAAGTGTAAAAATTGTTTCACAAAGTTGTATCAGGATCAAGTAGATGTGTGTTAATATGCTTTGTAAATTAGAAAATGCAATTATAATTATTCAATTTGAAAGTAATTTTAAAACACAAAATCTTTGATTTACAAAACAAGAAGCATTTGAAGTTATCTGAATAAGTACTGTTTGGAAACTGTACAGTTGTGGAAGATAACACAAGGCAAAACAGGTACTTATGATAGTAATGATCTTGCATTTGGTGCATTTGCGAAATGTACCCTGCGAACTTTTTGTAAGGATCTTGTACCTGATTTCAGAATACCTTTACCTGGTACATTTGAGGAACGATTCATTTTCCCTCCAATGAAGTAAACTGAAAGTACATAAATTAACCCTTTGAGGTCATAATTTATACTATTACACTGTTTGGACAAGACTCAAGTGCCATGTGATTGTTATACTAATTCTGAATCCTTTAAAAAGGAAGGCCTTGTGGATCTCTTAAAGTTGCTTACAGTTTACATTCTTTATGTACTAAAAATATTATATGGTATATGGAAAAGACAAGTAAATCTATCCATAGCCTTCTAACTGGTCTGTCTCCAGTCTTTTTCTCCTCTTATTCATCTTCCACACTACACCTGGAGTTAACTTTTTAACTCAATAATTCAATCTCGTCACTCTCCAGCTGTCTACCAACAAGCTCATTGAGGGCAGGAGGCATCTTGTTAACTACGGAGTCCTCAGTGCCTAGCACAGTGGGGAGTTTTTACATGTTTGTCTAAAAACGTTTTGTTCCAGTTTTATCATCAATAGCAGTGAGACTTTGGGCAAGTCACTTAACCTCTCAGTGGTTCAGTTCCCTCCTTGGTAAAGTGAGAGAGTATACACTAAATTTCTGATTCCACCTCCAACTTTCTATTCTTTAAAGCAACCGATTTGGATGCAGTAACACTCCAATTTGGACGCAGCTCCCAAATTCTTTTTTTTTTTTTTTTTTTTTTTTTTTTGAGACGGAGTCTCGCTCTGTCACCCAGGCTGGACTGCAGTGGCGCGATCTCGGCTCACTGCAAGCTCTGCCTCCTGGGTTCACGCCATTCTCCTGCCTCAGCCTCTCCGAGTAGCTGGGACTACAGGCGCCCGCCACCACACCCGGCTAATTTTTTTTGTATTTTTAGTAGAGACGGGGTTTCACCGTGGTCTCGATCTCCTGACCTCGCGATCCGCCCGCCTCGGCCTCCCAAAGTACTGGGATTACAAGCGTGAGCCACCGCGCCCGGCCCCAAATTCTTACTCACTGCTTGGTCTCTGTTACTAAACCAGGGGCTCTTTATCATTTCTTTTGGTGCCATGGGCCCCTATGGACAGATCTCTTCTAAGAATTGGTTTTAAAACGCATAACATAAAATACATAGGATTACAAAGTGCTCCAATTATATCGAAATCATCAAAATATTTTTTTAAAACAAAATTATAGTAAATGTGTCTTCTTAATGCATTAAATGAGCTCTAATAACTACTGTATTTTTGAATTAGTAATGAGCATAAATATTTCAAGATCCCTGACATGACTGCAATGTAACATGAAAATATCTGTGCTTTCCATTGATGACAAAGTCATCAATGCTAATACTACTATGGCTTGTTATCTACACTATAATTGAAAGAAACAAAGTTCAGTTAGAGGTTAGTGAAAATGAAGTTGTCATTTTTTTCCCCCATACAAGTTCACATACCCCCTGAATTAAGAACTTCTGCCCTAATTTATCAATATGTTTCACACTTTTATGTATGTGTGATGTTACACTGCTGATGCAGAGAGCCTTCTGAGTCTATTCAATATTTCTCCTTGGGGATGCCTTGGAATATACAATCCTCTTAAGAAAGAGAAAAGCAGCCCTTAACATCTGGGAGCTGGCTGGCAGTCACAGTTGGGCCTTGGTGTTACCACTGCTTCCTAACAACACCAGATCGAGAGCAAAGCTCCTGCTTCCTTGAACTCGCCCCAAAATCACCGAACCGAAGCCCAAATCCTATAATAAATCTAACTCTTTTACTGAAATATGTCACTGTGTTCCTACATGTGCGTTCTCCTTGCAGCAATGAGAAACCCAATTTCTTCAACTACAGGTGTGCCCCTAGTGGTCTTTGGCTGGAGGGCAGTGGCACGTCACTGTACAAATTCTAAATTTTTCCAGATGCTCGCCTGGATGGGGCTTACACTTTTTATAGGATTAGGGCAGAAATACAGAATGAAATAGGAAATACATCCTCATTATGAGACAGTGCAACAATTGTTTTGGCTAGAACACAGGTTTCAAAGGCAGACTAATGGGTTTGGATCCTAGCTTCCCACTTTCTGTGTGGTCTTGTACAAATTACTTCTACGTGCCTCAGTTTCTTCATCTATGTATTGGGAATAATAATTATGCCCACCTACTTCCGTCGTTGGAAAGATTAGATGAATGTGAATAAAGAACTTAGATCAGGGCTGCGCATATCAAAGTGCTGTATCAGTGCTTGTTTACTCTTGTTAATAAGATAATTATTGCCATTATCATTTACTTCTACAAGTATTAAGGGACAAACTGATTCCCAGAGAGGAGGCTTACCGCTTGTGTCTTAAAGGGAAAAAATAAGCTCAGAGCCTTTTCCGATTAAAGGACACAGCATATTAGTTTAAATTTAAAACCTGAGAAACCTCCAGTCCACGGTTAAAACCTTTCGTAAGGTAAATCAAGGACGCCAACCGGCCGCTTCCGGCTGCGAGGCTTTCGAAGCCGCCCGGGGCCCTCCAAGCGCCCCCTCCCGGCAGCCTCTGCTCACAGAAATCCCAGTACACGCCGCTGGGCGCCCAGTCGCCGCTGCAAAGACAGTTTCCCAGAGCCGCGCGTCGCCAGGCACCTCCCTCCTCGCGCCTCCGCGTACCGCCCACACAGAGCAGGCGCTTTCTTGCCGCCTAGCAACCGCCGGTGCAGGGGCGGAGCCTCCTGGAGGGCGGGGTTTGCGTTCACCCGCCGCCCGGGCGCGACGCGCTGCGGCTCAGCGACGCGGCTTCTAGAACGGGGTGATTGAAGTAAACCTTCGCCGCACCGAGTTTGCAGTACGGCCGTCACCAGCACCGCTGCCTGCTTGCGGTTGGAGAAATCAAGGCCCTACCGGGCCTCCGTAGTCACCTCTCTATAGTGGGCGTGGCCGAGGCCGGGGTGACCCTGCCGGAGCCACCGCTACCAGCGACATGTTCAAGGTGAGAGCGTGGAGTCGGGTCACAGCTGTCACCGCCCCCTCCCGGCCGCCCGAGCCCTCCCCGTGCTCTCTTGGGGCCTCTCTGTAGGCCAGGCCCGGCTCACCTCGAGGCTTTTCCCGCCACTGGGCCGGCTGCGTCCCGGCCCCGCGGTTCATTCACTGGTCTACTGGGGATGAGCGGCTGCGGGGCGGAGGCGGGAGACCCCCGGATGGGTGGGGGCGGCCCTTTGGGTTGTGCTTTCGTGAATTAAACACTTTGAAAATTTAAAGTGCCTTCCCCCAAAGTACCCATGCCCTCGGCTAGTACCCTCTTGGGATCGTGGGTAGGGTGAGGCCAGCTCAGGGCACTGTGGGGTTCGCGGCTTTAGTTGCCTGGCAGGGTTAGGTTTCAGAACCTGATGTGTGGATGGGGGAGGGTCATTTTAGGAGAAGCTGTGCAGGGTATGGGGGTGGCTGGGGTGGGATGGCTGGGTGACGAGGGAAGCTGGAGCTTTGCTCCACTCCTCAGGGAACATTATTTAATACGGACCAGTGGACCCCCTTCCCTGCGTTTTGTGAACTCGTGTCCTTTGGAAAAAAATCGACTTTTACAATGAAGACTTAATTTCGGAAATCTGCACTTTAGCATAAAGCCATTATTCTACTTTTAAAAAAGTAAATTATATGTATTTTGTCATAAAAAATCACAGGCTACCAGAAATTAATCTACAAAATTGAGTCTTCAAGAAGCATAGTACCCATAAAATAGTGCTAATGAAATCTCAGAATTGTACTATTCATTTAAAAGTTTTATTGAGCTCTGCAATGTGCTTTGGGTACGTTAATAAAGGCTGTAAAATCAGAACATGCATTCTGCCGTCTAGTCCTGGCATTGCCACTTTCTAGCTGTGTGACCTTGGGCAAGTCACTTACCTTCTCTGTGCCTGTATTCCTTTGGTGAAATTGGGGTAATAACATCTACCTCATAGGGTTGTTATAAGGAGTAAGTTGGTATGTGTAAAGCACTTGGAAAAGGCCTAGTATTTGCTCTTACTCTGTTTTCAGGCAGCTCACAGTTTAGTCAGGAAGACAGATCCTATAATCAACATTCATTTGATAAATTTGTGTGTTAAACACCTGTTAATGTGCTAGGAGCTCAGCTCCGTTTCAGGGTTACAACAAGGAAAGATATGCTGTGGCCAGTTTAACTATATGTGTACCAACAATGTAGTAAAAAGGAGAGCAGGATCCACTTGGCTTAACCAGGGGTTCCTAACCTGGGGCCCTCAGCTCCTCAAAGGATCTGCACATAGATTTCAGGGGATTCCTGAACTTATGGGGAAAAAACATAACTATTTTTAGCAATCTCCAATTGGAATTGAGCACTTCCTTTAGTTACGCATGTGGGTGATGTCTCAGTTATCTATTGTTGGGTAACAAATCACTGCAAACCAGTGCCTTAAAACAAGAATTGTTTCTCAAAATCTGTGGGTTGGCTGGGCAGTTCTGCTGGTGGCTTGACTGAAAGTTGGCTTCACTCCCATGTCTGGGGGCTTGGTGCCCCTCCATGTGCCTAGGTTGGACTTCCTCACTTGGTTACTGACTTCCAAGAGGGCAAGTCCCAAGGCACAAACACAGCATCATGTTTGCTGATGTCAAAACAAGTCCCGTAGCCAAGTCCAGAGTTGATATGATGGGGAACTACACAAGGTCATAGATACGAGTTGGTGCACTTCGCTGAGGGCCATTCATTTTACAAGCTCCTACTGTAACAAATCACAGTAGTATTAGCAGCACCTGTTACCAGTAGAAGTCACAGTACCAGCACAAGTCACAGACATTGTCATATTACATTACAGTTGTTGCAGATGTCAGAATATCATTTATGCTCATTACTACTTCAGAACTATGGTAGTTATAAGACTCACTGCTAGATCTTTTTGTTTAGTGGGCTAGTAAAGAAGCACATACTGCTTATATCAGATATTTGAGTTTAAAAAATAAGATTATTTCAATATAGTTGGCACTCTTTTGTACGCAATTAGAAGCATTATTTTGAGAAGGAGTCTAAGACTCACTGACGGCCAAAGAGGTCCATGGCACAAAAAAAGGTAAAGAACCCCTGGGGACTTCAGAGAAGGCTTCACAGACGGGACACTTAAATTTAGTTTTGAGACAGGTAGGAGTTCTTCAGGTAAATGAGCTGGGGAACATCAGTGGTATTCCATTGGGGGAAGTGCTGGAAGCTCAGTTTTGATGAGCTGAGATTATTATTATTATTATTATTGTTATCATTATTATTTTTTTCAGACAGAGTCTGGCCCTGTTGCCCGGGCTGGAGTGCAGTGGTGTGATCTTGGGTCACTGCAGCCTCCGCCTCCTGGGTTCAAGTGATTCTCCTGCCTCAGCCTCTGAGTAGCTAGGATTACAGGCGCCTGCCACCACACCCAGCTAATTTTTTTGTATTTTTAGTAAAGATGGAGTTTCATCATGTGTTGGCCAGGATGGTCTCGAACTCCTGACCTCATGATTCGCCTGCCTTGGCCTCCCAAAGTGCTGGGATTACAGGTGTGATCCACCGCGCCTGACTGAACTGAGATTATTTCAGGTGAAATGTACTTTGGGTAGAAAAGATCACAACAAACCTTGGAGGACACCAAAATGTAGGAGTAGGCAGAGGAAAGGGGGAGGCCAGACTTGAGAAGTAGAAGTAGGAGCAGAAAAGAGGGATGTTTAGAAAATCGAGGGAGAAAAGTTTCAAGGAGAAATGGCTATGTTAGGATGCTTTCAGCTGGGAAAACCCAGTTGCTTAAATAGTAAGGAAGATTCTCTCACAAAGTCCAGAGGAAGAATGGATTCCAGGCTCTGATTCAGTTGGTCAACAGTGTCAGGTCAGGTGCGGTGGCTCACGCCTGTAATCCCAGCACTTCGGGAGGCCGAGGCAGGTGGATCACGAGGTCAGGAGATCGAGACCATCCTGGCTAACATGGTGAAACTCTGTCTCTACTAAAAATACAAAAAACTAGCCAGGTGTGGTGGTGGGCGCCTGTAGTCCCAGCTACTCGGGAGGCTGAGGCAGGAGAATGGCGAGAACCCGGGAGGTGGAGCTTGCAGTGAGCTGAGATCGCGCCACTGAACTCCAGCCTGGGAGACAGCGAGACTCCGTCCCAAAACAAAAAACAAAAAACACCAGTGTCATCAGGGACCCAACTCTTCTTGGCTTTCCACAGTCAGACAGTCAGGTTGGTTTCCTTTAGGGTTGCAAGATGACCGCTAGTAACATACACACTTTCTCATTCTCTAGAGCAAGAGGAGGAGAGAGAAAAAACTCCCACACTTGGTCCTTCAGTCTGATTGGACCAACTTAGGTCAGTTTTCTGACCCTATAACAGTTGTCAGAGGAATGTCATGATCTGATTGGCTTAGACTAAACAGGATCAACCCAGGGTGGCGTCACTTAATCACAGGGGAGAGGAATGCATTCATGAACACAATAGAGTTCTTTTAGGAAGGAAGAAGGAGAATAGAGACTGGATATGCAACCAACAATGTCCATGACGGAGATATAAGCTAGATGAGATGTGAGTTAGTTACGTATCATGAGTTGTGTTCATTGATTTGGGCACTTTGGAAAGCTTTCATGATCCTTATACTTTAGGTTTACTGATGGAAGTGAAGGGTAGATTAACCTGGGTTGGTGACTGAGGGCTAAGGAAATGGACACTATGATGGTTGATAAGCTTGACTGTCAAGGGAAGCAGAGAGAATTTGGTAACTAGAAGGATATGTTCAGTCAAGATTCTAGAGAGAATACCTCAGCTTTGCAAGGGAGAGATATTCCCACCCGAGAGATGGAAGGAAAAGAAAGGTGCGAGGGATTGTAGACTAGTGGTTCTCCATAGAATGGTACGACTCTACAGAATGGTACGTTTTGGAAACTTGTGGGGTTGTTCTTTTTTTCTTTTTTTTTTTTTAACTTTGCAAAAATTATAACTGAAAATGGGGTTGTTCTTTATGTCTTTAGTTGTGTTGAACATTTACATACTGAAATACAATTCACATAAATCTTTCCTTTTTATTCACCTTTATGCTACCATCATAGTATACTGATTTACTTTTTGGACTTACGCATGTAACTTAGTGATGAATTTTATTTCAGGATACCAAAAGAGTGTCACAAAATATTTGTCATAAAATGGTGACGTTAGGTCTAGTAGTTGAGAACCAGTGCTTGTCAAACTTTAATGGGCATGTGACTCTTGTTAAAATGGATTCCAATTCAGTAGGTCTGGGATGCGGCCTCAAATTCTCCATTTTTTTTTTTCGAGATGGAGTCTCGCTCTATCACGCAGGCTTGAGCACAGTGGCGCAGTTTCTGCTCACTGCAACCTCCGCCTCCTGGGTTCAAGCAATTCCCCTGCCTCAGCCTCCTGAGTAGCTGGGATTGACAGGTGCGCGCCACCATGCCCGGCTAATTTTTTGTATTTTTAGTAGAGACGGGGCTTCACCATGCTGGCCAGGCCAGTCTCAAACTCCTGACCTTGTGATCCGCCCACCTCGGCCTCCTGAAGTGCTGGGATTACAGGCGTGAGCCGCCACACCCGGCCAGATTCTCCATTTTTTTTTTTTTTTTTTTTTTGAGAGGGAGTCTCGCTCTGTTGCCCAGGCTGGAGTGCAGTGGCGCAATCTCGGCTCACTGCAAGCTCCGCCTCCCGGGTTCACGCCATTCTCCTGCCTCAGCCTCTCCGAGTAGCTGGGACTACAGGCGCCCGCCACTACGCCCGACTAATTTTTTTGTATTTTTAGTAGAGACGGGGTTTCACCGTGGTCTCGATCTCCTGACCTCGTGATCCGCCCGCCTCGGCCTCCCAAAGTGCTGGGATTACAAGCGTGAGCCACCGCGCCCGGCCTCTCCGTTTTTTAACTAGCTCCGGGTTCTGTAGTTTTCGTTGATCCCCTTTGAATAGCAAGTATCGAAGCAAATCAGTAAATGAATGGTTCTTGTGTTTTCGAGATGGATGGTCTTATGAACGTGGTGGGATTTGGGAGAGGCACTGACCAAGGAACAAAAAGATAGGCCAGACCCTTTGAGGGCTCTGCTGAGAGCACTCCTCCTGCATGTGTTGTGCAGAGTGGGGATGGAGTAAATGGTAGGATTGATCGGAGTTTGGGAGTTAAGAGCTTGGGTTAACTAGAACTGGAGGGCAAAGGAGTTAATAGTATAGGTGTTGGTAGTAAAAGTACAGTGGTAGTAAAAGTGCAATGTGTCTGACTGGTTATGTGCATATTAAGTACACATTGTACTTAAAATATATACTATGTTTTGATATAGTTATTCATCTTCAGGTCACTAGGGGGCATTGGTGGATTAAAAAACACATTTGAAAAGCTGCCCAGTATTTGCATTCCATTGTAGGAAGCAGCTTTTCCTTGTGCTGCTGCAGGAAGTTTGAATATTGGGTACAAATACCCAGATTCATACATTATTAGATTTCCTTCATTACCCAGATTTTATTCTAGTCCAACTATGGACTGGGCATCTTGCTGGACCCTGGTGGGTACAAGTGAAAAGACCCAGTTCTTATCTAGGAGAGAGGTCCCAAATCTGGCCACACATCAGAATTATTCAAGGAGACGGTTTCCAAGCCCCTGCCCATGGTTCTGACTGACTTTTTAGGTGGAGTCCAGGAATTGCTAGTTTTGAAAAAGCCCCCCAAGGTGATTATGAAACTTTCATTTCAGAAGCTCACAGTGCAGTTACCAGCACAGACATTAAAGGTCCGTTACGATGCAGTGGGTCTCAACCTTGACTGCATGTTAGAGCCACCCGGGGAGCTTTTAAAAGTCCCGAAGCCCAGTCTGGAACCTATACCAATGACATCAAGAATCTCCAGGGGGTAGGATTAGGCATCTAGTTTTTGGAGCAAGCAGCCAGCCTTGAGAACTACTGACTTAGAGGGAAGAGCAACAGCAGGGGGCATCAGAAGGCTTTATAGAGAAGAAATGCCTATGCTGACCTTTGGAGCTAGGCAGACAAGGTTGAAAGGGCCTTCCAAACAGAGAAGAAAAGCACACGCAAGGACACAGAAGTGTGAGAGAGTTCAGAACAGTGTTAAGACCTTGGGCTTCACCGTGTTCCTTGTGAGAGATACTAAAGTTTTCTGTAGCTGCTTCCTCATTTGTAAAACAAGGATGAGATGCTTACCAACCTCAAATTATTGTGTGGATTAAATTCATTCCTACCCAAAGCTTAGAACAGTGCTTGGCCCAAAGTAAGGGCTCAAGAAATGTGAGCTGTTACTTTTAGTTGGCATCTTGTAAGATGGCATCTTGTAACTACCTGTGTTACGGTGGTGCACGGTCTTGGGGCTCTCCAAAAGTATTTTTTATTTCAAAACTTGGCAGTCAATTGGATGTGGTAGATGAGGGAGAAGGATAAATTAAGGATTCTGCCCAGGCTTTTGACTTCTGACTGTGGGAACTATTCATTGAGGTGGGAACTATTCATTGAGGTGGGAACTATTCATTGAGGTGGGAACTATTCATTGAGGTGGGAAAGTGGAAGAAGGTTGAATTTGGTTTGAGGGGGAGGTAATGGTTTGGTTTTGAACAGGTTGGGCTTGCTGAAATATCTGGGCATTGGGAGGGGGAAATCAGTTGATGTAGAACACCAGGGTATGGACTTTTCCTGCCACAGACGTGGACTGGAAATTGGGAAATCATCAGCTGCTAACTGAAGCCTCCAGGGCAAGAAGGTGGCCTAGTGAAAACTGGTCTGTGTCACTTCCTTCCTCAAGGACAAATAACGTGCGTGACCTGTACTCAGAGCTCACCACACCAAGGAGCCTGAGTGAACATGTCCATGGCTATAAGGCGTTATTACCTTACACATTCTTTGTGGCTTAGTGTAATACTTACATTGCCTGTCTTCCTGAAATTAATTTTCTTACCATGTTACTAGTATGTTACTAGAACTGCAGGGAGAATTACAATGCTAAATGGAAAAGGAAAATCATCTGTAAATTGGAAGAGTAATGTAACTTTTATACTTGAGCATTATTTTAAAAGCCACAGACTTGGAAAGATAATGAAGGTTTTTCTTCCCTAACAGTTTAAGCATCTTCAAGGGAATTCTTCTTGAGGAATTATAGTAACTATGTTTTTACTCACATACATACATTTTTTATGTGCAGAATCAGTTGGTTGTTTCTTTTTCCTTTCTTACCTTTCAAAGAAGTTAGACAGTGGATCACAGAGATGAAGAAAAAACTGCTCTGTAGCTCTGGATGCAATCTTTTCAGCCTCAGGTTCTAGTTGTGTTTCTGGCTGAGTGACCTTGTTGAGATTTCTTTTTTTCTTTTTTTTTTTTTTTGAGCCGGAGTCTTGTCCTGTCACCCAGGCTGGAGTGCAGTGGCGCAGTCTTGGCTCTCCGCACCCTCCGCCTCCTAGGTTCAAGCCATTCTCCTCCCTTAACGTCCCAAGTAGCTGGGGGTATAGGCATGCGCCACCACGCCTGGCTAGTTTTTGTATTTTTGTTAGAGACTGAGTTTCACCATGTTGGCCAGACTGGTCTTGAACTCCTGACCTTAAGTGATCTGCCCTCCTCGGCCTCCCAAAGTGTTGGGATTACAGGCATGAGCCACCATGCCCGGCCAGTTGAGATTTCTTAATCTCTCAGCGTCCTCTGATCATGATCCTGTGGGGATAGTAGTATGTCCCTCTGTATCTCACAGGATTGTTGGGAGATTCAAATGAGATAATATGTGAAAAGAACCGTGAACTACAAAGCACTATATCAGTGTAAGGTGTTTTCTGTTCCTGTTGTATCACATTTGTCCACTGAAGTGATCTATGCTTGCAGGTTAGCACTCTGGACTTAACAACTCTAAAAAGTGAATTAACTTGGGTTATTTCACTTCTCATTTGGAAATGAATTCTGCTCAGGACACTGTAGCATTCTTTTATCTACTTCTGAAATGCAGATAGCCTCACAGTTGTAACTAACGCTGGAAGAGGAGAAAGAAGAAGTAAAATGATACATTAAAAGAATGGAGAGATTAGAGACACAGTGGAGGAGAAAAGTAGATAATGTACCAGGCATTTATGATAAATGAATTGATTACCCCATGAGGCCTGTTGATATTTGTAGATTTTTATGATGTAAAGGTTGAATTTATAATCTGTATGTATATGTGTTCTACACCCATGTCCTTTCCAGGCTAGACTGGAACTTCTTAGAGGCTAGGAAATGAACTTTCATATTTGTTTGTATTGTACATTTAAAATTAGATATATAAATGCAAGTTATTAGGTGTGTAATCTCAATCGCAAAGATACCTGTTTCAAAAAGTTTAGACGACTTATTTTTAATATGACAAGAAAGTACTAAAAGATCTTTAAAATAAAGGAATTGAAAGAGTGTATCAGTTGATTTTCCCCAATAATGCTTAAGTGGAATTTTACAGTTACTTCATACAGCATAAAACTTTATATATTTTCAGGGACAAAAAAATCCTAGTCTAAAGATATATTTTAGAATTTGGAAGTTATTTATTTTTCAGTTTTGCTGAGTTTTTCCTAATTTTTGCATGGCCTCATGCCAGTTTTGTTAGAAAATTTAATCAGTGCCAATTTCTTAATGTGGTAGGTTTTTAAACTTATTTTCAGTGTTCACTAAAACTTGGAGAAGCAGGAATGTAGGGCAAGGGTCGTAGAGTTTTCAGTATGCTGAAAGCCTGTAACTTTGATTGTTAAGCTATATTTTCCTGATACAGCTTTATGCATTATGGATAGTATAGTTGAATTTTAAGTGAATATTGTTTTAAAGGCACTTTAAGTACAGTTATCCTTTGTCTTCCTATTTCTGGCTGTTTGAAGCAATGCAGCGTGTTTTATTCAAAGCCCACACTGGCTCCTGCTTAAGGACTTCTTTGTTTGGTTCCATGAGGATGAGGAGCCCCCTCTGTGGGAGCTAGAGATAGATCCGCAAGCGCATGTTCATTGCCTTAGTGTGGAGGAATTCCCAGTAGTTTCTTTTTTCAGATATTCCTGAAAAGAAGTCTATTCCTTCTTCTGAACAGTCTTTTAAAATAGGATATATGAAACTAACTAATAAAGGTTCTTTTTTCTTTTCCCCCATTCCACAAACTTCAGTCCTTGTGAACTAGCCCGTTTTTCTTTGTGCTTGCTGAAAATGAGTCTCCTCTCCTATTAGAGGTGCTGATTCATGTGACATGGGTTAGACTGGTGAGTGAGTAAGTAAGCAAAAAGTGATTATGAGGGCTCCAAGAAGTTTCCTACATTGTCTGTTGATGGTTTACCTCACTTGGCAGATAGAACTGAGCCTGTTTGTGGAGTCACACCATTTGGGAGTCCTGTTAAAGTTGCTGGGTATAGTCCAAACATGTTACTTTCCTTGTTTTTGTTCCTTATTTTTGCACAGATTTTCATTATGAGGTCAGATGGTCATCAACCGAATTGAGTCTTATACATGATTTTTTTTTTTCAAAAAAGGCTTACAGTTTTCCTTAAAGAAGAAAAAACGCACATGAATAACTGAGATGAAGTCGAAGGCAGTTTTCATTAGTGAGTTTAGAGTTCTCTGTGCACATGGTGGTCTGTTAAGATATGAAATCTGGGTCTAGGCCCGACGTGGTGGCTCACGCCTGTAGTCCCAGCACTTTGAGAGGCTGAAGCAGGAGAATTCCTTGAGTCCAGGAGTTTGAGACCAGCCTGGGCAACATGGCGAAACCCTGTCTCTACAAAAAATGCAAAAATTAGCCAGGTGTGGTGGCGCCTGCCTGTAGTCCCAGCTACTCGAGAGGCTGAGATGGGAGGATCACCTGAGCCCAGGAGGTTGAGGCTGCATTGAGCTGTGATTGTGCCACTGCATTCCAGCCTGAGTGACAGAAGGCGACCCTATCTCAAAAAAAAAAAAAAAGAGATATGAAACCCATGTCTAGATAGATTTTTTTTTTTGAGACAGAGCCATGTGTCTAGATAGAAACCTGTGTGTAGATAGATTTTTTTTTTTTTTTTGAGACAGAGCCATGTGTCTAGATAGAAACCTGTGTCTAGATAGATTTTTTTTTTTTTTTTTGAGACAGAATCATGCTCTGTCGCCCAGGCTGGAGTGCAGTGGCACAATCTTAGCTCACTGCAACCTCCACCTCCCAGGCTCAAGTGATCCTCCTGCCTCAACCTCCTGGGTAGCTGGGACTATGGGCACGTGCCACCATGCCCAGATAATTTTTTGTATTTTTTGTAGAGAGGGGGTTTCACCTTTAGCCTGTTGCCCAGGCTGGTCTTGAACTCCTGGGCTCAAAGGATCCGCCCACCTCGGCCTCCCAAAGTGCTGGGATTACAGGCATGAGCCAGCATGCCCTGCCCAGATAGATTTTACTTTGACAGAATAGCTCTCCATTAAATGATGTACATTTTATTAGTTGCTTGAAAACACAGATGCATTTGAAAAGCTAAACTTGAAGTAAATGTTCCCCTACGATTTTTTCCTCCCTATATTTCCTTAATTCAGAAAAGATTGAGTGGATCCCAGGATGCCATTCTAATAGAGAAAAAAACATATATATATATAGGAGTCTCAAGTAGCAGTAAATTTCTGTCTGGATGAGGAAGTTCAAAATAAATTCTGGACTTGATAAATTACATATTATCTGTGTTCCAAGTCTTTAAAACCAGTATAGCCCAACTGGATGACTCAAAACCTGCCTAAATGAACAATTATCTCACTCTTTGGCCCTGAGGTTTTCTTCCTGTTTATCACACAAGTTTATTATTTTTCTACATGAATTTTATAAAATCTAATCGCTATTTTTAAAGAGTAGAAAATGAAACAATTGCAGATGAGACATTTTGTTTGCTTTGCTGACCTAATTTTGTGGTGAATTCTACCCTCCAAAGATAAAACAGAACTTGGTTTTCTGTGAGAAAAAGATAATATTAGTCTTGAAAACAGCCTCATTTTTTTCTCTGCTTATCTCTTTAGATTGTAGTCTGTTTACAGTGGATGAGAAAGAACTAGGAAATACCAATTACTGTAGTACAGAACTAAAGAATTAAAAATTTCTCATAAAATAGTTCTATGTTTGTCATATTAGGAAGAGTTTTTTTAATGTTGTTTAAAATCTAAACTTTACTGGGCATGGTGGTTCACACCTGTAATCCCAGCGCTTTGGGAGGCCAAGGAAGGAGGATTGCTTGAGGCCAGGAGTTTGAGACCAGCCTGGGAAACATAGTGAGACTCCATCTCTACCAAAAAAAAAAAATAGCTGAGTGTGCTCCATCGCACCCATAGTCCTAGGTACTTGGGAGGCTGAAGCAGAAGGATTAGGTGAGCCCAGGAGTTCAAGGCCACAGTGAGCTATGATTGTACCACTGCACTCCAGCCTGAGTGACAAAGGGAGATAAATTCTTGGCTTTATATCCTCCTTTGCCGTGAAACAGATCAAAATGATTGTGGGTTTTATTGTTATTGTTAAAGTATGAGTGCTCCCAAATTTTACATTCAAATGAATGCATCAAAACAGTCATTTTGAGAGGATAGATTTAATTATACTATCATTATATTTATTCCAAAAATTCTATCACTGATCAAAACATTTTTACTCTTCCTCATTTGGAATTATCTTCAAACTTTGTGGCAAACTCTTTATAGTATCCTCAGGAGCTAGCCATTTTTGCTCTTTGCATGTTAAAAAACAAATCAATGTTTTTTTTGTAAAAACTTCAGGAAACACAGATAAGAATTACCTTTAATATCACCACCTACAGACAACCACTGTTAACATCATATTTTTTTTTTTTGAGATGGAGTCTTACTCTGTTGCCCAGGCTGGAGTGCAATGGCACGATCTCAGCTCACTGCAACCTCTGCCTTCCGGGTTCAAGCAATTCTCCTTCCTCGGCCTCCTGAGTAGCTGGGATTACAGGCGCGCGCCACCACGTCCGGCCAATTTTTGTGTTTTTAGTAGAGACAGGGTTTCACCGTGTTGGTCATGCTGGTCTTGAACTCCTGACCTCGTGGTCTGCCCACCTCAGCCTCCCAAAGTGCTGGGATTACGGGCGTGAGCCACCGTGCCCAGCCCTAACATCTTTTTAGACTCCATTCTGGACATATTCAAATATACCTTTGGTATGACATTTTCAAAAAACTCGGTGGAATCATACTACAAGTCCCCTTCCTCTTTTTTTTTTTTTTTAAAAAAAAAACAAAAAACAAATGCCATTTTCTTTTCTTCTTCTTTTTTTTTTTAGTAGAATGAGATAATCTTATTATTGACCAAGTTTACATAAAGCTTGATTCTTTACTGCCACCACCACCACAACAGAAAGAAAAGCTTATGTTGGACACTACGTTTAATTAGGAGATGTAGAAAAGATTCCAGTAGAGATTGTTTTAATGAAGACTAATATTGTAATTTTTTTTTCTATTTTACTTTAAGTCCTGGGATACATGTGCGGAACGTGAAGGTTTGTTACATAGGTACACATGTGCCATGTTGGTTTGCTGCACCTATCAACCTGTCATCTAGGTTTTAAGCCCCACACGCATTAGGTGTTTGTCCTAATGGTCTCCCTCCCCTTGCCCTCCATCCCCTGATAGGCCCCAGTGTATGATGTTCCCTTCCGTGTGTTATCATTGTTCAATCCCACTTATGAGTGAGAACATGTGATGTTTGGTTTTCTATTCCTGCGTTAGTTTGCTGAGAATGATGGTTTCCAGCTTCATCCATGTCCCTGTAAAGAACTCATTCTATTTTATGGCTGCATAGTATTCCATGGTATATATGTGCCACATTTTCTTTATCCAGTCTATCATTGATGGGCATTTGGGTTGCTTCCAAGTCTTTGCTATTGTAAATAGTGCTGCAATAAACATAGGTGTACAGATGCCATTTTCTAATCTTTGTGTGTGTGTGGAGATAATGAATCTTTTTTTTTTTTTTTGAGGCGGAGTCTCACTCTGTTGCCCAGGCTGGAATGCAGTGGCGTGATCTCGGCCCACTGCAGCCTTTTGCCTCCTGGGTTCAAGTGATTCTCCTGCCTCAGCCTCCTGAGTAGCTGGGGCTACAGGTGCCCACCAGCATGCCCAGCTAATTATTGTATTTTTAGTAGAGACCGGGTTTCACACTATGTTGGCCAGGCTTGTCTCGAACTCCTGACCTCAAGTGATCTACCCGCCTCGGCCTCCCAAAGTGCTGGGATTACAGGCCCAAGCCACTGCATCCGGCCCATTTTCTATTCTTTACCACTCTTATTTAAAATATATCAAGACTGATTTTCTTTACTTTTTTTTTTTTTAAGACGGAGTTTCACTCTTGTTGCCTAAGCTGGAGTGCAGTGGTATGATCTCAGCTCACTGCAACCTCCGCCTCCAGGGTTCAAGCAATTCTTCTGCCTCAGCCTCCTGAGTAGCTGGGATTACAGGCGCGCGCCACCATGCCTGGCTAATTTTTTCTATTTTTAGTAGAAACAGGGTTTCACCATGTTAGCCAGGCTGCTCTTGAACTCCTGACCTCAGATGATCTAACCAACTTGGCTTTCCAAAGTGCTGGGATTACAGGCGTGAGCCACTGCACCTGGCCGAGACTGATTTTCTTTTAGGCTTAAAATGTGACCTGAAGGCATTTAGAAATGGAAACCATATGATTACATATTAAAAGTAAATTTTGGTTGTGTGCAGTGGCTCATGTCTGTAATCCCAGCACTTTGGGAGGCCTGAGGTCAGGAGTTTGAGACCAGCCTGGCCAACGTGGCAAAACCCTGTCTCTACTAAAAATACAAAAATGGCTGGGCGCGGTGGCTCACGCTTGTAATCCCAGCACTTTGGGAGGCCGAGGTGGGCGGATCACGAGGTCAGGAGATCGAGACCACGGTGAAACCCCGTCTCTACTAAAAATACAAAAAATTAGCCGGGCATGGTGGCGGGCGCCTGTAGTCCCAGCTACTGGGAGAGGCTGAGGCAGGACAATGGCGTGAACCCGGGAGGCGGAGCTTGCAGTGAGCCGAGATTGTGCCACTGCACTCCAGCCTGGGCGACAGAGCGAGACTCCGTCTCAAAAAAAAAAAAAAAAAAATACAAAAATTAGCCGGGCGTGGTGGTGTGGGCCTGTAATCCCAGCTACTTGGGAGGCTGAGATAGAAGAATTGCTTAAACCCGGGAGGCGGAGGTTGCAGTGAGTCGAGATCACGCCACTGCACTCCAGCCTGGGTGACAGGGCGAGACTATGTCTCAAAAAAATAGTAAAATAAAAAAAAAATTTCACTTACGAAATTTATATAAATAGTTGTAGTAAATTCCGACTCCATATATGATTTATCAAGGTAACTGCTTTGAAAAGAAAACATCTATTTAAAAAAAAATTGTTATAAGTAATACTGAAATACTTTTCATTGTAAAAAGTCAAAATAGTACAGTTGGTCAGGTTGCTATTGTCCGCCTCCCCCCAGCCCCCTTCCCAGAGAAAGCCTCTGTTCTGTTTGGTGTGTGGCCCTCCATATTAGAAAGGATTGCTGGCCGGGCGTGGTGGCTCACGCCTATAATCCCAGCACTTTGGAAGGCCCGAGGCGGGCAGATCACCTGAGGTTAGGAGTTCGAGACCAGCCTGGCCAACATGGAGAAACCCCAACTCTACTGAAAATACAAAAAAAATTAGTTGGGCGTGGTGGCAGGCACCTATTATTCCAGCTACTCAGGAGGCTGAGGCTGGAGAATCACTTGAACCCAGGAGGCGGAGATTGCAGTGAGCCGAGATTGCGGCACTGCACTCCAGCCTGGGTGGCAAGAGTGAAACTCTGTCTCAAAAAATAAAAAATATAAAAATAAAATAAAAGATTGCTGTATAAAATGTAGATACTGTCCTGAATGCTCCTTATGGAGGAGAGTATTCTGTATTCTTTTGACGTTTCAAGAATTGTGGACTCATTTTATTTCTCTTGATTTTTATTTTTATTTATTTATTTATTTATTTTTGAGACGGAGTCTTGCTCTGTCACCCAGGCTGGAGTGCAGTGGCGTGATCTCGGCTCACTGCAAGCTCTGCCTCCCGGGTTCACGCCATTCTCCTGCCTCAGCCTCCCGAGTAGCTGGGACTACAGGTTCCCACCACCACCCCTGGCTAATTTTTTTTTTTTTTTTGTATTTTTAGTAGAGACGGGGTTTCACCATGTTAGCCAAGATGGTCTCGATCTCCTGACCTCGTGATCTGCCTGCCTCGGCCTCCCAAAGTGCTGGGATTACAGGCGTGAGCCACCGTGCCCGGCCTTTCTCTTGATTTTTCATTCAATTTACAACACGTTACTAAGGACAACAATGTAGCCTGATTTTGACAAATTTTTTTTATTGTCTTCATCATTTTGTTTTATTCTAAGTTCCTTCACATAGTTCTTTTTTTATGTTAGTTACTTAGAATAAGAATAATCTCAAAAGTATTGTCAGTGTTCATAGTTTTTTTTTTTTTTTTTGGTAAAAAACCCATTTCAGATTTTTACCTCCTAAATAATTAGAATCAGATTAAAATAGTTTTGTTTCGAGTGAAAAATGCTGTCAGAATGGAAATTATTACAGAAAAGGTTGACTGAGGCCAGGTGTGGTGGCTTATGCCTGTAATCCCAGCACTTTCTTCTTTTTTTTGAGATGGAGTCCCGCTCTGTCGCCCAGGTTGGAGTGCAGTGGCGCGATCTCGGCTCACTGCAAGCTCTGCCTCCCAGGTTCACGCCATTCTCCTGCCTCTGCCTCCCGAGTAGCTGGGACTACAGGCGCCCGCCACCATGCCCTGCTAATTTTTTGTATTTTCAGTAGAGATGGGGTTTCACCGTGTTATCTAGGATGGTCTCGATCTCCTGACCTCGTGAACTGCCCACCTCAGCCAATCCCAGCACTATGAGAGGCCAAGGCAGGTGGATCACCTGAGGTAAGGAGTTTGAGACCACCAGCGTAGCCAACATGGTGAAACCCTGTCTCTACTAAAATTACAAAAAAAGTAGCTGGGCATGGTGGCAGGCGCCTGTAATGCCAGCTACTTGGGAGGCTGAAGCAGGAGAATCGCTTGAACCCGAGAGACGGAGGTTGCAGTGAGTGGAGATCGCGCCACTGCACTCCAGGCTGGGTGACAGTGCAAGACTCCGTCTCAAAAAAAAATAATAATAATAATTAGCTGGGTGTGGTGGTGGCTGCCTGTAATCCCAGCTACTCGAGAGGCTGAGGCAGGAGAATCGTTTGAACCCCAGGGGCACGGAGGTTGCAGTGAGCCGAGATCGCGCCACTTCACTCCAGCCTGGGTGAAAGAACAAAACTCTGTCTCAAAAAAAAAAAAAATTTTCATTCTTTATCATTAAAGAGTTGCTTTTATGTTGTCCTTTGTGTGGCTTGTAGGATCATTAAATAAGGTAGAGAATCTCAGAAAAACAGGTTTTGGAGAAAGATAGTTGAAAACATGTCATACATTTTAAATAAGTAAATGTAAACTATATATAGAAATACATAAACTATTATATATACTTAAACTATATAAACTATATAGTTTAAGTATATTATAGTATGTATAAGTCTAAGTATATATAGACATATAGTTTATATACGTATATATAAACTTGGTAGAAGGGTAAGATACTGTAAGTGTATATATACTTACATAGAGTTTAAATTATATGGAAAATATAAAAGAAATAATATATTCCATCACTTCAAAAAAAAGGTCACCTTTGGATATAGCCTGTTTGAAGTAGCAGTTGAAAAGCCTGGTAACATGTCCATCAGGGAGTTAGAAACACAAGAAACACACATGCCTGAGGCTTAGGGAGAGGCCTAGGCTAGGGATGCTGATTTGAGCATCAGTAGCATGAGTGGAAGTTAAAGACTTAGATTTTGGCCAGGTGCGGTGGCTCATGCCTATAATCCCAGCACTTTGGGAGGCTGAGGCAGGTGGATCACTTGAGCCCAGGAGTTTGAGACCAGCCTGGCCAACATGGCGAAACCCTGTCTCTACCAAAAACACAAAAATTAGCTGGGCATGGTGGTGGGCGCCTGTAATCCCAGCTACTTGGGAGGCTAAAGCATGAGAATCCCTTGAACCTGGGAGGTGGAGATTGTAGTGAGCTGAGATCAGGCCACTGGACTCCAGTCTGGGTGACAGAGCGAGACTCTGTCTGAAAGAAAAAAAAAATAATAAAGAAAGAATTAGATTTTAATGAAATTGCCCTGGAGTGAGAAGAGGAGAGAGTTAAAGACTACTCCATGACTCATCAACCTTGAAGAGCTATGCAGAGGAAGAGAAGGCCCAAAAGGGGAGGAGAGAGTACCTAGACAGCTTCTAGAATGGAGGTAGGGTAGAATCCTGTAAGCCAAAGAAAGGGTTTGAAGATGTAGAGTAGTCACCAGTTTCAGGGTGCAACCAAGATGCCAGATGTCCAGTGGGGTTTAGCAACTGGGAGGCTATTGGTGGCCTTGGAAAGAAAGGTTTTAGGTGCATTTAGTAGTAAAGGGAGGAGATAAAATTGAGAAAGCAATAAAATTGAGAAAGCAAACAGAATCTGTCTTTTTGACTTTGTGCTTAAATGTGGATGCTCCTCAGCTTGTGGTGGGGTTGCATTCTGATAAAACTATCATAAGTTGAAAATATCATTAAGTCAAAAATGCATTTCACACACCTAACCTACCAAACATCATAATTTAGCCTACCCAACCTTAAATGTACTCAGAACACTTCCAGTAGCCCACAGTTGGGCAGAATCATCTAACAAAAAGCCTATTTTATAATAAACTATTGAATGTTTCATGTACATTATTGAATACTATACTGAAAGTGAAAAAGCAGAATGGTTATATGGGTACTCAAAGTGCAGTTTCTACGGAATGCGTATCGCTTCTGCACCATGTAAGGTTGAACTATTTGTAAATCTGAGACCATTTGTATAACATACATATAGGAAAGTAAACGGGGCATAAGTGAATTTTTACAAACTAAACATACTAGCACTCCAGAAGCTCTTCTCATGGCCCTTCTAGTCACTACCCAGCTTGCTAAGGGTATCCACTATTCTGCCTTCTAACCATAGTCTACTTTTAAAATAAATTTGTCAATGGAGGTTGGTAGAAGGGTAAGGTAGTAGTTAGAGAGGGAATTAGGTGTGGAGGGTATTTGTTGTGTTTTGTTTAAGATGGGAGAGATTTTCTTGAATGTAAATAAATGTCATAATTTCTCTAGTGGGTGGCCAGTCACTCTGTTTCTTTTTATGTTTAGGACAGTTTTCATTTTATACTTTCAAATGTTTTTAAAAGTATGTTTGAGTGCCTATACAAACTTAAGGTGAATAACTGTTCTCTAAACATATGTTTGTGGAATAGTCGTTTTCAAAACTTTGCTTATCTTGGGAATAGATTCTTGGGCCCCTCTTAGATTCAGAGTCAGACACTCTGGGGGAAGCTGTTAGAATCTATGCTTTTAAAAAACTCCCCAGGTCGGCCAGGCGTGGTGGCTCAAGCCTGTAATCCCAGCACTTTGGGAGGCCGAGGTGGGCGGATCACGAGGTCAGGAGGCTGAGACCATCCTGGCTAACACAGTGAAACCCTGTCTCTACTAAAAATACAAAAAATTAGCCAGGCGTGGTGGTGGGTGCCTGTAGTCCCAGCTACTCAGGAGGCTGAGGCAGGAGAATAGCATGAACCCGGGAGGCGGAGCTTGCAGTGAGCCGAGATCGCACCACTGCACTCCAGCCTGGGCGACAGAGCGAGACTCTGTCTCAAAAAAAAAAAAAAAAAAAAAAAAAAAAAACTCCCCAGGTGATTCTGAAACCTCTTGTGTACACAGACCTGCAAAGGCCTTCTATCATGAAGCTGGCATATATTATAAATGGAAGTCTAATAAGATAATAGTTCTGTAATTGTGGGAGAAAAGAGTCACCCTTCTTTTAAATGGGAGAGACTATTCACTAGATTCTCTATAGAGTTGAAAAAGAAAGCAAGTTGTTAGGTATTTGAGCCCCACCATTCATGAGAGTCTGAATAATTCTGAGGGTGTCTTATTTAGCTTAAGGTTTTTATTTGTCTTTAAGGCAGTTTTACTGGAACATAATCACAACATGATCCCAGAGCTATGGAATCCCGGGCAGTCAGTGTACTTTCATTTGCAAAGCAACAACAGTTTAGCCTTCTGGGCACCCATTATGATTTGTTTGTTTACGACCTCACCAGATTCATGTCTTGGTAAACTGTGTCTAAGAATCTACCTTTAAAGCTGAGGGAGCTGACTGATAAAGTCAATCTTTTTATTTTATTTTTTGAGGCAGAGTCTTGCTCAGTCACTCAGGCTGGAATACAGTGATGCGATTATAGCTCACTGCATCCTTGACCTCCTGGGCTCAAGTAATCCTCCCACCTCAGCCTCCCAAGTAGCTGAGACCATAGGCATGCCCCAAACACCTGGCTAATTTTTTTTTTTTTTTTGCAGAGATGGAGTCTTGTTATGTTGCCCAGGCTGGTCTTAAACTCCTGGCCTCAAGTGATCCTCCCACCTCAGCCTCCTAATAAACTCAATCTTATGCCTGAATCTTTTTTTTTTTTTTGAGATGAAGTCTCACTCTGTTGCCCAAGCTGGAGTGCAGTGGTATAATTTCGACTCACTGCAATCTCCACCTCCCAAGTTCAGACGATTCTCTTGCCTCAGCCTCCTGAGTAGCTGGGACTGCAGGCACGTGCCACCATGCCTGGCTAATTTTTGTATTTTTAGTAGAGATGGAGTTTCACTATGTTGGCCAGGCTGGTCTTGAACTCCTGACCTTGTGATCCACCCGCCTCGGCCTCCCAAAATGGTGGGATTACAGGCGTGAGCCGCTGGGCCCTGAATCTTTTTTTGAATGTTAATTTATTTTTTAAATTGTGGCCTGATTCTTTGATTAAATTCATAAGCTTCCTGGAAGCTCTGTAAGAGCAGGGACCATGTCTGCTTATGTGTTGTATCTGTTTAGCACCATGCCTGACACGATGTGGGTGTGCAGTAAATATTTGTTTTTGAAATAAAACCCTGGTTGATCTCTTCTAATTGTTATATATAACCTTGCTTGCCTGACCAGATTTGTTTTGCCAACATCAGTCCTTGGCAGGCTTCAGTGGAGAAAGAGTAAGAACCAAATAAATGTCTTTAAGATAATGGCAGCCTACCCCTTTACACTTCTTGTTAGGGCCTCATCTAACCCAACACCAATACTGGTTGCTCTGTTTCCATTGACAAGCCCCTTGCGGGCTGTGTGAAACAAAAGTTTTGAGACATAGAGAGTCCAAGGTCCAAGATAATGTGTACCTTGATACTTTGCTGGGGAGTAGGATCAGACCAGAAAGAAAGAAGAGTTAGCCACAAGAGTGAGAAAACTCAATGACACTCCCTCTGAGGTTTGCAAAGCTAAGGGCCACAAGTTTACCTTTAAGCCAAGTTTTTGTATTCTCTGTGACTATGGGTCTTACAGCTGTATTCAAAACCTCAGAGAAGCCAACACATTAGAGTCCTTACTTTGAGACCCCCAACTAGCTGAATTCCAAGAAAGGCATTTAGTAACTGAAGGGTACACTCCTGAGGGGCTGGATCTAAAGAAGTGCCGCCTTTGATCTAGCCTGTAACTTAGCACTAACTGGAGATTCAGCTCTTAACAGAGCTTGCTTGACTTTGATTGAGCAAGCCTAACTCATATAATGCAAAGTAGACCATATCTAATCAGTTCTTGGCAGGTGCATATGTACTCATTTTCGGAGCCAACTCATCTGCCTTGACCAGGGAGTGTACCTGGCAACAAGGCTTCTCAAGGACTATCACTTGGGACAGGGAGTGCTCAGGGCATGGGTACATGCAGTCTAGAGATTCCAGCCCTGCATCAGAAAAAGTCTGGGGGAGGCCGGGCACAATGGCTCACGCCTGTAATCCCAGCACTTTGGGAGGCCGAGGCAGACGGATCACAAGGTGAAGAGATCAAGACCATCCTGGCCAACATGGTAAAACCCCGTCTCTGCTAAAAATACAAAAATTAGCTGCGTGTGGTGGCGCACGCCTGTAGTCCCAGCTACTTGGGAGGCTGAGGCAGGAGAATCGCTTGAACCTGGGAGGCGGAGGTTGCAGTGAGCCAAGATCATACCACTGCACTCCAGCCTGGCAACAGAGGGAGACTCCATCGCAAAAAAAAAAAAAAAAAAAAAGGGAAAAAGAAAAAGTCTGGAGGAGATTTCACTTCTTGGGAGGTATATTCAGTCCGATTATACCATAATGGGTCAGGACTCCTCATGGAGAGAGAATACCTTTGTGTTCATGTCTCACAAAGCAACCCATCCAGAGTGCGAACAGGAGGAAAGTTGATAAAGCTAGAGATTTTTTTTTATTATGTCCCAGACCCTGAAAGTTGGTTGTGTTTCTTCAAGGAACTGGATTGTTCTTCCTTGGGGAGACAAAAGATTGAAGAAGGTTCTTCATCTCCTCTTTGTGCCCTTACACTGTCCTGGGGTGATTCTACCCATCTTAGCCTTTCCCTTCTTAAATCCTGATTTTGAATAGGTTGGCCTGAATACTCAATATGAGCCCTAACAAATTATGATAACCACCTGGCAGGCACACAGTGTCGAAGATGGCCATTTGTGATGACATCTGGTCTGGCCAGCTTCCTTTTTACTGTTAAGAGGGAAAGATGGTGAGCATGCTGAGGCAGGGTGGGGTCATCTTGCACCAGGAGGAGCCCCCTTTGATGCCAAAAAGGAAGATGAATCCGCCAAGATGTTGAGTGCATCAGCTTTAGCCATGTCTGCCTGGGGACCTTTTACCAAGGCTCCTCCCGTGAGTTTCCATCACACAGATCTATACCAGTTCCTTACCATGGTCAGGTGTGTGGCTGGCTCCTTCTTAGGAATGAGCTTGGCATGGATTAGGTATGCTATAGCTGATGGATTTTTTAAAAAGTCTAATTTACATAGAGTGAAATACATGTATTTTTAAGTTGTACAGTCTTAGTTGTACAATTTGAGCTTTGACAAATGTATACACCTTGAATAACCCATACCCCAATCAAGATATAGATTATTTCACCCCAGAAAGTTCACTTGTTCCGCTTCTCAGTAAGTCCACTTCCTTCCAACTCCCACCTCCCCCACCTAGTAGTGATTGTTCTGGTTTCTTTCACTATGTTTGAGGCCATGGGTTTTAAAACATACAGATTTTCTGCAAGTCTGGATGGTGAGAGATGTCAGAAAGTAATAAGTAAATCAGAGGTTCTCAGTGGGAGAGTTGCTCCGCAGGAGACATTTGGCAGTGTCTGGAGATGTTTTTGACTGTCGTGACTGGGAGGAGGTGCTACTGGCATCTAGTGGGTAGAGGCTAGGGATGCTGTCAAACTTCTGCAGTGCACAAGACAGCCCCACGACAAAGAAGGACCCAACCCAAATGTCAGTAGTGCTGAGTTTGAGAAATCCTCGAGTAAATCATGTGTTCTCTGCAAACTAAGAATTATGGTCCTGGGGAGTGTTCATTTGTAGGTCTCCCAGGTCTCCTGGGGTGAGGTTTGCTTTTTCTTTGTTTTGTTTGCTTGTCTGTTGAGAGCCTGCTGGAAACTGAAAAGGCCACTGCAGGAGCCAGCTTTCTTTGGTGCTACCACCCTTGTGGCCACAGTTCTTGCTGTGGGATGGGTATCAGGGTAGGCTTAGGGAGGAAAACTAACAGGAGAAGAGGAAGAAGAAGAAAACAGTTTAGGCAGTAAAGGGACGCAGGCCTAGAATAATATTAAAACTAGAAAAACAAGTAAGATAAGAGGGGAAGGTAAAGTAGAAATTAAGAATCCAATAAAATGTTAAAGGAAATGAGTTGAGATTTAAAATCAAAGATAGGCTGAGCGTGTTGGCTCACACCTGTAATCCCAGCACTTTGGGAGGCCAAGGCAGGAGGATTGCTTGAGCTCAGGAGTTTGAGACCAGCTTGAGTAACATGATGAGACCCTGTCTCTACTATATATATATATATATATATATATATATATATATATATATATAGTAACATATATATAGCTACATATAGAGAGTAACATATATAGAGAGTAATATATATGGTAATATATATATAACTATATATATAGTAATATATGTATATATTTGCCCAGGCTGGAGTACAGTGGCACGATCTCGGCTCACTGCAACCCCTGCCTCCCAGGTTCAAGCAATTCTCCTGCCTCAGCCTCCCGAGTAGCTGGGATTACAGGCGTCTGCCACCACGCCTGGCTAATTTTTGTGTTTTTTGTAGAGACTGGATTTCATCATGTTGGCCAGGCTGGTCTGTAACTCCCGACCTCAAGTGATCCACCCACCTCAGCCTCCCAAAGTGCTGGGATTACAGATGTGAGCCACCGCACCCAGCCTTACTGTGCTTTATGAGAAATAAATACACCCCTGAAGTGCTGAGGAAGTCCAGACCCAAAAAACATGTTCTCATGGACTTAAAATTTCAAGTCAACTTTTTCTTAATTTCCAAAAGACAACAGTTTCTAAGTTTGCCTACTTTAGCTTTTCAAGTAAAATAAAAGATACGTAGATAGATGACTAGACCTCTAGCTGTCTGTCTGTCTCTGGAACATGTCCAAAACCAACTCATCATTTTCCCCTCAGACTTGCCCCTCTTTTTCTACTTCCTCTCTCAGGAATGCTGTGTCACCACCCAACTAGAAAAACCCATCAGAAACCCCAAGGTCACTTAAAATCTACTCTTTTCCTGATTTTCAAGAATACAATACATTGTTATTAACTCTAGTCACTATGTTGTACAACAGATCTCTTGAACTACTCCTCCTAACTGAAACTTTGTACTTTTGGCCAATATCTCCCCAACTGCCCCCAGCCCCTGCCCTGGTAGCCACCATTGTGCTCTCTACTTCCATTAGTTCAACCTTTTTAGATTCCACAAAAATTAATTTGTAAGGTAATGCATATGTTAATTAGCTCAATTTAGCCATTCCACAATGTATACATATTTCAAAACCGCATGTTGTACACAATAAATATATATGATTCTTGGCAGTTTAAAAATTAAAATAAATGAAAATAAAAATTAAACAAACCAAGGTCATTGTCACTCCTCCTTTCCCATTGGCCACTAAGTCCTGCTAATTCTGCCTATTAAACTATCTCAATTCTACTTTTTCCTCTTTCTCCTCTCCTGTGCAGTCTTTCCTTGGGCCCTCATTTCTTTCCTGCATTGTTTTAGCAGCACCATAACTGGTCAGCTGGCCCTTTAATGACTTAAACCGCCACACTGAGAAATAATGGTCTTTCTAAATGGCAAACTCGATTCTATATTCCATCCTTATTTGAGATCTTTTGGTATTTATTACCTAGGACTTTTATGTGAGCCATATGAGTCCCATTATGATCTGGCTACAACCCACTTCTCTGACTCATCTCCCTGTCACTCTGCCCCTCCCACAAAACTCGAACTCCCTACATTTCTCCCATGCTGTTTCCCAGCTTCGTGGCTTCACACATGCTGATTCCTCTGTCTGTAATGTCCTATACTTGTTTTGTCTTTCTGTAGAACTGCCTAAGAGCAGAGAGAATTCATGCTTTTGAAACGGGGAATTTCCCTTGTCCCTCTTACAGGGCATGTGATGGGGGTGTGGCTCACTTCTTAGGTGCCCCACTGCTCAAAACCCCTAGGGAAAGCAGGCAGATGGGCAGGTCATGGGGAGTGTGGGCTCCAACCCCATGGCAGCGTCTAGGGGTGGATGTTTACAGCTTCTGAAGCCCCAGTGGGCATGTGTTACGTGTGCTCTTTTAGTTTTGCTGTCAGTAGGCAGCTTGTGTTGATCAGCTCAGTTAGACCCTCTGCCTTATCGCAAGGACAGAGCGCTTTCTCTATCCTAGGGTTCTTGCCTGAGTATACCAGAAAAATCGGATCACACGTGGGCTTGGAGAATGAGTGCAAGGTTTTATTGAATGGTGGAAGTAGCACTCAGCAGATGGAAACGGAGCCAGAAGGGGTATGGAGTGGGAAGGTGGTTTTCCCTTGGAGTCAGGCCGCTTAGTAGCCGGGCTCTCCTCCGACCACCCTCAGCCAAACTCCGCGTTGTCCTGTCGTTCTGCTGTTGGTGGCCTGCCGGAGTCTGTCACTGTGTTCTTCTGCTGGTGTGTTGTTCCTCGCCTCTGCTTCTCTTGATGTCCAGCCGCTTGTGTGCCTGCCCGCTAGGATCTTGGGGTTTTTATAGGCACAAGATGGGGGTGTGGTGGGCCAGGGTGGTCTTGGGAAATGCAACATTTGGGCACAAAAACAGAAATGCCTGTCCTCACGTAGGTTGGTGGCCACAGGCCCAGGGGTGGAGCCCTAGCCAGGGACCACGCCCTTCTCTACCCAGCATTTCCCTGCCTGCCCCTCCCGTATCACTTTTCTTTTATTTATTTATTTTTTGAGACAGGGTCTCGCTCTGTTGCTCAGGCTGGAGTGCAGTGGCAGTATCTTGGCTCACTGCAATCTCTACCTCCTGGGTTCAAGTGATTCTTGTGCCTCAGCCTCCCTTATTTTATTTTTTAATCTGTCCTAGGCCAAGTGCAGTGGCTCACGCCTATAATCCCAGCACTTTGGGAGGCCGAGGTGGGTGGATCGTTTGAAACCAGGAGTTTGAGACCAGCCTGGGCAACATGGCAAAACCCTGTCTCTATAAAAATTACAAAAATGAACTGGACATGGTGGTGCATGCCTGTAGTCCCAGCTATTTGGGAGACAAGACAGGAGGAGTGCTTGAACCTGGGATGGGAAGGTTGCAGTGAGCAGAAATCCTGCTGCTGCATTCCAGCCTAGGCAACAGTGTGAAACTCTGTGTAAAAAAAAAAAAGTTTGTCCATTTATTTACATCTATCAAGTTCTTCCTACCAGAATGGAAGCCCTTTCGGGGTGAGGATATGTCTTACTCCATATTCCTATTTCTATGGCTGTGCCTAACACACAAGGCATGCTCAATAATTGTTTATTTCCTGCTCAAATGAGACAGAAGGAAATGGATGGAGGAGAGGTGGAAAATAAATGAGTGATTCATTTCTAACTATTTAGGCATGATTTCGCATCTTGGAAATCATATTACTGAGATTTGCAGTGCCTGTAATGTGAAAGACGAGGCTATTCTGTAATACAAAACGTAATGCCAGCTAAAATATAACAAAAATGTCTGTTGAAATGTATGCCTGCAAATTCCCATATTTCAGAAGCAAATAAAGAGCTGAAAGCCATTAAGAAAAAAAAGAGTGGTTGTTACTTTAACTGGTTTAAAAATAATTGATACATCTTGAAGTATTAAGTGTGCATCTTGAGGTCTTAATTTCAAGGCAATTTTGCTACAGATTTCTTTTGCTTCTGCTGTACAGATTAGCCAGCTAGTGCTGACATTAGTTCATGTGGTTTGTGCCCATCACAATTATTAGGCAGAACCAGCAGCACCAGGATACAACCTAAGGAGATCAACGTCCGTCCTAGAAAACTGCCACGACCTTCACAGGAGGGGTCTGATTTTTTTTTTTTTTTTTTTTTGAGATGGAGTCTCGCACTCTCACCCAGGCTGGAGTGCAGTGGCACAATCTTGGTTCACTGCAACCTCCACCTCCCAGGTGCAGGCGATTCTCCTGCCTCAGCCTTCTGTGTAGCTGGGATTACAGGTGCCCGCCACCACGCCCAGCTAATTTGTGTGTGTGTGTGTGTGTGTGTGTGTATTTTTAGTAGAGACGGGATTTCACTATGTTGACCAGGCTGGTCTTGAATGCCTGACCTGGTGATCCACCCGCCTCTGCCTTCCAAAGTGCTGGGATTACAGGCATGAGCCACCGCGCCCAGCACATTTGTTATATTCACAGTTTAAATTAATAAACCCATAACTCTCCCCTCCTCTCAGCCCATTTTTTTTTTCTTTTTTTTTTTTTTTTTTAGTGGAGCGATTATTTTGTGTGTGTGAAACAGAGTTTCACTCTATCGCCCAGGCTGGAGTGCAGTGGCATGATCATGGCTCACTGAAGCCTCAAACTCAAGAATTCTCCCACCTCAGTCTCCTGAGTAGCTGGGACTACAGGCACACACCACCATGCCAGGCTAATTTTTTTTTTTTTTTTGAGACGGAGTCTCGCTCTGTCGCCCAGGCTGGAGTGCAGTGGCGCAATCTCGGCTCACTGCAAGCTCCGCCTCCCAGGTTCACGCCATTCTCCTGCCTCAGCCTCTCCGAGTAGCTGGGACTACAGGCGCCCGCCACCACGCCTGGCTAATTTTTTGTATTTTTAGTAGAGACGGGGTTTCACCGTGGTCTCGATCTCCTGACCTCGTGATTCGCCCGCCTCGGCCTCCCAAAGTGCTGGGATTACAAGCGTGAGCCACTGCGCCCGGCCTGATTTTTTTAAAAAAATATATTTTGTAGGCCAGGCGCACTAGCTCACACCTGTAATCCCAGCACTTTGGGAGGCCGAGGCGGGCAGATTACCTGAAGTCGGAAGTTCGAGACCAGCCTGGCCAACATGGCAAAACCCCATCTCTACTAAAAATACAAAAGTTAACTGGGTGTGGTGGCAGACGCCTGTAATCCCAGCTACTTGGGAGGCTGAGGTAGAAGAATCACTTGAACCTGGGTGGTGGAGGTTGCAGTGAGCTGAGATCACGCCACTACACCGCAGCCTGGGTAACAGAGCAAGACTCCATCTTGAAAACATAAAAATAAATAAAAATAAAATAAAGCACAGTAAGCCATTCAGGGTGGGGAGTGGCTGAGGTTATGAATATGCTCACGTTCTGCACATTCGGTCTGTAACATAGAGAGGTTTAAGATTGCTTCTGCGTTTCAGGTAATTCAGAGGTCCGTGGGGCCAGCCAGCCTGAGCTTGCTCACCTTCAAAGTCTATGCAGCACCAAAAAAGGACTCACCTCCCAAAAATTCCGTGAAGGTTGATGAGGTAACATGTTGTTTATGTTGTGATATATTTTGAGTGCCTGATTTAGTTACTGTAGGATAATTTTTTACAAATTGTGTATCAGGAAGATGTGACTGTTTAAAAGACATTTTTAAATTTATTTTGAGACGGAGTTTTGCTCTTATTGCCCAGGCTGGAGTGCAATGGTGCGATCTCGGCTCACTGCAACCTCCTCCTCCTGGTTCAAGCCATTCTCCTGCCTCAGCCTCCCAAGTAGCTGGGATTACAGGCATGTGCCACCACGCCCGGCTAATTTTGTATTTTTAGTAGAGATGAGGTTTCACCATGTTGGCCAGGCTAGTCTCGAACTCCCGACCTCAGGTGATCCACTCGCCTCGGCCTCCCAAAGTGCTGGGATTACAAGCGTGAGCCACCACGCCCAGCCAGAAGACATTTAAATGGAGAAAATATATTTCCTTATAGTTTGTTTAATTTGTGGGAAATATTAAACTATGGCTTTTTCAACAGATAAACTTTAATGATACTTAGGTAAGGGCACAATTAAGGAATACTTTATAAATGTTTACTGGGGAATCCACTGTGTCCCAGTAGGTTATAAGCACAATTCACTTTTCTAAGTGGTCTGCCTGATTCTTGGCGTATCTTGATTCTTATCGAGCCAAGAAGATATTCACATTTTTTCCTCTCTAAGAAATTAGAGATCTGGACCCTTTCTGTTTCTTGGCTGGAGATGCTGCTCATAAGTATATACTTAATAAATACTAAATTTAAAAAAAAGCAAGAAATCTTCTCTCTACTGTTTACATTCCTTTTTGGGTCTGTACTTCCCACTAATTATTTTGGATATTCAGTTTCTGTTGCCTTTGAATAAAGTGAGGTAAGAATCTCCCTTCAGTCCTGGGTAGAGTTACTAGACTGGTGTTTACATAAAGCTAATTAGCTTATCTTTTGCCCTTTACTCTCTTCTCAGGCCTTGGCACAGTGGCATTTTTGAGGGTAAAGAAGGCAGCCAGCAGTGGCTGTGAGAAGTTCTCTGGGTGGGGAACAAACCTGCTGTCCTGCTTTGATTAACATCAGACCAATCATTTGAACTGAATGACATGCTCTTTGGTTACTCTCAAGCTTTTTTAACCCCTTCACCCACCCTTTAGAGTAATAAAATCCTTTTTCCAAGCTCAATCTAAGGTGGAATACCAAATACCAGTATATAAAATGGATAATGAGGAGCTGCTTTGTTTGTAGTCAGTGGGTGGGGAGAAGGTAGGACACCTCATAGCCCTGCCCTTTTGGCCTTGGCCTCGTTGATTAAGGAAATAAGGTGCAGAGATAGTTTGAGGTAAAGTTCAGGTTGCTTGTAACCCTTAGAGTCACTGGAATTCATGAAGTATTATTATTATTATTATTTTTGAGATGGAATCTCGCTCTTGCCCAGGCTTGAGTGCACTGGCACAATCTTGACTTACTGCTACCTCCACCTCCCAGGTTCAAGAGATTCTCCTGCCTCAGCCTCCCGAGTAGCTGGGATTACAGGCGCCCACCACGACACCTGGCTAAGTTTTGTATTTTTAGTAGAGACTGGGTTTCGCCATGTTGGCCAGGCTGGTCTCGAACTCCTGACCTTAAGTGATCCGCCTTCCTTGGCTGCTCAAAGTGCTGGGATTACAAGCGTTAACCACCACACCCGACCACAGAGTCACTGTAATTCATGAATTACTAGAAATATTATATTAAATACTTACAAATTTGATAAATGTATCCTGTAGACAGTACATCTTTTAAATCTTTGTTTTGTTTTAATGTGCACAGCTTTCACTCTACTCAGTTCCTGAGGGTCAGTCGAAGTATGTGGAGGAGGCAAGGAGCCAGCTTGAAGAAAGCATCTCACAGCTCCGACACTATTGCGAGCCATACACAACCTGGTGTCAGGTACAGCTGTTCTGAAAATGGAGTGAATGCATTTCTGTTTAGAGTCCATAAAGAAAAGTCTGTATTGGCTGCATGTTTTTGGAAAAAGGCATGATAAAGGGCCCCGAGATGGTTGACAGAGGCTGGGAAGGGTAGTGGGGGTCTGGGGAGAAGGTGAGGGTGGCTAATGGGTGCAAAAAAAAAAAATAGCAAGAATGAATAAAATCTATTCGATAGCACAACAGAATGACTATAGTCAACAATAATTTAATTGTACATTTTAAAATAACTTAAAGAGTGTAATTGGATTGTTTGTAACACTAAGGATAAATGCTTGAGCGGATGGATTCCGCATTCTCCATATTGTGCTTATTTCACATTGCTTGCCTGTGTCAACACATCTCATGTACCCCATAAATGTATATACCTACTACGTACCCACAAAAATTTTTAAATAAAAGGCCCCAAGTTAAAAGTGCCTGACTTATAGATGTTCTTCAGTGCCATCTAAGGAGGGGGTGCAGAGATGCCCTAGCTTCCTGGTGACAGCTGTTGCCACAGCTATAGAGAGAATTTCCCTCTCCCTGGGCAGTGCATAACACCTTGACTAGAGAGCAGAGGGGCTAGGAACTACCTTGTTGCTTGCAGTTATGAAAACATTGTTGTCTACCAGGGGAGGCTTGTGGGCTGGAACTCTAAACAAAGGAAAAAGATGCAACGTAAACACTTACATAAAAATTGTGAAGTGTTTCTCCCCCCAGTATACAAATCGGTGCCACTTAAACCAGGAGGGGATATGGCATTTTGAATGCTATACTAGGAGGGTAGATACTAAAATAGGGTAGAATTCCATGCTGGATTACTGAACTATTTGTCCTAGTGACCAAAGAACTACATATACAGATTGGTTTCTGTCCCTGCCTGGGTTGTAGGTCAGGCATTTGTCATTACGTAAATGAAAAGTATTTCTGTGATTTTTGACATCAGTAACCAACGTTTACAATCTATAGAATGCTTTTGTAGGCTTTGATACATATGTTTGCTGTACTTGATCTTGATTTTGAAAATTGAGGACAAATTAATAAAAACTAATAGATGTAGATATGTGGGAAATTGTCTAGATTTACCTTGCTTGAGATTTATAAATTTAGTCTTTTTGGGGTTTTTTTGGGGTTGTTTTTTTTTTTTTTGAGACGGAGTCTTGCTCTGTCGCCCAGGCTGGAGTGCAGTAGCGTGCTCTCAGCTCACTGCAACCTCCACCTCCCGGGTTCAAGCAGTTCTCCCACCTCAGCCTCCCGAGTAGCTGGGATTATAGGCACGAGCTACCATGCCCGGCTCATTTTTGTATTTTTCGTAGAGACGGGGTTTTGCCATGTTGGCCAGGCTGATCTCGAACTCCTGACCTCAAGTGATCTGTCCACCTTGGCCTCCCAAAGTGCTGGGATTACAGGCGTGAGCCACCATGCCTGGCCTAAATTCGATTTTGATCCAGAGCTTGTTTAAAAATTTTTAATTTCCATTGCCTATGCTGCTGTTGAACTTTTGGTCACCAATTTAGAAAGAAAATAGTAAAGCATGGACTCTATCAACAATATAAATTAGGCCATTATACTTAAGTATCATAACCATATTATTGAGTTAAGTAATACCTAAAGACTTTATACATAATGTGTTGTAAAATGATTAGACTTTATTCTCTTGTTCTAGAAGATTTTTAAACTTCTGGTAGTTAAGATAAAGTCAGCAAATTTGTGTGGATATTTTTGTATCATGTAGGCATGACTACTGTTACTTGTAGTCTGTCTGGTTTTTTTGTTTGTTTGTTTGTTTTTGGCAATAAAAGTACTTTGTACCTTTTAGCCTACGGTTGCTTGTTGTTTTTTACCTTTTCTTCCATGCGTGATACTCAGTGCAGCAAAATACCTCCCTGGACGATGGATTAGTTATCTATATGTTTATTTCCACTACTACTAAATATAAAAACTTTCTTGTAATTATAATAGTTTTTGTAATTATAATGGTTTTATTTTCCTGGGTAGAACAAAGTCTTTATGAATGGAAATATTTCTAATTCCTGGTTCCTTTTTCAGACCAGCAATTTCTAGCCCTTTTCTTGAAGAACCAATTTAATTTTGCTTTTTTGTTTTTTGTTTTTTTGTTTTTTTGTTTTTGAGATGGAGTCTCGCTCTGTTGCCAGGCTGGAGTGCAGTGGTGCAGTCTCAGCTCACTGCAACCTCCGCCTCCCGGGTTCAAGTGATTCTCCTGCCTCAGCTTCCCGAGTAGCTGGGACTACAGGTGTGTGCTACCACGCCCAGCTAATTTTTGTATTTTTAGTAGAGACGGGGTTTCACCGTGTTGGCCAGGGTGGTCGCGATCTCTTGACCTTGTGATCTGCCCACCTCGGCCTCCCAAGGTGCTGGGATTACAGGCATGATCCACTGTGCCCGGCCTTAATTTTTTTTAATAGTAAAAATATTAAGCTAGCAAAAGAAATGGGCAATCATTCTAGATATTGATCTGAAGTTTTCTTTTTTTTTTTTTTTGGTAGAGACAAGGTTTCACCATGTTGCCCGGGCTGATCTCAAACTCCTGGGCTCAAGAGATCTGCCCACCTCAGCCTCCCAAATAGCTCAGACTACAGACACATACCACCATGCCCAACTAATATTTTTATTTTTATTTTTATTTATTTTTTATTTTTTTGAGATGGAGTCTTGCTCTGTCCCCCATGCTGGAGTGCAGTGGCGTGATCTCGGCTCACTGCAAGCTCCGCCTCTCGGGTTCACGCCATTCTCCTGCCTCAGCCTCCCGAGTAGCTGGGACTACAGGTGCCTGCCACCACACCCGGCTAATTTTTTTGTATTTCTAGTAGAGACTGGGTTTCACTGTGTTAGCCAGGATGGTCTCGATCTGCTGACCTCGTGATCTGCCCGCCTTGGCCTCCCAAAGTGCTGGGATTACAGGTGTGAGCCACAGCGCCCAGCCTAATATTTTTTTTTTTTTGTAGAGATGGGATCTCTGCTGTGTTGCCCAAGCTGGTTCTCAAATTCCTGACCTCACAAGATACTCCTGTCTTAGCCTCCCAAAGTGCTGGGATTACAGGCGTGAAATAATGGATTTTAATGAAGTAATACTCAGTTCTTTAGATCTTCTGCCTAATTCAGCATTTATTATTTCAGGTCATTTAAAAGAATGAGGATAGCTTGTTCTGACTTGAACTGAATTACACAAAACAAATCCTTTTCCAGGCAGGGCGCAGTGGCTCACACCTGTAATCCCAGCAGTTTGGGAGGCCAAGGCAGGTGGATCACCTGAGGTCAGGAGTTTGAGACCAGCCTGGCCAACATAGCGAAACCCTGTCCCTACCAAACATACAAAAATTAGTTGGACGTGGTGGCAGGCACCTGTAATCCCAGCTACTCGGGAGGCTGAGGCAGGAGAATCACTTGAATCTAGGAGGCGGAGGTTGCAGTGAGCTGAGGTCGCGCCACTGCACTCCAGCCTGGGCGACAAGAGCGAAACTCTATCTCAAAAAAAAAAAAAAAAAATTTAATTAATTAAAATAAAAATAAAAAAACAAATCCTTTTCCAAGTGGCAACTAGTTTTGATACTATCTGATACCCATATATCTCTTGTCTTCACTGTAGATTTCTTGAAGGTGGGTACCTTCTAGCAGGTCCCTTGTTTCCTTCAGGATCATGTGATGTTCATGTACAAAGCCTTTTTTTTTTTTTTTTTTTTTGAGACACGACCAGGCTGGAGCGCAGTGGCGCCATCTCGGCTCACTGCAACCTCCACCTCCCGGATTCAAGTGATTCTCCTGCCTCAGCCTCCGAGTAGCTGGGACTACAGGCGTGTGCCACCACGCCTGGCTAATTTTTGTATTTTTAGCAGAGACAGGGTTTCACCATGTTGGTCAGGCTGGTCTCCAACTCCTGACCTCAGGTGATCTGCCCCAATCGCCTCCCAAAGTGCTGGGATTACAGGAGTGAGCCATCATGCCTGGCCACAAAGCCTTTTTATTGTTTTTAAGAGAATGTTGACACCTCATTTGCTTTGGGCTATAGCCTTTGTCTCATTAAAGCTGGTCATTCTTGCTTCAAATGGGCAGTTTCCAGATGTAGGCTCTAATTAATGGCAGATCAGGAAGTAGTTAATATGAAAGACAGATTTAATCTCATGGAGAAAAGCTTGCCACTTAAGTATCAAGGGGATTGATTTTTAGTCTATTTTTTCCATTTTAATGGAAGAGTGAAATGGCTGGATTGTTGAAACCACTCTGCTTGGAATCTGCTTCCTGTGGCAGTAGTAAGCCATTCTGCTGAGTAATTTGCAGTGAAGGGAAGATTATAATAGGAAAAACAAACAAAAAGACCCAGACAGACAGTGTATCCCTTTGTTCAAAAAGCGTTAATAACATGATAATTTATTCAGTAAAAACAAGTATATTTATTCTATTAACTTTCTAATCAGCAGATCCTGTGAATAGTTTCATTCAGTTTCTTTTTACCTTTTTAGGAAACGTACTCCCAAACTAAGCCCAAGATGCAAAGTTTGGTTCAATGGGGGTTAGGTAAGTTGATTTTAAATTAGGTATAATCAGCTACTTCATTAACATTGAACTCTTTAATCGGAGTTCCATGAATGAGCTCCAAGAAATCTGTGGATTCCTTAAAATTATATGCAGAATTTTAGAGCTATGTGGATTTTTCTGGGAAGAGGAGCTGTTGTTTTCATCAGATTTCAGGCAACTAGCGTCCCCAAATAGTCAGGTAAGTCTCTTCAAGATCGTTAGGATTCTTGGGCTAGCAAGTACAGATATACTGCTTTAAAAAAAAAAAAAATCTCATTTCCAGGTGCAGTGTAATACACCATACTAATTCATCAATAGATTTTCTGAATCGGAATAGCTCATTTGCATTGCAATTAATACATGCTGTAGAAGTTTTGAAGCAGGAAGGAGCTGAGCTGGTACTCCTATGAAAGGTCTTATTGCATAATCGATAGTGTTCTTACTTTTTTTTCATTTGGTTTTATTTTCCTTGATTATTTTTCAGTTGTGGGCCACTTACCACATACACTCACAAACTGGATTCACAGTCCATGTTCTGACTAATCTTAATCAGAAACTGGTAAATTAATAAAGATACCGATCATATTTCATTCCCCTTATTGGGCATCTCAGAAACAAAATCTTGTTTTTACAAGGATTTGTTTCCATGATAGAACAAAATAAACGTGAGTACAGTTTATTTCTTTGCTAAGATCATCATGGTGTATTGATGTCCTGATATTTCTGAGACTGTCAGATAAATTTATCGTTTGAAGACAGACATAATAATAGCTACCTACTGGTTTTTTTTTTTTTTTTGAGACAAAATCTCACTCTGTCACCCAGGCTAGAGTGCAGTGGCACAATCTCACTCTGTCACCCAGGCTAGAGTGCAGTGGCACAATCTCAGCTCACTGATACCTTTGTCTCTCAGGTTCAAGCGATTCTCCCACCTCAGCTTCCCGAGTAGCTGGGATTACAAGCGTGCGCCACCACATCCAGCTAGTTTTTGTATTTTTAGTAGAGACAAGGTTTCACCTTGTTAGCTGGGCTGGTCTCAAACTCCTGACCTCAAGTGATCTGCCCGCCTCAGCCCAAAGTATTGGGATTACAGGCGTGAGCCACTGTACCTGGCCCCCTACTGGTTCTTTAAATTATTAAGGCATGTTAATAAGTAACATCTTAATTTTATTAATTTCATAAACACTTATTTAAGACTTACATGTCAGGTACTATTCTAAGTGCTTTACAAATACCAATTTATTGGGGGTGGAGTGAGGATGGTTAATGAGTACAAAAATATAGTTAGAATGAATAAGACCTAGTATTTGATAGCACAGTAGGGTGACTGCAGTCAATAATACTTTATTGTACATTTTATTTTTTATTATTTTATTTATTTTTTATTTTTTTGAGACAGATTCTCGCTCTGTTGCCCAGGCTGGAGTGCAGTGGCACTATCTTGGCTCATTGCAACCTCCGCCTCCCAGGTTCAAGCAATTCTCCTGTCTCAGCCTCCTGAGTAGCTAGGACTACAGGCACACGCCACCACGCCCAGCCTATTTTTTGTATTTTTAGTAGAGACGGGTTTCACCATATTGGTCAGGCTGGTATCGAACTCCTGACCTCAGGCGATCCACCCACCTCGGCCCCCCAAAGTGCTGGGATTGCAGATGTGAGCTGCCGCGCCTGGCTTATTGTACATTTTAAATAACTAAAAAAGCTATACTCTTTTAGGTATTATAAGTAAACTAAAAGAGTGTAATTGGGATGCTTGTAACACAAAGAAAAATGATAAATACTTGAGATAAAGGATACCTCATTTACCCTGATGTGATTATTATGCATTGTATGCCTGAACCAAAATACCTCATTTACCCCGTAAATATATACACCTACTATGTACCCACAAAAATTTGATATATATATATAAATTCGCATAACAAGCTGACAGATACCTTATTATCTTCATTTTTATCCGAGGAAACTAGAGAACTCCTGATATAGTCTTTTATCTGTCCATGTGTGGCTGAGAGGTCTCTTGTTTAAGTTTTTCTGAGACAGGATGTTGCTCTGTCATCCAGGCTGGAATGCAGTGGCGTGATCATAGCTCACTGCAGCCTCGACCTCATGGGCTCAAGCAATCCTCCCAGCTCAGCCTCCTGAGTAGCTAGGATTACAGGCATGTGCCATCACATTTTTTCCATTTTTTGTAGAGACAGAGTCTCACTTTGTTGCCCAGACTCCGTGCAGTCTTAAAACATATCTTCTTTCCCCTTTCTTTGTGATTTACCCACTTTGGCCCAGCTCACCAGAGCCATCTGGGTGTCCCTCTGTCAACTGCTCTGTGTACACATCTAGAATTGAGCAACACTGGGCTAGTAGGCAAAAATAAAGGGAAGTAAAAAATTGCCTCAAATGACCCAGACTAGAGGATGGAAAGTAAAAACTAGGCTAAAGGCAAAATAAGTAACAGGCCAGACAGTAATTAATGCAAACATAATACAAGTCCTATAGTAGTATTTAAAATGATCATATTTCCCAAAGAACCCAGGAAAAGGAAAACTGTCATGTATCTGGTATTACCTAGGGGACAGAATTACTGAGTTTTCCGGTTTATTAGTTCAGTTCCGTATATATTTTTTAAGTCACCATTCTGCCAGGCCTTGAAAATTGAGATTGGTTAAGACAGTGGTCACAACCACTGAGATGCATGTAATATATTATTCAGTACTAGTGCAAATACAGAGATAATCACAGAACATTATTGAAGGTACAGAGGAAGGAGATTAGTTTAATCGAAATTGAGGAGGTGGGAGCAGTCAGGGAAGGACTTCTGAAGTGAATCTTGAAGGAGCAGTGTTAGCCACTCCAAAATGTGGGGATGGGACTGCTGGAAGCAGCCACTGCACATTGGGCACAGCATGATCAGGCTTAGAGGTGTGACTTGGTATTGGATGTTTGAGGAACCCTAAGTAGATAGGGAGTGCTGAAGATAAGATTGAGAAGGAGACATGAGGCCTTTGTGTAAGTCATGACCTAGCTGAAATTCATTTGTTAATTCATATCCAGTTTTTTTTTTTTTTTTTTTTTTTTTGAGATGGAGTCTCGCTCTGTCACAAAGGCTGGAGTGCAGTGGCGCGGTCTCGGCTCACTGCAAGGTCCACCTCCTGGGTTCACGCCATTCTCCTGCCTCAGCCTCCCAAGTAGCTGGGACTACAGGCGCCTGCCACCACGCCTGGCTAATTTTTTTTTTTTTTTTTTTTGTATTTTTAGTAGAGACGGGGTTTCACCATGTTAGCCAGGATGGAATCATCCAGTATTTATCAACTCCTGGCAGTGTGATTTTTGTTTCTTTTTTCGTTTTTTTGTTTTTTTTTTGTTTTTTGAGACAGAGTCTCACTCTGTTGACCAGGCTGGAGTGCAATGGTATGATCTCGGCTCACTGCAACCTCTGCCTCGCAGGTTCAAGCAATTCTCCTGCCTCAGCCTCCTGGGTAGCTGGGATTACAGGCACACGCCACCACACCTGGCTAATTTTTGTATTTTTGGTAGAGACAGGGTTTCACCATGTTGGTCAAGCTGGTCTCGAATTCCTGACCTTGTGATCTGCCTGCATCGGCCTCCCAAAGTGCTGGGATTATAGGTGTGAGCCACCGCGCCTGGCCTGTTTTTGTTTTTGTTTGGAGACAGGGTCTCACTCAGTCACCTAGGCTGGAGTGTAGTGGCATGATCATAGCTCACTGCAGCCTTGACCTCCTGGACTCAAGCAATCCTCCCACCTCAGCCTCCCAAGTAGCTGGGACCACAGACATGCATCACCACACCTGGCTAATTTTTTTTTTAAATTTTTTGTAGAGACAGGGTTTCGCCATGTTGCCCAGGCTGTTCTTGAACTCCTGGACTCAAGCAATCCTCCCACCTTGGCCTCCCAAAGTGCTGGGATTACAGGCGTGAACCACCATGCCCAGCCATCATTCTTAATAAATATCTATTGAATGAACATCCATTATTACCACTGAGGGAAGATAACACAGAATTGTAAGCAATCTATCTTTAAGGAGCTTACATTCTCCTTGGGGAGACACCAGATACACACCTGAATAATTAAACACAGAGTACTATAGGATTAGGTACCAAGTGATGGTACAGAGAATAAATATGATGGGACTTTAGAGGAGGGAGAGAGGTATGGACTGATGAGCTTAGGAAAGGCTTTTGTGTGGAAGTAGGACTCAACTTGGCTTTTATGAGGTGGGATTGGCTCAGTGGAGAGGAGAGGAGGCATTATGTGAATGAAGTCAGAAGGCATGTTCAGGCATGATGAATAGTTTCACATGTTGTATTTGTTTTTATTCTATCACCATCAACGGTGATCAACAGTGGCTATTTCCTGAGTGAAATTACAAGTTTCCTTTATTATCCAAATTTATTCTGTTCTTCAGTTCGAATAATGAGTTCAGATGGCAAAGGATACTTATTTTTCTGAGTCTAATGTATTTGATTTCTTTTTTTTTTCCTTTGAGAAGGAGTCTCGCTCTGTTGCCCAGGCTGGAGTGCAGTGGCGCGATCTTGGCTCACTGCAACCTCCACCTCTCGTGTTCAAACAATTCTCCTGCCTCAGCCTCCTGAGTAGCTGGGATTACAGGTGCGTGCCACCAGGCCCAGCTAATTTTTTTGTATTTTTAGTAGAGATGGGGGTTTTACCATGTTGCTCAGTCTGGTCTCGAACTCCTGACCTCGTGATCCGCCCACCTCGGCCTCCCAAAGTGCTGGGATTACAGGATTGAGCCACCGCACCCAGCCTTCCCTTTTTTTTTTTTTTTTTTTTTTTAAGAGGCTGTGTCTTGCTCTGTGGCTCAGGCTGTCAGGCTGGAGTGCAGTGGCGCAATCCTAGCTCACCGCAGCCTTGAACTCCTGGACTCAAATGATTCTTCTGCCTTAGTCTTGAAAAGTGCTGAGTTTATAGGAATGAGCCACCACTCACAGCTTGTTTTTGGTTCCTGAGTTTCAGAGAGCAAGCAGCAAAGCTTCAGATAGCAATAGATCTATCCAAAGATTTATCCAAATCTATTCTGTTTTTGTGTTTCCATAACAAGAGTTTGAATAGCGAAGGATCCCTGTATTTGTATTCCTCACTGTGCAAATTGCTGATTCAGATCTGTTGCTTTCAGGAATATGAAAGTAATTTAACATTTACTTCATTGTCAGTAGGTTGTTGGACCAAAGGTACTTGAAAATTGGACGCTTGCAGCCGGGCGTAGTGGCTCACACCTGTAATCCCAGCACTTTGGGAGGCTGAGGCGGGTAGATCACCTGAGGTCAGGAGTTCAAGACCAGCCTGGCCAACATGGTGAAACCCTGTCTCTACTAAAAATACAAAAGTTAGCTGGGCGTGGTGGCGGGCGCTTGTAATCCCAGCTACTTGGGAGGCTGAGGCAGGAGAATTGCTTGAACCCGGGAGGCAGAGGTTGCAGTGAGCCGAGATCACGCCATTGCACACCAGCCTGGGCAACAAGAGCAAAACTGCATCTCAAAAAAAAAAGAAAGAAAAGAAAATTGGACACTTGCTATGTGAATAGTAAATCTTGTTAATATGTCACATAAAAAGAATATGTTGAAGAGAAGTCTAGTAGCAGAATGCAGAGAATATGTGGTTTGAAAAGCACTTGATACTGTATATACATATTATATACTCTATAAGACTTTTTGTTTTGTTTTTTAATGAGAAATTTATGGAACTGCTTCCTGGTCTAATTCTATTGCAGACAGCTATGACTATCTCCAAAATGCACCTCCTGGATTTTTTCCGAGACTTGGTGTTATTGGTTTTGCTGGCCTTATTGGACTCCTTTTGGCTAGAGGTAGGTGCAATTTTGTGGGTTTAACAGTCAGCTCATAAAGCAGAGATAGAATATATGTTTCATTCTTTCCCTTCATTTACCAGGTTTCAGAATAATGAGTTGGTTCCTAAATATGGCTTTCTTAATGTAAAATTGATAACGGTTATCATATTTGATTTTAAACATAAATAGAAATTGTATACTCTTGGTAAAAAAAAGAAGTTATCCTTTATAGGCACATTTACTTGATCAAATCTCTGTTGTTCTTCAGTACAGAAAGAGCGAAATTTTAAAGTCTTTCACACCTGAGAAATCAACTGTTTCTAAACGTTTCACTATTAAGATAAAGCTATATTAATCACAGTAAATGCAGCAGTGATTTAATAGAGATTTTATTACCTTCTTGATTTGTCATGCCTTCAGTCAGTGATCACAAAAACTTTAAAAATGCTTTAAATGCTAACAAATGCCAACTTAAAAATATTACTATACTGCTAGATTATAAAATATCTATAGGAAATAAAGGCTGATAAAATACTTTGCTATGATGAGATGAATTTGTTATGAACTACTTGAAATTTCACTGGTTGGAAACCAAATGTTTATGATATAAAATTCTGACATTACCATCATTCCTAATGAAGAAAGTTTATGAACCCTGTAATCAGAGCCCCATAAAAGAGAACCATAGAGACTAGTTTGGTCCCTGTATTAGTTTGTTTTGCATTGCTATAAAGGAATATCTGAGGCTGGGTAATTATAAAGAAAAGAGATGCCGGGCACAGTGGCTCACACCTGTAATCCCAGCACTTTGGGAGGCCAAGGTGGGTGGATCACAAGGTCAGGAGATCGAGACCATCCTGGCTAACACTGTGAAACCCCATCTCTACTAAAAATACAAAAAATTAGCCAGGCATGGTGGCAGGTGTCTGTAGTCCCAGCTACTGGGGAGGCTGAGGCAGGAGAACGGCGTGAACCTGAGAGGCAGGGCTTGCAGTGAGCCAAGTTCGAGCCACTGCACTTCAGCCTGGGCGACTGTGCGAGACTCCGTCTCAAAAGAAAAAAGACGTTTATTTGGCTCATGGTTCTGCAAGCTGTAAAAGAAGCGTGGCATCAGCATCTATTTCTGTTGAGGGTTTCCAATCGTGGTGGAAGGCAAAGGGGGAGCAGGCACATCACACGGTGAGAGAGGGAGCTAGAGAGATGCCAAGCTCTTTTAAATAACCAGCCCTCGTGTGAACTAATAGAGTGAGAAATTACTCATTACCACAGGGAGGGCACCAAGCCATTCATGAGGGATCCACCCCCATGACCCAAACACCTCCCAGCGTGGGGGTTCACATTTCAACATGAGATTTGGAGGGGACAGTCATTCAAACTGTATCAGTCCTATTCTTCCAGTTTTAAAAATCGTCCCTCTACATGCAATAGCTGTTACTTTAGTTTAGTTTAGTTTAGTTTAGTTTAGTTTAGTTTAGTTTAGTTTGAGATAGAGTCTTGCTCTGTCGCCCAGGCTGGAGTGCAGTGGCACAATCTCGGCTCACTGCACCCTCCACCTACTGGGTTCAAGTGATTCTCCTGCCTCAGCCTCCCAAATAGCTGGGATTATAGATGTGCACCACCACGCCCAACTGATTTTTGTATTTTTAGTAGAGATGGGGTTTCGCCATGTTGGCCAGGCTGGTCTCCAGCTCCTGACCTCAAGTGATCGGCCTGCCTCGGTGTCCCAAAGTGCTGGTATTACAGGTGTGAGCCACTACGCCTGGCCTTATTTTATTTTTTTAAATTGATTTCTTTTTTGAGACAGGGTCTCACTCTATCACCCAGGCTGGAGTGAAGTGGTGCGATCATAGCTCACTGCAGCCTGGACCTCCTGGGCTCAAGTGATCCTCTCACCTTAGCCTTTCAAGTAGCTGGGATTACAGCCGCCCGCCACCATGCCCAGGTAATTTTTGTATTTTTAGTAGAGACGGAGTTTCGCTATGTTGCCCAGGCTGGTCTTGAACTCCTGAACTCAGGCCATCCACCTCCTTTGGTGTCCCCCAAAGTGCTTGGATTATAGGCATGAGCTGCCGCACCTGGCTAATGGCTGTTATTTTTGAATCTGGAGGGTAGACACTGCCCTGGTGGCACTACTAGCTCACCTGTGGAAGCAACTCATCTCACAGTCTTCGTGCCCTCCTCCCGTCTCATGCAGAATATGTCAGAATTAAATTTCCAGCTTATTTTCTGTAATCAACTTATGAACCAACATTTTTCCCTAAACTTCTTTCACCTCATTTCTTGCAAAGCTGTTCAGAAGAGCATTCGGTCTTATTTAGAGAGCGTTTGAGATTGATGAACATCCCAAGGCCAGGGTGTTGGGATTTCAGCTATCGTTAGGGAGATAGGAATGTAGAAGTGAGTGAGAGGAGCTTCCCCCTCCCTCTCCTGGTTAGAGCATGTGGGAAAGTCTTCCAGGTCCAAAGAAAGCACTTTTTCTGTGCTGTGGGTACGTTCCTACAGTGCTGAGAGTTTGTCCCCAGAACATCCACTAGGGTGACCATCCTAAGGAAGATTGGAGATGGTGCTTTCCTGGCCAGAGCAGCAGCATGAGGACATCTGCTACAGTGGGTCCTAGTCCTCTGATTTTGTTTGTTCGTTTCTATCTCTTTTCTTCCTTTTCCTGGGGAGAGCTTGGTAGTATTAAAATAATTTGACACCTTAATTCTTTTTCACAAATATTCACACAGGCATGCACACACACATGTGCAATAGCAGGTCTTTTCTCCTGAGCGTTGGGTGTAGAAAGGCCTGAGGTGAGCGGCATCAGAGGGGTTCACCAAGCAGGATGAGTGGGGTGGTAGGGATGTCTGTGGGTAGCCAGAATGGTTCGCAGGCCCCTCCAGGTGGATGGTCCCCTTTGAGGGCAGCAGCAGGATGGGTGGGTGCAGAAGGTCCCTCCTGATAGGGGTTTCTTTTTTTTTTTTTTGAGACAGTCTTGCTCTGTCACCCAGACTGGAGTGCAGTGGCGCCATCTCAGGCTCACTGCAACCCTGCCTCCTGGGTTCAGGTGATTCTCCTGCCTCAGCCTCCTGAGTAGCTGGGACTACAGGCGTGCACCACCATGCCCAGCTAATTTTTGTATTTTTAGTAGACACGAGGTTTCACCGTGTTGACCAGGCTGGTCTCGAACTCCTGACCTCAAGTGATCCTCCCACCTCAGCCTCCCAAAGTGCTGGGATCATAGTTGTGAGCCACTGTGCCTGGCCTGGTGGGGTTTCTTGAGTGTATCTGCTAAGGTAGTCTGCTTCAGTTGTTGAGGATTGCCATGACTGTGGTGGTGACAAGAGGCTCTCAGAGAGGTGAATGGATGTCCATTCAGAAGAAGTGGGCTCAGCCAGACCACTCCAAGATGACACGTGGTTGTTGACACTATTGTTGCCTTCTGGTGGCTCTCCCCAGCATTGGCAACGAGTGGTTCCCCCCGCCCCGGCAGTGTTGATAGTGACAACCCATACCACTGGCCTCTTGGGAGATATGGGCATGGAGGTAGGGGCAGGGGAGTATGATTACACCTCCTTCCTGAAGTTCTGGGGTCCCCGGCTCATTGTGTGAACCAGCAGGAGCTGGAGGCCCGAGAGCTGCCACTTCTCGGCTCTCCCTGGAGGAGTGAGAAATGACTGGGTGGCAAGTTGGCTGCTCTTTCCCTGGTCCTCACTTGGGTGAGCTGCTTCAAGTGGATGGGGGCAGGGGAGGGGCCATATGCAGGAGTATTACAGGCTTTTCTCTTCTAGAATAATTATACCCTTTCAATTCATGCAACAGGATCAGGAGAGAAACAGTAAATCATTAATAGGCTAGGTTGATAACATTTGTATTCTCTTCAGCAATCCCAGTTCCATCTTTGGGGATTTCTCTGTTTAAAGTTTTAAAGCCAATAAACAGCACTTACATGATTAGAACTGTTTAAGGATTAATGTACACATTCTGGCGGGGTATAGTGGCTCACGCCTGTAATCCCAGCACTTCGGAAGGTCAAGGCAGATGTATCACCTCAGGTCAGGAGTTCAAGACCAGCCTGGCCAACATGGTGAAACCCCATCTCTACTAAAAATACAAACATTAGCCAGGCGTGGTGGCGGGCGCCTGTAATTCCAGCTATTTGGGAGGCGAAAGCAGGAGAATCACTTGAACCCGGGAGGCAGAGGTCGCAGCAAGCCGAGATCACACCACTGCACTCCAGCCTGAGCAACAGAGCGAGACCCCATCTCAAAACAAACAAACAAACAAATCAGCCGGGTATGGTGGCTAACACCTGTAATCCCAGCACTTTGGGAGGCTGAGGTGGGTGGATCACCTGAGGTCAGGAGTTTGAGACTAGACTGACCATAGTGAAACCCTGTCTCTACTAAAAATACAAAATTATTTGGGCATAGTGGCGTGTGCCTGTAATCCCAGATTCTTGGGAGGCTGAGGCAGGAGAATCACTTGAACCCAGGAGGCAGAGATTGCAGTGAGCCGACATGACACCATTGCACTCCAGCCTGGGCAGCAAGAGCGAAACTCCATCTCAAAAAAAAAGAAACAAAAATCAGTAACACACACATTCTGCTAGCATCTATATGAATCCCATGGCAAAAAACACTATGCCTCTCAGTGGAGTCAAGGCCATGTGTATTCTCTGGTTTCATCCTCTACTGGTTTTTTTAACCTCATTCTCAGGTTTCTCCAAGCTCTGTGTCCTGCTGTCTCTTCTGTCCATTTCCCTTGCACCACAGTTCTATATCCTCCTACAATCTGGCCTGAGACTTCAACACAGTTCTTGTTTTGGGACTGGTCTTCTTCACACTTTCTTAGGTTTAAGCCCCCTTTTCCTGGGTTCCATGTCATCTTCTCCTTGGTTTACTCTGCCGTGCTGTTGAACTACATGCTTAAGTCACTTTCAAAAAAGCGTATGTTGGAGGTAAACTTCCCAAGACCTTCCATGTCTGAAAATCACTTTCTGCCCTCATGCCATGTGATAGTTTGGTTGGGCACTGAATTTGTTTGCCATCAAAACTTTCAAAGCCATGTATTCTAGCATCTGGCATTGTAGATGTGAGAGTCAGTAGCCAGTCTGTATATTTGCTGCTTCTGAACAGGTGATACATTTTTTTTTTCTTCCTGGAAGGTTTGAAGATCTTCTGTGAATCTTTGGTGTTCTGAATTTCTTTGGTGCTGTGACTAGATAAAGGTCTTTTCTTTTTTTTGAGGCGGAGTCTCGCTCTGTCACCCAGGCTGGAGTGCAGTGTCACAATCTCCGCTCACTGCAACCTCCTCCACCTCTGGGTTCAAGTGATTCTCATGCCTCAGCCTCCCGATTAGCTGGGATTACAGGCATGCACCACCACGCCTGGCTAATTTTTGTGGTTTTAGTAGAGATGGGGTTTCACCATGTTGGCCAGGCTGGTCTTGAACTCCTGACCTCCAGTGATCCACCTGCCTCAACCTCCCAAAGTGCTGGGATTACAGGCATGAGCCACCATGCCCAGCCTTAGATATAGGTGTTTTCATTCTTGCCCAAACAATATGGCAGCTTGCAGCATCCAGCTGAAGGAAAATATCTTCTTTTCCTCCCTCCCTCCCTCCTTCTCCCTTCCCTTCCCTCCCCTCCCTCCCTCCCTTCCTCCCTCCTTCTCCCTTCCCTTCCCTCCCCTCCCTCCCTCCCTCCCTCCTTCTCCCTTGCCTTCCCTCCCCTCCCTCCCTCCCTCCCCTCCCTCCTTCTCTCTTCCTTTCCCTCCTTCTTCCTTCCCTTCCTTCCTTCTTCCTTCCCTTCTCGTCCCGTCCCTTTCTCTTCTCTTCTCTTCTCTTCTCTTCTCTTCTCTTCTCTTCTCTTCTTTTCTTTTCTTTTCTTTTCTTTCTGAGAGATGGTCTCACTCTGTCACCCAGGTTGTAGTGCAGTGGCATGATCAAGGCTCACTGCAGTCTCGACCTCCCCAGGCTCAAGCAATCCTCCCATCTCAGCCTCCTGAGTAGCTGCGACTATAGGCATGCACCACCACGCCTGCCTAATTTTTTTTTTTTTTTCGTGGAGACCGGGTGTCACCATGTTGCCCAGGCTGGTCTCAAACTCCTGAGCTCAAGTAGTCTTCCTTCCTCAGCCTCCCAAAGCGCTAGGATTACAGGCATGAGCCACTGCACCCAGCCTATCTTGTGTATCTTTGAAAATTTACTCTCATTCTTTTTCCTTCCTCAACTCATTAATTAGCAATTGAGTTATTTAAAAGGACCCTATGTGTCTCTTATATTTTCTTGATTATTTTATTTTGTTCCTTTTGAATTTTTTTTTGCTTTGGTCATTTCCAAGAGCTCCTTCCTGTTCTTTGAATGTTCTTTTTTTCATAGAATTATTTTTTTCTTTTAATGTAGTGGTTTTTAAAATTTATTTGATGATACTTAGTAATAGGTTTAGTTTTGTTTTGAAGTTCTTCTGTTTCCTGTGGGGTCTTTTTTTTTTCTTTGTGCTTGTCTTTGTCTTTCTCCTTTGTGTTTCAGGCTTTCCACAAATGACTGGTGATTCTTGGTTATCCAGTCATGTTTCAAAGTGAGGCAGCTGAAATGCTAATAAGAACTCTTTCACCTGTAATCCCAGCACTTTGGGAGGCTGAGGCAGGTGGATCACCTGAGGTCAGGAGTTCAAGACCAGCCTGGCCAACATGGCAAAACCCCATCTCTACTAAAAATACAAAAAATAGCCGGATATGGTGGAGGGTGTCTGTAATCCCAGCTACTCAGGAGGCTGAGGCGGGAGAATCACTTGAACCCAGGAGGCGGAGGTTGCAGTGAGCTGAGATCACGATGCCACTGCACTCCAACCTGAGCAACAGAGTGAGACTCCGTCTCGGAAAAAAATAAACAAACAAAAGAACTCCCTGTCCATATGTGGGGCCCACTGATGGGCAGGTTCTACCTTGGGGGAGCTGGGCAAGAAGTGACCATATACAAGGGTGCACCCAGGGCCAGTGTGAGGAGGGCTTTTCTCTCAGGCACGGACATACTCACCCCTTCCAGCTCTCTTGGTTCTCAGCAGGAAATCCATGTTGTTTCTTTAGTGATACCCTGCCCCCACCGTTTTAACTCCTTTTTTTTTTTGAGACAGGATCTTGCTTTATCACCCAGTGTGTTAGGCCATTCTTGCATTGCTATAACCTAACATTGGGTAATTAATAAAGAAAAGAGGCTTAGTTGGCTCACAATTCTGCAGGCTGTACAGGAAGCATGGCACCAGCATCTCCTCGGCTTCTGGTGAGGCCTTGGGCTGCTTACAATCATGGTGGAAGGCAAAGGGGGAGCTGGTGTCTCACATGGCAAGAGTGCGAGCAAGAGAAAGAGGTGGGGGAGGTGTCACACATTTTTAAACAACCAGATCTCAAGAGAACTCACTGTTGCACAAGGACAGCGTCAAGGGAATGGTGTTAAACCATCTGTGAGAAATCGACCTTCATGATCCAGTCACGTCCCACCAGGCCCCACCTCCAACATTGGGGATTACAATTTAACATGAGATTTAGAGAGAACAACATCCAAATTATCACCCAGGCTGGAGTGCAGTGGCATAGACACGGCTCACAGTAGCCTTGAACTCCTGGGCTCAAGCAATCCTCCAGCCTCAGCCTGCTGAGTAGCTAGGACCACAGGCACACGCCACCACACCTTACTAATTTTTTAATTTTTTGTAGAGATGTGGTCTCCCTAAGTTGCCCAGGCTGGTCTCAAACTCCTGGGCTCAATCAATCCTCCCACCTCAGCCTCCCAAAGTGCTGGGATTACAGGTGTGAGCCACTGCCATCAGGCTCACTTTTTTTTTTTTTTTTCCAAAGGAATAGAGATCGGGGGCTGGGCATACTGGCTCATGCCTGTAATCCCAGCATTTTGGGAGGCTGAGGCAGGTGGATTGCTTGAGCTCAGGAGTTCAAGACCAGCCTGGGCAACATGAGGAAACCCCATGTCTACAAAAACTACAAAAAAAAAAAAAATTAGCCAGGCATGATGGCTTGCATCTCTAGTCCCACCTACTTGAGGGGCTGAGACAGGAAGATAGTTTGAACCTGGGAGGTCGAGGCTGCAGTGAGCCATGATTGTGCCACTGCACTCCAGCCTGGGAGACCGAGTGAGACCCTCTCTCAACAGAAAAAAAAGAAATGGAGATGGAGTCTCGCTATGTTACTCCAGCTGGCCTCAATTCCTGGCCTCAAGCAATCCTTATGCCTCGACCTCCCCAAGTGCTAGGATTACAGGTGCGAGCCACCGCACCCAGTAACCCTGCCCTTTTTTAAATTTTGACCTGGTGTGACTTCCTGGCCAGGGGTAGTTTTGTACTGGGATGGCATAGGGGAAGCAAAGGCCGTGCTGGTCCATGCATTGGACTTACGTTTGTCCTGTCCCCTTGTCTTGCTCCCTGGTTGCCATCTCCACTCCCCACAGTACCTGCCGTCTCTGGATCTGGAATCTCTCTGGGGCTGCCTGGGACAGATCTGCTCCCTCTGAGGCCGCACTCCTCAAGATTTCAAGATTTCAAGGCAGTGTGTCCTCTTATTTCCGTTCACTCTCCATTTTCTGAAAATCGATTGACACTTCCTGTCTGCCAGTGGCCCTTCCACACGTTTTCTCTTCATTGTGGGTTTATTAATGTTTTTTCTTACTGTTTTTTTAACGGGGTTGCAGAAAGGGGAGAAGAAGAATGCTTGTGTTTAGTATTTAAATAGGAAGCCAGATTGCTGTAAAAGAACATAAACCATAGAAACCAAAATACTCATTTGTTTGTTTTTAAAACAATCTTTTTTTCTGCTCTCTTAGGGAAAAAAAGGTGTTCTCTTGAAAACACTTGGTGCTGAGTGAAAGAAGCCAGTCACAAAGGACCATATATTTACTGCATGATTCCATTTATATGACATATTCAGAGGGCCGGGCGTAGCGGCTTACACCTGTAATCCTAGCACTTTGGGAGGCCGTGACGGGTGGATCACCTGAGGTCAGGAGTTCGAGACCAGCCTGGCCAACATGGCAAAACCCCATGCCTACTAAAAATACAAAATTAGCCGGGCATGGTGGCGTGTGCCTGTAACCCCAGCTACTCAAGAGGCTGAGGCAGGAGAATTGCCTGAACCCGACAGGCAGAGGTTGCAGTGAGCCAAGATTGCACCATTGCACTCCAGCCTGGGTGACAAGAGCAAAATTCTGTCTCAAAAAAAAAAAATTATCCAGAGTAGGCAAACACATAGAGATAGAAAGTAGATCAGTGGTTGCCTAGGGCTGGACAGTACGGGGGAGTTGAGGAGTGACTGCTAATGGGTTTCTTTTGGTGATTATGAAAAAGCTCTAAAATTAATTGTAATGATGGTTACACACCTCTGTCAATATACTAAAAGCCATTGAACTGTACTTTAAATGGGTGAATATGAATTTTATCTCAATAAAGCTGTGCAAAAGCGTTTTGGTGCACATGACTTTATTTGGCACATTCTTTCAGTTTAGGACCAAAGAAATCTTATTCAGTGGTGGGGTTATTTTGGTTTTGTTGTTTGGGTTTCTTAAGAGACACGGTCTTGCTCTGTCACCCAGGCTGGAATTTAGAGGTGTGATCATAGCTCATTGTAACCTCGAACTCCTGGGCTCAAGGAATCCTCACACCTCAGCCTCCCAAGTAGCTAGGACTATAGGCACACACTACCACGCCTGGCTAATTTTTTTATTTTAATTTTTGTAGAGACAGGATCTGACTATGTTGCCCAGGCTGGTGTCAAACTCCTGGCCTCAAGTGATCCTCCCGCCTCGGCCTCCCAAAGCTTTTGGATTACAGGCGTGAGCCACTGTGCCTGGCCTTGTTCCGTATTAAATGGATAAGGTAAATTGATGGTGAGGATAATGAATCATCTGATGGCGTGTACAACCTTTTATTTATTAGGTTCAAAAATAAAGAAGCTAGTGTATCCGCCTGGTTTCATGGGATTAGCTGCCTCCCTCTATTATCCACAACAAGCCATCGTGTTTGCCCAGGTAAGAGAAACTCTGTAATCCATGTTGTCCCTCATTCTTGTTTGTGTGTGTATGAATCTGATGCTTAATTTTATTTTATTTTGCAGTTCTTATAATACCAGACTAAAATTTGTTTGTACATATAGATGAATACAGCAAATTTAAATGATTTTCTCCACTATATGCCTCAGTTCTGGCCCTTCTTCCGGTAATGCCAGTGTTCACAGAATTTGAACACGAATTTGCATGTTTGTTTGAATATTCATCAGCAAAAATTTAATATACATTTTTTGTATACTTACATGGAAGTCTAGAGACTCAAATTCCAAAGCTGATAATTATGGGTCACTCAGTTTATGCATGTCTGGTCACAACCTGCTCTCGTTGGTATTGTAGACACAGACTGCTCTGACTTCCACTCCTCCCTGGTATTGGTGCCCTTGCTTTCCTTGCTGGGGACTTTGGGGACTGTAATCCCCTCTGCTGGGAGTGCCCTTTTCGGGGCTTTCAATTGGCTGCTCCTTTCTTATCCTTGAAGCGTCAGTCTTATGGTACCCTGGCAAGCAAGTCGATCACGGTGGCAGGCAACATGGATAAAGCTGTGCCACCGATTCTTAAAATGTGTTACCAGACCAGAAGCACAGCATCGCCTGAGAACTTGTTAGAAATGCAAACTCTCAGGCCCCACCCCAGACCCACTGAATCAGAAGCTCTGGGAGTAAGGGCCAGCAGTCTGTGTTTTAGCAAGCCCTCCGGTGGTTTGTTATTAATGCCTATGGTGTTTGAGAACCACTGATGGAGACCAGTAGGTAGCCTGAAAAGGATGATATCTGGAGTCAGTGGGACTCTAGAGATGGTGTCCCTCAGAAACTGGCAAGAACAAGGCAGGCTGTAAGTTTTGAGGTCCTGGGCAGATTGTGGACACAGGGATTTTAGTTGCTGGAACTGCCACATCACATGGAAACTCAGTTCCAGGAGCAGACAGCAGTGCAGTCACCCAAATTGGACTCTGAGCCAGACTGACCTGAGACTGAGCTCCCTTGGTTGTTCATGACAGAATTGAGTCCAGATTCCTCGATTGGGCTACAGTTGTATGTGAGAGTCCAGTGGCCCCAGCTTGGGGAGCTTGATGACTTTGATGACAAATACCAGTACTTTCCAGCATTTGCTCAACATTGTTTGTAACAGTCCTGGAGGCAGACAGTTAATGCTTCTGCCCCTGCTAAGCCCCAGGTCAGGAACAGTGAGTAACATCTTCCAGCCCTGGATATAAAAATAATTAAACATTATTTCAGCCTGTTATGGTTTAAGCAGTAAATGGCTAGAGTGGAGAGGGTGAACTTGGTTGCTGGTTGAGAAGCATATGTGGCTGTCCCCAGAGTAGGAGTCTTTTTTTTTTTTTTTTAATTTCTTTCTTTTTTAACTTTTAGCTTTAGGGGTACATGTGCAGGTTTGTTATTGTAAATTGTGTGTCATGAGGGTTTGGTGTACAGATTATTTTGTTACCCAGGTAATAAGCCTAGTACCTGATGGGTAGTTTTTTGATCCTTGCCCTCTTCTCACCCTCCACCCTCAAGTAGGCCTCCATCTCTATTCCCTTCTTTATGTCCATGTGTTTTCAAGGTTTAGTTCCCAATTACAAGTAAGAACATGTGGTATTTGGTTTTCTGTTCCTATGTTAGTTCACTTAAGATAATGGCCCCCAGCTCCATCCCTGTCCCTGCAAAGGACATGAGCTCATTCTTTTTGGCTGCATAGTATTCTGTGGTGTATAAGTACCACATTTTCTTTATCAAGTCTGCCATTGGCTGGGTGTGGTGGCCCATGCCTGTAATCCCAGCACTTTGGGAGGCCGAGGCAGGTGGATCATCTGAGGCCAGGAGTTCGAGACCAGCCTGACCAACGTGGTGAAACCCTGTCTCTACTAAATACAAAAAATTAGCTGGGTGTGGTGGTGCATGCCTGTAATCCCAGCTACTTGGGAGGCTGAGGCAGGAAAATTGCTTGAACCCAGGAGGCGGAGGTTGCAGTGAGCCAAGATTGCGCCATTCCACTCCAGCCTGGGCAACAAGAGCAAAAACTCCATCTCAAAAAAAAAAAAAAAAATCTACCATTGATGGGCATTTAGGTTGATTCCATGTTTTGCTGTTATGCATAGTGCTATGATGATCATATGCATGCATATATCTTTATAGTAAAATGATTTATATTCCATTATTATTCCCAATAATAGGGATTGCTGGGTCAGATGGTAAGATCTTTTCTGTTTTGTTTTAAGGTCAGTGGGGAGAGATTATATGACTGGGGTTTACGAGGATATATAGTCATAGAAGATTTGTGGAAGGAGAACTTTCAAAAGGTGAGGAGCATCTTTTTCATTATCTTCCTTTTGGTTTAAATATGTGGTTTCTCTAGGGTTTTGTAAAATATTTGATAACCCTGTTGATTTATTGCTTTTTCTGTTTGCTTCTAATTATGTCTCCAGCTCACATTTTTCAGGTGACCTTTCTTGGTAGAGCAGTAGAACTTCTGAGCATTTGGTTATTATCAGCAGGGCCAAATAAGTGGTGACCATAAAATGCAATGCATTCCACCATAGTCTTAGACCATATTTTCCATTATATTGTATTCATAGTTTCCTCTAAGTGTAGCGTATTATTTAAAAGTTTTATTGAAACTGAATTCAAAGGGAATGTACTATGCTCCCAGGAAAAAGACATAATTGAGAGCCTCTTCCTCTTGGTTTTTCACTTATCATAAGTTCTGTTCCTTCCTTAGCACTGCCATTTCTGTTTATCCCCCAGGCTTCTCAGCTTAGCTGAGGGTGTGAGCCATCATATGCTGGGGACTAGCTACCAGCTAAAGGCCACGTTCTCTGTGCTGTCTAGTACATGAGCAGCAGAGGGAAGAAGTTGTGTAATTGTAAGAACTTGTCACCTTTCATCTCTTTTAGTGGCCACGTAGCTGATTAAATGTTGCCTGTGTTCCCTTGGAACATTCCCTTCCTCCCGCTGATAAGGAAGAATGAGTAGAGAATAAGGTATCATGTCTCTACTAAGCACTCAGAGGCACAGCCAGCTAAGGAAGAATTGGACTTCTTATATTAATATACCTTCTACATCACAGATTGAAGGAAGTTCATTTTTCAATGAAAATACTTTTTAAAAAAATATAAATAACTGAGCTTCATTGACAAGTTAAAAAAATACATATAAATATCTATCTCAGAATTAAAATCCAGAATTTTGAACTGGGATTTGGAAGTAGCAGAATAAATTATAAGCCCTCTTTATTATTTACATAAATAATCTAGTGAAATCTTAAGACTCATTTTTTGGCCAGGTGCAGTGACTCATGCCCAGCACGTTGGGAGGCCAAGGTGGGAGGATCACTTGAGCCCAGGAGTTTGAGACCAGCCTAGGCAACATAGTGAGACCCTATCTCTCCAAAAAATAAAATTAGTTGGGCATGGTGGCATACTTTGGGAGGCTGAGGTGGGAGGATTGCTTGAGCCCAGAAGGTAAGGGCTAAATAGAGTGAGCCATGATTGCGCCACTGCACTCCAGCTTGAGCAATACAGTGAGGCCCTGTCTCAAAAAAAAAAAAAAAAAGAAAAAAAGAAAAGAAAGAAAGAAAAAGAAAAAACCCATTAATTTTTATACTGGTGGTTTCTAAAGGAATTAGTCCCTCTCGAGCCTATTTAAACTAGCTCTTGAATAGGAAATTCTATACCAATATCAAGAGTCTTTTGGCAATCCCTTTTAAAGAGGAAACATTTATAGGTGTTTTTTTGATTGTTTTTTATTTTATTTCTCTGATATTTTCTATGGAAGCTTCCTTTCCTTTTTAAAAAATTCCTTAACAAATGCGGCCAGGCGCGGTGGCTCATGCCTGTAATCCCAGCACTTTGGGAGGCCGAGGCGGGTGGAGCACCTGAGGTCAGGAGTTCGAGACCAGCCTGGCCAACATGATGAAACCCTGTCTCTACTAAGAAAATACAAAAATTAGCTGGGCATGGTGATGCACGTCTGTAGTCCCAGCTAGTCGGGAGGCTGAGGCAGGAGAATTGCTTGAACCCGGGAGGCGGAGTTTGCAGTGAGCCAAGATTGCGCCACTGCACTCCAGCCTGGGCAACAGAGCGAGACTTCATCTCCAAAAAACAAAAACAAAGAAACAAAAAAACAAATGCACACTAAATTTTATATGGGAAAGGAAGTAAAATATCAAGAATTCTCTACATAGCCCTAGACAGAAATGTGGAAAGTGAGACTAAAAGCCTCAACTGCGAGCCTTCATTGTGGTGTGACTGCAGACTGAAGCACACCAAAGCCAGAGAGAGTCCCCCAGGCTCCCTGGAGTGCTCACTGTGGTGTCTGTGCAGACACACACGCACACCAAAGCTAAAGTGGGGGCTGCGGGAGCCTCTGGCTTGGAAACAGCATTCTCTGACTGTGCTAAGAATTCAACCCAGTGCAGAAGCAGCTGGACTGTGGTTAGAATACCAGTTAAGCTGGCCAACATTTTCTGGTAATTTGAAAACATTAGATATTAAAGCTACCCAAATTTATCTGCAGATCTTTTTAGAGTGAGGTGATAAAGATTTTTAATTAGCTCATGGTTGGTTTGCATTTCTCTCTGTTTATACTCTTGCCTTCTTCAGAGTCATTGAGAACTTAAGGCTTTCTCCTGTTTGTTACTCTCCAAGCATAATTTTACTGACAGCTGTCTGTTCTCGATAGAAGGTAATAAAATCAGGACCAGGCACAGTGGCTCATGCCTGTAATCCCAGCACTTTGGGAGGCTGAGGCAGGCAAATCGCTTTGAGCCTAGGTGTTCGAGACCAGCTTGGGCAATATGGCAAAACCCCGTCTCTACAAAAACTACCAAAAAAAAAAAAATTAGCCAGGTGTGGTGGCATGCACCTGTAGTCCCATCTACTTGGGAGGCTGAGGCAGGAGAATCTCATGAGCCCAGGAGGTGGAGTTTGTGGTGAGCCATGTTCACCCCACTGCACTCCAGCCTGGGGAATGGGAGTGAAATCCTGTATCAAAAACAAACAAACAAACAAAAAAGGTCGGGTTCGGTGGCTCACGCCTGTAATCCCAGAATTTTGGGAGGCCAAGGTAGGTGGATCACGAGGTCAGGAGATCGAGACCATCCTGGCTAACACGGTGAAACCCCGTCTCTACTAAAAATACAAAAAATTAGCCGGGCATGGTGGCGGGTGCTTGTAGTCCCAGCTACTCGGGAGACTGAGGCAGGAGAATGGTGTGAACCCGGGAGGTGGAGCTTGCAGCGAGCCGAGATCGTGCCACTGCACTCCAGCCTGGGCGACAGAGCGAGACTCCGTCTCAAAAAAAAAAAAAAAAAAAAAAGGTAATAAAATTGATGTTGACTGCATTAAATATTTATTACAGGTTTTAAAGGAAAAATAGCAGAAGGCCCTATTAATTCAAAATTCAATATTCTTAGATTTCAGGAATTACTTGATACAATGAAGTGGCATTGTTTTTTGTTGATCTTGCTTCACACTTCCCCCCCCCCACTTTAGATTTCATGGGCTTCAGGGGGGTTTTTGTTTTTTATTTTTTGGTTTATTTATTTATTTTTGAGATGGAATCTTGCTCTGTTGCCCAGGCTGGAGTGCAGTGGCGCAATCTCGGCTTACTGCAACCTCCACCTCCCGGGTTCAAGCCATTCTCCTGTCTCAGCCTCCTGAGTAGCTGGGACTACAGGCGCACAACTGCAACACCCAGCTAATTTTTGTATTTTTAGTAGAGATGGGGTTTCACCATGTTGGCCAGGCTGGCCTCAAACTCCTGACCTCAGGTGCTCCACCCGCCTCGGCCTCCCAAAGTGCTGGGATTACAGGCGTGAGCCATCACGCCCAGCCTTGTTTTTGTTTTTTTTAATGAGAGCTAAGATTTAAGCTACCCTGGAAAATGAATCTTTCTGGGGCCCTGGAGCTGAGTATATTCTCTTCATAGACTATCAAATAATTCATAATCTAGTAAAAGAGATAAGGAAAGCATATGACCAAAATACAAGATAAAATATGATAAATGCCAGAAGAAAGGTACACACAAAAATGTATGATTTTTGGATGAAGATATCTTGTCTTCATTGAAGGGAATTAAGGGACACTTCATGAAGGAGACTTTTTTGTTTCTTAGCTTGTTAGGAAGTTGGTTTTCAAGTCTAGCTTTAATTGCCAGTCTCAATTAGGTATCATCTAATTCATATATATTTTTTTTTTGAGACAGAGTCTCGCTCTGTGGCCCAGGCTGGAGTGCAGTGGCACAATCTCGGCTCACTGCAACCTCTGCCTCCGGGGTTCAAGAGATTCTCCTGCCTCAGCCTCACGAGTAGCTGGGATTACAGGTGCATAGCACCACGCCTGGCTAATTTTTAGTAGAGACAGGGCTTAGTATTTTTAGTAGAGACGGGCTTTCACCATGTTGTCCAGGATGGTCTTGATCTCCTGACCTGGTGATCTGCCCGCCTCGGCCTCCCAAAGTGCTGGGATTACAAGCGTGAGCCACCGTGCCCGGCCAATTGTTTGTATTCTAATCATGTAACAGATGTACCGGCTTTTGGTTGTACATAGAGAAATTGTGGACATTATGTTTACAACAGGGTGCTGGCCAGGTGTGGTGGCTCATGCCTGTAATCCCAGCACTTTGGGATGTGGAGACGGGTGGATCACTTGAGCCCAGAAGTTTGAGACCAGCCTGGACAACATGGCGCAACCCCGTCTCTACTGAAAACACAAAAATTAGCCAGGCGTGGTGGCATGCACCTGTAATCCCACCTACTTGGGAGGCGGAGGCACAAGAATCACTTGAATCTGGGAGGCGGAGGTTACGGTGAGCCGAGATCGTGCCACTGCACTCCAGCCTGGGCGAAAGAGCGAGACTCAGTCTCTAAATACGTACATACATACGTAAAACAGGGCACTGAAAATTTTTAAATTAGGAATGATGGCACAATTCTTAACAGTATTATTTCCCATGGGGCTGTATTACTCTGAGATATCCCAAACAAGTCTGTGGCATTTTGCTGCTCTGCCACATCCCTTTTCCCTCTTACGAAGTGATTCTAAATGTTTGTGCTGAGTCTTCTACCAATAAAGTAGTGTTTCAGTCTGTCATCATTGGTTACTTAAGAGGAATTTATCTGCTTCAGTTAAAATGAACTTTTTGTCAGAACTGTGAAGCAAAGATAGGTGTGTCCAGAAATATTGTCATCTTGGTACAGTCTAGGGCTTTCTTTTAAGTTACAAGAATATATAACGTATGTATACAGTTTAAAATCCAACACTATAATGACCATGTACGTACCAACCAATTATCTACCTTTAAAAATAGGAAATTACCGCCAGGCGCGGTGGCTTATGCCTGTAATCCCAGCACTTTGGGAGGCCGAGGCAGGTGGATGACGAGGTCAGGAGTTCAAGACCAGCCTGGCCAAGATTGTGAAAACCCGTCTCTGCTAAAAATACCAAAAAATTAGCCAGGCGTGGTGGCAGGCGCCTGTAATCCCAGCTACTCGGGAGGCTGAGGCAGAGAATTGCTTGAACCCAGGAGGCGGAGGTTGCAGTGAGCCGAGATCGCGCCACTGCACTCCAGCCTGGCCAACAGAACAAGACTCCATCCCAAAAAAAAAAGGAAATTACCGATGCCTTTCAAGTCTTCCATGGGTCCCCTCACCCCCAAGTCTCCCCAGAGGTAACCATTATCTGGAATTTTATTTCATTCCCTTGTTTTTCTTTAAACTTTTCTTCCGGTTTAACCATATATGTATGTATTCTGAAATACTATAGTTGAGCCTGCCTGTTTTTGCCTTTATAAAAATACACCAAATTTAAGTCTAAATATACATATTTTATATATGTAAGTTTATCTAGATGAGTCTTACTACATATTATTTTGCAACTTGTTTTGTTCCCTTAACATTTTGCTTATGGATTATGTATGGCAGTAGTGCATTCATCTTCACTGCTGTAGACTATTTTCTTTGTGTTGTTGTTGTTATTGTTTTAATAGACGGAGTCTCACTCTGTTGCTCAGGCTGGAGTGCAGTGGTGCAATCATGACTCACTGCAACTTCCGCCTGCTGGGTTCAAGCAATTCTCCTGCCTCAGCCTCCCGAGTAGCTGGGACTACAGGCATGCGCCACCATCCCTGGCTAATTTTTGTATTTTTAGTAGAGACAGGGTTTCACCATGTTGGTCAGGCTGATCTCAAACTCCTGACCTCAGGTGATCCGCCCTCCTCAGCCTCCCAAAGTGCTGGGATTACAGGTATGAGCCACCGCGCCTAGTCATATTTTCTTTATGGGAAAATACCCATGTTGGTGGCTCCTTGGGTGGGTTTCAGTATATTACTATTACAACACAGCATGGCTTCATAATTTGTGAAGAATTTTTCTAGACCAGGGTTCCTGATTCATAGGGTCTGCATATCTTCAGTTTTGCTAGATGATGCCAAGTAATTGTTTCCATTTTTGCCAGTCTGGTGACTTTAAAAGAGTTTTTCATTGTGGAGTATATGTGTATGTGGCTTTACGTTATTTCCCAATTTTCATTTTGAGAAAATTTCAAAACTACAGATCAAGTGCAGGACTAGTACAATGAATATACCCTTCACTTAGATTCACTAACATTTGCTGCATTTGCATAATCTATCTTTTCACCTATGCATGGTGTTCATACACGAGTATATTTTATTTTCCTGAACCATTTGAGAATTAATTGTAGATATCATTGCATTTTCCATCTGTATCTAATTCAGCATGTATTTCCAAAGAACATGGACATTCATTTATATAATCACAATACCATTATTGTACTCAGGAAAGTTGACATTTCATTATTTACACAAATGTTATCTAATATATAGCCCATGTTCAAATTTCCCTAGTTGCCCCAGTAATGTACTTGCTTTAAACAACTTTTGATTTTTTTTTTTTTTTTTCGAAATGGAGTGTCACTCTGTCGCCCAGGCTGGAGTGCAGTGGCGTGTCGTTGGCTCACTGCAACCTCTGCCTCCTGGGTTCAAGCAATTTTCCTGCCTCAGCCTCGCGAGTCGCTGGGACTGCAGGCGCACGCCACCGTCCCCGGCTAATTTTTGTATTTTTAGTAGAGATGGGGTTTCACCATATTGGACAGGCTGGTCTCAAACTCCTGACCTCAGGCAATCCACCTGCCGTGGCCTCCCAAAGTGCTGAGATTACAGGTGTGAGCCACCATGCCCGACCTTTTTTTTTTTTTTTAAGTCTCAATCTACAGGCTCTCCTTCCATCTTTTGGAGTTGACTTCCTTACAGTTTATCTGTTAAAACAATCTGGCACATTTCACCTATAGAGTTTCCAACAGTTTGGGTTTTGCTGATTACACATTTATGCTATAGTTTAACGTGTTCTCCATACTCCCTGCACATTGGAATCAGCTGGATCCACAGGCTACTTGATCCAGATCCTGTTTGATCCTTTTGGCAAGGCTCTAGATCCACGTAGGCACATAAGTCTGGTTTTTGCTTTGTTTTTATTGGTTTTAGCAACTGTAGATGCTCAATGCCTAGACCCATTGAATCTTTGTGGGATAGAAATGGTGATATTGGCTGGGCGCAGTGGCTCACATCTGTAATCCCAACACTTTGGGAGGCCAAGGAGGGTAGATTGAGATCAGGAGTTTGAGACCAGCCTGGCCAACATGGTGAAACTCCAGCTCTACTAAAAATACAAAAAAATTAGCCGCACATGACCAGGAGATCGAGACCATCCTGGCTAACACGGTGAAACCCTGTCTCTACTAAAAATACAAAAAAATTAGCCAGGTGGGGTGGCGGGCGCCTGTAGTCCCAGCTACTCAGGAGGCTGAGGCAGGAGAATGGCGTGAACCCAGGAGGCAGAGCTTGCAGTGAGCCGAGATCCTACCACTGCACTCCAGCCTGGGCGACAGAGCGAGACTCCATCTCAAAAAAAAAAATTAGCCGCGCATAGTGGCATGTGCCTGTAGTCCCAGCTACTCAGGAGACTCAGTCAGGAGAATTGCTTGAAGCTGTGAGGCAGAGGTTGCAGTGAGCCAACATCATGCCACCTCACTCCAGCCTGGGTGACAGAACAAGACCCTGTCTCAAAAAAAAAAGAAAATGGTGATATTTTACTTCTGTTGTTTCATTTTCTCATATTAGCTGAAATATTTTGATAAAGAACCCCTTCTCTTATCTACTAGTTACCCAGTTATAGTTTATATAGGAAAAACAAGATAATTACTTAAGTTTTTTTCTCTTATTTATCCAGTTTCAAAATAATGAATTCATTCCCTTTCCTCAGAATATCACCTGTTAGTTTTTCTTTAAAAATATCAGCCAGGCACGGTGGCTCACGCCTGTAATCCCAGCACTTTGGCAGGCCGAGGCGGGTGGATCACCTGAGGTCAGGAGTTCGAGACCCGCCTGGCCAACATGGTGAAACCTCGTCTCTACTAAAAATAAAAAATTAGCCAGGTGTGGTAGCATGTGCCTGTAGTCCCAGCTACTCAGGAGGCTGAGACTGGAGAATCACTGGAACCTGGGAGGTGGAGGTTGCAGTGAGCCACGATTGCATCACTGCACTCCAGCCTGGGCGACAGAGTGAGATTTCGTCTCAAAAAAATAGGGCCAGATGCGGTGGCTCACGCCTGTAATCTCAGCACTTTGGGGGACTGAAGTGGGCAGATCACGAGGTCAGGAGATCAAGACCATCCTGGCTAACACAGTGAAACCCTGTCTCTACTAAAAAGACAAAAAAATTGGGCGTGGCGGCACATGCCTGTAGTTCCAGCTACTCAGGAAGCTGAGGCAGGAGAATCGCTTGAACCCGGGAGGCGGAGGTTGCAGTGAGCCAAGATCCCGCCGTTGTACTCCAGCCTGGGCAACAAGAGCGAAACTCCATCTCAAAAAAATAATAGAAATAAATAAATATATATACATATATATCGATGGATATATATGTATATCTATATATCTCGATGGATATATATGTATATATATAATCTCGATGGATATATATATGTATATGTATATGTATATCTCAATGGATATATATGTATATATATGTATATCTCGATGGATATATATATGTATATATATCGATGGACATATATGTATGTATGTGTGTGTGTATATATATATATATCATTATAGGCTGTGCACAATGGCTCACAACTGTAATCCCAGCACTTTGGGAGGCTGAGACAGGAGGATCACTTGAGTCTAGGAGTTTGAGGCTGCAGTGAGCTATGTTCGTAGCACTCCACTCCAGCCTGGGTGACAGAGCGAGACCCCGTTTCTTTTCTTTTTTTTTTTGAGATGGAGTCTCGCACTGTTGCCCAGGCTGGAGTGCAGTGGCACGATCTCAGCTCACTGCTAGCTCCGCCTCCCGGGTTCACGCCATTCTCCTGCCTCAGCCTCCCGAGTAGCTGGGACTACAGGCACCTGTCACCACGCCTGGCTAATTTTTTGTATTTTTAGTAGAGTCGGGATTTCACTGTGTTAGCCAGATGGTCTCGATCTCCTGACCTTGTGATCCGCCCACCTCGGCCTTCCAAAATTCTAGGATTACAGGCGTAAGCCACCGCGCCTGGCTGAGACCCTGTTTCTTAAAATAATAAATAAATTAAAAATCATTATGGGTTTATAGATTTAAACATATTTGATGGTTTTGAATGCTTTGTAATTCTTGGTCTTATTAAAGTTCAAACTGTCCCATTTTGCTAGTGGAAGTTGGCTCTGAGTCTTCTTGACATGACCCAAGTAGTCTGTGATAGTTACGTCACTATCTAGCATGTGAAGATGTTCCCAGAATTTCCCATCGTGGTTTTCATTTACATTGCCCTGATTACTAATGAGGTTGAGCATCTTTTCACCGGTTTATTGGCTTCTTCTTGAAATGCCTGTTCATGTCTTTTGGCCACTTTTTATATGGGTCATTTGTCTCTTATTGATTTATAAGGGTTCTTTATTTTTTTCCTAGATATTAATAGTTTTGGCCAGATGTTTGCAGATGTCTTTTCTCAATATGGCTTGTCTTTTCAGTTTTAGTGTCTTGATGATCAGAAGTTCTTCATGTAGTTGATTTATTGACCTTTTCCATTATGGTTTTCACTCTTTGACTCTAGGAGCTTAATAAAAGCATGAAATATTTATTGATTGTCCATTGCTAATCCGAAATCCTTTCAGAATAGTCCTAACCCAAGGTCTCAGTATCAGAGATGAAGGCCAGTTGTGGGTGTCAGTCCTCAGGGTCACAGATGTCTCTTTTAGAGTTGTCTTTTTTTTTTTTTTTTGAGATGGAGTCTTGCTCTGTAGCCCAGGCTGGAGTGCAGTGGTACAGTGGTGCGATCTCGTTCACTGCAACCTCCACCTCCTGGGTTCAAGCAATTCTCCTACCTCAGCCTCCTGAGTAGCTGGGATTATAGGCGTGCGCCACCACACCTGGCTAATTTTTGTATTTTTAGTAGAGACGGGGTTTCACCATCTTGGCCAGGCTGGTCCTGAACTCCTGACCTCAAGTGATCCACCCGCCTCAGCCTCCCAAAGTGCTGGGACTACAGGCGTGAGCCACTGCACCCGACTAGAGTTGTCTGTTTTTTTTTTTTTTTTGAGATGGAGTCTCGCTCTGTCGCCCAGGCTGAAGTGCAATGGTGCCATCTTGGTTCACTACAACCTCCGCCTTCTGGGTTCAAGCGATTCTTCCGCCTCAGCCTCCCAAGTAGCTGGGATTACAGGCATTCACTACTATGCCTGGCTAATTTTTTTTTTGTATTTTTAGTAGAGAGGGAGTTTCGCCATGTTGGCCAGGCTGATGTCGAACTCCTGGCCTCAGGTGATCCCCCTGCCTCAGCCTCCCAAAGTGCTGGGATTACAGGCGTGAACCACCGCACCTAGCTTAGAGTTGTCTTATAATTAGCTAAACACAGCAGTATGTCTCAGTAAATATCATATTTTAGTTTTTCACTAGCTTTTTTTTTAATGCAACAAATTACTATCACAGAATTGTAGAATGACTGCTAAAGGCCAACATTATTTAAAGGGCAGGAAATTAATAAAGAAGCGTAAACCTGTTACCAACATGAAAACTGAGCAGAACTTCTAAAGCTGAGCTGTTAATAGTTTTATTCAGGCCCTTGCTGGCTCAGCAGGAAAATGAAAGGGAAGCACCAGCCACCACCCTGAGTAAACATGCCCTGCTTTTTCTTCCTCCATTAGAAATTCCTCAGCTCTCTAAACACGGCAAAGTTTGGCTGAAAGTAAGTCATGTAGTTTTAAAATGTTCATCTTTGAAGTAAGCTAATCACAGAAGGACAAATACTGCATGATTCTACTTGTATGAGGTATGTAAAATAGTCAAACTCATAGAGGCAGAGAATAGAATGGCGATTGCCAGGGATTGGGGGAGGGAGAGATAGGGAGTTGGTAATCAACAAAGTTTTAGTCAAGCAAAGAGAATAAGTTCTAGAGACCCCTTGCACAACATTATGCCTATAGATAACAGTACTGTATTGTACGCTTAAAAATCTGCCAAGAGGGCAGATGTCATGTTAAGTATTCTTACCACTGTATTTTTTTTAAATGACAGCTTGATGGGTTTTCCATAAAGTTATGAATTTGTGCTCTTTGTAATTTTTTGCTAACTAAAATTCTAAGAACTACAGGTATTAGGAAATGATTTTGAAATGATTTTTTTCTTTCTTTTTAAAAACACCATTATTGAGCGAAACGAAAAGTTAGAAATCCTGAATAATAATGGTCATCTCCTCCTTAGAAAGGAATTCACTGTTGGTATCAGTGGGCAGGATACAGCATTGTCTAGTGGACTAAGAGGAGCGGGAGCACCAGACTCCTACCCCACCTCTGCCTCTTACTAGCCCTGAAACCTTGGGAAGTTACTCCAGCACTGTGGGAACTGGCATAGTACCTTCTGGAGCTGTTTTGAGGATTAAATAAGGTTATCTATGTGAGGAACATATGAAATGGCTGGACTCTAGCCACATGATAGTCATCAACCACCACTCATGTGATACTGCACATTTTCGCTTCTGCCTGAGAAGATAATGTCCACTGATAGAAAATGGAACCATACCCTGTAGTCAGGAGTCCTTATGTCATTGTTTTAGTTTTCCATTGCTGCCAAAATAAATGACTGCAAATTTACAGGCTGAAAGTAATCCAAATGATTATCTTAGTTCTGTAGGTCAGAAGTCCAATTCTAAATCAAGGTGTCAGCAGGGTTGCGTTCCTTTCTAGAGGCCCTAGGGGAGAATTTCTTTCCTGCTCATTTAGATTGTTGACAGAACTCAGTTCCTCGAGGCTGTAGGACCAAGGTCTGTTTTGCTGGCTGAGGGCTGTTTCCAGCTTCCTTCCTCTATTGTCGAAGCCTGCGGCAAGTCCTTTGCAGGTCCCCCTTCTGACCCCTTCTTCTGCCTCCCTTTTAGACTACAGGCACTCATATGCTTGAATCAAGCCCACCCAGATAATCCAGGATCATCTCCCTATTTTAAGGGCAACTGATTAGTAAACTTAATTCTAATGCAACCTTAATTTCCCTTTGCCGTGTAAGGTAACAGTCACAGGTTCCAGAAATAGAAGACATCTTTGAGGGGTCATTATTCTGCCTATCTCATCAAGTGAACTAGAATTGTGTTGGGGTCTTTAACAGGTCATTTATCCTTACCTTTTATTTTCTTCATCCAAAAAATAAAGTGGCCTGCCATATGGGATAGATAATGTTTATTGAGCACTTACTTGCTGTGAGCTTGGCCCTTGGCACTAAGCTCTTTGCTCAGGAAGAGTCTTTGAGGTGGGTTCTATTATTATCCCCATTTATAAGTGAGGAAACTGCATTTTGGAGAAGTTAAGTAATTGTTGAAAATAATTCAACTGGTGAGGGAGTCAGACATTTCAGTAGGCTGCTGTACCTCAAAGGTTTGGCTGGCAATCAGCCTTCACATGGCAGGCATACTAATTAGAAATCAGTGTCTTGATTTTCTTAAAAAGTTTCGGTTTTGCTAGCAGAAATTGTCATTTGTGCCCAGGCACAGTGGCTCATGCTTGTAATCCCAGCACTTTGTAGCCCGAGGCAGGCAAATCACCTGTGGTCGGGAGCTGGAGACCAGCCTGGCCAACATGGTGAAAACCTGTCTTCACTAAAAATACAATAATTAGCTGGGTGTAGTAGTGGGCGCCTGTAATCCCAGCTACTCGGGAGGCTGAGGCAGGAGAATTGTTTGAACCCGGGAGGCAGAGGTTATGTGAGCTATTGCGCCACTGCACTCCAGCCCGGATGACAGAGGGAAACTCCGTCTCAAAAAAAAAAAAAAGAAAGAAATTGTCATTTGTGTTCATGGATGTGGTAAGAAAATAAAAACTGAAATCAGATATGTATTAAAATGATTGAGTTACAAAATATTCTATATAAAACTTTCTCTGTCTGAAAATGCAAAAAAAATTGATTTCTGGCTTGTGCTAAATCACGAACTGTTTTTTGAAGTCAGAATGTTGTTTTGTCTGAGATAATGGAGTTCTCTGCCAAGAGAGATCTGATTTGTGATAGGGTGGTGGATGGGCTCAATATTTTTTTAATGAGATATTGGACTGTGCTGTTTTGTTATACTATAAGTGATATGTAACCAAACAAGAAAATTTTCCTAGCAACAAAGTTGTTTTCCTGAATCAGAAGAATGCTTTTGTGTGCTCATTTTCTTATTGTCCAAAAGATAAAAAAGCTTGTGAATTTAGCATCTTATTTTTTTGAGATTGAGGTACTGGCAAGTATAGATAGTAGAATATATAAGAATATCATTGGAAGTATTTGGCAAGCAGTATGTTAATTCAGACCTAAACTATATTTAGGTAGAGAACTAACTTGTTTGTTTGTTTGTTTTTATTTGTTTTTGAGATGGAGTTTCGCTCTTGTTGCCCAGGCGGGAGTGCAATGATCTCGGCTCACCGCAACCTCCGCCTCCCGGGTTCAAGCGATTCTCCTGCTTCAGCCTCCTGAGTAGCTGGGATTACGGGCATGCGCCACCACGGCCTGCTAATTTTGTATTTTTAGTAGAGACGGGGTTTCTCCCTGTTGTTCAGGCTGGTCTCGAACTCCTGACCTCAGGTGATCCACCCACCTTGGCCTCCCAAAGTGCTGGGATTACAGGTGTGAGCCACCGCGCCCTGCCGAGAACCACCTTGTTTTTATGCCAGACCCAATTGTTGGACATGATTATCTCACTGGCCCTCGTAAGCCTTTTTTTCTCTCTTCTTGTTCTTCATTAATCTGGTGAGGGACCCAGACATTTCAGTAGGCTGCTCTACCTCAAAGGTTTGGCTGGCAATCAGCCTTCACATGGCAGTCATACTAATTAGAAGTCAATGTTTTGATTTTTTTGAAGTTTTAATTTTGCTAACAGAAATTGTTATTCGTGTTCATGGATGTGTTAAGAAAATAGAAACCCAAACTTTTTTACATTCATCAGATCTTTAAGTTCTACCCCATTCCATTTGTTTGTTTGTTTTGAGACAGGGTCTCACTCTGTTGCCCAAACTGTAGTGCAGTGGTGCAGTCACAGCTCACTGCGGCCTCAACCTCCCTGGCTTAAGTGATCCTCCCACCTCAGCCTCCTGAGTAGCTGGGACCACAGGCATGTGTCATCCCACCTAGCTAATTTTTATATTTTTTGTAGAGACAGGATTTCAGCATGTTGCCCATGCTGATCTTGAACTCCTAGGCTCAAGTGATCCGCCTCGGCCTCCTGAAGTGCTGGGATTACAGGTGTGAGCCACTGCCCCTGGCTTTCCATTTGTTTATGCAACAAATATTTGAATAGTGTGTGCTAGGAGGCCCTAGGGATATTGTGCCCTCATGAAGCTTACAGATTAATGAAAGACTCAAACATGAAAGAAAGAATTACACAATCAGGAAGTACATGAGTGCTATGAAAGGGAATAGAAGGTTCTGCTAAACTGAAGGACAGGGTACAAAGAAAGCCTTGATGTAAAGGATGAATAACATTTAGCTAGGCAAAAATTGGGATTGACTGGTCTCGATCAGTGGGGTGTATTTTGCAAAGGTCTTGTCCCAATAGGGAGTTTGGCAATTTTGAGCAACAGCAAAAAGGCCTCTGGGGTGTAGGTGGGTGTGTGTTCACATATGGGTATGTGTGTTCGCTTGTGTGCATGCATGTGAGGAGGCGGGGTGGGGAGTGGCTCTGGAGGAGGAGAAGGGCACAGATTCTCAGTCCTGTAGCACTCTTGTTCAGAGCATCAAGTAGACCTGAGAATTGTATGTTGATCATTGGTCCACCAAGCAGTTCGTATGGCCTTGTTTCCCAGAACTCCATCATCAAGTGGATGTGGTGACCATATTACTTTATCATCAAAACCAGGATACTCTTTTTTTTTTTTTAACTTTTTTTTTCTTTTTCTATGTTGCCCAAGCTGGTCTTGAATTCCTAGGCTCAATGGATCCTTCCGCCTCGGCCTCCCAAAGTGCTGGGATTACAGGCGTGAGCCAACATGCCTGGCAAACCAGGATACTCTTGAGAGTGAAAGGGGACACTATTAATTATTCTGGGACAACGGGTATAAAACAGTACTTATAGACCAGTTCTCAGCCACTCCAGGGAGCCCCAAAGTTGCCTAGAAACCGTGCTCTGAAATGACAGGGTTAGTCAGGTGCTCCTACTTTCTCACCTTTTCCCCTTTCTTCACCCATGAATAACTCTGAAAGAGGGGCACCAGGAGAAACTGCTCCAAGTCTATACAACAGAATCTTAGCCCCCATGGCCTGCCCAGCTGCAGCCTCCTGTTTTTCAGACTGCCATCTGATCTCTGACTATTAATGTGTTTTCAGAATTAAAGTCTAAAAAACGTATAGAAAAGAAAGTAAGGCCTTAAAAGTTTAGCACGTGAACTTTTCCCACTGGAAGCTTTTCCTACATTGCTTCTTATGGATTACATGACCTACTTATATGTTCCCGGACGGCCACTGGACAGAATGGGTGTGGTCTAACTTCTTTCAGAGTAAACATGTTTTGTGGATTGGCCCCTATGGTGGATAATGGTGAATAATGCATGGAGTAAATACCTACAGGAAGCCTTCTCATAGGTGTAAAACCTTTATTTCAGGAAATAAAAGAGGAAGATATATTGATTTTTTAAATAGAATCAACTGTTTGACTGAATCTGCATAATGAGGATTAATGGAGCTTTATTTCCTGCTCTCTCTGTCCAAGTCACTCTACAGCAGGGCCCTCAGAGAGCCCTAGTAACTTCTTCAGTTTACTGACAGATGGATCACTTTGCAGTATAATAATATTTAATGGTCAGCAACTGCGAAAATGTGGGATCTCATTGTCCTCCTCAGCCTTTTTTCAACAACCCCCCAAGTCCTCAGTAAAATGGTTTGACCCTGTCCCCCATAATAATTTTTAATGTTCATATTCAGCCAAATACTCAGGACACTAAGGAGTTGCACTGTTTCTTTTCAAACTGCATTCAAGCTCTTTCTTTTGTTTTAAAAGCCAGGAAATGTGAAGAATTCACCTGGAACTAAGTAGAAAACTCCATGCTCTGCCATCTTAATCAGGTAAAGAACAAGAAATCTCTGTGATTAGTTTCAGCCTTGTGCCAGCTGAAATGACTTGTCTTTAATTAATTAAATTTAATTAATTATAACAGTTTCAACTTGATGTGAAAACATAAGGGTCATATTTTCTTCCATCTTTTAATTTCTGGGCTTAAATCCTGTGACTTATTTATTTGTGTTTGTTGCACTGATGTTACCTGGGTTTTTTAGACAAGCTAGAACCAGACAGTTGGGTTTTGTCTACAAATGTATTTCAAACAATTGAAAAGTGTCATTATTCCTTAGGTTTTTTTTCAAACAACACTTTATTATAGTAAGTACACTTGTATTTATCTAATACCCAATGAACACTGGAATGCATGACTGTTACAGAGAGGCTCAAAACACTAGTTATATTGTGTATACATGAAAAATTGTATAATAGCACTTGTGATTTCCTGGTAATTAGAAGACTGTAATTGAATTTGGAAACAACCTAGATATTCAACTACAGGAAAATGGCTTAATTATGGTGTATCTGTAAGGAGGAATATTATTATTCTGTTTCTACAGTATTTAATTGCATGGGAACATGTGCACAATTATTGTTAAATGAAAAAAAGGTAGTGTGATATGTTTATAGAGGGGATGAAGCCAGGAGATACGACAGAAAGTGTGTATCTTTCAGTGGCATGATGATTTTTATATTTTTTTCTTCTTTATAACTTTCCATATTTTAAAAATTTTCTGCAATGAATATGCATTTTATAATCAGAAAATTTTTTGAAAATTGGTGTTACATTTATTGTAAATCATGGCCCCTACTTAAAATTTATGAAAACCCTGAGTTTGAAGGGTCTTTTTTCCTCAAGCTTTCTTTATATTTTTGGAGACCCAAAGAGTCACATAAACTGAGAATTTGAGAGTGGTTATCTGGCCCAACCCCCAGCCTCAAGCAGACTCCCCTGAAGCCCTGTATGTTCCTCCTTTTACACCAGCACTGATGGGAAACTCACCCCATGGGGCAGCCATCCTGGGACAATTCTGATTTTTTGGAAGCTGTTTCCTCTGCTAAGCAAAAATATGTCTCCTTAGTGGTCACAGAAAACAAATCCAGTTCCTCTTTCACAGCATAGCCGTTCATACAGTAACCCAAAATCAGTATGTTCTCAGATACAAGCTATTACCCGGGGAGCTTGGTAAAAGGCAAAGGCCACCCCAGAATCAGTATCTCTGGTGAATGAGGCCAGATATGCATGGGATGTGCCATTAGAAGGATGACTAGAGGGTGAGCAGCCACAGAGTGACACATGTCCTCTAGAGACTTGACTTTTAATATGGTTATATTTCTCTCTTTTTTTAAATCCCTGTCAGCCAGAATGGTTATATTTCTGTACAGGGACAATGAAAAAGACATAGAATAAAGGGAAATTAGGTAAATATCCATTTCAATTTTCAAAGATACTCTGCACCAGAGTTCAGCTTGCTGAAATACACAACCTTGATTTCATTCTTTATTGTTTTTAGATCTTTATTGGAGGAAGTGTAGCTTTTAATTATAAAAGTGATTCGTGTTGGTTGTAAAAAATGTTTTTAGCTAACTGTTTTAAAAGCTTGTCTTATCCTTTATTCGTTTCTTTTTCTTTTTCTTTCTTTTTTGTTTTTTTTTTTTTTTTTTGAGATGGAGTTTCACTCTTGTTGCCCAGGCTGGAGTGCAGTGGAGCAATCTCGCTCACTGCAGCCTCTGAGGCCTCCCGGGTTCAAGTGATTCTCCTGCCTCAGCCTCCCAAGTAGCTGGGATTACAGGCATGCACCACCATGCCCGGCTAATTTTGTATTTTTTAGTAGAGACACGGTTTTACCATATTGGTGAGGCTGGTCTCGAACTCCTGACCTCAGGTGATCCACCTGCCTTGGCCTCCCAAAGTGCTGGGATCATAGGTGTGAGCCACCACGTCTGGCCCCTTTATTCTTTTTTCCAGAGGTAATTTTTGTTAATAGTTTGGTATATCATTCCAGACTTTTAAATATAGATAGATAGATTGATTGATTGATTGATAGGCTGAGTTCAGTGGCTCACACCTGTACTCCTAGCACTTTGGGAGGCCAAGGTAGGCGGATTACATGAGTCTGGCAGTACAAGAACAGCCTGGGCAATATGGCAAAACCCCGTCTCTACAAAAAAATTTAAAAAATTAGCTGAGTGTGATGACGAACACCTGTAGTCCCAGTTACTTGGAGGCTGAGGTGGGAGGATCGCCTGAGCCTGGGAGAAAGAGATTGCAGTGAGCCATGATCACTCCACTGCGCTCCAGCCTGGGCAACAGTGATACCCTGTCTCAAAAACAAATATATATATTTATTTATTTATATTTAAAATTTATTTATAAATTAAATAAATTTTTGTATACATTTATAATATATTCATGCATACATGCATGTTTTTGTTTTTTTGACAAAATGAGATCATGTTCCTCATATTGTTCTGCAAGTTCACAGAAAGCTTTCTTTTTACTGTTATTTATCCGGGGGGATAGGATCTTGCTGTGTTACCCAGGCTGGACTTCAGCTCCTGGGTTTAAGTGATCCTCCCACCTCATCCTTCTGAGTAGCTGCCCAGAAAACTTTCTGAAGGCATATAATTGTAATTATATTATCATACATAAAGAAATTAGGCCGGGGCTGGGCGTGGTGGCTCACGCCTGTGGTCCCAGCACTTTGGGAAGCTGAGGCGGGCGGATCATGAGGTCAGGAGTTTGAGACCAGCCTGGCCAATATGTTGAAACCCTGTCTCTACTAAAAATACAAAAATTAGCCAGGCATGGTGGCGTGTACCTGTAGTCCCAGCTACTCGGGAGGCCAAGACAGGGCAATTGCTTGAACCCGGAAGGCGGAGGTTGCAGTGAGCCAAGATTGCACCACTGCACTCCAGCCTGGGTGACAGAGTGAGACTCCGTCTCAAAAAAAAAAAAAAAAAAAAAAAAGAAAAGAAAAAAAGAAATTAGGGCTGGGCATGGTGGCTCATGCCTGTAGTTCAAACTACTCAGGAGGCTGAGGCAGGAGAATTGCTTGAACCCGGGAGGTAGAGATTGCAGTGAGCCAAGATCGTGCCAGTGCACATTCCCAGCCTGGGCAACAGAGAGAGACTCTTGTCTCAAAAAAAAAAAAAAAAAAAGGAGAAAGAGGAAGAAGAAGAAGGAGGAGGAAGAAGGGAAAGAAGGAAGGAAGGAAGGAAAAGAAAAGAAAGAAATTGCACTAATTCCTTAACATCATCTAATATCCAGTTCAATGTACACATTTGCCTGGTTGTTTCATGAATAACTTTTTACAGTTGGTTCGTTTGAACCAGGATCCAAACAAGATCTGCTTGTTGTGTTTGACTGATAGGTCTCTTAGAACTGTAATAGTTTCCGCTCCCTCATTGTCCCTTGCTATTTATTTGTTGAAAAACCTGGCTTATTTGTCCTTTAGAATTTCCTGTGTTCTACAAGGATTGAGCTGGGAGGGGAAAAAAAGAATTTCTCATGTTCTGGCTGTGGCCGAATATATCCATTTAGTATCATTCTGTTTATCTCTTGGTTCCTTTCTTCTCTATATTTCCCATAAACTTATAGTTGGATCCGAAGGCTTAATTAGACTTAGGTTCAATTTTTTTTTTGCTAAGAATGCCATAGACAGTACTATATTAAGCTATGTTGAATGAATGAACTTGTTTTACATAACATATTGTGTAAATATTTCCCTGTCAGTACTTAATAGATCTACCCATTCCTTCTCTAGTTGCTTAATGATTTCCTAGTATGGACTACCATGATCTACTTAATCCTTACCAACATAGGTTGTTTCCAGTTTTTAGTTTTTAACAATGTAATAAATCTATCAAATTCCTAGGGAAGACAAAAACAGATTAATAAACTGAGATAGAAAAAATAAGCTAGTAGTTTACATGTTTAAGAATTTTTGGTTGTATATTAAAAGATCAAGTGAATAGTCACTGGCCTCTAAAATATTTAGAAATCTCTAATTGCGCCAGGCGTGGTGGCTCATACCTGTAATCCCAGCACTTTGGGAGGGTGAGGCGGGTGGATCACCTCAGGTCAGGAGTTCAAGACCAGCCTGCCCAACATAGTGAAACCACATCTCTACTAAAAATACAAAAAATTAGCCGGGCGTGGTGGCGCCTGCCTGTAATCCCAGCTACTCAGGAGGCTGAGGCAGGAGAATCGCTTGAACCCGGGAGATGGAGGTTGCGGTGAACCGAGATGGCGCCACTGCACTCCAGCCTGGGCAACAAGAGTGAAACTCCGTCTCAAAAAAAAAAAAAATCTCTAATTGCTGAGTATATTCATTACAAATTATGAAAAAAAGCTAGGCATGGTGGCTCACGGCTGTAATCCCAGCACTTTGGGAAGCTGAGGCGGGCAGATCACTTAAGGTCAGGAGTTCGAGACCAGCCTGGCCAACATGGTGAAACCCTGACTCTATCAAAAATATAAAAAATTAGCCGGGTGTGGTGGCGGGCACCTGTAATCCCAGCTACTCAGGAGGCTGAGGCAGGAGAATCGCTTGAACCCGGGAGGCAGAGGTTACAGTGAGCCGAGATCACACCACTGCACTCCAGCTTGGGTGACAGAGCAAGACTCCATCTCAAAAAAAAAAAAAAAAAAAAAAAAAAAAATATATATATATATATATATATATATATATATATATATGAAAAAAGCAGTCTGGAGAAGACTCGGTTTGTCTTTGACATGTCTTTGACTATATATGTATTTTATTCCAGAAAAGTATGATGGGGGTGATGTGAGGAAAATTACACATCAAACTGAGGGTGATGTAATCATGCTTTCCAGCAAATAGATGGAAATGTAGTTGTATAATCTTCAGATGTGATGTGTACTGTGCCATTTAGACATTTTTTATTTATTTATCCATCCATTTGGTTAATTACACTCCGATACACAGCTAATTGAGGATCTGAATGTAGTATATGTACTGTTGATGGAACACAAAATCTTTTTTTTTTTTTTTTTTTTTTTTTGAGACAGAGTTTTGCTCTGTCACCCAAGCTGGAGTGCAGTGGCTCAATCTCGGTTCACTGCATCCTCTGCCTCCCGGGTTCAAGCAATTCTCCTGCCTCAGCCTCCCCAGTAGCTGGGATTACAGGTGCCCGCCACCATGCCTGGCTAATTTTTTATATTTTTAGTAGAGATAGGGTTTCACCATGTTAGCCAGGCTGGTCTCGAACTCCTGACCACAGATGATCCACCTGCCTCAGCCTCCTAAAGTGCTGGGATTACAGGCGTGAGCCACCACACTTGGCCTTCTTTCTGATTCTTAGTTTAACTTTCTGTAAAATGGGAATAATTACAGTTTTCTCTGGCTCATGTTTCTTATGGTCATATAATGGTGATGTAAATATTTTCTGTGGTTTATTTATTTATTTATTTATTTATTTATTTATTTTGAGATGGAGTTTCATTCTTGTCACCCAGGCTGGAGTGCAATGGCATGATCTCAGCTCACTGCAGCCTCCGTCTCTTGGATTCAAGTGATTCTCCTGCCTCAGCTTCCTGAGTAGCTGGGATTACAGGCACCTGCCACCATGCCCAGCCAATCTTTTTGTATTTTTAGTAGAGACGGGGTTTCACCATGTTGGCCAGGCTGATCTCGAACTTCTGACCTCAGGTGATCCACCTGCCTCGGCTTCCCAAAGTGCTGGGATTACAGGCATAGGCCACCGCTCCCAGCCTGGTTTCTCTATTTAAATCTGAAGAATTTTCATAATGCAAAATTTTTTCTGGCACAGTTACTTATGTTTTTCTTTTCTTTCTTTTAGTTATAGGTAAACATTGGAAACTCCATAGAATAAATCAGTATTTCTACAGAAAAATGGCAGAGAAGTCAATATTGAATGTATTAAATTGGCTTTCTTCTTCAGGAAAAACTAGACCAGACCTCTGTTATCTTCTGTGATATCATCCTACAAGCAAACTAATCTGGAATCCCTTCACCTAGAGATAATGTACAAGCCTTAGAACTCCTCGTTCTCATGTTGCTATTTATGTACCTAATTAAAACCCAAGTTAAAAAAAATCTGGTATGACTGAGTGATGGTCTAAGTGTATCTGGTGCCTCTGTGTATGGTGTGTGTGTATGCATGGTTTGTGTGTGTGGTGTATGTTTGTGTGTGTGTGTGGTATGGATGGTGTATGTGAGTTAAAGACAACAGGTAACTCTTCTTAGGGAAGTATCAGCTCGCAGCCTGCAGAGTCTGGGCCCCACAACACATAGTATAGAAGAGTAGCTCTGGAGTCCGAGAGATGCTTCAATAATTAGCACAAGGAACAAAACTTGTAAGTAATACAGTTTCCCTGACAATGATTAGAAGACATATAAAAGGAAACAGTAACAGTGACCCCTTGTTGTGGCTGTCACCTCCTAGTTTGTACAGAACTTGCAATTCCTGAATGCCAGTGGGAGATTCAGAATGAAGAAGTCTCTGTCCTCTGCCAGTGGATGAATGGGGACGTGGTGTGTGTTTGGGTTCTCTGTATGTGTATGGCTTGTATTCTCCTCCTCTGTGGCCCTGAATGCACAGCTCATTGAACTCTGTATTCCCACCGCAGGAGCCTCTTTTGACTTGTCAGCCAGCCAGCCAGTAAGGATGGCAGGGGAACAGAATGTCAAAGAGAATTTAGAATTTCCAGATTTCAATTAGATTTGGGAACTCTAAGTCTTCCTTGTATATTTGTATCATCAATTGAATTCCTAATCATTGACCTTCCAGAACTGATAGCAGTCAGTAAGACAGCAATACACAGATGGATATGCACATATTCATGTTATATATATTTAAGAGAGCCAAAATGGCAGGAACAGTGGGAGCATTGTTACCAGATTAATGAGCTGAAGCAAATTTGTCCCTAGAATGTTCTCCATAGTCACCCAGAAGTCTTTTATTTCCTTTTATGCCAAAGTACTTTTGTGTTACTATGCCAATCACTCAAATATATGAAAGCCATGCCTATATCTCATTATAAATATGCTATTATTTCAGGCTTTCTCCATTTGGCTTGGCCTTCCACGTTACCTCTGGAAAGTAGCGATTCCATGAGTTTCTTCCTTGCAATTGCCTGATCTAGAGAAGATTAAGAAGAAATGGCCTACACGTCAGCATGCTCAGGTCATTAATCAATAATTTGAGTGCCTCCTATCTAAGATATTACCTCCCATTTTTAGTTTTTTACTCAGTATTGAAACATTGCTTTAAAACATTTTAGGCCAGGTGCGGTGGCTCACGCCTGCAATCTTAACACTTTGGGAGGCCGAGGCAGGTGAATCACTTAAGGCCGGGAGTTTGAGACTAGCCTGGACAACATGGTGAAACCCTGTCTCTACTAAAAATACGAAAATTAGCCAGGCGCGGTGGTGTACACCTGTAGTCCCAGCTACTTGGGTGTCTGTGGCACAAAAATTGCCTGAACCCAGGAGGCAGAATTTGCAGTGAGCCAAGATCAGTCCAGTGCACTCCAGCCTAGGCAACAGAGTGAGACTTTGTCTCACAAAAAAAAACAAAAAGAGAAAGAAGGCCAGGCGCAGTGGCTCACGACTGTAACTTTGGGAGGCCAAGGCGGGCAGATTCCTTGAAGTCAGGAGTTCAAGACCAGCCTGGACAACATAGTGACTAAGTTGTCTCTGCTAAAAATACAAAAATTTGCTGGGCATGATAGCGGGTGCCTGTAATCCCAGCTACTCAGGAGGCTGAGGCAGGAGAATAGCTTGAACCCAGGAGGAGGAGGTTGCATTGACCCAAGATCACACTGCTGCACTCCAGCCTGGGCGAAAGAGCAAGACCCTGTCTTAAAAAAAAAAAAGAAAAAAAGTTCAAAATGTAGGCAAAATGCCTGTGTTCACATATACAGATGGAAAAATGTGACTTGCTCGAGGTTAAATAGCACATCAATGACAGGTAAAATTAGGCTATGCAGTGAATATTACTTATTTTTATTAGTCTAAAGATATAATTCAGAATCCTTGAATTCAGGAAAAGTAATAGATAGGGGTTATATTTTCCTCATCTTTTCTCTTAGTTGTTTTTTTTTTTCCCACCCGGGCTGGAGTACAGTGGTATGCATGGTCACAGCTGCTGCAACCTTGACCTCCTAGGCTCAAGCAGTTCTCCTGCCTCAGTCTGCCGAGTAGCTGGGACTACAGGCGTGCACCCCCACACCCAGCTAATTTTTTATTTTTTTGTGGAGACAAGGTTTTGCTATGTTTTCCAGGCTGGTCCCGAACTCCCCAGCTCAAGTGATCCACCCACCTTGGCCTCCCAAAGTGCTGGGATTACGGAAGTGAGCCACCGCGCCCGTCGGCCTTGTCTTGTCTTTTTTTTTTTTTTTTTTTTTTTTTGAGGCATAGTTTCGCTCTGTTGCCCAGGCTGGAGTGCAGTGGCACGATCTCAGCTCACTGCAACCTCCGCCTCCCAGGTTCAAGCAGTTCTCCTGCCTCAGCCTCCCAAGTAGCTGGGATTACAAGTGCCTGCTACCACACCCGGCTAATTTTTGTGTTTTTTAGTAGAAACGGGGTTTCACCACGTTGGCCAGGCTGGTCCCAAACTCCCGCCTCGGCCTCCCAAAGTGCTGGGATTACAGGCGTGAGCCACCGCACCTGGCCTCCACCTTGTCTTATTTTAATGAATGCCTTTGCACTCATCATTTTGGCAAGTCTTTTGTTTTGTTTTGTTTTTTCTTTGAGGCAAGGTCTTACTCTCTTGCCCAGGCCGGAGTGCAGTGGCGCAATCACAGCTCACTGCAGCCTTGACCTCCCTGGGTTCAGGTGTTCCTCCCACCTTAGCCTCCTGCGTAGCTGGGACCACAGGCACATGCCACCATGCCCCACTAGTTTTTGTGTTTTTTGTAGAGATAAGGTTTGCCATGTTGCCCAGGCTGGTCTCAAATTCCTGAGCTCAGGTGATCCACCCACCTCAGCCTCCCAAAGTTCTGGGATTACAGGCGTGAGCTACCGTGCCCAGCCCAAGTTTTCACTTTTTAATTCAATGTACCAACCCAGTCTAATGCAGAAACCACTGTCGGGACCAGTAGTACATTTGTGGGACTAAACTCTCCTTATGGCTTGATTTTCATTTAAAGTAAGTATTTGAAATCATGGTTTCATTCACCAGAGGTTGAAAGAAACTTGCTTCAGGTTTTGGTTTTCATCCTGTAAACCTTCTCCTGTCTGATGTTTTGTTTCCCTTCTGATATGTTCAACTTTCAAGTCAGTACAGGTTGAGTATCCCTTATCCAAAATGCTTAGGACCAGAAATATTTTGGATTTTGGAATTTTTTTAGATTTCGGAATATTTGCATATACATAATGAGATATCTTGGGGATGGGACCCAAGTCTAAAAACATGAAATTCATTTGTTTCATTTGCACCTTATACACTTAGGGTGAAGGTAGTTTTATAAAATATTTTTAATACTTTCGTGCATCAAAGTTTTGAGTGTGTGTGTGTGTGTGTGCGTCTGTATAGAGAGAGAGAGAGAGTTTTTGTTTTGTTTTTGAGACAGTCTCACTCTGTTGCCCGGGCTGGAGTAAAGTGGCATGCTCTCGGCTCACTGCATCCTCCACCTCCCGGGTTCAAGCAATTCTTATGTCTCAGCCTCCCTAGTAGCTGGGATTAAAGGCATGTGCCACCACACCCAGCTAATTTTTTGTATTTTTAGTAGAGACGAAGTTTCAGTATATTCACCAGGCTGGTCCCAAACTCCTGGCCTCAAGTGATGGCCTGCCTCGGCCACCCAAAGTACTGGGATTACAGGCATGAGCGACCGCTCCTGGCCAGTGTTCACTATATATATTTTTATATTTTATTTTATTTTTATTTTTTTTGAGACAGAGTGTCACTCTGTCACCCAGATTGGAGTGCAGTGGCGTGATCTTGGCTCACTGCAAGCTCCGCCTTCCAGGTTCACGCCATTCTCCTGCGTCAGCCTCCCGAGTAGCTAGCTGGGACTACAGGCGCCTGCCACCACACCCGGCTAATTTTTTGTATTTTTAGTAGAGACGGGGTTTCACTGCGTTAGGATGGTCTCGATCTCCTGACCTCGTGATCCGCCCGTCTCAGCCTCCCAAAGTGCTGGGATTACATGCGTGAGCCACCACGCCCGGCCAGTTTTCACTATATTTTGCCTGTAACCTGTCACACAAGGTAAGATACGGAATTTTCCACTTGTGGCATCATGTCTGTGTTCAAAAAATTTTGGATTTTGGAGTGTTTTGGATTTCAGATTTTTGTACTAGGGATGCTCAACCTGTAATTAACCAGCACATAACACTAAGGGTATACAGTTAGGTCAAACTCTAGATGTGACCAAAGTTCAGGCTTATTTATGTTTATGAAATGATAGCCAAGGAAATGCCTGGGTGGAAGAAAAGTTTGTTTTTATAAGCAAGTGTTTCACATTTCATTCACTTAGCAGTGCAGAATAAGTCATCTGTATTTCACATGTAGGGGCTTTTATCTTAACTGACTATAGAGTTTTGTTGCTGGTCTTTAGCTGTGACTCTGGAAGACAGAATAGCCAAAGAAGTAACTCTTTTTCCTGCCCACCTACAACCTGTGAAATAATCTTAAGACTCAGGCAAGGCACAGTGGCTCACACCTGTAATCCCAGTGCTTAGAGAGGCCGAGGCAAGCGGGTCACGAGGTCAAGAGTTCCAGATCAGCCTGGCCAATATGGTGAAACCCCGTCTCTACTAAAAATAGAAAAATTAGCCAGGCGTGGTGGTGGGCGCCTGTAGTCCCAGCTACTCAGGAGGCTGAGGCAGAAGAATCGCTTGAACCCGGGAGGCAGAGGTTGCAGTGAGCCGAGATCGTGCCACTGCACTCCAGCCTGGGCGACAGAATGAGACGCCATCTCAAAAAAAAAAAAAAAAGTCTTAAGACTCAGTATCCCTATAGTCAATCTGTAAATTCTCTCCTCTCAGGTATGCCTGGTGAGACTGTTCAATGCTGATTTGTTGACAGGTGTAGAGAACACATAGAAGAACAAGGGAAAGGCAAAGAAGGAGAAAAATAGAGGATTCAAAGACTGCTCTCCACACTCAAAGTCATAGTGAGCCCTTCAAATGCTTAGATGACATAACACTGGGATTTTGTTAGGAGGTACCCCAAATTTGTGTATGGTCAGAGGGTGATTTTAAATGCCTTGTTTACTACAGAAAAAGCATCAGCTTTTTAATATCAGCTGTTTAATTTATCTCCCATATCTCTTCTAAATTATGAGACAATGGCTTCCAGGTAATGGTATGTGTGAATACATACATAACTCTTAACTCCTGAAACCCCAGGAAGACAGGAAGAAAGGGATTTTTATGTAGCATTAGCACGTAAGAAAAGGATGGCAGAGAAGTTTGAGACCAGCCTGGGCAACGTAGGGGGAGACTCTATCACTAAAAGAAAGAAAAAGAAAAAAGGATGGAGAGAGGGAGACAATGGGACTTGTTTTTCACAACAGACTCAGCGGAATTGTTTGAAACTCTGTACCCATGTAGGCCGGGCGTGGTGGCTCACGCCTGTAATCCCACTTTGGGAGGCCGAGGTGGGAGGATCGCGAAGTCAGGAGATCGAGACCATCCTGGCTAACACCGTGAAACCCCATCTCTACTAAAAATACAAAAAATTAGCCGGGTGTGGTGGCAGGAGCCTGTAGTCCCAGCTACTTGGGAGGCTGAGGAGAATGGCGTGAACCCGGGAGGTGGAGCTTGCAGTGAGCCGAGATAGCGCCACTGCACTCCAGCCTGGGCGAAAGAGCGAGACTCCGTCTCAGAAACTCTGTACCCATGTAACATTGACACGAATAAAAATAATGAAAATATTTAGAAGCGAATTCTATAAAAGGCAAGGAAGTTTGTATTAAAACTCCTGTATTTGGCCAGGTGTGGTGGCTCAAGCCTGTAATCTCAGCACTTTGGGAGGCCTAGGCAGGCGGATCACTTGCAGTCAGGAGTTCAACATGGTGAAAACTCGTCTCTACTAAAAACAGAAAAATTAGCTGGGCATGGTGGTAGGTGCTTATAATGCTACTCAGGAGGCTGAGGCAGGAGAACTGCTTGAACCTGGGAGGAGGAGGTTGCCGTGAGCTGAGATCGCACCACCGCACTCCAGCCTGGGCCACAGAGTGAGACTCCGTCTCAAAAAAAAAAAAAAGTATTTATTTTGTAAACTTTGATTCTATGCATCCACTGGGGCCCTTCCTGTGGTGAAGGCATATGACAGATTTCTCCCCATTTAAAAACAAAATTTAGAAGGTTATGGGTGTCTTTGTGTCTGTGGCACTTTGTCAAAGCTCTGATTCAGCCAGGTGCAGTGGCTCATGCCTGTAATCCTAGCATTTTGGGAGGCCAAGATGGGAAGATCACTTGAGCCCAGCAGTTTGAGACCAGCCTGGGCAACAGAGAGAGACCCCCATCTCTATAAAAAATTAAAAATCAGCCGGGCTTAGTGACATGCGCCTATAGTACCAGCTACTCAGGAGGGTCACTTGAACCCAGGAGATCGAGTCTGCAGTGAGCCATGATTGTGCCACTGCACTCCAGCCTGGGCGACAGTGAGACCCTGTCTCCAAGGGGAATGAAAAAAAATGCCAGGTGTGGTGGCTCATGCCTGTAACTCTAGCACTTTGGGAAGCTGAGATGAGTGGATAACTTGAGCCCAGGAGTTCAAGACAAATCCTGGCCAACATGGTGAAACTCCGTCTCTACAACAAATACAAAAATTAGCCAGTTGTGCTGATGTGTTCCTGTAGTCCCAGCTACTCAGAAGGCAGAAGTGGGAGGATCACTTGAGCCCCAGAGATCAAGGCTGTAGTGAGCTGTGATTGCACCACTGCACTCCAGCCTGGGTGACAGTGAGACCCTGTCTCAAAAAAAATTTTTAAAAAAAGCTGATTCATTTTCTGAATTTTTTGTCAGGAATACAACCCTCAGTTATACCATTGCTCAAGAGGGAAGCTGTGGCCTGTTGGTGGACCTGTTTCCCTGGATTGGAAGTTGTGTCATTTTATGAAGAAAAGCAGAGACCACTTAGTGTGTTGTTCCCCTTCCAGGTGCTCTTCAGAACTGGAAGCATCGTGTTCCCGGGAGCCTTTCCTTCCTCATACACCCTACTTGTCTCCTGTTTGTACCTCCTCTCCTTTCCATACTTCCTCTCTATCTTACCAAACAAACATGGTATTGTTTTCCATTCCTCATGTTATGTTACTGGCTCTTTGTGGTCCTGCTGACCTAAAGATGCTTAACTTACTACTAACAGTCTTCTTTGTGTGATTGCTGTTTTCCCCTTGGGACACGTTCTGTTCTTGTTACTCATTTATGTGCAGGATGTGAGATGTAGGAAAAGCCTGTACCGTTTGATACCCTTTTAAATTTACTTGTACTTCTGTTGAATTCACCATCACTGGTACCTTTCTGAAGAACTGACTTTCCAGATATGAAAACCTTTTCTCTCTGAACTCCTAGATCACATTCTAGATTTCTTATGGCTTCATGCATGTTCTACCCTTGTTTGTTCATACCTGATCTCCCCCAGTAGGCTATAATCTTCCTGAGGCCAGGACAAGTGTCCTTCTTCTTAGTGTTCCCATAGTGCTGACCTAATGCAGTGATATATACATTGTGAATGTGTGAATTCTTGAAAGTTCAAAATTGCATTGATTCTGTTTCAATCAAAACCTCTATAGGATATGCATAGGTATTTGATTTGTTTGTCCTCAACCTCAAAGTACATGTCTCTGTTTCTAACTTCCAAATCTAAAAAAGAGGAACTCTCTGAAGGCCTTCAATCTCTATGGCTTCTCCCCCTTAGATTTATTAAGCACTCACTGAATGCCTGGTCTAGATACTCTGTTATGGTGCGCAGGTAGAGAAATACCTTTTACAATTCAGATTCAAAGACAAAGTAAGTACGTGGAACAATCAGAGTAGTTACAGGCAGCATTATCATAATGTACAATCTGTGGTAGATACTGATTTTGTATTTTGGTCTTGTGCAAAGAAGCACCCAAGGATGTTTGTCTAAAATATGAATGTTGCCAGGAGAGATGGCTCATACCTGTAATCTTAATACTTTGGGAGGCCAAGACAGGAGGATCACTTGAGCCTAGGAGTTTGAGACCAGCCTGGGCAACATAGTGAGACCCCCAACTCTACAAAACAAATTTCAAAATTAGTCAATTGTCCAGGCGCAGTGGCTCATGCCTGTAATCCCAGCACTTTGGGAGGCCGAGGTCGGCAAATCACTTGAGGTCAGGAGTTCGAGACCAGCCTGGCCAATGTGGTGAAACCCTGTCTCTACTAAAAATACAAAAATTAGCTGGGCATGGTGGCACGCACCTGTGATCCCAGCCACTCAGGAGGCTGAGGCAGAAGAATCGCTTGAACCTGGGAGGCAGAGGTTGCCATGAGCTGAGATCGCACCACTGTACTCCAGTCTGGGCAACAGAGTGAGACTCCCATCTCAAAAAAAAAAAAAAAAATTTAACTAGGTATAGTGGTGCACGCCTGTAGTCTCAACTACTTGGGAGTCTGAGATGAAAGGATCACTTCAACCTGGGAAGTTGAGGCTTCAGTGAGCCAAGATTGTGCCACTGCATTCCAGCCTGGGAGCAAGACCCTGTCTCAAAAAAAAAAAAAAAGTAAAATATGAATGTACCTAGGCAGTAGTTTAAAATTTTTGTGTACACTAACTCTTTTAGGGAAGGAAGAAAAATAAGGAAGAAAAATAATCAGAGGAAACAAGCCTGGTAAAACAGGGAACACAGGCTTCAGATGGATGGTTTTACTGTTAGGACTTAGCTCATGCTCTGTGTGATCACTGTTTTTCGCTTGGAACACCTTCTGTCCCTAGCAAGTCTAGCAAGTATTAGCGAAGGGTTGGGCTTTTGAGCAGCCCTTGATGTATCCCTCTAGCTCGTTAATGCTATTGTATATGGAAAATAGTTAATGTCTTATTACTTTCACATGTAAATAGGAATTTTTTTTTTTTTTGGGGGGGATGGAGTCTTGCCTTGTTGCCTAGGCTGGAGTGCAGTGGTGCAATCTCGGCTCACTGCAACGTCTGCCTCCCAGGTTCAAGCAATTCTCCTGCCTCAGCCTCCCAAGTAGCTGGGATTACAGGCATGCACCATCACACAGCTAAATTTTTGTATTTTTAGTAGAGACAGGGTTTCACTAAGTTGGCCAGGCTGGACTCGAAATCCCAAACTCAGTTGATCTGCCCGCCTCAGCCTCCCAAAGTGCTGGGATTACACGCGTGAGCCACCATGCCTGGCCATGAATAGGAATTTGAACATCTGGCTAAGAGTAGTGCCAGTCGAGATCCTACATGTCCTGCTTTAGTAGATATGTTTAATATAGAATTAATAGTATCATTTTCACTGGCCAGGCGTGGTGGCTCACACCTGTAATCCCAGCAGTTTGGGAGGCTGTGACAGGTGGATCACCTGAGGTCAGGAGTTTGAGACTAGCCTGACCAACATGGTGAAACCCCATCTCTACTAAAAATACAAAATTAGCCAGGTGTGGTGGCACATGCTTGTAATCCCAGCTACTTGGGAGTCTGAGGCAGGAGAATCGCTTGAACCCAGGAGGTGGAGGTTGCAGTGAGCTGAGATCGTGCCATTGCACTCCAGCCTGGGCAACAAGAACGAAACTCCATCTCAAAAAAAAATTAATAATATCATTTTCATAAGTTATGCCACTGTCCTTTAATTAGCTCCTTAGCAGCTTAAACATGCCATTAGACAGTATTTACTATAGTAATATACTTACTTTTTAAAATTAATAGATAGGAATAAACTTCAGCTCACTGAAATAATTACAAATTCAGACTATTAATAAACATCAAGTTTGAGTGTTTCCTTAAGTAAACATAAAATTCAAGCTTGCATGAATGACGTGACCTCTACACAGAAGAGAGTTACCATAGCAAGCCCGAGTCTGCTGACTTCAAAAAGGCCTGCTTGCAGGGTTGGCCTTTCGGAAACTGGGCTTCCCGAAAGTTCACTATGCTCGTTAAGTCTAGGGCACCAAGCCCTGTTGTATCAGGTCACAGAGACTGTGCAAACGTTGTGAGTTATGGCAAATGCCTGGCTTCCTTCTGTGAATCTGGTGAATTTTGGTCATTGCTAGGCAGAAGATGCCTACATGACCAGCCTCCAATAAAACCCTTTGGTGCCGGCTGGGCAAGGTAGCTCATGCCTGTAATCCCAGCATTTTGGGAGGCCAAGGCGAGTGGATCACTTGAGGCCAGGAGTTTGAGACCAGCCTGACCAATATGGTGAAACCCTGTCTCTACTAAAAACACAAAAATTAGCCAGGTGTGGTGGCACGCACCTGCAGTCTCAGCTACTCAGGAGGCCAAGGCAGGAGAATCGCTTGAGCCCAGGAGTTGAGGCTGTAGTGAGCCGTGATCATGCCACTGCACTTCAGCCTGGGTGACAGAGCGAGATTCTGTCTCAAAACAAAACAAAACAAAAAAAGGCTTTGGCGGTGAATCTCTAATAGGCTTCTCTGGGCAGAAGCACTGCACACGTGTGGCTTCAGTTTTGCTGCTGGAGAAGGGACTGTGCTCAACGTGTGCCCTCCTGGGTTGCGGGGGAGAAAGCATGGGAAGCCTGTGTGTGGATTTCTCCAGACTCTGCTGTGTCTTTTTCCTTTGCTGGTCCTGTCATGAATCCTTTGTTAGGATAAACCTAAGGCATGAGAACATGTATGTTGAGTCCTTTGAGTCATTTTAAGCAAATCTTGAGGACCCGCCCCCCAAAACAGCATGTTAATATGGTGTTTGTTTTATGTCATGCCATCTTGCCATCAGCTTTAGAAGAAAAACATAAATAAAAGGACCATTATATTTACATTAAATATTTCCAGGTCACAAGACATTAAAAAAACTGTTTTTATTCGTCTTCTTCAAGCAAAAAGAAAGTAGTTTTTGAAAGCCACAGAAAACTCTAAGCTCCCTTGTTTAGACCAAATTAGTGATTGGGTTTTTTTTCCTGATTCTCACAGTAGAGTCTTTCTTCCTTCCCTCACGCTATGGAGGCAAGCGGTTTGGGCTGGTTCATAAGTAAATAGGTCATAAACTGCACTCCATTCAAAAGTGACGTCTTTATGAAAGCATTTATTTGTCCTACAGAGAGAGCACTGGCTCATTTCAAATATTGTTCTCAGCCTAGATCAGAATGCTAAAGAGCACACATTGCACATTTTGTTTTAAACACAATAGTTTAATTGTTTGTTTCTTAGTGGTGCCATAAATATTTCCCTGGGAAAGCACTACCAAATAGGTGAGACTTTTAGAAGTCTGTGTGGGATCATACACCTAAATGTCGTAACTAAATCTGTTAGACTTTCAGAAGACAGCATAGGAATAAATCTTGGAAAAGGAGTAAATTGTGACCTTGGGTTACGCAGTGGTTTTTTAGATACAACACCAAAAGCACGGGTGACAAAACAGATAAATTGGACTACTTGACTCAAAATTTAGAAACTTTTGTGCTATAAATTATACCATCAAGAAAATAAAAAGGCAGTTGGGTGTGGTGGCTGGTGCCTGTAATCCCAGCACTTAGGGAGGCCAAGGCAGGTGGATCACTTGAGCCTAGGAGTTTGAAACCACCCTGGGCAGCTTAGCAAGACCCTGTCTATACCAAAAAAATATCAAAATTAGCCAGGCGTGGTAGCACACGCCTGTAGTCCCAGCTACTCAGGAGGCTGATGGAGGATTGCTTGAGCCCAGGAGGTTGAGGCTGCAGTGGGCCATGAGCCTGGGTGACAATGAAACCCTTTCTTTAAAAAAAAAGCTGAATGCAGTGGCTCACACCTGTAATCCCAGCACTTTGGGAGGCCGAGGTGGGAGGACTGCTTGAGACCAGGAGTTCGAGACCCACCTGGGAAACATAGCAAGACCTCATTTCTATTAAAAAAAAGTAATAAAGAAAAAAACCCATGGAATACAGGAAAATATTTATACATAGATCTGATAAGAGGCTCGCATATACAAAATATTTAAAGAACTTTTACAACTCAACAATAAGAAAACAACCCAATTAAAACTGAGCAGAGGGCCAGGCGTGGTGGCACAAGCCTGTAATCCCAGCACTTTGGGAGGCCGAGGCGGGTGGATCATCTGAAGTCAGGAGTTCAAGACCAGCCTGGCCAACATGGTGAAACCCCGTCTCTACTAAAAATACAAAAATTGGCCAGGTGTGGTGGTTCACGCCTGTAATCCCAGCACTTTGGGAGGCCAAGGCAGGTGGATCATTTGAGGTCAAGAGTTCGAGACCAGCCTGACCAACATGGTGAAACCCTGTTCTACAAAAAATGCAAAAATTAGCCAAGCTTGGTGGCACAAGCCTGTAATCCCAGTTATTGGGGAGACTGAGGCAGGAGAATCCCTGGGAGGTGAAGGTTGCAGTGAGTTGAGATCGTGCCACTGCACTTCAGCCTGGGCAACAGAGCGAAACTCTGTCTCAAAAAAAAAAAAAAAATTAGCCGGGTGTGGCGGCACACACCTGTACTCTCAGCTACTCGGGAGGCTGAGGCAGGAGAATCACTTGAACCCAGGAGGCGGAGGTTGCAGTGAGTCGAGATTACGCCAGTGTACTCCAGCCTGGGTGACAGAGTGAGACTCCCTCTCAAAAAACAAAACAAAACTCAGCAGAGGATTTGAACAGACTCATTTTTTTTTTTTTTTTTTTTTTTTTGAGATGGAGTCTCGCTCTGTCACCCAGGCTGGAGTGCAGTGGCACGATCTCAGCACACTGCAACCTCTGCCTCCTGGGTTTAAGCAGTTCTGCCTCAGCCTCTTGAGTAGCTGGGACTACAAGCGCACGCCGCCATGCCCGGCAAATTTTTTGTATTTCAGCAGAGACGGGGTTTCACCGTGTTGCCCAGGCTGGTTGCGAACTCCTGAGCTCAGGCAGTCTGCCCACCTCGGCCTCCCAAAGTGCTGGGATTGCAGACCTGAGCCACCGTGCCCAGCCTGAACAGACATTTTTAAAAAGAAGATATACAAATGGCCAATAAACCCGTGAAAAGCTGTTCAGCATCATTAGTCATCAGGGAAATGCGCACGAAAACCACAAGGTGCCATTTCATACCCACTAGGATAAAAAAGATAAGAACAGGTGTTGACAAGGATGTGGAGAAAACAGTTTGGCAATTCCACAAAATGCTAAACATGTGACCCAGTATTTCCTCTCTACTGCAGTATATACCCAACAGAAATGAAAACACATGTCCACACAAAAGCTTGTACATAGACAGCCATAGCAGCATTATTTATCATAGTCACAACAAATGTCCATCAACTGATAAATGTATAAACAAAATGTATTTCCATACAATGGAATATTATTCAGCCATAAAAAAGAACGAAGTACTGTTCAAGTGTGGTGTCTCACGCCTGTACCCAACACTTTGGGAGTTGAGACAGGAGGATCACTTGAGGCCAGGAGTTCAAAACTAGCCTGGGCAACATAGTGAGACCTCATCTCTACAAATTTACAATTAGCTGGGTGTGGTGGCACATGCCTGTAGTCCTAGCCAGTCAGGAGGCTGAAACAGTAGGAGCACTTGAACCCAGGAGTTCAAGCTTACAGTGAGCTATGGTTGCACCACTGCACTCCAGCTTGGGTGACAGAGCAAAACTCTGTCTCAGAAAAAAGTACTGATACATGCCACATCAATGACACTTCAAAACATTATGCTAAAGTGAAAGAAGCCCATCACAAAAGAGCACATAGTATATGATTCCATTTATCTGGAATGTCTGGAATAGACAAGTACAGGGCCGGGCGCGGTGGCTTACGCCTGTAATCCCAGCACTTTGGGAGGCCGGGGCGGGCAGATCACGAGATCAGAAGATCGAGACCATCCTGGCTAACACGGTGAAACCCCGTCTCTACTAAAAATACAAAAAATTAGCCGGGCATGGTGGCGGGCGCCTGTAGTCCCAGCTACTCGGGAGGCTGAGGCAGGAGAATGGCGGGAACCCGGGAGGCGGAGCTTGCAGTGAGCCGAGATGGCGCCACTGCACTCCAGCCTGGGCGACAGAGTGAGACTCTGCCTCAGAAAAAAAAAAAAAATAGACAAGTACAAAGAGACAAAAAGTAGATTCACAGTGGCTTAAGACTCCAACGATTGGGGGAGGGCGGAGTGTATCAATCAGGGTTCAACTAGAGAAACAGAACACGTAGGAGATGTATTTTGAGAGGTTTATTGCAAGGAGTTTGGCTTAGCCGACTGTGGGGGCTGGCCAGGCAACTCTGAAATCCATAGGGCCGGTAAACAGAAAGGGCAGCTGGAGTTTTCAGGCATGAGTGGAAGCTGTGGTCTATAGATGGAATTTCTTCTTCAGGCAAACCTCAGTTCAGCTCGTAAGGTCTTTCACCTGATTGAATCAGGCCCACTTATATAGAAGTCAACTGATTACGGACTTTTTTTTTTTTTTTTGAGACGTAGCCTCACCTACAGCTGGAACTACAGGTGCATGCCACCACACCCAGCTAATTTTTGTATTTTTTTAATTATTTTTTTGAGACGGAGTCTCTCTCTGTCACCCAGGCTGGGGTGCAGTGGCCCAATCTCGGCTCACTGCAACCTCCACCTTCCAGGTTCAAGCGATTCTCCTGCCTCAGCCTCCGGAGTAGCTAGGATTACAGGCATGTGCCACGACGCCTGGCTAATTTTTGTATTTTAGTAGAGACGGGGTTTCACCATGTTGGCCAGGCTGTCTCGAACTCCTGACCTCAAGTGATCCACCTGCCTCGGCCTCCCAAAGTGCTGGGAATACAGGTGTGAGCCACAACACCTGGCCTCATTATGGACTTTTATCACATCTACAGGATAACCTTCACTAAAGCTCCTAGATTAGTATTTGATCACCTGGGGACTGTAGTCAAGTTGACACATAAACTGGCATGGAGGGGTGGGAAGTGACTTCTAATGGTGTTTCTTTTTGGAGTGACATTGCACAATTCTGTACCGAAAATTATTGAATTGTACACTTTAAATGGGTGAATTATGATATGTGAATTATATCTCAATAAAGATGGGTTTTTGTTGTTTTTTGAGATGGAGTCTTGCTCTGTCGCCAGGCTAGAGTGCAGTGGCGCGATCTCAGCTCACTGCAACCTCTGCCTCCTGGGTGCAAGTGATTCTCCTGCCTCAGCCTCCCGAGTAGCTGGGACTACAGGTGTGCGCCACCATGCCTGGCTAATTTTTATATTTTTAGTAGAGACGGGTTTTCACCATGTTGGCCAGGATGGTCTCAATCTCTCGACCTCGTGATCTGCCTGCCTCAGCCTCCCAAAGTGTTGGGATTACAGGCATGAGCCACCATGCCCAGCCAAAGATGTTTTTTAAAACTGCATATTTGCACACCCCTGTTCGTAGCAGTACTGTTCACAGTAGCAATGAGGTGGAAGCAACCCAAATGTCCATCGACAGATAAATGGATAAACATGTGATATGTGTATACAGTGGAATGTTATTTGGTCTTAAAAAGGAAGGAAATCTTGTCACATGCTACAATATGGATGAAAAAGGAGGACTTGTTGCTAAGTGAAAAAAGCCAGTCACAAGACAAATTATGGGCGGGATGTGGTGGCAAAACTCCATCTCAAAAAAAAAAAAAAAGCTAAGATGGTAAATTTTGTTTTTTACAATAATTAAAATAATGAAAAAAAGACTGTCCTGCATTGCCCGAACAGCACCCCTGTTATCTGAACTCTGCCCCAACACCCTTTTCTGTACCATATAGTGTTGCATATAGTCTCTAAATGAGAACATCCTCAAGGTATAATCAAAATATACTTAGAGAGTTCAGGTGGTACTGGCTCAATTGTTTATCTCTTCATGGCTTATTTAATTTCATTACCTATTTCTAGGAAACCAATGATGGAGATAATGAATTGACAGGATATAAATTTGAGTTAGAGTTGTTTGGATTTATTTTTTCCAGTAACTAAGGCAGCTGCTAAAAGCAACTAAAAATCTGGTCTCGGCCAGGCGCAGTGGCTCATGCCTGTAGTCCCAGCACTTTGGGAGGTCGAGGCAGGTGGATCACCCGAGGTTAGGAGTTGGAGACTAGCCTGGCCAATATGGTGAAATCCCATCTCTACTAAAATTATAAAAAGATTAGCCAGGCATGCTGGTGCGCACCTGTAGTTCCAGCTACTCGGGAGGCTGAGGCAGGAGAATCGCTTGAACCATCGCTTGAACCCAGGAGGCAGATGGTTGCAGTGAGCAGAGATCATGCCACTGGCTGCAGCCTAGGCAACAGAACAAGATTGTGTCTCAAAAAAAAAAAAAAAAAAGAAAAAATCTGGTCTCAAATGATAGAAAAGTGAATGCCTGGCCCTTCTCTGAGTTCCCTGGGCATCAAGGAGTCCTCTTCAGGGAAGCAATGCATAGCCCAGACTCACCCATGGTACCTACTTGACTGTGTGCCCTGATGTATTCAGAGACTGTCTGGCCTCAGTCTCAGACTGTGAGTGGGGAAGCCGAGCAGCCCACAGCTGAAGTGTTGAACCAGGAAGTATTCACCCCCAGTTGGCCAATCTCACTTCCTGGTGTATTACCCCTCTCCACTCTGAGCATCAGTTGCTACTTTGCCACAGTTGACAGATTCACCTAGCAGGCAGGGCAGCGGGAGCTGGTGAGGCCAGGCAGGCTGGGGCCTTCTTCCTTCCTTGCACTTGCTGGTTTCTGCTGCCGGGAATGCCCTTGCCTTAGCCTAGTGGTTCTCAATCAGGCCATCGTGTCCCCTAGGCATTTTGGGTGTGTCACCTTAGGAGGGGCATGCTACTGGCATCTTGTGGGTAGAGGCCAGAGATGCTGCTGAGCATCTTGCAGTGCACAGGACTGCCCCCACAACTTTGCAAGGCTGGCTCCTTGTCATCCAGGTCTGACCTAAATTGACCTTTGTTTGGGTGTGTCCTGACCAACCAGCAGAAGGTAGTTTTGTTTTCCTTGTTGCACTATCACTCTATTATATTTTATTTGTTAGTCTTTTATCTACCCCATCTTCCCCCTACCTGCCCACACATACAATACCCTAATGAGCAGGGCTGGGCACGGTGGCTCACACCTGTAATCCCAGCATTTTGGGAGGCCGAGGTGGGTGGATCACATGAGGTCAGGAGTTCAAGACCAGCCTGGCCAACATGGTGAAACCCTGTCTCTACTAAAAATACAAAAAGTAGTTGGGTGTGGTGGCACGCACATCTGTAATCCCAGCTACTCAGGAGGCTAAGGCAGGAGAATCGCTTGAACCCGGGAGGCAGAGGTTGTAGTGAGCCAAGATCGTGCCATTGCACTCCAGCCTCGGTGACAGAGCGAGACCCCATCTCAAAAAAACAAACAACCAAACAAACAAAAAAACGCTAATGAGCAATATAAATTCCAAAAGTCTACAAAGATTAAGAGACCTGGTTCCTCCTCACTGCTGTATCCCCAGATTTTTACACAGTGCGTGGGACCTGGTGAGAGGCAATCAATATTTGTTTCATCAATAAATGAAAGGGATTTAACTTGCTGTAGCAACTCACCTCACCCCTAACCCCGGGGCAGCCCAGCTCCCCGTTCCTTTCAGTCAGGAGGCCTCTGGCTCCTTCCTGCCTTCCCAGCTCCTACCTGCAGTTGAAGCAGTGAAACTCCCTGTGGGAAGCAGACCTGCAGGGCTGAGGGAAGTCCTGGAGCATTACAATCCTGAGGACTTGGGAAGAGGAAGGGCTCATGGGAAATAAATAAGGTAAATGGGGAAGGGTGGGGTGGGGAGAATCCATGTATGGGAAAGAAAGGAACTAACATGTATTGAGCATCCTCCTAGATTTAGGACATAATTTCATTTAATCCTATTAATCTGAGAGGAAGACACTAAAGTCTGGCACAATTAAGTACCGTATCTAAGGCCTCATGCCAGGAAGTGGTAGAATTGAGACTTAAATCAAGGGCTGTGTGATTCCAAAGTCCTTGGGGGGAAGGGGTGAGGCAAATTGCCAGAGCAACTTAAATCCCTTACTCCAAGGAGCCACTTTGTGAAATCCTTTGGGGAAGCCAGATAAGATGGGTCCTGTCCTCAAGAGAGTTTCTAATCTGGGTTGTGAGACAGGCAGACACACAAGTTAGTATATTAAAGTTGTAGTAGGTATGACCTCTTGACCAGCTTAAGGTACCAGTGTCACTTTGCTGTAATGAAATTAATTGGTCAAACACACACATACCCAAATTAGTAGGCAGTCCGGTTTCATATTCTCTCTCTCTTTCTCTCTGGCTCCCTCTCTTCCCCCCGAGGGGTTTACTTGGTCTGAATGGGTCAGTCCTAAATGAAAGACAGCCATGTGGTCATTACCACCTGATCATCTACTGAAAATTAGTAATTGCAAGGACTGGAGTGGTGGCCAGTCTTTCATACTCCTATAGCTGATTTGTACCCATGGACAAAGCCATTATCCCAGAAGGAGTCCCAATACACGCCCAGGTGGTTTCAGCCTGAGGCATATACCACCAAACCTGCTGGCCACAGCAATATTTCTAGTTCCACATATTCTTGCCTTTCCTCCCACCTAAAGGTAGAGTCTAATTTTCTTCCCTTTGAATATGGGCTGACTTGGCCGGGCGCAGTGGCTCACGCCTGTAATCCCAGTACTCTGGAAAACTGAGATGGATGGATCACCTGAGGTCAGGAGTTCAAGACCAGCCTGGCCAACATGGCAAAAACCCATTTCTACTAAAAATACAAAAATTAGCCAGATGTGGTGGCATGCGCCTGTAATCCCAGCTACTCGGGAGGCTGAAGCATGAGAATCGCTTAAACCCAGGAGGTGGAGGTTGCATTGAGCCAAGATCACGCCACTGCACTACAGCCTGGGCGACAGAGTGAAATTCTGTCTCAAGAAACAAAAAAAAAGAATATGGGCTGACCTTAGTGACCTCCCCCCAATGACCTGGATGCAGCTGAAGTGATACTGCGTGACTTCTGAGGTTAGATCATAACCTTCCACCCGGCTGTCTCTCGTCGTTGTCACCCTCAGAACCCAACCACCATTCTGTGAGGCAATGCAGGCCCCATGGAGAGGCCTTGTGTAGGTACCCATTGACAGGCAGCATCACCCAGCAGCTCTGTGACGGAGTGAGCCTTCTAGTGATGTCAGGCCCCAGCCTTCAAATCTTCCAGCTGAGATGTTATAAGCGGTGAGAATCTGTCCATGCTGCTGTGCCGTGACGGAATTGCTGACTCACAGAATCTGAGCGTAATAGATGCTTGTTTTTTGTTTTTTTTTCTTAGTTTTGTTTTGTTTTTCGTTGTTGTTTTGAGACAGTCTCGCGCTGTTGCCTAGGCTGGAGTGCAGAGGCGTGATCTCGGCTCACTGCAACCTCTGCCTCCAGGGTTCAAGTGACTGTCCTGCCTCAGCCTCCCAAGTAGCTGGGATTACAAGTGTCTGCCACCATGCCCAGCTAATTTTTGTATTTTTAGTAGAGACAGGGTTTCACCATGTTGGCCAGTCTAGTCTGGAACCCCTGAGCTCAGGTGATCCGCCTGCCTCGGCCTCCCAAAGTGCTGGGATTACAGGCATGAGCCACCACGCCCAGCCGGCAAAGGGAATCTTTAAGAAGCACCATGGCACTGCACTGGCTCCTAGAAGCAGGGAAGAGGAGTCAGGAACTGGGAGGATGCCTTCAGTTACACAGGAAGAGATCATGACAGCAGTCCAAGCTGGGATGCCTTTGCGAGGTAGAGGACTAGTACTCTTCACAGACTGGGTTTCATGCCTTGAGGAGGGGAAGGGGAGAGGAACTGTGGGGTCTGAGACCTCCCCCTTAGTTCTGTATATTTGGAGACCACAGCTGTATCAGTTTGGAATGGGTTCAGATGTGAGTAATAGAGACCTTAAAACTCATGGCAAAAATACAGAATTTATTTCTCAAATAAAAGAAGTTTATACGTAAGCAGTGCAGGACTGGTATGACAGCTCCAGGGACATAAGGGACCCAGGTTTGTTTCAGCTTTTCACATTGCCATTCCTGGCATATAGTCTTCATCTTTAAGGTCTAAAATGGTTGCTGGAGCTCCAGCCATCACATCATAGTTCCAAGAAGCAGAACGGAAGAAGAGAGGAAGGAGTATGTGCCATCTCCCTTCCAAGACTTCCTCAAAGTTCCACCCAATACTTCAGCTTACTCATTGGCTGTAACTTAACCTGGCTGCAATGGAGTCTGAAAAATGTAGTCTTTCAGCTGGGAGGCAATATGCTAAGTGAAAAACTGGGATTCTTTTAATTTGAGAGAGAATTAGAGAGTAGAGATAATGGTAGCCAGCTAAAGTCTATATACCACAACAGCCTAAAAGCCAGTGTGGGCATGGTCACTAGGAAATCCAGTTCATTCACTCATTCCTTTTGCATTTAGGGGATGAGCTCGTTTTGATGTGCTCAGTATAAAGACACCAGATATACTTGTCCTATTCATTCAGCAAACACTTACTGAATGTCAGTAAATTGCAGGCATAGAACTGGAGATGAAACGTTAAGACATGGTTTTTAGCCGAGCATGGTGGCTGATGCTTGTAATCCCAGCACTTTGGGAGGCCAAGGTGGGCAGATCATTAGAGGTCAGGAGTTCAAGACCAGCCTGGCCAACATGGTGAAACCCCATCTCCACAAAAAAAAATGCAAAAATTAGCTGAGAAGGTTGTAGTGAGCTGAGATCATGCCATTGCACTCCAGCCTGGGCAACAGAGCAAGATGCCATCTCAAAAAAAAAAAAAAAGACATAGCTTTTTTTTTTTTTTGAGACAGTTTTGCTATTGTTGCTCAGGCTGGAGTGCAATGGCGTGATCTTGGCTCACGGTAACCTCCACCTCCCGGGTTCAAGCAATTCTCCTGCCTCAGCCTTCCGAGTAGCTGGGATTACAGGCATGTGCCACCACACCCAGCTAATTTTGTATTTTTAGTAGAGACGGAGTTTCTCCATGTTGGCCAGGCTGGTCTCGAACTCCCAACCTCAGGTGATCCGCCCACCTCGGCCTTCCAAAGTGCTGGGATTATAGGCATGAGCCACCGTGCCCAGCCTGACATGGTTTTTAATCTTCAAAATCTCACAGTCTGGTGGATATTTGCTGTTTTTGTCTTCCCAGGACTCATTTCCCCTTCATGTGATAAGCCCTCTTTCCACTGAGAAATATATTCCATGTGCTTTGGATGAGTTTGACTGTATTCCTCCTCCACAATCAAGGGATGGAATGACAAGAGCCTGGTGGCTATTTACTCTTGGATGTAATCATGACTAAAGTCAGATCCAACGACTTTCCAGTTGTTTGGACCAAACACGTTCTTTTTTTTTTCTTTTTTTGAGACAGAATTTCGTTCTTGTTGCCCAGGCTGGAGTGCAGTGGTGTGATGTTGGCTCACTGCAACCTCCGCCTCCTAGGTTCAAGTGATTCTCCTGCCTCAGCCTCCTGAGTAGCTGGGATTACAGGCATGCACCACCACACCCAGCTAATTTTTGTATTTTTAGTAGAGATGGGGTTTCACCATGTGGGTCAGGCTGGTCTTGAACTCCTGACCTCGTGATCTGTCTGCCTTGGCCTCCCAAAGCACTGGGATTACAGGCTTGAGCCACTATGCCTGGCTTTATTATTTATTTATTTATCTATTTATTTATTTATTTTTGCTGAGTTTGAGTTGCTTTCTCTCACTTGCAACCATAGGTCCTGTTTAATCAGGTATTTTCCATAAGATAGAAATTACTGGCCGGGCGCGGTGGCTCACGCCTGTAATCCCAGCACTTTGGGAGGCTGAGGCAGGCAGATCACTTGAGGTCAGGAGTTCAAGACCAGCCTGGCCAACATGGTGAAACCCCATCTCTACTGAAAATACAAAAAAAAAAAAAAAAAAAAAAAAATTAGCTGGGCATGCTGGTGCATGCCTGTAATCCCAGCTACTCGAGAGGCTGAGGCAGGAGAATGGCTTGAACCCAGGAGGCAGAGGTTGTGGTGAGCAGAGATCGTGCCACTGCACTCCAGCCTGAGCTATAGAGACTCCGTCTCCAAAAAAAAAAAAAAGGAAAATAAATTACTATACAAAGGAATATAGGTATAGGTGTCATCTCTGCCTTCCGTTGTCATAAATTCTCATTTTAGCCTGCAATTGGGTTAAACCGGCAAGATTATTTTTACAGGTTTTACCCATTTCCCAAATTTGGGCCTGCCCACGCTATCAGTACTGCTCCTGAGGCCACTTACTGACTCTACACACGCATGTCCTTAAAACAGCTGTGACCCCCCTTGAAGAAAGGAAATGTGGGTCATATCTTGTTGGGGGAAGAGAGGAGGTTATGACATTTTAGCCAACACTGAGAACCCATCAAATATGGAATGCAGTGTGAGTATCTATTGTTTAAATCTGAAGGGAGCTGTTTCCCTGAAGGGGAAAAAGTTCGATTTAGTACTAAGAATAGAGCAAGAGAAACATCGGTTCAGTGCCTTCAGCTGAGAAATGAATTTCATTAGAGTCACAGTTATTGTCTATTGTTCCCATTGGTTGTTCTGGTTGGGCTGAGATCTGATTTTCACTTCAATTCTCACAGCCGGCATTATTACTTCCCTTTGTGTAACTTTTGGGAAGAAATTCAATATGAATCAGATTTTATTTTTAGCCCCCGCCAAAGAGAGACTTTTTTTTTTTTAATACAATGAGAACAGACTCAGGCTTAGATCAAAATACTTATGTCACAATGGAAGATCTTTTAAGAGTACGATTGCGTCCTCTGCCTTTCATTGTTTCATAATCTGCAATTGCACGTCTCTTCCCGTCCCTAATTTAGAGCGGGGTGCACCTGCTGCTTAAACCCTTTGACTTCCTTCAGCTCAGGCTTCCTCTTTTCTAATTTTTTTCTCACCATATTTGCAAATCTGAGATTTATTACTGGCAGCTTCCCAGTCAAGGGAACATGCAAATCTCTCAGACTTCAAGGGAACATCCCATTTCTTGATTCTCAGCCTTTTTTGTTCTCATGGGCTGAGTTTGGATCTTTAGTCTTCCCAGAGATTCTGTGAGTGGTCAGATAGGCTTCCAAAATTTTCTTCCCTCGAGTTACCTAAATTCTGTTTCTGATGTTTGAAACCATGATTTTGTGTGTGTGTGTGCTAAAAAACACATAAAATGTACCATCTTAACTATTTTAAGGTATATATTTCAGTAGGGTTAACTATATGCAAATTGTGAGACAGATCTCCAGAACGTTTTCTTTTTCTTTTCTTTTTTATTGTTTTTTTGAGACAGTCTCGCTCTGTTGCCCAGGCTGGAGTGCAGTGGTGCGATCTTGGTTCACTGCAAGCTCCACCTCTCAGGTTCACACCATTCTCCTGCCTCGGCCTCCTGAGTAGCTGGGACTACAGGCGCCCGCCACCACGCCTGGCTAATTTTTTTTTGTATTTTTAGTAGAGACGGGGTTTCACCGTGTTAGCCAGGATGGTCTCGATCTCCTGGCCTCATGATCCGCCCGCCTCGGCCTCCCAAAGTACTGGGATTACAGGCGTGAGCCACCGCACCCGGCCAGATCTCCAAAACTTTTTTATCTCGCAAAACGGAAACTCTGTATCTATTCAATAACTCCCCATTTCTCCCTCCCTCCAACTCCTGGCAACCACTATTCTAAACTCTGTCTCTACAAATTTGTCTATTCTAGACACCTCATATAAGCGGAATCAGACAGCATTTGTGTTTTTGTGATGAACTTATTTCACTTAGCATAATGTCCTCAAGGTTCATCCATGATATAGCGTGTGACAGGATTTCCTTTTTTATTTTTTGACTTTTTGTAGACATGGGGGTCTCTCCATGTTGCTCAGGCTAGTCTCGAAATCCTGGGCTCAAGCAATCCTCCCACCTTGGCCTCCCAAAGTGTTGGGATTACAGGCGTGAGCCGCCACCATGCCTAGCTAGGATTTCCTTTTTAAGGCAGAATATTATTCCATTGTATGGACAATACCACATTTTGTTTATCCATTCATCCATCAGTGGACATTTGGGTTGGTTCTACCTCTTGGCTGTTGTGAGTAATGCTGCCATGAACATAGGTGTGCAAATATGTCTTTGAGATCCTGCTTTCAGTTGTTGGGCTACATACCCAGAAGTGGGATCGCTGGATCAGATGGTAATTCTATTTTATTATTTTGACACAGGGTCTCACTCTGTTACCCAGGTTGGAGTTCAGTGATGCAATCTTGGATCACTGTAGCATTGAACTCCTGGGCTCAAGCGATCCTCCCACCTTAGCCTCCTGAGTAGCTGCGACCGCAGCTGTGCACCACCACACCTGGCTAATTGTTTAATTTTTTTTTATGAAGATGGAGTCCCACTATGTTGCCTACGCTGGTCTTGAATCCCTGACCTCAAGCAATCCTCCCACCTTGGCCTTCCAAGGTGTTGGAGTTACAGGTGTGAGCCACCACACCCAGCAGGTAGTTCTGTTTTTAATTTTTTGAGGAACCACTATACCGTTTTCATCTTTTGGTTTTTAACTCAGATATGTAAGTTTTAATCTGTTTGTTGATCAAGAAGTGTACGTCAGGCCAGGCACAGTGGGTCATGCCTGTAATCCCAGCACTTTGGGAGGCCGAGGCATGCGGATCACCAGAGGTCAGGAGTTTGAGACCAGCCTGACTAACATGGTGAAACCCTGTCTCTACTAAAAATACAAAAATTAGCCGGGCGTGGTGGCACGTGCCTGTAGTCCCAGCTACTTGGGAGGCTGAGTCAGGAGAATCGTTTGAACCCGGGAGGCCGAGGTTTCAGTGAGCAAAGATCATGCAACTGCACTCCAGCCTGGGCAACAGAGTGAGACTCTGTCTAAAAAAAAAAAAAAAAAGAAAAAAGAAAAAGAAGTGTATGTCAAGGAAACACCACTATTTTGTCACACAATGAGAAAAAAATGGGTGGAGCAGAATTTATATCAAATTGAAATTACAAAATGAAATTATAGCAACCTTCCAGTAGTGAGCCTTTCATTTTGAGATCAGACTCTTCAAAATTTAGCTTCATTTTCAATCTATGATTTTTCACTTCTTTGTACTGTTTTTGGTCTCATCTCATCAAACTTCATTTCCTCTACTAGAATGAATTCTCAGAGATAAAGAGGAGTTAGAAATCTACTTTTTTCTCCTTTGGAGCTCTCTTTAATTATTAGACAGGTGAAATAAAACTAGACAAAAAACAAAGTTACTGCATGCCCACCATTACATATTTTTATGGCTGATATTTTGTATACTTTTGTTCAGACAGATGGTGCTGTTAAGAAGGAAACTTCTAGCTGGGCGCAGTGGCTCATGCCTGTAATCCCAGCACTTTGGGAGGCCAAGGCGGGCAGATCACAAGGTCAGGAGTTCGAGACCAGCCTGGCCAAGAGACCAGCCTGGCCAATATGGTGAAACCCCATCTCTACGAAAAATACAAAAATTAGCTAAGCATGGTGGCGGGCGCCTGTAATCCCAGCTACTTGGGAGGCTGAGGCAGGAGAATTGCTTGAACCTGGGAGGTTGAGGTTGCAGTGAACCGAGATTGCGCCATTGCACTCCAGCCTGGGCAACAGAGTGAGACTCCAACTCAAAAAAAAAAAAAAAAAAAAAAAGAAGAAGGAAACTTCTTGATGGAGCTCTGCTGTGCTATACCTTTACACCAAAGTACTCTGTTTGTTAAAATACACACACACGGCCAGGCGCGGTGGCTCACACCTGTAATCCCAGCACTTTGGGAGGCCGAGGTGGGCAGTTCATGAGGTCAAGAAATCGAGACCATCCTGGCCTACATGGTGAAACCCAGTCTCTACTAAAAATACAAAAATTAGCTGGGCATGGTGGCGGGTGCCTGTAGTCCCAGCTACTCAGGAGGCTGAGGAAGGAGAATTGCTTGAACCTGGGAGGCAGAGGTTGCAGTGAGCCGAGATCGTGCCACTGCACACCAGCCTGGTGACAGAGCGAGACTCTGTCTCAAAACACACACACACACACACACACACACACACACACACACACACACACACACGGTCCAATCTCTTTTTTTGTTTTGTTTTTTGAGACACAGCCTCACTGTGTCACCCAGGCTGGAGTACAGTGGTATGATCTTGGCTCACTGCAACCCCCTGCCTCCTGGGTTCAAGCTATTCTCCTGTCTCAGCCTCCCAGTACCTGAGATTGCAAGCGTGAGCCACCAGGCCCAGCTAATTTTTGTATTTTTAGTAGAGACGAGGTTTCACCATATTGGCCAGGCTGGTCTCAAACTCCTGGCCTCATGCAGTGCCTCGATCTCCCAAAGTGCTGGGATGACAGGATGACAGGCGTAAGCCACTGCGCCCAGCCAGAACTTTGCATGTTTCAAAGAGCTCCAGGTAGGCTTTTTTTTTTTTTGAGATGGAGTCTCGCTCTGTCACCCAGGCTGGAGTGCAAGTGGTGCAATCTCGGCTCACTGCAATCTCTGCCACCCAGGTGCAAGCGATCCTCCTGCCTCAACCTCCTGAGTAGCTGGGACTACAGGCACGTGCCACCACACCTGGCCGGGCTGGTCTTGAACTCCTGACCTTGTGATCCGCCCACCTCGGCTTCCCAAGGTGCTGGGATTACAGCAGTGAGCCACCGTGCCCGGCCTCCAGGTAGGCTCTTACTTGGAGTGTCCACTTGTAGGTTCCCATGCAGTTTTGCTTCTAGTGGTTCTAGTGAGTATTGAAAGCTAATGACTCACCGGAATGTTTACTCTTTTAATTCTTTCAACAGTCAGCCTGCGGGTCTCCTTCTACCTTTGATGTTAACTGGCTAACACTGTGGTTCATTTCCTGTTATTTGCAACTTTGGAATTAAACTCATACATGAAGTCAAAGCAAATGAAAAGCGCAGGTCAGCTATCCTGTTAAGGGCTACAGCTGTGGTTCTGGAAGCTTCCAGTCCAACAACTAGCTTGTTTTCCCTCCTCCCCGCCCCCTGTGGAGGCCTCTCTTTCCTAGGCAGGGTAATTAAGGTTGGCCTAAGGCTCTCTAAGCAAATGTGTGTTCTGCACCAGTGGTTAGTTTTTCCTACACTGAGTCACATATCTTGCTGCTAGGGAAATCTATTTGACAAGACTCAAGTGGAGAATTTGTCACAGTTTGTTTAGCATGTAAGGCCTTGTCCTTGAATGCCCTTTACCCCTTAGATTCTGGATATAATGATATGGTGGTACAAGTTTGCTTATTAGCTGGTGGGAGGGGGTGAAGAGGAGTCTTTATGGGCAGTCGTTTTCTTTTCTTTTTCTTTTTTTTGGGGGGGAGACAGTCTTGCTCTGCCATCCAGGCTGGAGTGCAGTGGCGCGATCTCGGCTCATTGCAAGCTCCGCCTCCCGGGTTCAAGCGATTCTTCTGTCTCAGCCTCCCAAGTAGCTGGGATTACAGGCATCTGCCACCACGCTTGACTAATGTTTGTATTTTCAGTAGAGACAGGGTTTCGCCATGCTGGCCAGGCTGATCTCGAACTCCTGAGCTCAGGTGATCCGCCCACCTCGGCCTCCCAAGCTTGAGCCACCGTGCCTGGCCATGGGCAGTCGTTTTCTTACACAGAATGTGGAGTCAGAGGTACTTGTTTTCATCTCTTTACAACCGCTTCAACGTTCCAAGGTCATAAACTTACACATCTACCTCATAAATTGCTTGTACAGATTAAACAAGATAATGTAAGTTATGTGCAATAAATGTTGTTCCTCAAGTAGCCGCCTATTTAATCACGTATTAGAAAAACATTCTCAGCTGGGCGCGGTGGCTCACACCTGTAAGCCCAGCACTTTGGGAGCCCGAGGCGGGTAGATCACGAGGTCAGGAGATCGAAACCATCTTGGCCAACATTGTGAAACCCCGTCTCTACTAAAAACGTGGTGGCAGGTGCTTGTAATCCCAGCTACTTGGGAGGCTGAGGCAGGAGAATCACTTGACCCCTGGAGGCAGAAGTTGCAGTGAGCCGAGATTGTGCCACTGCACTCTAGACTGGTGACAGAGCAAGACTGCATCTCAAAAAACAAAAAAAGAAAAAAAAGAAAAAGAAAAACATTCTCGCTGTATTATAGTTTCTATCATAAGAAAAGAATCAAATTGGCCAGGCGTGGTGGCTCACGCCTGTAATCTCAGCACTTTGGCAAGCCGAGGGAGGCAGATCGAGACCATCTGGCTAACACGGTGAAACCCCGTCTCTACTAAAAATACAAAAAATTAGCTGGGTGTGGTGGCAGGCGCCTGTAGTCCCAGCCACTCGGGAGGCTGAGGCAGGAAAATGGCGTGAACCCAGGAGGCGGAGCTTGCAGCGAGCCGAGATCGTGCCACTGCAGTCCAGCCTGGGCGACACAGCGAGACTCCGTCTCAAAAAAAAAAAAAAAATCAAATTTAGGCTAGGCACGGTGGCTCAAGCCTGTAATCCCCAGCACTTTGGGAGGCCAAGGCAGGTGCATCACGAGGTCAGGAGTTCAAGACCAGTCTGGCCAACACGGTGAAACCCCGTCTCTACTAAAAATACGAAAATTAGCCAGGCGTGGTGGCGCACGCCTGTAATCCTAGCTACTCAGGAGGCTGAGGCAGGAGAATTTTTTGAACCTGGGAGGCGGAGGTTGCATTGAGCTGAGATCACGCCACTGCACTCCAGCCTGGGCGACAGAGCAAGACTCTGTCTCAGAAAAAAAAACAAATAAAAAAGGATCAAATTTACCAAGTCTTATCTGGTACTCTACTACATGCCAGGCCTGTGGGTGCTGTGAAAGGTAGAAGGCAGAAAAAAGCATAACATGACATGCTGGCAAGCCATTTAGGACTCAGGCAGGGAGGAAAGCTACGCCATGTGATCTATTAAGTAATATGGGTCAGTCTCTAAGTAAGAGGTACAGTTCTGAGTGGGACTGAGCCCTGTGACCTGGGGTGGAGTCTTGCACTGGGAGTTCAAGGACTGAGAACGGAATAGGAATTCCTGAAAAAAGAAATCGGTCAGGCTTGGTGGCTCACACCTTTAGTCCCAGCACTTTGGGAGACCTAGGTGGGCGGATCGCTTGAGGTCAGGAGTTCAAGACCAGCCTGGGCAACATAGGGAGACCCTGTCTCTACAAAAAATAAAAAAATTAGCCGGGCATAGTGGTGCGCACCTGCAGTTGCAGCTACTTGGGAGGCTGAGGTGGGAGGATCGTTTGAGCCCAAGAGGTCGAGGTTGCAGTAAGCTGATATCACACCACTGCCCTCCAGCCTGGGCAACGGAGCGAGACCCTGTCAAAAAAAAGAAAGGGCCGAGCACAGTGGCTCACGCCTGTAATCCCAGCACTTTGGGAGGCCAAGGCAGGTGGATCACACAAGGTCAGGAGTTCAAGACCAGCTTGGCCAACATGGTGAGACCCTGTCTTTACTAAAAATATAAAAATTAGCTGGGCATGGTGGCAGGTGCCTGTAATCCCAGCTACTCAGGAGGCTGAGGCAGGAGAATTGCTTGAACCCAGGAGGCAAAGATTGCAGTGAGCCAAGATTGTGCCACTGCACTCCATCCTGGGCAACAAGAGCGAAACTCTGTGACAAAAAAAAAAAAGAAAGAAAGGAGGGAGAGAGGGAGAAAGGAAAGAGGAAGGAAGGAAAGAAGGAAGGAAGGAGAGAGAGAAAGAGAAAGAAAGAAAAAAAGAGGCCGGGCACGGTGGCTCAAGCCTGTAATCCCAGCACTTTGGGAGGCCGAGGTGGGCGGATCATGAGGTCAGGAGATCGAGACCATCCTGGCTAACACAGTGAAACCCCGTCTCTACCAAAAATACAAAAAAAAAAAAAAATTAGCCCGGTGTGTTGGCGGGCGCCTGTAGTCCCAGCTACTCGGGAGGCTGAGGCAGGAGAATGGCGTGAACCTGGGAAGCGGAGCTTGCAGTGAGCCGAGATCGTGCCACTGCACTCCAGCCTGGGCGACAGAGCAATACTCCGTCTCAAAAAAAAAAAAAAGAAAGAAAAAAAGAGAGAAAGAAAAGGAAAGGAAAGGAAAGGGGAAAGGAAAAAGGAAAGGAAAGAAAAGGAAGACAGAGATCATAAACTGCTGTGCTGTTATGTCAATGCTTGGCTCAGATTCCCACAGGTCTTGAATGTGCAGGAGAGTCAAAACTCTTCTCTTAGTGTCCTGGCTGGGCCTGAGAATTAAATTGACATAAAGTAGATTAACAGGAGAAAAGCATACAAATTTAATGTAAGTTTTATGTGACTCAGGAACCCTGGGAAGGAAATGAAGACCCAAAGAAGTGACAAAACCAACAGGCTTTTGTATTAGGTTGAACAAAGAGAGGCAATTGTGGAAAAGTAACTAAATTATGTGGGGAGTTTTTTAAAGGAAGGTAAGAATTAGTTTCGCAAAGTATGTTTGTACAGGATTCTCAGAGCTGTGACTCCCCAGGGAAGAATGTTACCTTTTTCCTGGTACAGGGAGGGCATGTTCACATGGGAGTTTCTCTCTCCTGTTTGCAGGAAGCAAAGGGGAGATTAGAATGCCCTTTTTGTATCTGCTGTTTTTCAAGTGCCTTTAGCTTGAAGTAATCCTTACGTCATGGTGGCATATTTTGGCATAGAGTATTCTGCCACCCTTCAGCTGCATTTTGTAGCAGGCGCACCCTCAAGGCAAGGAAGATGACAGCCAACAGCCCCAGGCTACAGCCTCCAGCTTGCGAACTATTGTGAAATAGTGTTAGCCGTGAAATCCTGGCTTGGCCCAGTTCGCCCAGCCCTGAGCCAACTCTTTGGGAGGGTCTTGGAGAGGGGCAGGGCATCATGACTGATCATTTTACCAGGTAACCATGCAAGCAGTAGAGGAGTTCTCCAAACGAATGAAAGGAAATGGGGGCACTTTGGGAGGCCGAGGCGGGTGGATCACCTGATGTCAGGAGTTCCTGGCCAACATGGTGAAACTGTCTCTACTAAAAATACAAAAAATCAGTCGGGCATGGTGGCGGGTGCCTATAATCCCAGCTACTCAGGAGGGTGAGGCAGGAGCTTCACTTGAACCCAAGAGATGGAGGTTGCAGTAAGCCGAGATATCGGCACTGCACTCCAGCCTGGGCAACAGGAGTGAGACTCCATCTCAAAAAAAAAAAAAAAAAAAAAAAAAGTTTAATATGTTGCTCATTTCTCAGCCCCTGCTGTTCAGCACGTTTTCCCCACAGGTTCTGACAACTCCTTTGTTTTTTTTCCTGCTCGCTTTCCTTGCCCTACTTGCGAATCATGTGATTCTACTTTTCAGTGCTTTCTCTTTCTCTTCATCTACCTTATCCTTTGGACTCTTCATTATGTCTTGTTTTGGACTTTTTCTAAAACAAAGCACTAATAATGAAAACCTTTCCTACCAGTTGTTAGGGTACTGTATGCAATATATACTGGGATAATTGGGCCTGTTACCCTAGGAACCACCCCAGACTGCCCCCTAAGAGTATAGGTGGGAGTGTATAGATTGTGATGATGATATGATTCTGTTTTATAAAATGAAAGAAGTTAGACATGAATCCAACAGCATCAGCCATAACAGCTTCAAAAAGAAGTCTTCCATATAAATAATTCATATTAAAAGATTTTTTTTTTTCAGTTAGAATAATCCCTTTCTAAACCTTTAAATTATCCAGAAAACGTATTTGATGTTTCTGTCCCCAAGTATATACGTGTGTTTTATTTTTTATTTTATTTTATTTTTTGAGACGGACTCTCGCTCTGTCACCCAGGCTGGAGTGCGGTGGCATGATTTCGGCTCACTGCAACTTCTGCCTCCTGGGCTCAAGCGATTCCCCTGCCTCAGCCTCCCAAGTGAGTGGGATTACAAGTATGTGCCACCATGCCTGGCTCATTTTTGTATTTTTAGTAGAGATGGGGTTTTACCATGTTGGCCGGGCTGGTCTCAAACTCCCGGCCTCAAGTGATCCACCCGCCTTGGCCTCCCGAAGTGCTGGGATTACACGTATGAGCCACTGCACCCAGCCTATATGTGTGTTTTATATTCTTTGCTTATTTTCAGTACTCAAATAGTAAAGGCAAAGGTTTATCTGAGTTCTGATGATAGCTTCCTTAACAGGAAATGAAACTGCCAATGTTCCACAAAGCAGACAAAGTACCTAATTTGTTGGAAAAAATCATGCTGAATCACCAGAAGAAAACTGTCTTAAGCGTAATCAACTGAACATTTGTGTGTAAGTATTTTTAAAATTAACTTGCCTTCAAAATTAAATGGCTCTATAGACAGTCATGTAATGGTGTGATCCACAATTTAAAATGTATTTTTAGAATTTCCGACTTACATGCTGATTAGAAAACCTGCAAGTCACAATCATTTGACATTTTGGAATAGGGCAGTTAGAGTTGGAAGTGGGAAGAAAAGTCACTGGAAAATTTTAAGAACAAAGTAATGTTAGGCCATATATACTACTTTTTATTTCTTTATAGTCTGATTTTTTTGTGAACTGCTTTTACTTTAACACGATTAGAAAATTGCATAGCTTTACACACTGTCAAAGGTTTTTGGAGGGCTTGTTTTTATTTATATTTATTTTTATTTATTTATTTATTTTGTAGAGACAGGGTCCCACTGTGTTGTGCAGGCTGGTCTTGAACTCCTGGCCTCAAGCAATCCTCCTGCTTTGACCACCCAAAGTGCTGGGATTACTGGCGTGAGCCACTGAGCCTAGCCTTGTTTTGTTTTTTATTTTTGTTTATTTATTTTTATTTTTATTTTTGAGATGGTGTCTCTCTCTGTTGCCCAGGCTGGAGTACAGTGGCCCGATCTCGGCTCACTGCAACCTCCACCTCCCGGGTTCAAGCGATTCTTCTGCCTCAGCCTCCCGAGTAGCTGGGACTACACGTGCGTGCCACCATGCCCAGCTAATTTTTGTATTTTTAGTAGAGACAAGGCTTCACCATATTGGCCAGGCTGGTCTCGAACTCTCGACCTCGTGATCCGCCTGCCTTGGCCTCCCAAAGTGCTGGGATTACAGGCATGAGCCAGCACGCCCAGCTTGTTTTGTTTTTTTAAGTAACTACTTTGTTACTTGATTATTTGGTTTACCTCACAGTCTTCCAAATTACTTTTTACTTTTATTGGTTTTTAAAATTTTAAATTGAGATGGGGTCTTGCCATGTTGCCAAAGCTGGTCTCAAACTCCTGGGCTCAAGCAATCCTCCCACCTTGGCCACCCAAAGTGCTGGGATTACAAGCATGCGCTGCTGTGCCTGGCCTACTTTTTATTTTTATTTTCATTTATTTATTTTAGTTTTTTTAAAGACAGGGTCTTGCTCTGTCACCCAGGTTGGAGTGCAGTGGCACAACAATAGTAGCCTCAAACTCCTGGGCACAAGGAATCTTCCTGCCTCAGCCTCCCAAGTAGCTAGGACTACAGGCATGTGCCACCATGCCCAGCTATTTTCTTAATTTTTTTGTAGAGACAGAGTCTTACTATGTTGCCCAGGCTGGTCTCAAATTCCTGGCCTCAAGCAGCCCTCTCACCTTGACCTCCCAAAGTGCTAGGATTAAAGGGATGAGCCGCTGCACCCAGCCCCAAATTACTTTTTAGAATATATACTTTATCACTTTGCTCACTTTACACAAATGAGAAACACTTTTTAATAGAGAAACACACTTTTCTACTAGAGAAACTGGAAAGCAAAATACTAGAATTCCCAGACTCCCTTACAGCTAAGGGTTGCCAGGTGACACGTTGCAGCCAATGAAATGTAGGTGGAAGTGCTTGGAGATGGCTTTCTTCGGAATTTAAAAAACAAAAAAAGGCCAAGCAATATGAGGAAATGCTGTGATGTTTTTTACCTGCTGCCTTCCACCATTTCCCTGTGTAGAATGGACACATTGCAGGAAGCGACATTGAGCTGAGAGCTGAGGGGTCGGGCACAGTGGTTCACACCTGTAATCCCAGTGCTTTGGGAGGCGGAGGCGGGAGGATCACCTGAGGTCTGGAGTTCGAGACCAGCCTGGCCAACATGGTGAAACCCCCGTCTCTACTAAAAATACAAAAAATTAGCTGGGTGTGGTGGCGGGCACCTGTAATCCCAGCTATTTGGGAGGCTGAGGCAGGAGAATCGCTTGAACCCAGGAGGCGGAGGTTGCAGTGAACTGAGATCGCGCCACTGCACTCCAGACTGGGCGACAGTGTGAGACTCTGTCTCGAAAAAAAAAATTAGCTGGGCGAGGTGCACACCTGTGGTCCCAGCTACTTGGGAGGCTGAGGCAGAAAAATCGCTTGAACCCAGGAGGCAAAGGCTGCAGTGAGCCGAGGTTGTGCCACTGCACTCTAGAGTTGGCGACAGAGTGAGACTCCGTCTCAGAAAAAAAAAAAAGTTGAGAATTGAGGAAGAATTGGTAGGAGTTAATTAGATGTAGGAGATCAGAGATCTTCAAAGAATAGTGCCCTGCCAAGAAATTACGTTTAATAAAGAATGATTGAAGGACTGGATATCTGACTTTATCTTCAAATCATCAAAAGCCTGCTCAGTGGATGAGGCAGTACTCCTGCTTCAGCAGGGCGGAATTAAGGCTACAATTGGGTGAATGCAAACAACCGAGGCAGCTTTCAACCATGCTAGTTGAAGATTTTGACAAATAGAACTTTCAAACAGTGCTTTGAGCTACCAGGTAGGTAGTAATTTCCCCATCATTGAATGTGTTCAACCAGATGCTGACCGATGCCCACCCAGGAACAATAGAAATGGTAGTCCTGTGTCAAGGCAGTGATTGTAGTATTTCAGTTTTGTTCAAACAGTTTTGCTCACATATGCCCTAAAAGAATTTTGAATAGCTATATACCCCCTCATCTATTTTGTCTTTTAAATTTTTCATTGTAAAATTTTCCTCCATCTGTTTCAAATATATGTCTTATATTTGTAAAATCATAGGTTTAAAAGTTGCACCTGGGTGCGGTGGCTTATGCTTGTAATCCCAGCACTTTGGGAGGCCGAGGCAGGCGGATCACAAGGTCAGGAGATCGAGACCACGGTGAAACCCCGTCTCTACTAAAAATACAAAAAATTAGCTGGGCGTGGTGGCAGGCGCCTGTAGTCCCAGCTACTCGGGAGGCTGAGGCAGGAGAATGGCGTGAACCCGGGAGGCGGAGCTTGCAGTGAGCCGAGATTGCGCCACTGCACTCCAGCCAGGGCGACAGAGCGAGACTCTGTCTCAAAAAAAAAAAAAAAAACAAAAACAAAACAAAACAAAAAAAGTTGCAAAGGGCCAGGTGCGGTGGCTCACACCTGTAATCCCAGCACTTGGGGAGGCCGAGGAGGGCGGATCACTTGAGGTCAGCAGTTCGAGACCAGCCTGGCCAACAAGGTGAAACCCCCGTCTCTACTAAAAATACAAAAAAAAAAAAAAAAAAAAAATAGCTGGGCGTGGTGGTGGACGCCTGTAATCCCAGCTACTCGCAAGGCTGAGGCAGGAGAATTGCTTGAACCTGGGAGGCGGAGGTTGCCCTGAGCCGAGATCACACCGCTGCACTCCAGCCTGGGTGAAAGAGTGAAACTCTGTCTCAAAAAAAAAAAAAAAAGGTGCAAAGAATGTGATTTCTGGTGTACTATACATTATGCACATGGCTTACATCTGTTTTTTTCTTTTTTTGAGATAGAGTCTTGCTCTGTCACCCAGGCTAGAGGGCAGTGGCATGATCTCGGCTCACTGCAACCTCTACCTCCTGGGTTCAACCGATTCTGCTGCCTCAGCTTCCCGAGTAGCTGGGATTACAGGTGCCCACCACCGTGCCCTGGTAATTTAAATCTATTTTTATTGCTTCAGAATCTTGGCACAGCTCATTTAGCTTGTTTGGTTAATGGAAAGTGCCTGTTCTATAACCTAATGACAAAGCCAGTCCTTACTATCAAACCAATCAGCCAAATCAGACTAACTTGTAAACGATTGTGCAGACCAGGCATGGTGGGTCATGCCTGTAATCCTAGCACTTTGGGAGGCTAGGTGGGCACATAGCTTGAGGCCAGGAGTTCAAGACCAGCCATGAGCAAGCTGGCGAAACCCCGTCTCTACAAAAAAAAAAAAAAAAAAAATTAGAATAAAAATATTAGCCAGGCATGGTGGCGTGCACCTCTAGTCCCAGCTACTCGGGAGACTAAAGTGGAGGATCACTTGAGCCTGGAAGGTTGAGGCTGCAGTGAGCCATGATCTCGCCTGAATGACAGAGTGAGACCCTGTCTCAAAAAAAAAAAAAAAAAAAAAAGCAGTTTGTCATCTGGATTAAACAGCTGCCATTTTTCTTTGTTTCTTTTCTTTCTTTTTTTTTTTTTTTTTTTTTTTAACCAAAGCTCTCTTCTTTCAGGTCTTGACAAAGCAAATTGTCCCAAACTTAATCTGGAAGAGAACTTTTAGGGCTGAGGTAATTTATAGTCTGTTCCAGGACGTAATCAGCAATCCTGATGTAATGTTTGAGTAATCTTTTTCTGGAAAGTTATGGTTTCCCCCCAGCTGCCTGGCTGCTGAGACTCTGTAACCCATAGTTCATTTTATCACTTTTATCTCTACCAAGAAAGAAGTCTTTGAACTGACTTGCTCAGGAGCTTCTTTCTTTGTGAAACTTGAAATAAAACCCCAGTACACGCTCCTACCTAAGCAGTCTGAGAAGCGGTCTCAACTCTCTGGGAACTCTTCCCTCGAGAGCTGTACATTTCTGAATTATTCTTTGGTTTGGTGCCCAGAGGTTTTTACGCCTTGGGGGTAGCACCCTCTGCTAAGATTCAGGGTAGGTTAGGGGTACACCTTTCTTTAGTAAGGTGGGAGAAGGGCATTTATTTATTTATTTTAGGGAGAGGGGTTTCACTGTGTTGCCCAGGCTGGTCTGGAACTCCTGGGCTCAAGCAATCCACCCACCTCCTCCTCCCAAAGTGTTAAGAGTACAGCCGAGGCCAGGCACGGTGGCTCACCCCTATAATCCCAGCACTTTGGGAGGCCAAGGCAGGTGGATCACCTGAGGTCAGGAATTCGAGACCAGCCTGGACAACATGGTGAAACCTCATCTCTACCAAAAATACCAAAATCAGCAGGGGGTGGTGGCAAGCACCTGTAATCCCAGCTACTCAGGAGGCTGAGGTAGGAGAGTCACTTGAACCTGGGAGGTGGAGGTTGTAGTGAGTCAAGATTGCACCACTGCCCTCCAGGCTGGGCAACAGAATGGGACTCTGTCTCAAAAATAAATAAATAAAAAGAGTGCAGCTGTGAACCACCCCATCTGGCCAGGAAGGGCATTTATGAAAGAGGAGAGAGGCAAGAGGAGCCAAGTGTGTCCTCCTATTATTATTATTTTAAATTTTTTTCTTTTTTAGAGACAAGGTCTCACTATATTGCCCAGGCTGGTCTCAAACTCCTGGGCTCAAGGGATCCTCCCGCCTTGGCCTCCCCAAGTGCTGGGATTACAGGTATAAGCCACTGCGCCCAGCCCAAGTGTGACCTCAACCTCAGGAGCATTTTCAGGCAGATCATTTCTGGAAAGAGTATATATAGAAGTTGAGGTTTGGAACCCAAGTTCCTTAAAACTCAAGTACCTTGGAATGCTCTTGTATACCTCAAGCAACAAATGTTTCCCAGTTTGATGGCCCTAAACTAGATGTCTCCTATATGCTTGTGGCAGAGGCTTATATAAATGACCTAGAGAGTAATTTATCAGAGATGATGTCAAGTGATTATTCTGAAGGCCGTTGGGGCAGCATCCTTCTACATCTTTTCTAATTTCCCCAAAGTCCGCTCTTCTCAGTTCCAGAGAGATCATATGGTCCCCATTAAAAATAGTCTTTAGAGACTGGGTGCAGTGGCTCACGCCTGTAATCCCAGCACTTTGGGAGGCCGAGGTGGGCGGATCACCTCAGGTCGGGAGTTTGAGACCAGCCTGACCAACATGGAGAAACCCCGTCTCTACTAAAAATAGAAAATTAGCCAGGTGTGGTGGCACATGCCTGTAATCCCAGCTACTTGGGAGGCTGAGGCAGGAGAATCGCTTGAACGCAGGAGGTGGAGGTTGCGGTGCGCTGCGATTGCACCACTGCACTCCAGCCTGGGCAACAAGAGCGAAATGCCATCTCAAAATAAATAAATAAATAAAAGTCTCTAGAAGGCAGGCCTTGATTGAGTAGATTTGAAAGAAACAAGCTGTTCTGAATCTGTCCCCTAGGGGTTGGAGCATAAGAAACCTAAGGGTTTGTTTTCAAAGGTAATTCTAAAAAAGTTATCATCTGAATCAAGACTTGTGTATATTTCATTAGAAGAAAGGCATATTCTTTAAACGAATACTTTTGGTTTTGGCTTTTATCACTTACAAATGTCAACTTTAAATTCTCACTTCTTCTCTTGGTCCAAATGTTATGAAAATGTCATTCTTTCCTACAAGTCATTACCAGGAAATACTTAGGTCTTAAAAGGTACCCTGGGCTTTTCCCCACTGAGTTGTAGTTAGAAAGAATAATAAACATCACGAAATTCAAACCTAGGACAATATACTTGGAAAAATATTAACACAATAACCTGGGCTGCAAAACTTGTTTAGCAAGTTTCAGCTGGAGGTTAATTAAAATCGGCTTGGAAACCTCTTAAAATACAGACTGGAATGTAAACCACACACACACAGCACCACCTAGATTCTTCCCTGAGGAGCTTTCTCCTCTCTACTTCCCTGGATTTCGGTGGGAACGTTTCCCCAGAATTCCATCTGGTCTGGCTGAGACCATGGTGCCCCTGACCGTAACACAAGCCTTTTTCTCCCATCTCAGGGGAGGAGCAAGAGGACAGTGGATAGACAGGCCCCTCCTTCGCAGTTCTAACAAACAGCACCCCCACATTCAGCTCCTTAAGCCTTTGAGCCCTTTTGGAAAGTGGGGTGGTATTGGAGTAGGGGTCGGGGCGAATGGAGGATTGAAAGAATTTCCCCCAGTGTTACATGTTTTTGGCCAGGCACAGTGGCTCATGCCTGTAATCCCAGCACCTTGGGAGGCTGAGGCAGGTGGATCACTTGAGGCCGGGAGTTCGAGACCAGCCTGGCCAACATGGTGAGACTTCGTCTTTACAAAAATTAGTCAAGTGTGGTAGCATGTGCCTGTAATCCCAGCTACTCCAGAGGCTGAGGTGGGAGGATCACTTGAGCCTGGGAGCTCAAGGCTGCAGTAACCTGTGATTGTGCCACTGCACTCTAGCCTGGGCGACAGAACAAGACCCTGTCTCAAAAAAAAAAAAAAAAAAAAAAAACAGAGGAGTTTAAGTGACATTGTTCTGGACAGGACAAGAGAGCGTGAAGAGGTCAAAGGCAGAACAGGAGAAGGTAGAAATGCCGCCTGACATTGGACTCGCCTGTAAGAGGCTATTGAACTGGCCGAAACTTCTCAGACCTTAGCTGTGTATTTCTTCAGAAGTTCCTCAGGTTACCGCTATTATTCCTTTTGTCTGGGCTTGTTCAGAATGATTGTCAGCTAACACTCCGTTGGTGGATAAGCATCTGTGAGATGTGCAGGAAACAAGGCTGAGTATAATTATAACATAATTCTATAACAACATTGCCCAAGACTGCCTCAGTACTATATGCCAGAGTACATCATGACTATCTTGCTGACAGGCATTTGGATGGCGATTAGTGTTGGATCCCGTCTGGGAATCAGGCTTGAAGCCAGAGAAACTGGAAAATGATTTTTGTCTTTTAACTCCTTGGAGGCCTGTGTGGAAAATTCAGGAGAACAAATTTTTGTTTCTAGCAACAGAACTCATACGTAATTTGGCCAGGCATGGTGGCTCATGCCTGTAATCCCAGCATTTTGGGAGGCCAAGGCAGGTGAGTCACTTGAGGCCAGGAGTTCGAGACCAGCCTGGGCAACATAATGAAACCCCCATCTCTACTAAAAATATAAACATTAGCTGGGTGTCAGCGCAGGCGCCTGTAATCCCAGCTACTTGGGAAGCTGAGGCAGGAGAATAGTTTGAACCCTAGAGGCAGAGGTTGCAGTGAGCTGAGATCACACCATTGCACTCCAGCCTGGGCGACAGAGTGGGACCCCATCTCAAAGACAAAACAAATGACCGGGCGCGGTGGCTCACACCTGTAATCCCAGCACTTTGGGAGGCCGAGGCGGGCAGATCGCCTGAGGTCCGGAGTTCGAGACCAGCCTGACCAACATGGAGAAACCCCATCTCTACTAAAAATACGAAATTAGCCAGGTGTGGTGGCACATGCCTGTAATCTCAGCTACTCTGGAGGCTGAGGCAGGAGAATGGCTTGAACCCGGGAGGCAGAGGTTGCCATGAGCCGAGATTGCGCCATTGCACTCCAGCCTGGGCAACAAGAGCGAAACTCCGTCTCAACCACTTGCCTTGCCTCAAAGCTGCTGTAGAGGCCAAGGGAAATCTTTCCCTTCGCCTTCTGACGGTTCACTGGAAAATCAACTGACAAAAGGCAGATTAGTAGGAGAAATGGCATACAAACTTATCAACGTGCGCGGAGGGAAATCACAGAATGATTACTGCAATCCACTCCCCGGGGATACAGAAGTTTATATACCATCTTGAGGTTACAGAAAGAATGGGGCTTGGTAGCTGGGCGTGGTGGCAGGCGCCCGTAATCCCAGCTACTCGGGAGACTGAGGCAGGAGAATCGCTTGAACCCAGGAGTTGGAGGCCGCAGTGAGCCCAGATCACACCACTGCACTCCAGCCTGGCGACGGAGCTAGACTCCGTCTCAAAAAAAAAAATTAATAAAAATAAAAGAATGGGGCTTGGATCCTGGCAAAACAGGTTGGAAGAGAAGGCCTCTTCTAACCTGTTTAGGGGGAGAAGAGGAGGCCTGGCTAGCAAAGTGGGTCTTGTTATGTAGATCAAACCTCACAAGTGGCAGCCCTTTTTCAGGCCTCCAAAGGCCTCCAAAGGTGTCAGACTCTCAGTTAATCTTTCCTAGATCTGGACAAGTGAGGGCCTCCGAGAAAGCAGGGCTGCATCAATGCGGATTTTCTCTACACATACAAAGCTCCACAAAAGGCAGCTTTGCAGCTATTCTTGTATTTCCAGCCCTTCTGAATCGCCATCTTGAAATATGTCAAAGAAGTATGTTTTGGGGTGAAACATTTTGGTTTCCTTCACTGGTCTTTTGTGGAAGTGTCGAATTTTCTTGCAGAGCTGGCAGAGACATGTTGAGACAGGGAACAGTGGATAGGAAGCCTGCATTCTCCCTGTTCCTCAACGCCGAATCTAAGCACAGGCAAGACCTTTTCCAGGTTTCAAAGAAACAGTCTTAGCCCTAAAGCGCCACCAGTGTTTAATGAGGAAACACTACCATGAATGGTTAGTGAGACTAGACCATGAGCTGTAGTTCGTGAGATATACGTGGAACCCGGCTACCCAGTTCAGATCGCAATCCTATTGCCTCCTGGTTGTATGACATAAAATAAATTGATTTGCACTGGGCATGGTGGCTCAAGCCCGTTATCCCAGCACTTTGGGAGGCTGAGGCAGGAGAATAGCTTGAACTCGGGAGGCGGAGATTGCAGTGAGCCGAGATCGCGCCATTGCACTCCAGCCTGGGCAACAAGAGCGCAACTCCGTCTCGAATAAATAAATAAATAAATAAATAAATAAATAAATTTGCTTCCTACATCCTGCCCTCCTCATACACAAAACGATGGCTTTGCTTTAAGGATTAAATGACATAATCCATGTATAACATGTGGGATGTAGAAAGTGTCCTATAATATTAGCTTTCTTTTTTCAATTAGACTGTGATTCTCAAAATGGGTGTCTGTTATAGGCAAAGAATGACATTAGAATTGATTTCTATCTCAGTTTCCCCCTAAAATGGAGACTGATTTATTCCATTTATTTAATGAATGTTCATGAAGTGTTTAGTATGTGCCATGTATGGAATGAGCCCCTGAGGATACAGAAATTATGGCACACAGTCCCTGCCCCCAGGATGTTTACAATCAAGAGAAGTAAACATTTGTGTGCACACTCTTATGCCAAAAGCATAAATAAATAAGTCAGAAGTCAGATAGTGTAGTTCAGTGGTCCCCAGTCCCCAGGCCATAGACCGGCACCGGTGTGTGGCCTGTTAGGAGCCAGGCCACACAGCAGGAGGTGAGTAGTGGACCAGTGAGCATTAGTGCCTGAGCTCAGCCTCCTGTCAGATCAGTGGCGGCATTAGATTCTCATAGGAGAGTGAAGCCTATTGTGAACTACACATTGGAGGGATCTAGGCTGCACACTCCTTATCAGAATCTAATGCCTGATGATCTGAGGTGGAACAGTTTCATCTCAAAACCATCCCCCCATCTGTGGAAAAATTGTCTTCCACAAAACTGGTCCCTGGTACCAAAAAGTTTGGGACTGCTGGTGTAGCTCAACAGCTTAGAAAAGTGGCAGGAGGCCAGATCTGGTGGCTCACACCTGTAATCCCAGCACTTTGGGAGGCCAAGGTGGGTGGATCACCTGAGGTCAGGAGTTTGTGACTAGCCTGGCCAACATGGCGAAACCCCGTCTTTACTAAAAATACAAAAAAAGGAGTTAGGCATGGTGGCACATGTCTGTAATCCCAGCTACTCAGGAGGCTGAGACAGGAGAATCACTTGAACCCGGGAGGCAGAGGTTACAGTGAGCTGAGATCGGGCCATTGCACTCCATCCTGGGTGACAGAGTGAGACTCTGTCTGAAAAAAAAAAAAATCCCAGCACTTTGGGAGGCCGAGGCGGGTGCATCACGAGGTCAGGAGATCGAGACCATCCTGGCTAACACGGTGAAACCCCATCTCTACTAAAAATACAAAACATTAGCTGGGCTTGGTGGTGGGCACCTGTAGTCCCAGCTACTCGGGAGGCTGAGGCAGGAGAATGGCGTGAACCCGGGAGATGGAGCTTGCAGTGAGCCGAGATCGCGCCACTGCACTCCAGCCTGGGCAACAGAGTGAGACTCCGTCTCAAAAAATAATAAATAAATAAATAAATAAAAATAAAAAATGAAGTTTGTTTTTATTCTCATAAATGAAGAAAAGCCAGAATCTAATTCAATTTCCTCGGACTCCAAGTCAAGTGTTCACCAGACCCAAACTGCCTCTGGACCACGTCTCTGCAAACAGAGAGATTTGTTGTTGTGGATGTAGCTGTTTTGAAACCATTTTTATTGTTGTTGTTGCTATTGATTCACTGGATAAAAGAAAGCAGTATAAACACTGAGGTGGAAGAAGACAGTGTTGGCCCACAGCTAGTGGAACACTTCCTCAGGAAAGCCTGGAGTGAATGCTGCCACTCTCAAGCCCCACTTTTCAAAGGATCTCCCTGCTGTGCCTGTGTTATTATCAAAACAGAGAACTGTGAACACCACCTGCTCCCAATAAATGTTGTTTCCCCTGGGAACCGCTGAAGCTCAGAATTACCTAGCCACTGATGTCAGGTCTGGGGGAGGAAATGTACTAGATGAGCCTGGGACAACTTAAAAGGGAAGAAGTTAACAAAGGCTTCTGGGGTCGAGTCCAAAGGACTCAATTCTGGAGCCAACTTGAAGAAGCTTTCACTGGACAATTACGGAAATCTGAGCTTCAATAAGAAAAAAATGGCAAGTAATTAAGACACAGGAAATGCTAAGAGTCCTTGAGTTAATAATAATACTTCAGGCCGGGCGCGGTGGCTCATGCCTGGAATCCCAGCACTTTGGGAGGCTGAGGCGAGAGAATTGCTTGAGCTCAGGAGTCCAAGACCAGCATAGGCAACTTGGTGAAACCCCGTCTGTATATTATTAAAAAAAATAATAATGCTACTTGAAAGGAAAAAAGCCTAATTAGAAGATGCTGGGGGGCACTAAATTCATTCTTTTGAAAACTAGTAAATAAAAGGGAGTAATTACGCATTTATTCTGCCTCTTCTGGGTGAACTGTGTACCTCAAGGTAACAAAATATAAGATGGGGGAAGTTCTCTTATTTTAATAATAATAATTATTTTTTATAGAGACAGGGTCTCACTATGTTGCTCAGGCTGGTCTTGAACTCCTGGGCTCAAATGACCCTCCCACCTCGGCCTCCCAAAGTGCTTGGATTACAAGTGTGAGCCACGGCACCCGGGTGGAGGTTCTCTTTATATAAGTATTCTAGGTGATAAATAAAGAAGGAATGATAGAATGTCACCATTTTGCAAGTCCTAATGAATCAGTAGACCTAAGTATTGGTATTAAAAGCTGCTAGCAGCACAGAGACGAGCAGGCATTATTTGCTTCTTGAGGGGAAAAACATCACCTATGAAATATTCTTGCCCAAAACTCAAACCTGAATCTGATCAAGTCTTATCTCTGATGCCTTTGGCACTATTTTTTTTAACCAAACAAAAGCAGGCAGTATTGTATACTGGTCATAGCAGGATTTTTCAAACTTGAGTAACACAGACTCCTTTTAAAAGAAAAAGAATTATCCGGCCGGGCGCGGTGGCTCACGCCTGTAATCCCAGCACTTTGGGAGGCCGAGGCGGGCAGATTGCCTGAGGTGAGGAGTTTGAGACTAGTCTGGCCAACATGGTGAAACCTCATCTCTACTAAAAATACAAAAAAATTAGCCAGGCGTGGTGGCGTGCGCCTGTTAATCCCAGCTACTCAGGAGGCTGAGGCAGGGGAATCACTTGAACCAGGGAGATGGAGGTTGCAGTGAGCCGAGATCTCACCACTGCACTCCAGCCTGGGCGACAGAGCAAGACTCTGTCTCAAAAAAATAGAAAAAAAAAAATTCTCATAGACCCTCAGTGGTGTTTGAAATTATTTTTATTATATTACTATAATTATACACTAGATGTGAATATTTTGTGTTTACTGCTCCTCTATAACTGTAAAACCAGTATCCATTTATAAATCAAATACGAACAAAATTACCAAACTAATAACATTCACATGAACAATGCTGATTTAATGTGATGGAAGATGTTTTTCTGTAATGAAGTTGCTGCTTGCAAAGGAACATGGTACTGACTGCTTGGGTGGATATTCTTTGACTTCAGCACTGTATGGTGTGAGATGACAATTCTGCCTTGTTTTCCAAAAACTTTCGAGAAGGTTCTTCTTTAGGCACTGTGATATGACTTCACTTGGTTTTGCTTGGGAAGAGCCAAGGTGAACAGCATAAACACAAACTGAAATGGTTGTACTAACAATTGTGACTAAGATTCAGTTATTTTTTATTTTTTAATTTTTTAATTTTTTTTTTGGAGACAGTCTGGCTCTGTCCCCCAGGCTGGAGTGCAGTGGCACCATCTCGGCTCACTGCAAGCTCTGCCTCCTGGGTTCATGCCATTCTCCTGCCTCAGCCTCCCGAGTAGCTGGGATTACAGGCACCCGCCACCACGCCCTGCTAATTTTTTTGTATTTTTAGTAGAGACAGGGTTTCACTATGTTGGCCAGGATGGTCTCGAACTCCTGACGTCGTGATCCGCCCACCTCGGCCTCCCAAAGTGCTAGGATTACAGGCTTGAGCCACTGTGCCCGGCCAAGATTCAGTTATAAGCTGCAAGCTGCTTATCCAAATCAGTGGGTCTCAACCCTGGCATCACTTTTTTTTTTTTTTTTTTTTTTTTTTTTGGAGAGAGTCTCACTCTGTTGCCCAGGCTGGAGTGCAGTGGTGTGATCTCGGCTCACTGCAAATTCCACCTCCCAGGTTCAAGCGATTCTCGTGTCTCAGCCTCCCAAGTAGCTGGGTTTACAGGTGCATGCCACCACACCTGGCTAATTTTTGTATTTTTTTGTACAGGCAGGATTTCATCATGTTGGCCAGGCTGGTCTCAAACTCCCAACCTCAAGTGATCCATCCGTCTCGGCCTCCCAAAGTGCTGGGATGACAGGCGTGAGCCACTGCACTGGGCCCCTGGCATCACTTTGGTATGTGCATAAAAATAGAAGTAAATTAGAAATCTCTCGGGCCGGGCGCGGTGGCTCACGCCTGTAATCCCAGCCCTTTGGGAGGCCGAGATGGGCAGATCACGAGGTCAGGAGATTGAGGCCATCCTGGCTAACACGGCGAAACCTTGTCTCTACTAAAAATACAAAAAATTAGTTGGGCATGGTGGCGGGCGCCTGTAGTCCCAGCTACTCAGGAGGCTGAGGCAGGAGAATGGCGTGAACCCAGGAGGTGGAGCTTGCAGTGAGCCGAGATCGTGCCACTGCACTCCAGCCTGGGGGACAGAGCGAGACTCCATCTCAAAAAAAAAAAAAAAAAAAAGAGATCTCTCTCAGGGTGGGGCATTAGTATTTTTACAGTGCTTTCTAGGCCATTCTAATGTGTAGCCCATACTGAGAACCACTGCTTTTGATTATCCAGAAAATGCTTATACTGATTATTCTTTGCAGTAGAATCACACAGAAACACCATATTCAATCATTCTTATAGAGATTGTGAGGTCCTGAGAGCCTATGGCAGGAAGCCCCAGGGGTTTGAGAAATTGGTTTGGAGCTTGATTCCCAGGTCTAGTTGTGTGGCCTTGGGCAACTTAACTTCTCTTAGGTTTAGTTTCTCATTGTAAAAAGAAACTTATAATTGTACCAATCTCATACAGTGGTTGTGAGAATTAGATGAGATAATAACGTATACAAAGTGCTAAACTGAAAGCCTGGTTCCTGATTAGTGCTTAATAAATGTTAACTCTTATCACTAGTTTTTTTCTTTTTTCTTTTCTTTTTTTGAGATGTAATCTTGCCCTGTCGCCCAGGCTGGAATGCAGTGGCGTGATCGCAGCTCACTGCAACCTCCACCTCCTGGGTTCACGTGAGCCGAGATCGTGCCACTGCACTCCACCCTGAGCAACAAAAGCGAAACTCCGTCTCAAAACAAACAAACAAACAAACATGGCACCAGTCAAGGAAATAGAATTCTAGGAGCAGATACGGTCACCTGCAGACTCAGAGGAAGGCCATGGCTGTCACAGTCAGGGAGGAAGTTGCTTCACTCCTAGCAGGAGAAGGTGGCTCGTTTCCCAGGGCCTGGCAGTTCCATCAGTTGCTGGTGAGCAGCCATTGCTTCAATGAACCATGATAAGCATCATCCATTCTAGGCCCTGCTGGGTCCCCAGTGGAAAGGAGACTCACAGGAAGGGGTAGAATGGGTCGAAGGCATTAATAAATCATTAGGTTTCTTCTGAATTGTTTCTTCAGCATTTCTGTAAAAAAGACTCCACTTTCTTTCCGTAGAAAGACTACTGTGTGGAATCTAAGCGGTTGATGATCTTGGACTCTGGTTTTCCATGTTTATCATTGTTTGTTGTTTCTTTTCAGATAATTTCCCCGTAACATGTTTTCTTACTTGCCTGGTGACTTCAAACTTTATAGATTTGCTTTATAGTTCAGTTTTTAAAGAGGTGTCTTTGTAATTGAGTTGAGCTAGTAGTGGGCTAATGCTGTGGTGTTTCAGCTTCTTTTTTTTTTTTTTTTTTGAGATGGAGTCTCACACTGTTGCCCAGGCTGGAGTGCAATGGTGCAATCTCTGCTAACTGCAACCTCCGCCTCGTGGGTTCAAGTGATTCTCCTGCCTCAGCCTCCTGAGTAGCTGGGATTACAGGGGCCAGCCACCACACCTGGCTAATTTTTTGTATTTTTAGTAGAGACAGGGTTTCACTATATTGGCCATGCTGGTCTCGAACTCCTGACCTCGTGATCTGCCCGCCTCGGCCTCCCAAAGTGTTGGGATTACAGGCGTGAGCCACTGCTCCCAGCTGGCGTTTCAGCTTCTAAATTTTACAGTTGGCTGGGCACGGGCTCACACCTGTAATCCCAGCTCTTTGGGAGGCCGAGGTGGGAGGATCACTTGAGGCCAGGAGTTGGAGACCAGCCTGGGCAACATAGCGAGACCTCATCTCTACAAAAAATTAAAAAAAAAAAAAGAAAAGCTGGGCGTAGTGGTGCGTCCCTGTGGTCTAGCTACTTGGGATGCTGAGGTAGGAGGATTGCTTGAGCCCAGAAGGTCGGGGCTGCAGTAAGTTGTGATTGCACCACTGCACTCCAGCCTGGGCAATGGAGTGAGAACCTGTCTCAAGAAAACAACAACAACAACAACAACAAAAAAAAACAAATAAAAGCAAATAAAAATTAAAATAAATAAATTTTACACTTAAGGGACTTCTTTAAAGTGGACACAAAACTTCATAAAAGCCTTCATCTTCACAACACTGGGCCTTTAAGGCTAAGTTCTAAGAAAGATGAGGAAACAAAGAGTTATATTGTAACTTGGTGGTTAATTTAATTTATTCATATATTTAACCACAGTCAGCATGTAGTTGTTTTCCTCTAAGAGGCTCACTTTCCAAAACACAATTTGCAAAATATCTTACTTCTCCACAAGGCTCTTTGTGTTTAGTTACCCTTTCATTTTTGCCAGTTTATCTTATGTAGTTACTTGCCTACCTAATAGGCCCCTGGTTGATAATTGACTCTGTAAGCCCGTTTTCATGGCATGCTCTCTGAGCCACCAATAAATCCCAAAGCCTTCCTGTATTAAATATAATACAGGGCTACATTTTTGTATATGGCTGCCTTCTAATCTAGGAAGCCGTAACAGATACTGATATAAAGGCTTGCAGGACAACATTACCTTTGACTGAGGAGCTCAGTATTGATTTCCTGGAGAACTCAGAGAGATATAGAGCATTGTTTTCTGGTATCTGACTTCTTTTGGAAAACATTTATCTTGGACATTAGTCTACAGTGGTCCTTATCAACTACCGTTTTCGTTATTGTGGAAATTAGTCGGTTTAGGAATTTGGGCCAATTTAATGAATAATGAAAGGAGTTCACATATCTAGGGGGAAATGGTCTTTTTCTTTTTCATTTCAGTCCTTAAGAAAGCATTTGTTTACTTCTTTACCCCCGGCAGTTTTAAGGGCTATTGTTTCTCTGCTCTAAAAATCCATTGTATTAACACAGGACTACAAATTCACCCTCCAAGTGAGATGTTAATTTATCTGATTTATACTTGTGTCCAACTGGAGCTTTTCTGTTTGCAAATTTCCTGTACAAAAATGTGTACTTTTTCAGTACACATGAGACCCTAATTTCAGTGATCCAATTTACCTTCAAAATTATCTTGGTCAGGTGCCATGGCTCACACCTGTAATCCCAACACTTTGGGAGGCCAAGGCAGGAGGATCTGAGACCAGCCTGGGCAACTTAGCGAGACCCTGTATCTACTAAAAATAAAAAAAATTACCCGGGCATGGTGGCATGCAGCTGTAGTCCCAGTTACTTTTGGGAGGCTGAGGTGGGAAAATTGCTTGAACCCGGGAAGATAAGGCTGCAGTGAGCTGTGATCACACCACTGCACTGCAGCCTGGGCGAAAGAGTAAGACCTTGGCTCTATTAAAAAAAAAAAAGTTGCCGGGCACGGTGGCTCACGCCTGTAATCCCAGCACTTTGGGAGGCCGAGGTAGGTGGATCACGAGGTCAGGATATCGAGACCCATCCTGGCTAACACAGTGAAACCCCGTCTCTTCTAAAAATACAAAAAATTAGCTGGGTGTGGTGGTGGGCGCCTGTAGTCCCAGCTACTCGGGAGGCTGAGGCAGGAGAATGGTGTGAACCCGGGAGGCGGAGCTTACAGTGAGCCGAGATCGCGCCACTGCACTCCAGCCTGGGCGACAGAGCAAGACTCTGTCTCAAAAAAAATAAAAAAATAAAAAAATAAAAAAGTATTGACCGGGCACGGTGGCTCATGCCTGTAATCCCAGCACTTTGGGAGGCCGAGGCAGGTGGATCACGAGGTCAGGAGATCAAGACCATCCTGGCTAACACAGTGAAACCCCGTCTCCACTAAAAATACAAAAAAAAAAAATTAGCCAGGGTGGTGGCGGGCGCCTGTAGTCCCAGCTACTTGGGAGGCTGAGGCAGGAGAATGGCGTGAACCCGGGAGGCGGAGCTTGCAGTGAGCCAAGATCATGCCACTGCACTCCAGCCTGGGCGACAGAGCAAGACTCGGTCTCAAAAAAAAAAAAAAAAAAAAAGAAAGTCTTGCGTGGCATGAGGTTTTGGGGGACAAGATGTTTTTTCTTGATTTTCAATGTTTCATAATCCCACCTCCACATTTTCCTTGTGTAATGATGAGTTTATTCATTGAATGAGACCTTGGCTCTATTAAAAAAAAGTCTTATGTGGCATGAGGTTTTTAGGGACAAGATGTTTTTTCTTGATTTTCAATGTTTCATAATCCTATCTCCACATTTTACTTGTGTAATGATGGGTTTATTCATTGTGGGCCTCAGTTTCTAACTTGGTTTTCAGCTCTTGAAAATTCCATCAGGCCGGGTGCAGTGGCTCATGCCTGTAATCCCAGCACTTTGGGAGGCCGAGGCGGGTGAATCACGAGGTCAGGAGATCGAGACCATCCTGGCTAACACGGTGAAACCCCGTCTCTACTAAAAAATACAAAAAATTAGCCGGGCGTGGTGGCAGGCGCCTGTAGTCCCAGCTACTCTGGAGGCTGAGGCAGGAGAATGGCGTGAACTCAGGAGGCTGAGGCAGGAGAATGGCGTGAACCCAGGAGGAGCTTGCAGTGAGCCGAGATCGCGCCACTGCACTCCACACTGCCCAGCGTGGGTGACAGAGCGAGACTGTCTCAAAAAAAAAAAAGAAAATTCCGTCAGATGCAGTGTATAGTGTCATCAATGTAAAAAGCCATGTTTTGCCAGGCGCTGTGGCTGACCCTTGTCATCCCAGCACTTTGGTAGGCTGAGGTGGGTGGATCACTTGAGGTCAGGAGTTCAAGACCAGCGTGGCCAACATGGTGAAGCCCCGTCTTTACTAAAAATACAAAAATTAGCTGGGTACGGTGGCACATGCCTATAGTCCCAGCTACTCAAGGAGGCTGAGGCATGAGAATTGCTTGAACCCGGGAGGCAGAGGTTGCAGTGAGCTTTGAGATTGCGCTACTGCGCTCCAGCCTGGGCAACAGAATGAGACTGTGTCTCAAAAAAAAAAAAAAAAAGTCATGTTTTACATGTTGCTATGTATAAAACCTTGATAGTCAACTGGTCAACTGGCTTCTATCCAGACTTTGTTAATACTAGCATAACGGCCGGGCGCGGTGGCTCACGCTTGTAATCCCAGCACTTTGGGAGGCCGAGGCGGGCGGATCACGAGGTCAGGAGATCGAGACCACGGTGAAACCCCGTCTCTACTAAAAATACAAAAAATTAGCCGGGCGTGTTGGTGGGCGCCTGTAGTCCCAGCTACTTGGAGAGGCTGAGGCAGGAGAATGGCGTGAACCCGGGAGGCGGAGCTTGCAGTGAGCCGAGATCGCGCCACTGCACTCCAGCCTGGGCGACAGAGCGAGACTCCGTCTCAAAAAAAAAAAAAAAAAAATACTAGCATAACACATGACCATAAAAACTTTAGATTGGGTTAAAAACTATTTTGAGCAATTCTGTTTATCCAATGATGTTTGCGGGTCATTTTTGTCTTCAACAGCAAGAAAGATGTGTAAGAAAGAAAGAATTAGTAAAAATGCTTACACCAAACAATTAAATCAAAGAGTAGTTTATTAAAAAAGAATCAAACAGAAACTCTAAGTACCAGTGTGTACATTGTACACATTTAAATGACTCACGAGAATGAAGTTTTTTCAAATATATTAAGATCACACCACCTTATTGTTTATCGAAAGATATTCAAGGAGAAAGATCTGATTCTCCAAACTGCATCTGAGATTGCCACTTTAAACAGACCTCATTTCAAACATGCAACAACGCCACTGGTAATAAAGCTTTGGAATGGGTGCTCATTCTATTATTTCACTACAAACAGCATAGAAAGCAAGATAAGTTGGGAATTTATTCTAAAATAGAATGGAGGTTGTCATCATCTACACCAGCACCCCTCACTCCTCTGTTGCCATTTTTAGCAAGTACTCCTTGTCGATCTTGAACAGTCTCCAACCCTCTTCACTGGACAGATCAGAAGCACCTCTTCTTTTATAGAAGTTGATGGATGATTCATTCCATTCTGCTACCAAGAAGTGCATGCTGCTGCAGCGACACCTCATTGCAACCTATCATGAGAGAGTAAAACACACACTTGGCGACATTTCAGCCTGCTTTCAAGACCCAATTTTTATTCCATCATTAAAATAATCCAGTAAACTTACAAATTTGGAAACCAAAAACTAAGACATACCTGGCTTAGATTCTTCAGAATTTCTGATCCTATGCCAAAGCCTAAAAAGAAAGAGAAGTACAATTTAAAAAGTCATTGTAAGGATTTATAACCCTGAACTCTCTTCAAACCCTCTGCTCCGAACTCAGTCATACCTCTATAATCACTCATCACGAAGAAGTCCTCAAGATACAATAACTTGCCAATCCACGGGTCATAGGTAAAATAATACATGGCAAAACCAACAATGCTGTGTCCTGTAATAAGAGTATCACATGAGATGTGCAGAAAGAAAACATTCCATAAAAGTTGCAGCTGCAGAATCAGAGGCCTATCATAGGTTTTAAAAAACATACATGCATGTATTACAGAAACAAGTAGCCATGACTGTCTCATGATTTTTATGTGAGTGCAGTCCAGGCCACTGCTGGATGATCTCACTGTTCTGAGAACATGTATTTGCAAAAAGCACACATCAGAACGCACTGAAGTCAGGCTACAACTGTGGACTGGCCACTCTGCAGTCTGCTGGAGCTCACACTCAGGAAGTGAGAACGCTTTCATTACTTGCCAGAGCAAAACTGCTATGGTTTTAAACTCAACACACACATTATTCACATCCTATTGGTATACTGGTATGTTGACTTGGGAATACGTCAGGTTTACACGGCAGTTCAGAATAGTAAATATTTGGAAGTTTACAAACTCTTGCTTCCTTAAAGGTCAGAACATCAGGCCAAAGTACAACGTTTAATTTCAGAACTTGCCTTCCAATTTACGCATTTTCAATTTGCTCTCCCCATTTGTTGAGTCAGAAGAAGCAGCATTGCCCAGAAACAGGTATTACGTAACATGCACATACTCTAAAAGTACTCATCCCTTGTTTTCTGCTCATTTCTTCTAGCCTGAGGAACAGACGTCAGAAAAAAAGCAACCACCCAAACAACTTCCCCTTTTAGCTGAGCTGTCTTCTGACCAATCAACAGGGACCAGCCAGAAAAAAAAAAAAAGGCATCTGACACCCTCTTAACAGGTGTCTACTATTCCAAATGGAGGCAAAGGTTTCAAATTAAACTTTCTAGCCATTTCATATTCCTTAGCAAACAGACAGGAAGCGAGTATCATAGTGGGTTTCTGATCTACCGTGTTTGAAGTGTGTGATAATAGGACCTTACCTCATTTATCATGATCATCTACTTTATTGTGTAAAGGATCTTTTAGTTACCTCCCCGCCCATCCATGTACACGGAAGGGCCATGTACATGGCGAAGCTAGAGACTGTAACCTGAAGATTGGGACAAATTGAAGAAAAAAATGTGATTTAACACAATTACAAAAACTGTTACGTTAGGGTCAAACAAGAACCATTTTATGAAACTGAATTACAACAAATGACATTATACCTAACTCTTCCGGGTCTCCACAGCACTTATACTTACTTAAGCAGCTTAAACTCTTCCGAGTCGCCACAGCACTCTGATACTTACTTAAACAGCTCTTTTAACCTGCCCTAGTATTCTTAAGTGCAGCATATCTAATTTTTTTTTCCTCAGTAGTTTGAACACTTGCTGGCTATTTTTTCTGTCCAAGTTCTCAGTAACTTCGGCCTGTGTAGTCAGTGGTTCTACACAGCCGACACTACTTCTTACATAACACTCGGTCTCTCTGGCTTCTGGAAAGGGAGAGGGGTTACCTTCCGGAGTCCAGTGCTCTTTGGGCACTTCTGCAACCAGGCAGTGGTAAAAGGGGTGCTCTCCAAAACCATCTTCTAGCAGATCTGCAAGAAGGGGGAGCAGGGACGGTAATGGCCTTGGCGAAGGTGACAAGCACAGAACGCTTGTCCCCCGTCCCGCCACTATTGAATTACCTTTTTCAGTTAAGATTACTTGTTCTTCCATGTATTCATATTTAGCCAGCTCCTGGGGGGATGCACATAGGAGAGAAAAAAGTAGAAAACAAAATGAGGCTCCAGCCCGGCCAGCTCAGGGGAACGGAATGGGGCGGGCGGGCCGGGGATGGGCGCAGAAAGGGGAACAGGCTGGGCTCTCACACTGGCCGAGACCTCAAGACGTGAATCACCCCACCCTGGGAAACGGAGCCACCTCCACCCCACGCCCCGGGAGGAGCTCTGGCTCTCCTCTACCTTGATCAGCCGCAGTATGTCACTGCAGTCGGCGGCAGTGGCTGGGCGGATCACGAATTTAGCCATTTTCGTCTTTTGCTTTTCTTCCCTTTGCGGACCAGGCCCCTGTACTTGAACAGTAGGAGGAGGTGGTTCCTCATTCGTCTCCCGGGAGCGTCCTCTTCTCAGTCAGGCTGGCACCATGACCCAGGGAACCTCGGCGAGTGACGGACAAACCTCAGTCGACCTGCGACTAAGAGCTGCGCACTTGAACATTGGCCCGGCTCGGCTTTTAAGCGCAAAGAAGCCCCGCCTCGGGCCGTGAGGTGGGACCTCTCATCCAATGAGGCCGCGGCCCCGGGGCGCATCGTTTCCTCTCCTAGGCACCACCCTCTCTTCCGGGCACCCGTGTGAACCCGGAGGACAAAAGTGGGGGTAGCGGGGCGCGCTGTGGGATTCGCTAGCGGCGCCCTCTGGTGGCGCTTCGCGGAGCCTTGGCGGAAACCCTACTGGGAGCCGGTGTGTCCCCCAGTAACATTTGCAAATGAAAGAGGGGAATTCCCTCTGCAGCCCCCCCCGCCCCCCCCACAAGTGACCTTGCTCTTTTCTCCTTGGCCGGTCAGGGAAGCAAACTCAGGAGCCCTGGCCTTAGGAGATGGGAGGAAGATTAAAGCAGCAGTTCTCAAAGTGTGATCCGGGAGACCCTGCAGATCCCAAGATCCTTTCTAGAGTTTCGGTGGGAGAAATAGTTTTAGAGTTATAGACGTCATTTGCCTTTTAAACTCACAATGGAATTTTCCAGAGGCGACCTGATGTCTAATGATGACACTGCTCTTATGACCAAAGGAATGTGAGCTCGTATATTCTTTTAGAATTTCCTAAGGTAGGTTATTTGGATTTCCCAATAATCTTTTTTCTTTATACTTGTAGTTTTTAGAGTTGACAGCATGTTTTTTCTTACTTTTCTAACCTTCTTATACCTTCTTAAATCTCTAATCTTCCTTGACACTTGATCTTGACACCTTTCCTTCTGCCCGAGGTACATTCTTCATAATTTCCTTTAGTAAAGATCTGCTTTTGCCAAACTTTCTCAGTTTTGCTTATCTGAATGTGTCTTTAATTCATCTTATAATTCTTTTTTTTAGACTAGTCAAGTGCAGTAGTGAGAGTAAAATAAGGAGTTTGATCTGTAACTGATTGTGAACAATCAACTGAGATAACTCACTACCTTTGGACCAGCCCATCTTAAAATTCTTGAAGGATTTATTTCACTGTTTATAGATTTTGAGGTTCAGAAGTTTTCCTCTTTCAGCACATTGATGATATCTGTCTTCTGACTTCGGTTGCTGTTGAAAGTTGTTGTAATCCCTACATGATCCATCTTCTGTGCTTCATTTCTTTTAACTTTTTTTTGAAATAATTATACATTTACATAATATGTGATGATGTTATTGCTCTGGTGACTGAAAGAATATGTGCCTGTGTATTCCCATGTTTTTTACAATTTTCGAAGGTAAGGTCTTTGGATTCCTTGATAATTTTTTTTTTTTTTTTTTTTTGTAGAGATAGGGTCTCACCATCTTGCCCAGGCTGGTCTCGAACTCCTGGGCTCAAGTGCTCCTCCCACCTTGGCCTCCCAAAGTGCTGGGATTACAGGCGTGAGCCACCACGCCCGGCCAAAACAATCACTATTCTATTAAACTAAGCAATCCAAAAAGCAGATGGCTTTGGTTTTGCTATAGTTACGCAGCTATCACTAGTGCTTAGTCATAGCGGTCTAATTTACTGTTACCAGGAAATGTATGACAAGCTCTCCTAAGTGTTGACATTTTAGACAGAAGCAGAGGAGGAAAAGGCCTTCTGGTCATCCATGAGGTCTAGCCAACACTGTCAGGAAAGACTAGTAGCTGTAACTTAGGCAGTTGAGAATCAGTGATTTTTAAAGATCTTTGAGAAAGACGTTTGAGTTTCATAATCTCCCAGGGCAACTCAGTATCTGTGGAATCCCCCTAGGGCAGGAAGGGTAACAGAGAATCTACTTCTGCTTTCTTTTCTACGTACAGGATATTGCTAGCAAAGGCAGAGAATCACTTGTTGAATGTTAGGGGTGGTCTTTTGGGGATAGTCTGATCCCTCCTTCTACAGAGGCAGGTGGATCACGAGGTCAGGAGTTCGAGACCAACCTGGCCAACATGGTAAAACGCCGTCTCTACTAAAAATAAAAAAAAAAAAAAAATGGGCGTGGTGACGAGTGCCTGTAATCCCAGCTACTCAGGAGGCTGAGGCAGGAGAATCGTTTGAACCCAGGAGGCGGAGGTTGCAGTGAGCCAAGATCGCGCCATTGCACTCTAGCCTGGGCAACAGGGCAAGACTCTGTCTCAAAAAAAAAAAAAAAAAGTGGGCCGGGCACGGTGGCTCACGCTTGTAATCCCAGCACTTTGGGAGGCCGAGGCGGGCGGATCACGAGGTCAGGAGATCGAGACCACGGTGAAACCCTGTCTCTACTAAAAATACAAAAAATTAGCCAGGCGTGGTGGCGGGCGCCTGTAGTCCCAGCTACTCGGAGAGGCTGAGGCAGGAGAATGGCGTGAACCCGGGAGGCGGAGCTTGCAGTGAGCCGAGATTGCGCCACTGCACTCCAGCCTGGGCAACAGAGCAAGACTCCGTCTCAAAAAAAAAAAAAAAAAAGTGGAATAGTGATTGTTTCATTAAAATGCATTACAATTTTTTCTATTTTTTTTTTCCAGTTTAAGTTTCTTTTTTCTTTCTTTCTTTTTTTTTTTTTTTTTTTTGAGATGGAGTCTCACTCTGTCACCCAGGCTGGAGTGCAGTGGCGTGATCTCCGCTCAGTGCAACCTCTGCCTCCCGGGTTCAAACCATTCTCCTGTCTCAGCCTCCTGAGTAGCTGGGACTACAGGCACACGCCACCATGCCTGGCTAATTTTTGTATTTTTAGTAGAGAGAGGGTTTCACTATATTGGTCAGGCTAGTCTCAAACTCCTGACTTCAGGTGATCCACCTACCTCGGCCTCCCAAAGTGCCAGGATTACAGGCGTGAGCCACCGTGCCCGGCCCAGTTTAAGTTTCATGATCTTTTGCTTTGCTTTGTCCTTATGACAAGAAGAACCTATTCTGAAAAACAGATGGTGGCCAGGAGTGGTGGCTCATGCCTGTAAACCCAGCACTTTGGGAGGCTGAGGTGGATGAATCGCTTGAGCCCAGGAGTTTGAGACCATCCTGGGTAACATAGGGAAACTCCGTCTGTACAAAAAAAATACAAAAATTAGCTGGGTGTGGTGGCGTGTGCCTGTATCCCAGCTATTATACTTGGGAGGCTGAGGTGGGAGGATCGCTTGAGCCCAGGAAGTTGAGGCTGCAGTGAGCCATGATCACGCCACTGCACTCCAGCCTGGGTGACAGAGCGAGACCCTCTCTCAAAAAAACCAAAACAAAACAGACAGCTAAAAAAGCCTACTGTGACTGTGTTTGTGGACATGAAGAAGCCTAGAACTCTAAGACGTTTGAATGTTTTTCATGGCAGTGAATCACATTATGCTTTTCCATGGTCATGAATGGATAGATGCAACCAACATTACATATATATATATATATATATATATATATATATATTTTTTTTTTTTTTTTTTTTTTTAAACAGAGTCTCACTCTATTGCCCAGGCTGGAGTGCAATGGCACAATCTCGGCTCACTGCAACCTCCGCCTCCTGGGTTCAAGTGATTCTCCTGCCTCAGCCTCCCACCTGCCACCATGCCCAGCTAATTTTGTACTTTTGGTAGAGATGGGGTTTCACCACGTGGGCCAGGCTGGTCTTGAACTCCTGACTTCAGGTGATTCACCAGCCTTGGCCTCCCAAAGTGCTGGGATTACAGGTATGAGCCACCACATTCAGCCATATATATATTTTTATATATATATAAAATAAAAATTATTATTTTTTGAGATGGAGTTTTGCTCTTGTTGCCCAGGCTGGAGTGCAATGGTGTGATCTCAGCTCACTACAGCCTCCACCTCCCAGGTTCAAGCAATTCTCCTGCCTCAGCTTCCTGAGTAGCTGGGATTACATGCATGTGCCACCACGCCTGGCTAATTTTGTATTTTTAGTAGAGGTGGGGTTTCTCCATGTTGGTCAGGCTGGTCTCAAACTCCTGACCTCAGGTGATCCACCTGCCTTGGCCTCCCAAAGTGCTGGGATTACAGGTGTGAACCACTGCGTCTGGCCTATTTTTTTTTTTTTTTTTAAGAGACAGGGTCTTGCTCTGTCACCCAGGCAGGAGTGCAGTGGCATGATTATAGCTCACTGCAGCCTTGAACTCCTGGGTTTAAGCAATCCTCCCACTTCAACCTCCTGAGTAACTGGGACCACAGGTATGTGCCACCATGCCCGGCTAATCTTTAAATTTTTTTTGTAGAGATGGGAGTCTTTCTTTTCTTTCTTTCTTTTTTTTTTTTTGAGACAGTCTTCCTCTGTCACCCAGGCAAGTTCTGCCTCCCAGGATCAAGCGATTCTCCCACCTCAGCCTCCCAAGTAGCTAGGATTATAGGCGTGTGCCACAACACCTGGCTAATGCGATAGGAGTCTTTCTATGTTGCCCAGACTGGTTTTGAACTCCTGGCTTCAAGGGATTCTCATGCCTTAGCCTCCCAAAGTGCTGGGATTACAGGCATGAGAAATCTCATGCCCAGCGTGGAATTTATATTTAAAATGGCATATATAGCTCCTGAACAGCAGGGGGAAAATGGTGTGAAAAAAGGGATTAACTGTCTAGCATTTGGAAAACTTTTATTTGGTTAGTGAGTTGGCAGATGAACATGTGTTTACTGAGTCTTGTGCTAGGTACTTGGAGGTTTTAAAGGATGACCAAGTTTTGAAACCAGCCCTCAGGGTATACACATTACTTTTAGAGATGTGTGTGTGGTTTTTACAGCAGAATTTAATCTTTGTGAGAAAGAGAATCCCTGTAACTGAGGACGACTGGGTAGGGGAAGAGTATTGGGAAGGGAATCAGCCAAGGCATTGTCTTAGGCAGTTTGCTTTAATTGTCTCATTTGATTCTTGCAACTATTTTTTTTTTTTGAGACAGAGTCTCTCTCTGTTGCCCAGGCTGGAGTGCAGTGGCATGATCTCAGCTCACTGCAACCTCTGCCTCCTGGGTTCAAGCGATTCTCCTGCCTCAGCCTCCCAAGTACCTGGGATTACAGGAATGAGCCACCACACCGAGCTAATTTTTGTATTTTTAGTAGAGATGGGGTTTCACCATATTGGCCAAGCTGGTCTTGAACTCCTGACCTCAAGTGATCCACCAGCCTCGGCCTGCCAAAGTGCTAGGATTACAGGCATGAGCCACCATGCCCAGCCTAAATTTTTTTTTGTTTTTTTGAGAGGGAGTGTTGCTTTGTCACCCATGCTGAAGTGCAGTGGTGTGATCTTGTCTCACTGCAACCTCCGCCCTCTGGGTTCAAGCGATTCTCCTGCCTCACCCTCCTGAGTATCTGGGATTACAGTCATGCGCCACCACACCCAGCTAATTATTTTTTAATTTTTTATTTTTTAGACAGAGTTTCACTCTTGTTGCCCAGGCTGGAGTGTAATGGCGCAATCTCGGCTCACCACAACCTCCACCTCCCAGGTTCAAGTGATTCTCTTGCCTCAGCCTCCCAAGTAATTGGGATTACAGGCATGTGCCACCATGCCCGGCTAATTTTGTGTTCTTAGTAGAGACGGGTATTCTCCATGTCGGTCAGGCTGGTCTCAAACTCCCGACCTCAGGTGATCCACCTGCCTCGGCCTCTGAAAGTGCTGGGATTACAGGTGTGAGACACCGCACCTGGCCAATTTTTTTTTTCTTTAAAATTTTAGTAGAGATGGGATTTTGTCCTGTTGGCCAAGCTGATCTCGAACTCCTGACCTCAGGGGATCCTCCTGCCTCGGCCTCCCAAAGTGCTAGGATTACAGGCGTGAGCCACCACACCAGGACCTATTTTTTTTTTTAAACAGGGTCTTGCTCTGTTGCCCATGCTGGAGGGCAATAATGCAATCATGGCTCACTGCAACCACAAGTCCTGGGCTCAAGCAATCCTCCCACCTCAACCTCCTGAGTGGCTAGGACCACAGGCACATGCCGCCATGCCTGGCTAATCTTTAAAATTTTTTTGTAGGGATGGGATCTTGCTAAGTTGCCTAGGCTAGCCTCAAACTCCTGGCTTCAAGCACTCCTCCTGCCTCAGCGTCCCAAAGTGCTGGGATGACAGGTGTGAGCTGCCATGCCTAGCCCTTACAACTATCTTGTGAAATAAGTAATAGCACTGTCTTTACAGTTGGCAAAACCTGAGGCTCAAGAGGGGTTACAAAATTGTTAAAGTTGGGACATGATAGAGTTATGAATGTTTATGATTTAAGACTGGTTTTGTTGGACCAAGGGCCACTGCTCTCTACCATTCTACCATGAACACTTTTTTTTTTTTTTTTTGGACATAGTCTTATTCTGTCACCCGGGCTGGAGTGCAGTGGTGCGATCTTGGCTCACTGCAACCTTGAACCACTTCCCAGGTTCAAGCGATTCTCGTGCATCAGCCTCCCAAGTAGCTGGATTACAGGCATGTGCCACCAGGCCCGGTTAATTTTTGTATTTTTAGTAGAGATGGGGTTTCACCATGTTGGCCAGGCTGGTCTCCAACTCCTGACCTCACGTGATCTGCCTGCCTCAGCCTCCCAAAGTGCTGGGATTACAGGCGTGAGTTACCGCGCCTGGCCCTATTTTCTTTTTTTTTTTTTTTTTTTGGATATATACCCAGAAGTGGGATTGCTGGATCATGTTACTTAAACTTTTAATTTTTTGAGTAATCTCCCTACTGTTTTCCATAGTAGCTGAACTGTTTTACGTTCCCAACAGTGTATAAAGTTTCCAATTTCTCTACATCTACACCAGCAGTTGTCATTTTGTTTTCTGGTTATTTTTATTTTTTATTATTTTTTTTCAAGTGACAAAGTCTTGGGTTGTCATCCAGGCTAGATGGAGTGCAGTGGCATGATCCTAGCTCATTGAACCCTGAACTCCAGGGCTCAAGCAATCCTCCCACTTCAGCCTCCCAAAGCACTGGAATTACAGGTGTGAGCTACCATGCCTGGCCTTTCTTTAATTAAAAAAAATTTAAAAGTATTTTTATGTAGAGATGGGGGTCTCACTATCTTGGCCAGGCTGGTCTTGAACTCCTAGGCTCAAGTAATCCTCCTACATAGGCCTCCCAAAGTGTTGAGATTACAGGCGTGGGCTGCCACACCTGGCCACCTTTCAAAAAATAGTGGCAGTTACAATAGATGTGAGGTGATATTGTGGTTTTAATTTGCATTTCTCTGATGATTAGTGATGCTGAATGTCTTTTTATATGCTCATTGTCTGTTTATACATTTCCTTTGGAGATATGTCTATTTAAGTCCTTCATCCATTTTTATTTTTTTTCTTTTTGGAGACAGGGTCTTGCTCTGTCTGGAGTGCAGTGGTGCGATCTTCGCTCACTGCAGCCTCTGCCTCCCAGGTACAAGCAATTCTTCTACCTCAGCCTCCCAAGTAGCTGAGATTATAGGTGCATGTCACAATGCCTGGCTAATTTTTTGTATTTTTAATAAAGAAGGGGGTTTAGCTATGTTGGCCAGGCTGGTCTCAAAGTTCTGGCCTCAAGTGATCCTCTTCCCTCGGCCTCCCAAAGTGCTGGGATGATAGGCATGAGCCACTGTGCCCAGCCTCCTTCATCCATTTTTAAATTGTATTATTTGTTGTTTTGGTTGGTTTTTTTTTTTTTTTTTTTTTTTTTGGCGGTGGAGTCTAGCTCTGTTGCCCAGGCTGGAGTGCAGTGGTGCGATCCTAGCTCACTGCAACCTCTGCCTCTCAGGCTCAAGCAATTCTCCTGCTGCAGCCTCCTGAGTAGCCAGGATTATAGGCGCATGCCACCATGCCTGGCTAGTTTTTGTATTTTAGTAGAGATGGGGTTTCACCATGTTGGCCAGGCTGGTCTTGAACTCCTGACCTCAGGTGATCCACCTGCCTCGGCCTCCCAAAGTGCTGGGATTACAGGTGTGAGCCACCATGCCTGGCCTAGCCAAAACTTATTAAGGTCTGTTTCCTACCAAGCATTGTGCTTGGGGAGTGCCAAAATAAATATGGCATAGTACCTGCCCTCTGGGGACTCACAGTTCAGTATTACAAGCCCTTAAGGTACTGGTTGTGGTAGGAAAGGATCCAGCCTTCTGGAGAAAAAGGACAGGTACAGTTAGAACTGAGGGGCAGAAACACGATTCGTAACCCATTCCGTGTGACCTACCTCCTCCGGGCAGCCCTTCCTCTCTCCCCTCCTGAGACTGTGTCTAAAAGAGGGACTACTGCCTATCACTCAGCTCAGAGATCAAACCTTTAACTCCTTATAAATACTTAGGATATCTGAAAAGTGCAGTCAACTATCCTTAGGCCTCCTAAAGTATCAGCTCTTGGTGGGAGCCATGGCTCACGCCTGTAATCCCAGCATTTTGGGAGGTCGAGTCGGGTGGACTGCTTGAGCCCAGGAGTTTGAGACCAGCCTGGGCAACATGGCAAAACCCCACCTCTACAAAAAACACAAAAATTAGCTGGACATGGTGGTACATACCTGTAGTCCCAGCTACTTGGGATGCTGAGGTAGGAGGATCACATGACTCCTAGAACTTAGCTTCTGAAATGCCACTCCTGCACATCTTGGGTTTGGGTTTATTCCTTTTTTTTTTTTTTTTTTTTTTTTTTTGAGTCAGGGTCTCACTCTGTCTCCAAGGCTGGAGTGCAGAGGTGCAATCATAGCTCACTGCAGCCTTGAACTCCTGGACTCAAACAATCCTCTCAACTCAGCCTCCCATGTAGTTGAGACTATAAGTATGTGCCACCTGGTTGGGCACGGTGCCTCTCACCTGTAATCCCAGCACTTTAGGAGGCCGAGGCCAGCAGATCACAAGGTCAAGAGATCGAGACCATCCTGGCCAACATGGTGAAACCCCGTCTCTACTAAAAATACAAAAATTAGCCAGGCGTGATGGTGCGCACCTGTCGTCCCAGCTACTTGGGAGGCTGAGGCAGGAGAATAGCTTGAACCTGGGAGGTGGAGGTTGTAGTGAGCCAAGACTATGCCACTGCACTCCAGCCTGGCAACAGAGCGAGACTTCGTCTCAAAAAACAGAAAAAGTATCTGCTACCATACCCAGCTAATATTTTACATTTTGAAGAGATGGGGTCTCACTATGTTGCCCAAGCTGGGCTCAAGCGTTCCTCCCACCTTGGCCTCCCAAAGTGCTGGGATTACAGGTGTGGGCCACCATGCCTGGTCCACGTCTTGCATTTATATACCTAGATTGTCCTCAGGTTTATGATTCTATACCTGATCTTATTAGAATTCAGTTGAATTTGTCTTTAATTCTCCATTTTCTCTTTGAATTCTGACCCTATCCCACAAGGAGTTTTTTTCCTCCCTAATCCCTCTCCTCTCAGCCTCTTTTCAGAATAGTCTGCAAACCAGTTCCATAAATGGCTTTTATTTGGCCAAGAGGCTCATATAGTCTGAGCAACAGAAAGTAAAGATAATGAATATGGAATTTTTTCTGATGCATTCTATCTTCAATTCTTTGAAAATAATCAGGCCGGGTGCAGTGGCTCACGCCTGTAATCCCAGCACTTTGGAAGGCTGAGTTGGGCAGATCACTTAAGGTCAGGGGTTTGAGACCAGCCTGGCCAACATGGTGAAAACTCGTCTTCACCAAAAATACAAAAATTAGCCAGGCATGGTGGCGCATCCCTGTAATCTCACCTACTTGGGAGGCTGAGGCACAAGAATTGCTTGAAGCCAGGAGGCGGAGGTTGCAGTGAGCTGAGATCGTGCCACTGCACTCCAGCCTGGGTGACAGAACAAGTGAGACTCAGTCTCAAAAAAAAGAAAGAAAGAAAGAAAGAAAGAATCAGTAAAGGGGGGAGGGGACTAAAACAACAAAATAATAAGTAAAGCCAATATACTAATTCAATTCCATTTAATTCATTTATTGAGCATCTACTACATGTCAGGTATTATGCTGGGTCCTGAGACTACAAAGATCAAACAGGGAGAGTTCCTGACTTCTGAGAATTTGCCACCTAGAGAGAAAGAAAACAGAAATGTAATCAAATACACTGTGATAACTGCTTTAGTGAATAATGTGCCACATGATCTACAGGAAGCAGTAAACAATTAATTCTGCCAGGATGGAGTGCTAGCGAAGTCTTCGTGACGAGGCAGCATAGTGGCCTGGAATGCTACAGAGAGGAAGTGACATTTGTCTAAAGAGAAATGAAACTAAATTAGAGAAAAAGAAACTAAGTTATCCAAATGGAATTTCCTAGTTTCATACTAAACCTTTTATAAGGGGCTAAGAAAATTTCCAAAAAATTAAAGGAAAGCATGTTTATTTGTCTTTCTGTCTCACTTTATCATATATCTAAATCTTAATTAAAATGTCATTTTAATTACAGGCATTCATGAAAGGTGGCCGGGTACCACTGTATCAATGGCCCAGTTGCCCATCTCCTGGCGAGAGATTTCCCTAAGTGACCTGGCAGTGTCATTATTACCACCACCCCACATGAATCTTGTGCTGGAGGCGACTAGAGCTGTGTGTCCCTCAGCAGAAGCAGGTGGCATAAGCAAGAGTTCCCTTTTGGTTTCATTTTCAGAGGACCCCAATTGCGCACTCTGCAAGAAATAATGTGCCTCTCAGGATGATTCCAAGCTGAGCCCAAATCACTGAGGGAGATTCACTGAGGGAGCTACCCACTCTGGGTCTCTTCTCCACGGAGAGCTGGACACTTACTGGGACAACCTGCCTGCGGAAAGGAGCTACCTACCCACTTCAAGTTTCCCGAGAGCTGTTCTGTCACTCAATAAGGCTCCTCTCCGCCTTGTTCACCCTCTAGTTGTCCGCGTACCTCATTCTTCCTGGATGTGGGACGAGAACTCAGGACCCAATGAATGGTGGGACTGAAAGAGCAGTAACACAAACAGGGCTGAAATACGCCCTCCTCCCCTCCCCATGCCCCCGCGACTTGCCACGTTGCGGGTGATGTGAAGGAGAGAAGTGCTGTGGCCCTTCAGGGAGCCCAGACCTAGGGGATCCCTGAGCCAGGGCTGCGACACCCTCTATGGGGCTCTGCGGTTTCTGGTATCTTCAAACTTCCGGGCACCACTGCATTCCCCTTGTCCAGACACAGTGCCCACAGCAGAAGCCGCTTGTGGTTCATCAGATCCAGCTGCAGACTTGCATGGAACCGGCACCTTTGCCGGCGCCTGGAGCTGCCTGCCCGGCTGCAGCAGCTGGTGTGTCTGGCTGTGCGCAGTGGCCAGACCCTGCGTTTGCTCGCCTGCACACCCCTCGCTGTTCCGTGCCCGGCTCACTCTTGGCAGGCGTGGAATCCTGGCTGGTAGCATGAGCTGAGCGCAGCCTGCCAGGCCACGTCAGTGGAACAAGCCTAGCGGGCCTGATCAAAACTCAGGCAAAGGCACCACTGGTCACAGAGCTTTCTAGCTGGAAAAGCAACACCCGAAGGATCCCGTGACACAATCAACATGCTAGGAGATCCCTGCCACCCTGAGAGGCTGCAGGAAGCTGCCTCCATCCAGGCCTTTTCACAGAAGGAGAATTGCAGAGACCATAGGATTTTTCTACTCACAGGAACAGATGGTGTCCGGTCAGGAAGATAAAATGCTTCAAGGAAAGTGCAATACGGATTATAATACTGATGATCTGAGACTCTGATAATGACTCTGAGATGATTCCCAATTCTGTGATGAATCATCTCAGAATGACTCTGAGATGATGATTCCTGATTCTACGATGATTGAGGCAGATCTCACTGGTTGGTGAATCTAGTTGGTAAAGCTGAGGCATCACAATACCTTCATTTCTTTCTGAGGTGAGAGCTATCCCAATACTTTGAAAATGGTCTACTGGCTGCTCTACCTGTGGAGTAGCCATTCTTTATTCCTTTGCTTTCCTAATAAACTTGCTTTCACGGCTGGGTGTGGTGACTCATGCCTGTAATCCCAACACTTTGGGAGGTGGAGGTGGGCAGATCACTTGAGGTCAGGAGTTCAAGACCAGCCTGGTCAACATGGTGAAATGCCGTCTCTACTAAAAATACAAAAATTTGCCGGGTGTGCTGGCACATGCCTGTAATCCTAGCTACTCAGGAGGCTGAGGTGGGAGAATGGCTTGAACCGGGAGGTGAAGGTTGCAGTGAACCGAGATTGTGCCACTGCACCCCAGCCTGGGTGACCGAGCGAGATTCTGTCTAAAAAAACAAAACAAAACAAAAACAAAAACAAACAAACTAAACTTGCCTTCACTTTAAAAAAATGGTGCACATCTCTTCATTTATGTTCTTCCCTCATAGATAGAATACACACTTATCCTCAGACAGGGATTATGGATTTTTCCATCCATGCAAGTGACTTAGAGAATGCCAGCCTTTTGGCATGATGCCAAATGGTAGTTGACTCAGTAAGTCCTTTTAGGAAGGTGGAGCTAAGTGTACTTCTTGTGTGGTGGAAAAAGCAGGGTTTTTTTTTTTGTTTTTTTTTTTGGCCAGGCACATTTAGATGCAAATCTCAGTGCTGCCAGTTACCAGCTGTGTGATTTTAGACGAGGTACTTGAATTTGAGTGTGATTATGTGTAAAATGAAGTGAATAATAATAGCTTCCTCCTCCTAGGGTTGTAAATACTAAATGATGTTATAAAGCCCTTTGTAGAGTGCCTAGAATATAATAGGCACCCTCTAAATGTTTATTCCTTTCTGGCTACCTGGCGATATAAGGATTCCAACTATTTTTGGGTTAGGAAGAACAGCTGTGAATGGCCTAATGGGGCCCTAAAGTTGTTTTATCCTGCCCTTACACAGGACCGTTCTCTTATTCATTGACCTTTGGCATGAAGCATTGACCTTCCTTACGAATAATAAATGTGTAATGATTCTTGTTTGCCAACCAATGAGGTGTGGCTCAATAGTCATAGAATCAGGAACCCTTAGAGTATGGATAATCAGTATTGTAAACCCCATTGTACTTTGCTTGGAGCATTTTATCTACCTAGCCAGACACCTTGTGAACAGGGTTCAATCCAGAACACATCATCTGGGTAAATTATTTACAAGTCTGTCTCACTTTAGAAGTGGACCTTATTCATGACCTAAATAGCATTCAACTATAATCTACACTTGAAGATTTTTTTTAAAGAAGCAAGCTTACAGAAAAGATGAAAGTAGGAGAAAATGTTCAAAAGGCCATGATTCAGAATATATCAATTCACACAACTTTTCTTCCTTGTTCTTTTTTTTTTTGTTTTTTTTGAGACGGAGTCTTGCTCTGTCACCCAGGCTGGAGCGCAGTGGCACGATCTTGGGTCACTGTAACCTCCACCTCCCAGGTTCAAGCAGTTCTCCTGCCTCAGCCTCCCGAGTAGCTGGAATTACAGGTGCGCACCACCACGCCTGCCTAATTTTGGTATTTTTAGTAGAGACAGGGTTTCACCATGTTGGCTAGGCTGGTCTCGAACTCCTGACCTCAAGTGATCCGCCTGCCTTGGCCTCCCAAAGTGCTGAGATTACAGGCGTGAGCCACCGTACCTGGCCCTTTGTTCTTTTTATAGATATTTTACAGATATCAGATCAGAGGAAATTATGCAGTTATAATGCTTAGAATCTGGACAGGACAGCAGACATAACCATTTCTCAGACTTTCTATTTTTTTCCTTTTTTTAAAAAAAAGTCAGAAACCTATTTCTTGCTAAATTTTCCCAAACTTTCTTTCAGTACCTAGTCTCTGAAGCCATGGTTAAAAACAAAAATAGGGCTGGGCACGGTGGCTCATGCCTGTAATCCCAGCACTTTGGGAAGCCAAGGCAGTCGGATCATGAGATCAGGAGATCGAGACCATCCTGGCTAACACGATGAAACCCCGTCTCTACTAAAAAATACAAAAAAAATTAGCCCAGTGTGGTGGCAGGCACCTGTAGTCCTAGCTATTCGGGAGGCTGAGGCAGGAGAATGGCATGAACCCCGGAGGTGGAGCTTGCAATGAGCCAAGATTGCGCCACTGCACTCCAGCCTGGTTGACAGAGCGAGACTCCGTCTCAAAACAAAAACAAAAACAAAGCAAATTTAAGGACCTGTGAATAGCAGTTAAGCACTCTTTATTTACTTTCTATAATATATATTAGTGCAACACAATTCTCAATTTTGTAATTCTTATTCTACATTTGGAATGCGCCAAATTTATTGAAGATTATAAATTAACACATTTAAGAATTCCAGGGAATCCCAAGCTGCATAAACACAAAAGAAACCACAAGGCATTTCAGAATCAAATTTCTGAAAACCAGGATTAGAAAATTTTTCTTTTTCTTTTTTTGAGATGGAGTCTTGCTCTGTCACCCAGGCTGGAGTGCAGTGGTGCGATCTTGGCTCACTGCAACCTCTGCCTCCCAGGCTCAAGCGATTCTCCTGTCTCAGCCTCCTGAGGAGCTGGGACTACATGCATGTGCCACCATCACCAGCTAATTTTTGTATTTTTAGTAGAGACAGGGTTTCACCATGTTGGCCAGGCTGGTCTTGAACTCCTGACCTCAAATGATCCACCCACCCTAGCCTCCCAAAGTGTTGGGATTATGGGCGTGAGCCACCATGCCTGGCCTGATTGAGAGAAAATTTTAAAGATGAGACTGATGGCTGGTTTCTCATCAAAAACAATGCAAACCAGAGATGGTGGAATGACATCTTTAATGAGCTGAAAGAAAAACACTGTCAGCCTAGAATTTTATATCCAGTGAAAATGTTCTCCAAAAATGAAGGCATAACCCAAAAATGGATTCATATTTCAGGAAAGCTAAAGGCGAAAGAATTCATCACTAAAACTGTACTATGAGAAATGCTAAAAGAAGTTGTTCAGACTGACAGAAAATTATACCAGATGGACACTTGAATTTACCCAAAGGAATGAAGAGCACCAGAAATGGCAAATGTGTGGGTAAATAGAAAATATATTTTTCTTGTTTTTAACATCTATAAAAGATATTTAACTATCTAGGGTGAAAGTAATGGACATGTATTATGGGCTTTATAACTTTTGTGGAAGTGGCTGGGCACAGTGGCTCACACCTGTAATCCTAGCACTTTGAGAGGCTGAGGCGAGCGGATCACTTGAGGTCAGGAGTTCAGAATTAGCCTGGCCAACATGATGAAACCTCATCTAGACTAAAGATACAAAAAAATTAGTGGGGCAGCTGGGCGCGGTGGCTCATGCCTGTAATCCCAGGACTTTGGGAGGCTGAGGCAGGCGGATCACCTGAGGTCAGGAGTTTGAGACCAGCCTGGCCAACATGGTGAAACCCCGTCTCTACTAAAAATACAAAAATTTTAGCCAGGCATGGTGGTGTATGCCTGTAATCCTAGCTACTCGAGAGGCTGAGGCAAGAGAATCACTTGAACCCGGGAAGCGGAAGTTGCAGTGAGCCGAGATCGCGCCATTGTACTCCAGCCTGGGCAACAGGGTAAAACTCAGTCTCAAAAAAAAAAAAAGAAGGGAAAGGCTTAGGGTAGGCAACTAAAGGTGTTTACTAGGTTCAGTCCTGGACACACAGAAAAAGAAGAACCTCAAAGGCCAAAATTGGCAAATTGGCACCACTCAATCTGGTACTGCACTGGGCACAAGAATACCCTGATGCAAGAACTTTAGTGGCTGAATCTTGAAACAGGGATCTGTATATATATATATTTATTTATTTATTTATTTATTTTGAGACAGAGTCTCACTCTTTCACCAGGCTGGAGTGCAGTGGCGTGATCTTGGCTCACTGCAACCTCTGACTCCCTAGTTCAAGCAATTCTCCTGCCTCAGCCTCCCAAGTAGCTGGGATTAGAGACGGGGTTTCACCATGTTGGCCAGGATGGTCTCAATCTCCTGCCCTCGTGATCCGCCCACCTCGGCCTCTCAAAGTGCTGGGATTACAGGTGTGAGCCACTGTGCCCAGTCAGGGATCTGTATATTGTGGAGATAGATACATCAGTCTGTCTTTATTCATTCGTTCAGCAGATTTTTTTACTGTGTCAGGTACTATTATAATCTCTGGAATTATGACAGTAGAAAAATCAGACAAATCTTTACCATCATGGTGCTTACACTCTTGTGAATGTATCTTAGCTGAATGCAACTGATTTCATGCTCATCAATAAATCTTCTAGTTATAATTGAGCTTCTCATGACCCTCAAGCAGACCCACATCTCATTATAAATTAAAAAATTGAGGCCAGGCCGGGTGTGGTGGCTCATGTCTGTAATCCCAGCACTTTGGGAGGCCGAGGCGGGTGGATCATTTGAGGTCAGGAGTTCGAGACCAGCCTGGTCAACATGGTGAAACCCCGTCTCTACTAAAAGTACAAAAATTAGCCGGGTAGTGGTGATATGTGCCTGTAATCCCAGCTACTTGGGAGGCTGAGGCAGGAGAATCGCTTGAGCCTAGGAAGTGGAGGTTGTGGTGAGCCGAGATTGCACCACTGCACTCCAGTCTGGGCGAGAGAGTGAGACCCTATCTCAAAAAAAAAAAAAAAAAAAAAAAGGCTGGGCGTGGTGGCTCACGCCTGTAATGCCACCACTTAGGGAGGCCGAGGCGGGTGGATCACAAGGATAGGAGTTTGAGACCAGCCTGACCAACATGGTGAAACCCCATCTCTACTAAAAAATATAAAAATTAGCCGGGCATGGTGGTGCGTGCCTATAATCCCAGCTACTCAGGAAGCTGAGGCAGGAGAATTGCTTGAACCCAGGAGGTGGAGGTTGCAGTGAGCTGAGATTGCACCATTGCACTCCAGCCTGGGTGACAGAGTGAGACTCCGTCTCAAAAAAAAAAAAAAAAATGAGGCCAGATGTGGTGGCTTAGGCCCATAATCCTAGGAGGCTGCAGTGTGAGGATCACTTGAGCACAGGAGTTTGAGACCAGCCTGGACCACATAGGGAGACCTCGCCTTTACAAAAAAAAATTAAAAAATTAGCTGAGCATGGTCATGTGCACCGGTGGTCCCAGCTACTTGGGAGGCTAAAGTGGGAGGATTGCTTGAGCTTGGGAGGTTGAGGCTGCAGTGAGCCATGACTGCACCACTGCACTTGAGCCTGGGTGACCGAGTGAGAGACCCTGTCTCAAAAAAAAAAAATTGATATTCTAATTTCATGTATCAGTCTCTTGGCTAATGTGAGTCCTCCTAGACACACAGATTTACCTTTAGTGAAGTGACAAATCAAGTTTCAGACTTGCATATCGGAGGGCCAGTATCCAAACCACGGTAAACTCAACAAGGCATTTCAATCCTGTGAGCCACTGTGGGAGACAAAGGGCCACACAGCTTTTTCCAGTTAATGACACCAACCGCGCAGGGTAGCCTTTCCCTTATTTAGAGTGTTTACACGTACTCATATATGTGAAAGGGATACAAGATGCAAATATTAAATTACAAGCATTTGAAATCTATCCAAAGAAGGAGTACTGACCTTGAAACTGATTTGGTAATGCATTATGAATTAATTGGATTAAAAATCATTCCTTGGAGCGTTCAAAGTTAAAAAAAATTCCTGTTGACGGACATTTAGATTTGTTTTCTCTTTCTTTCTCCTCCCTCCTTCCCTCCCTCTTTCTTTCTCTCTCTCCCTTCCTTTCTTCCTTCTTTCCTTCCTTTCCTTTCTCTTTCTTTCTTTCTTTCTTTCATCTCGCTCTGTTGCCCAGGCTGGAATGCAGTGGCATGATCTCAGCTCACTGCAACCTCCACCTCCCGGGTTCAAGTGATTCTCCTGCCTCAGCCTCCCAAGTAGCTGGGATTACAGGCGTCTGCCACCAGGCCTGGCTAAATTTTTGTATTTTTAGTATTCACCATGTTGCTCAGGCTGGTTTCGAACTCCTGAGCTCAGGCAATCTGCCCACTTCGGCCTCCCAAAGGGCTGGGATTCCAGGCGTGAGCCACCGCGCCTGGCCTTGTTTTTCTTTTCTTTGGCCATTTCAAACAATGTTGTTTGAAACAATATTCTTGTGTATGTCCTTGTGTATGGGAGCAAGAATTTATAGGGCATTTACCTAAGACTGGAATGCTGGGTCACAGGGTATGCACGTGTTCAACTTTGTGAAATGGTGCTAACTTGCTCTCCAAAGCGATCATACCAATTTACAACCTGTACTAGCAGTGAATGAGAATTCTTGGTGCTCCCTGTTATCACTAACAGTTGATATTTTCAGACCTTTTGGTTTTGCTTATCTGATGGGTATGAAATGGTATCTTATCATGGTTTAAATTTGATTAATGTGATAGTGATCTTTTCATATGTTTATTGGCCATATAGTTTTCTTCTTCTGTAAAATGCTAACTTATAACTTTTGTCCTTTTTTTCTTTGAGACAGAGTCTTGCTCTGTTGCCCAGGCTGGAGTGTAGTGGCGTGATCTCAGCTCACTACAACCTCCACCTCCCAGGTTCAAGCGATTCTCCTGCCTCAGCCTCCCGAGTAGCTGGGATTACAGGCACATGCCACCACGCCCGGCTAATTTTGTATTTTTAGTAGAGACGGGGTTTCACCATGTTGGCCAGGCTGGTCTTGAACTCCTGACCTCAGGTGATCTCATCTTGGCCTCCTAAAGTGCTGGGATTACAGGCGTGAGCCACCGCACCTGGCCAGTTTTTTATTTTTAAATTTTATATGTTATTGTTTATTTATTTATTTATTTTTTTGAGAAAGGGTCTTGCTCTGTCACCCAGGCTGGAGTGCAGTGGTGTGATCACAGCTCACTGCAGCCTTGATCTCCTGGGCACAAGTGATCCTTTGCCTTAGCCTCCTGAGTAGCTGGGACTACAGGCGCATACCATCACCCTGGCTAATTAATACAGCTTTATTTATTTATTTATTTATTGAGATGGAGTCTCACACTGTCGCCCAGACTGGAGTGCAGTGGTGCCATCTCCGCTCACTGCAACCTCTGCGTCCTGGGTTCAAGCGATTCTCCTGCCTCAGCCTCTTGAGTAGCTGAGATTACAGGCGCCCACCACCACGCCCGACTAAGTTTTTGTATTTTTAGTAGAGATGAGGTTTCACTATGTTGGCCAGGCTGGTCTTGAATTCCTGACCTCGTGATCTGCCTGCCTCGGCCTCCCAAAGTGCTGGGATTACAGGCATGAGCCACCGTGCCCGGCCAATGCAGCTTTATTTTCGTGAGTATTTACCTGATAAGCCTTTTTCTTCATCTTTACTTTCAGTCTTACTGTATCTTTATGTCAGTGTCATACCAAGGACAAGACAGCAGAAATGGTCCACTCCAGTTGCAGACAGTAAAGACCCTGTAGCTCCAGCATCAGCTTACCATTCTGGTTTTGAATTTCATGCTTATTACTGTCCTGTCATCACCTACTGTTTCCATGGTAGACTGGACTAAGAGATGGGTAAGAATGATACATGTGTAAGGATGTAACCAATAAATGACACAGACTCACATCCACCTGAAAGGACACAATGAAATAGTAGTAAGAAGTCCAGAATCTATTTTTGCCAAAGTACAGTGGAAAAAAGTGGAAATACAGTTTCCTTATTTATTGGCTTTAGGTAGAAAAGACTCCTAGATTATGAAAATTAAATGCAGACATAGGCTTCTGAGATGACAATTTTCAAGTCATTTTATTTGCAATATGGTGGGGAGCCTGTTAATTAAGTTAGAACTATCTGTCATTCATTATTTTATAATTTACCAGAGTAAAAATAAATTAGAATACATTTGTCCCCATGGGGAGACAAACCAAAAAGGGAGAAATATTGTCTGAAGGCTTGGAAAATGCTGAATATGTACATGAAAGGGGAACTTGAATATTACAATTTGAGGCCCTGTGATCATCTAGGTTTCTAGATGATTTCTCATTTCCAAGTTTGAGTCCTGTGACTGCAGAATCCGCTGATTCCACCAGTGATTGCTGTTATCAATGACTGGGGTCATGAGCCTACTTTCAGATCTACCCCATTATCAGGTTTTCGCAACAAGTCTCAGGTGCAGGACTGCGCCCTCTGGTGCAGAAGGACACAACTAATTACACATCTGATAATAGCCAGTACTTTTTTTTTTTTTTTGCCATTACTTTCAGTGGCAAAAACTGCAATTACTTTTGCACCAACCTAATATTTGGTAAATGTGTGCTAGCCATCAATTGCTCAATAAACCATACTATTATTTGGTCACTTTTTTTTTTTTTAGACGGAATCTTGCTCTGTCACCTAGGCTGAAGTGCAGTGGCACAATCTCGGCTTACTGCAACCTCCGCCTCCCAGGTTCAAGCAATTCTCCTGTCTCAGCCTCCCAAATAGCTGTGACTACAGGTGTGTGCCACCACACTCAGCTAAGTTTTGTATTTTTAGTAGAGATGGGGTTTCATCCTGTTGGCCAGGCTGGTCTCAAACTCCTGACCTTAAGTGATACACCCGCCTCGGCCCCCCAAAGTGCTGGGATTACAGGCATAAGACACTGTGCCTGGCCCGATCCTGTAATTTTTACCCTGGCAAATTTTTACTAATTATGTTAAACAACAATACAGAAATTCAATAGGAACCCTTTTTAAAAATACCAACTAGTGCCCGGGCGTGCATGGTGGGTCATACCTGTAATCCCAGCACTTTGGGAGGCTGAGGCGTGTGGATCACTTGAGTTCAGGAGTTCGAGACCAGCCTGACCAATATGGTAAAACCCCATCTCTACTAAAAATACAAAAATTAGCTGGGCATGGTGGTGGGCTCCTGTAATCCCAGCTACTTGGGAGGCTGAAGCAGGAGAATCGCTTGAACTCAGGAGCCGGAGGTTGCAGTGAGCCGAGATTGTGCCATTCCACTCCAGCCTGGGCAACAAGAGCAAAACTCTGTCTCAAAACCACAACAACAACAGCAACAACAACAACAAAACAAACCGACTAGTAAGAGTTGCTTCTGGTGATATTCTTTTATGACTTTGCTGAACCCAAATGTAACCAGCCCTATCACCTTTCACTTGAAAAATTCATTACTTTTAACCAAAAGGCCTTGGGACTAACCCACTCATCAGCAATGGAGGATTCCAACATTGGTGCCTTCAACTGTCAGTATTTTTCTTGTATTCTGACTTCTTCTTGCCTAGAGGTTCACGAGTTAGATATCTAAGCCCTGGAATAGGACAGGAAGGTACATCAGGGGCTGGCAGTCTGGTGGGAGGTGATATATGGACCTACGGTCCCTGCTCTGATGAAATCCAACAATTTCTTTGTGTGTGGGAGGGGTAAGGGAAATCAGATAAATCTGTCTTCTAGCTGAATAGGAGGGCTATCACTCAAAATGAACTCTGACCTCTTGGTTAGTCCAAGATCTTGGCTCTTGATTTCACTGGTCAATCCAACCATGAATCAGGGCCGAGATTAGGAAGAGGCAAGTGAGACACTCACCTGTGCAGAATTTAAAGGGGTGAAAACCCCAATAATCAAGATAAATAATATTTCAATGGAATATTAGAAAAATCAAATTTGCATTCAAGGCAAATGCCTCACTTGCCACACCCTGGTCCTGACCCTGGCCCTGCTTGATATAACTGCTTCTATAATTAGTCACAAGTGAAGGGAAGTAAGTAGTGAGGTCAGTTATACGCTGGGCATCAGACATCAGTAACAATCAGGGATTAATCAATCCTCAATCTCCTAAGTGCCATGGGAGGCAAGGAGTTGAGATGACCGTGGAATAGAGAATTGGGGTGGGAGGGTATGGAATAATATGCACCTGTTCTGTACATCTGCTAACATTTACCCAGTGTCTGGACTGAGAAGCGGGGTTATTTTTTCTCATTACAATGTCGAGGTGGACATCCTCCCCCAGGCACGTGGAATGGCATATGGCAGCATCCTGCATTCATGTTTGCAGAATACATGTCTGAAACAGCCTTGGAGGACTACTACTCTGGTTTAGGGCTGCAAACCACACTGTGTCATTGAATGAACTAGCAATATTTAACCTGAACTCAAGAAGATGGAAGGAAAGGAGTAAAATGGCAAATATTTAAACTTGAAGGCTTGCACAAGAAAGTGGGACTAGGCTGGGCATGGTAGCTCACACCTGTAATCCCAGCACTTTGGGAGGCCAAGGCGGGTGGATCATGAGGTCAGGAGATCGAGACCATCTTGGCTAGCACAGTGAAACCCCATCTCTACTGAAAAATACAAAAAATTAGCTGGACATGGTGGCATGCACCTGTAGTCCCAGCTACTTGGGAGGCTGAGGCAGGAGAATTGCTTGAACCCGGGAGGCAGAGGTTGCAGTGAGCCGAGATCACACCACTGCACTCCAGCCCGGGCAACAGAGCAAGACTCCATTTAAAAAAAAAAGAAAGAAAGAAAGTGGGACTAGACTTGGACTTATTCTGTGTCATATCAGGGGCAGTTCCAGGAAGCAGATATTAGCTCCATGTGAAGAAAAATGTTTAATAGCAAGAATACCCCAAGAGAACTGCCCTAAAGAATGGGGAGCTTCTGGAAAAAGGGTTACAAAAGGGCATTTCTACTTTATGGGGCAGGTTTGCTTAACCTGTTCTTTTTTTTTTTTTTTTTTTTTTTGACACAGTCTCGCTCTGTTGCCCAGGCTGGAGTGCAGTGGTGTGATCACAGATCACTGCAGCCTCAACCTTCTGGGCTCAAGTGATCCTCCCACGTCAGCCTTTCAAGTAGTTAGGACCCCAGGTATCTGCCACCACACTCGGCTATTTTATTTTATTTTGTAGAGACAGGGTCTCACTATATTACCCAGGCTGGTCTCAAACTCCTGGGCTCCAGTGATCGTCCTACCTTGGCCTCCCAAAGTTCTGGGATTACAGGTGTGAGCCACCATGCCCAGCCTGAACCTGTTCTTATAGGGTTGTTGCCAATTCCTATATTCTATTCTTTTTTCTAGATTGGCTGCCAGGAAACATTTGACTCCTATTATATTACTATAAGCATCTTAGGTCACTTCCATAAAAATAGCACTCAGAGTAAGAAGGGAGACCGATGTGGAATTTTCTGATTCATCTCTGCCTCAAATCATAAAAAAACTTGCTTAACTGATTATTGTAAAAAGTTTGATTCCTTTTTCTTTCTTTTCGTACTGTAACTTTCTTTTCTAAAAGTTGCAGCTTGATTTACCAATTGGAAAATATGTCCTCTTTTCTCATAACATGTGCTTAGCCATGCAAATTGCTGTTGTGTACACCCATAGCCCTTGAGAGATGATGTAGGGGGCTGAAAAATGTCTTGGCTGGCTTTTAGGAGCCTTGGATTATAGTTCTGGCTCTTCCACTATGGCCTTAGGCAAGTCTTTTAAGTTCACTAAGTCATATTTTCCTTGTTAAAAACATTGTTTGGTTTTTGAGACGTAGTCTCGCTTTATCGCCCAGGCTGGAATGCTATCACAGTTCACTGCAGCTTAGACCTCCTGGGCTCAAGTGATCCTCCTGTCTCAGCCTCTCAAGTAGCTGGGACCACAGGCGTGCACCACCATGCCTGGCTAATTTTTGTATTTTTTGTAGAGACGAGGTCTCATTATGTGGCCCAGGCTGGTCTCGAACTCCTGTTCAAGTGATCTTGCTCAAGTGATCCTCCCGCCTTGGCCTTCCACATTTTTGGGATTATAGGTATGAGCTACCATGCCCAGCCTCATTGTTAAAAAAGCTGTAAAAAAATTTATAAAAACATTTGTATATGAGGAGAGGAGAGAAGGAATAGGATAGTTTTCCAGGTCTCTTAGAGCTCTGAAATGTAAAGTTTTTATCATCGCTGAGCTGAGTCTAGTGAAGTTGTTTCATGTCTTGATCCCACTTCTTTCCTCACCTCCACCCCCAATCAAATGATGATAGATGGTGCGGGGTCAGATAATCAGGTAATGTTACATGACATTTCAGAAAACCAATTTTTTTTTTTTTTTTTTTGAGAAGGAGTCTCACTCTGTCGCCCAGGCTGGAGTGCAGTGGCACAATCTAGGCTCACTGCAACCTCCGCCTCCCAGATTCAAGCAGTTTTCGTGCCTCAGCGTCCCGAGTAGTTGGGATTACCAGTGTGCACCACCACGCCTGGCTAATTTTTTGTCGTTCTTGTATTTTTAGTAGAGACGGGGTTTCGCCATGTTGGCCAGGCTGGTCTTGACCTCCTGGCCTCAGGTGATCCACCCACCTTGGCCTCCCAAAGTTCTGGAATTATAAGCATCAGCTACTGCGCCTGCCTTAGAAAACCACATTTTAAAAAATGGACTTGATGGTAGTCTCCTGAGCTACTAGGCACAACTGTTTATGGAGCAATTTTTTTTATTTTTTATTTTTTTGAGACTGAGTTTTGCTCTTGTTGCCCAGGCTGGAGTGCAGTGGTACGATCTCGGCTCACCGCAACCTCTGCCTCCCGGATTTAAGTGATTCTCCTGCCTCAGCCTCCCGAGTAGCTGGGATTACAGGCATGCGACACCATACCTGGCTAATTTTGTATTTTTAGTAGAGACGAGGTTTTTCCATGTTGGTCAGGCTGGTCTCGAACTCCCGACCTCAGGTGATCTGCCCACCTTGGCCTCCCAAAGTATTGGGATTATAGGCATGAGCCACTGTGCCTGGCCAGCAGTATCGTTTTTAACTGGGTTTTTAATCCAGTAGACATTTACATTAATTGCTCACTTGCTGTCCTTTTTCTGAACTGGCAGTCTGCATGTTGACTTGGTGATTGGCCCCCAAGCACAGAGCTTCAGTGTATCTGGTTGACAAGTAATGCCTGCTGTGTTTGCAATTAGACGTTAGGGACACTCATAGCTCCAGGGACTTGCACCAGTGCTTTCCCCAGGTTCTCAGGCCTCATGGGCTCAACAGCATGGACTCCCACTTACTGAGGTTCACCTGGCTACTGCCACCTTTGAATGTCCAACCTGCCATCAGAGACCAATGCCAAGTCCCCTGACATGGCACTCTTCTTCAAGGACACTCACAAGCTACTGGGCAAGTTGATGACATTGGACCCCTATTACTTTAGAAGGGCCAGCGATTTTTAAAAAAATATTTATTTATTTATTTATTGAGATGGAATCTCCTCTACCACCCAGACTGGAGAACAGTGGCCCGATCTTGCTTCACTGCAACCTCCACCTCCTGGATTCAAGCAATTCTCCTGCCTCAGCCTTCTGAGTAGCTGGGATTACAGGCACACGCTACCACGCCCAGCTAATTTTTGTATTTTTATAGAGATAAGGTTTCACCATGTTGGCCAGGCTGGTCTTGAACTCCTGACCTCAACTGATCCGCCTGTCTTGGCCTCCCAAATTGCTGGGATTACAGGCGTGAGCCACTGTGCCAGAGGAGGGCCAGAGATTTGCTCTCACAGGAATCAGTATTTTCTCTGACTATGACTGCCTTTCCTACCTGTAGGGCCTCATTTATCATCATTATCCTGGGGCTTTTGGAATGCCTGATCCACAGGCCTGGATTCTCACACAAGATGGCATCTGAGGAGACCTGCTTCATCATGAAGGAGGTGTGGGAGCAGGTCCTGACCAATAGGATTCATCGTTCATATCATATAACACAGCATTCACAAGTAGCCATCGTAACAGGGCATTTGAATGATCTGCTGAAGGTGTAATTGAAGTGCCAACTTGGAGACAAGACTCTGCAAGCATGGGGTACCATCCTCCAGGATGAAATATAGGCACCGTATTCATGTCCTATTGCTAGGTAACAAATTAACACAAATTTAGTGGCATAAACAACACATATTTATTACCTTACAGTTTCTGTGGGTCAAGAGTCTGGGCATAGCTTAGCCGAGTCCTCTGTTCAGGGTCTCCAAGGCTGGAATCGAGGTGTCAGCTGGGGCTGGGGTCTCTCTTCTAAGTTCACTTGGTTGTTGGCAGAATTCATTTTCTTGCAGTTGTATAACATTTTTTTCTTCAAGGCCAGCAAGAGAATTCTTTTTTTTTTTTTTTTTTTTTTTTTTTAAGGTGGAGTCTCTCTCTGTCACCCAGGCTGGAGTGCAGTGATGTGATCTCGGCTCACTGCAACCTCCGCCTCCCAGGTTCAAGCGATTCTCCTGCCTCAGCCTCCCGAGTAGCTGGGACTACAGGCACGTGCCACCATGCCCGGCTAATTTTTGTATTTTTAGTAGAGACGGGGTTTCGCCACTTTGCCCCGGCTACTCTTGAACTCCTGGCCTCAAGTGTCCGCCCTCCTCAGCCTCCCAAAGTACTGCGATTACAGGCTTGAGCCACCGCACCTGGCCTCCAATTACTATCATTTCTAATGGCCCACAGGGGCACCCATGTTTCCTGAATTTGCAACTGTGGACTCTGCAGAGTTCAAGGTTCTGTTCTGCAAAGGGGCACATTCTTGCCAGTGGGCACACGTGTGGGTGTGGCCAGGCCTTTGGACTTCTTGTGGCCAAGGAGTCAGCACCTTGGCAGGGATACTTGCTCTCAATCAGCAGGAAGAGTCTGCTGTTGTACAACAGGGCAGAGAGGAATGTTTGTGGAACTTGGGTGATCAATCTAGTTGGGCACTTCCTGGTATTCCCTTGCCTGGTTGTGACTGCGAATGGACAAGTGCAGCAACCCTGGTGTGAAATGGATATGATTACCAGGGGCTCAGACCTCACAGGAATGAGGGTTTGGGTTACACCATCGGGAAAGCTAGAAGTGAGGGGAATTTAGAATACATGGTACAGGAAAGACAGGATGAGAACCAGCTGTGACTCCATTACCAACTGTAGTGACAGGGACTGTAGTTAGTCCTAGTAACCTCCCTCTTCTAAGTTTCCCTTCAGGAAGAGAGACCCATGGGAACCATGGAGGAGTTCCCTGAATGTGTATGGGGAAATTGATCTGTGCAGTGCAGGGGGTGACCCGTGGTAGCCATGGAGGTGTCCCACTCAGAGCTCCCTACAGCAGACCTGCCACAAGGGGTGGAGTTAGCAGACAGCCTTCAAGATCTGCCTCAGCTTTCAAGCTGAGGCTACATGCTTCCCAGACAGCCTCTAAGCAAAGGCCAGGCACTGCCATGGTACAAGGGCTCACCATTTCTGGCCAGTACGGGAGTCTTCAGGAGGGCAATCTTTGCACCAGCACTCCCTGTTTTGCAGGCCTAGGCTTTCTCAGAGCTGCACTGCAGTCCAAGGCTCCTCCTACCCAAATATCTTTTCTGGCCCCTCTCCTTTCTCAGGTTTTAGTCCTACATCACGAACTAAAGGTGTTCCCTGTCTGGTCCTGTTCCCTCTCCCTTTTATGTTTTATAGGCTTTGCCCCTAATAAACCTTTTGTACACCTGACTCTGTATCCCTACATTATTGAAAGAGACAGCTTTATTGAAGGTGACACCCTGAAATGAAGATGTCCTGTTCTTACAGATGCCCTCTGATCCTATGTTAATAATAGTATTACATGTTTTAAATGTTTGCCTTCTTCTTTCTTTTTTTTTTTTTTTGGAGATGGAGTTTTGCTTCATCCCCCAGGTTGGAGTGCAGTGGCACGATCTCGGCTTACTGCAACCTCTGCCTCCCAGATTCAACCAATTCTCCTGCCTCAGCTGCCTGAGTAGGTGGGACTACAGGCATGAGCCACCACACCCGGCTAATTTTTGTATTTTTAGCAGAGACGGGGTTTCACCATGTTGACCAGGCTGGTCTTGAACTCCAGACCTCAGGTGATCTGCCCTCCTTGGCCTCCCAAAGTGCTGGAATTACAGGCGTGACCCACCGTGCCTGGCCATGTTTGCCATTTTTAAGCAAGAGAAAATTGTTAGAGGGAAAAGCATTTCTTTTGTTTGTTTGTTTTTTGAGACTGAGTTTTGCTCTGGTGGCCCGGGCTGGAGTGCAATGGCGTGGTCTCGGCTCACTGCAAACTGTGCCACCCGGGTTCAAGCAATTCTTCTGCCTCAGCCTCCCGAGTAACTGGGGTTACAGTTGTGCACCACCGTGCCCGGCTAATTTTTGTATTTTTGGTAGAGACAGGGCTTCACCATGTTGGTCAGGCTGGTCTCGAACTACTGACCTCAAGTGATCCACCTGCTGCAGCCTCCCAAAGTGTTAGGATTATAGGCATGAGCCACTGCGCCCGGCCTGGAAAAGCATTTCTAAAGACAAGAACCTTTCTCTCTTTTTTTCTTTGTGAGATGAAGTCTCACTCTGTTGCCCAGGCTGGAGTGCAATGGCGCGATCTCAGCTCACTGCAACCTCCGCCTCCTTGGGTTCAAGTGATTCTCCTGCCTCAGCCTCATGGACAAGAACCTTTCAACACTTGGATTTGAAGAACAGTCATAAAAATGGAGCTGGGGGCCACAAAATTACAAAAATTAGCCGGGCATGGTAGCAGGCACCTGTATTCCCCGTTACTCAGGAGGCTGAGGCAGTAGAATCGCTTGAACTCAGGAGGTGGAGGTTGCAGTGAGCCAAGATTGGGCCACTGCACTCCAGCCTGGGCGACAAGAGCGAGACTCTGTCTCAAAAAAAAAAAAAAAAAAAAAAAAAAAAAAACAAACAGAAAACTAAGCACATTCACGTAACAGCCCACTAGTCTTTCTGTTTTTTTCTTTAACGTTAGGGTGGAAAATACTTTTTTTTTTTTTTTTGGGACAGAGTCTCGCTCTGTCACCCAGGCTGGAGTGCAGTAACATGATCTTGGCTCGCTGCAGTCTCCGCTTCCTGGGTTTGAGTGATTCTCCTGCCTCAGCCTCCTGAGCAGCTGGTACTACATGTGCGCACCATCACGCCCAGCTAATTTTGAATTTTTTGTAGAGACAGGGTTTCACCATATTGGCCAGGCTGGTCTCGAACTCCTGACCTTGTGATCCATCCGCCTCGGCCTCCCAAAGCGCTGGGATTACAGGCTTAAGCCACTGTGCCCGGCTGGAAAATACTTTTACATTGTTTCCTTCTCCCCTCCTAACTTTATTATTACTATTATTATTTATATTCTGAGATGGAGTCTCCCTCTGTTGCTCAGGCTTTGAGTGCAGTGGCGCCATCTTGGCTCACTGCAACCTCCGCCTCCCAGGTTCAAGCAATTCTCCTGCCTCAGCCTGGCAAGAAGCAGGGAATACAGGCGCGCGACAGCATGCCCTGCTCATTTTTTGTACTTTTAGTAGAGACAGGGGGTTTTGCCATGTTGGCCAGGCTGGTCTTGAACTCCTGACCTCAGGTGATCTGCCTGCCTCGAGCTTCAAAGTGCCGGGATTACAGGCGTGAGCCACCGTGCCTGGCCCTCCCCTCCTAACTTTATTGTGGATCCTTTTGTATAATCTGAATAATTCAGGAAATAAGATATATTTTTAAAAAGTTTCTCTGTCCTAGTTAAATCGTAGTTTGAATCACTTTGTTTGAAAGTCGATGACATTTTTCCAGGAACATTTTCTACCTAAATCAGATATCCAAAAGTATATATTATTCAGCAGCCCAAGGAAAGATGGTAACCGGATATTTTTCACTCATAATACTAGATTGAACTAACAATGCCTTTGGCCGGGCGCGGTGGCTCACGCCAGTAATCTCAGCACTCTGAGAGGCCAAGGCGGGAGGATCACGAGGTCAGGAGTTCAAGACCAGCCTGGCTAACATGGTGAAACCCCATCTCTACTAAAAATACAAAAATTAGCCGGGCGTGGTGGCACGTGCCCGTAATCCCAGCTACTTGGGAGGCTGAGGCAGGAGAATCTCTTGGACCCAGGAGGCGGAGGTTGCAGTGAGCCAAGACCGCGCCACTGCACTCCAGCCTGGTAACAGAGGGAGACTCCATCTCAAAAAAAAAAAAAAAAAAAAAAAAAAAAAGAAGAAGCACTGACAATGCCTTGTTAGGTTTTGTTGTTTGATTCAAACAATTTTTTTTTTTTTTTTTTGTAGAGATGGGGTCTTGCTCTGTTGACCAGGCTGGTCTTGAGCTCCTGTTCTTAAGCAATCCACCCACCTCAGCCTCCCAAAGTGCTGGGATACTGCTTTCCAGCCTTGTTATTTGATTTTACTGTTTTACTTTTGATAATGACATTAATAATATCTTATGTATCTGTCAGTGCAGGATTAGGTAACTTTTAATTACACAATTGATAGCATCTCTGTTATCCTGAGACCATATTAAAATAGAACTAATAGAACATAACAGGAAACAAAAAGGTTGGGTAGAGAACCTGTTACTTAAGGACAGTGATTCTCACCACTATACAATTGTTGTACATTTCCTGTTCTGATTTTGTGACCATTTCCCCTTCCTTCCCTACTATCCAAAATGTGGTATAGCATATATGCTTGACAATAACGACGACAACAACAACACACAGAAATCAGAGTTGCTAAGCTGTTTTAAGAATGTTATGCATGCTGCCAATTGAGATAGAGACTCGTGGATGAATGCTGGGCAGGCTAGGTCTAGCAGGGGTTCCCTGAAGTTACAACTAAGGTAGGTGGGCTAAGTGATGTGATCATTTTTTTCCCTCTTTAACCCTGTAGTGGACATCTATGTGGTTGGCTGCTCCGTACTCCTCTTTTCTTTTTTTTTTTTTGAGATGGAGTCTCTGTTGCCCAGGCTGGAGTGCAGTGGCGCGATCTCAGCTCAGTGCAACCTCCGCCTCCCAGGTTCAAGCGATTCTCCTGCCTCAGCCTCCCGAGTAGCTGGGATTACAGGCGCCCACCACCACAGCCAGGTAATTTTTGTATCTTTGGTAGAGGCAGGGGTCTCACCATGTTGGCCAGTCCAGTATTGAACTCCTGACATCAGTTGATCCACTCGCCTCAGCCTCCCAAAGTTCTGGGATTACAGACGTGAGCCACCACGTCCAGCCTCGGTACTCCTTTTCTAAGAAGGTGCTCCGTATCCCCATCTGTACAGTTACAGAAATAGCCGTGTTAGTAGATTGTGACCCAGTACCTGGCCATGAGTCTGGGTAAGGGGGTTCCTGGTAAGTCAGGGCAAGGGTTCCTTACCCTGATGCCACAGTTGGCTAGTCCAGGAGTGTGTACCTGATCCAAATTGGACCAATGAATCTCTTCTCAGAACTTTTTTGTACTTGGGCCGTAGAAATTTCAGTCAGTCTGTATGTGTGTGGCTGTGGTTGTAAGATGTAAAGTTCAGGAGCTTCTATTGCCATATGGAGGATGTCATTACATAGAAAAAAGAATGAAGCCAGTATGCAAAGGAAAGCAAAGATAAGCAATAGAGAGAAGGTATCCGCATGGCATTAAGTCCCTGGTTTCAGCTGTTCCAGCTAAAATCGATGGTGTTTATTATATTGATGAGAATGTGTCTTTATAATTTGGAAATTGACGGAAAGTGACTTGATTGCAGGAAAAACTATAAACTGTACCTACCTTTTATACCATTTACAAAAAATTCTCTCTTGTACTTATTTTTTCTCCCTGAGCCTCCTATTGCTTCAAAGAAAAGTTCAAGTAAAAAGAAGAACAAAAATAGCATAATTCAATACAATATTTATTGCCCTCTGTGTTAGGTGTGGTAGAGTATAAAGGAATATGGCTGACCCAAAACCAGCAAGACAATCACTGAAAAGGTACAGACAATGTGAACAAAAATGAAGGAGAGATCCTTGTAGGCTAAAAGGGGAGTCTTCCAGATGTGAGATTGATAAAAGCAGGGAAAATTCAGTAGAAAGAGAAAACCGAAGACCATGCTCCATGTTTAACTTATGAAGTGATTCAAAACAGAAAGCTAGCTTAATTCAAATCAATACATTTTTACTAAGTATGGGGTATTGCGAAAAAGCATATGGCCCTTGCCTTTTAGGAAATTGCCATATTTAGAGGCAAAGCAAGACTTGCTTATATTCTCAAAAGATCCTCACTCATTACCTTATTTCCCCTTTAAACCGCTTTACCATATTTGAGATCATGTTATTTGCTAACTTGTTTGTTGATTTGTTTTCCTTCCTTATCAACAGGCAAGCCCCCTTAAGGGCGGGGATTTTTGTCCTTTTTTCTTTTTGCAACCCCAACCTCTGCAATAGTGCCTGGCACAATGCAAACAGCTCAATAATAATTCATTGAAAGAAATGGAGAATTAGATCGTAGGGTGAAATAATCTTAAACTCTCTGGTCTTGAATCTCTCTAGCTCGACCAAGATGTCAAACATTAGCGGTCAGGCCGAGAAGAGAAGAGGAACAATTTTTTCCTGTTAGGTCAGTGGTTCTTAGCCTTTGGTTACATTAGCATCACCTGGGGGCACCCTTAGACATCATCCCAAAGCCCAGACCGCACCCAGGACTAAACTAGAATCTCCAGCCAGTGGGTCTCAAGCATCAGTTTTTTTTTTTTTTGAGACAGAGTCTCCTTCTGTCGCCCAAGCTGAAGTGTAGTGGTGCGATCTCGGCTCACCGCAACCTCCGCCTCCCAGGTTCAAGTGATACTCGTGCCTGTCCCCCGAGTAGCTGGGATTACAGGCGTATGCCACCACTCCTGGCTAATTTTTGTATTTTTAGTAGAGACAGGGTTTCGCCATGTTGGCCAGGCTGGTCTTGAACTCCTGACCTCAGGTGAACTGCCCGCCTAGGCCTTCCAAAGTGCTGGGATTACAGGCGTGAGCCACCGCGCCCGGCCAAGTATCAGTATTTTGGAAAGCTGCCCAGGAGATTCCAATGTGCAGCCAAGGGCAAGAACAGACGGAGCCAAGGCGCGGGGGATCAAGGATAAAGGAGACAAGCTCCACTAGGCAGGGCCCGGCCTCTTCTCGACGTCACGCCCTGGCGTTGCTGCGTGGTTCGTTTACTCAACCAAGAATAGGCCGGTCCTCGCTCTAGCAACACGACCCTCACAACTGATTGAGTGGGAAGCTCCGCAGAGGCGGACTCCAGCCTCCCGCCAATGAACGGGTAGGGTCCGCCCGGCACAGCGCGGCCCCGCCCCGGGACAGCGAGGCCACGCCCCCGGACGCCGCGGTCCCGCCCCCAGACAGCGCTGTCAGGCTCCCGGGCTGTCCTCAGCAAGGGCGTGGTCTGGTGCTCGTGCGTCTTTTATCGCCTCAGTTTCCCTCCGCCGACTAGCGCGCGGGGCCCGGTTCTCCATCGCGCGCACAGCAGCCTAGTGCAATGAGGCGGGCAGCACTGCGGTAGGTGGCGGGGCGTGGAAGGGGCTGGCAGGGCGGTAGCCTGGGGTGCCACCGTCTTCCCCTAGAGCTTCGGGCTGGCCCCAGCGGAAGAAGTGGGCCACGCATGGGCATTTGGGCTCGATGATAAGGGGCGCTCGCCCACTGTGACTGCGGCCGGACATGAGCCCGCCGGTCTTTGGTTGGGAGAACCTCGCCCCCGCTTTGGCGACTTCTAGCACTGAGTTTGATATTAAAAGCAAAGCAGCACTTTTAAGGGAGGAAGTTGGGTGTTCCCTAAAATTCCTTTCGCCTTGCTCATCCGGGGTGTGGTTGGTAGCCGCGTTGGGGTAGCCCCTTGTCAGAAAGATAGTATTTGGAGTTCTGTGTTACCTCTAGCCCTTCATCCTCCTTTGGAGAACATTTTTAGGATTAAATGCTTGACCTACTTGGGCTCTGACTTAAGTTTGTTGTAACATTGGCAGAGATTGCAGGGTACCTTTTGGCTCCCAGGACCCTAGGACTGTGCGTCTAGGGCCCTGGTGCGGATTTGAACTTTACCTTTAATGAGCCGCAAAGCCCTTATAAGAGGCTGGGTGCTTTGATTGGGCCACGTGGGTAAGGGAGGATGCCTTTTTGTATATGTAATCTTCCCAGCTGGCACAGTTAAGGCCTGAGGGCCTTAGACTCCAGAGCGTGTCTGGCTCTCTCTAATCCCTTTCACCCGAGCATGCCAGCCTTTCCAAGTTTTCTGCCTGGCTGCATCCCAGGGGGCTCACACCTGCTCCAGTTTCTGAAGTTATCTCGCTGCCAGTGGGCCTGTCCCCGTGATGTGACTCATAGTGCTTTTGACTCACGTTAACCCCATCAGTTCTCTTGGGGGTCCTGGATCTCTCTCACTGTTCCTGGGGACTTTGTTATCAGTTGTAAGGGTTCTGTCTTGTTTATAGTACTTAAAAACAAACAAAAAACCTTTGTTAAACTGTTTGAAGACAGACTGAAAGTCATTATGAGAGGGGCCACAGTTGACTTTAGCTTGCAATGTGAAAGGTCTTCTACAAAAGCTGCATGGTCTTGTTCAAGTGCTTTCTCTCATAACCCTGTGTTCCTTTCTTGAAAATTCTATGAGGCCAGGCATGGTGGTGCACGACTGTAGTCCCAGCATTTTGGGAGGCTGAGGTGGATGGATCACTTGAGGCCAGGAGTTGGAGACCAGCCTGGCCAACATGGCGAAACCCCGTCTCTATTAAAAATACAAAAATTAGCCGGGCGTGGTGGTGCATGTCTGTAGTCCCAGCTACTTTGGAGGCTGAGGCAGGAGAATTGCCTGAACCGGAAGGCAGAGGTTGCAGTGAGCTGAGATCGCGCCCCTGCACTCCAGCCTGGGCGACACAGTGAGATTCTGTCTCAAACAAAAAACTATTGAACCTTAAGCAGATAATCTCTTAGTGTCTAGTGAGAGGAGGAGTTCACAAATGAATATAGACTGAGATGATTAGGTTCTTGGACTGGTGGGCAACCTTTGTAGCTTCTTTTCTAGACTTGCAAGAGGCACCTGACTTTGTTTAGTCTCTAAATAGAGGTTATTTCCTTAGCGTGGAGGGCATATGAGTAGTATTGCCTGTTATCGCACTGAACACTCTTCCTTGCCAACTGCTGTAAGCTTGGGACACAGGGCTGAGCCATGGTGACTTATGTGACTCCCTAGGCGGGCCATGGAGGCCTTGAGTTTCTTGATCTCCTTTGATTGGAAAGGTTCAGTCACAAGGTCCTGGGATTTGAGTGTTGCAAAGTCCTCTCCACAGTAAAGGCCTAGAGGTTTTGCTATAAGTAAGACTCCTGAGGGCTTATCAGGAGATAAGCCAGTAACCCTGAGGTACTGAAGTGTTGAGTATTGATTAAAACCATTCTTCCTGCCGGGCGCGGTGGCTCACGCTTGTAATCCCAGCACTTTGGGAGGCCGAGGCGGGTGGATCACGAGGTCAGGAGATCGAGACCACGGTGAAACCCCGTCTCTACTAAAAATACAAAAAAAAAAAAAATTAGCCGGGCGTGGTGGCGGGCGCCTGTAGTCCCAGCTACTCGGAGAGGCTGAGGCAGGAGAATGGCGTGAACCCGGGAGGCGGAGCTTGCAGTGAGCCGAGATCGCGCCACTGCACTCCAGCCTGGGCGACAGAGTGAGACTACGTCTCAAAAAAAAAAAAAAAAAAAACAAAAAACCATTCTTCCACCTCCTCCACCTCAGTGAGGTGTGTGTGTGTGTGCACGTATGTTTGTGTGTGTGTATGTATTGGGGGAGATCGGAAGAACTGGGCTCTATCTGGGCTCTGCCGGTGTGCCTGTTGACTGGCACTGGGGGAAAGTCATCTGAAATTGGGGCCTCAGTTTCTTAAGGAGGTTGGTTTGAATCAGAATCTTCAAATATAGGGGGACCCGGGGGTATCAAAAAAGGTCTGTGCACCTCCTGAAATAGTATATACCATTTTCTGTGTGAGCAAAAATGTATTCCAACCCTTCCCATGCCTGCTCGAGGTCCACAGTTTCCATCAGATGATCAGTAAATAGGATACCAAATGTAGTGAAAAGTTACCATTACATGCCAGGCACGGTGGCTCACGCTTGTAATCCCAGCACTTTGGGAGACCGAGGCGGGCAGATCACTTGAGGTCAGGAGATCAAAACCAGCCTGGTCAACATGGGCAAGCCCTGTCTGTACTAAAAAATACAAAAACTAGCTGGGCATGGTGGTGCACAGCTGTAATCCCAGCTGCTCAGGAGGCTGAGGCAGGAGAATCACTTGAACTCAGGAGGTGGAGGTTGCAGTGAGCCAAGATGTCGCCACTGCACTCCAGCCTGGTGACAGTGAGACTGTCCCAAAAAAAAAAAAAAAGTTACCATTACCCGAATACTCTCGAATACTATGTTGACAGTATGATATAGATTTATTATTACCAATATGCTATTGGTGTAAGCAACATTTTTAAAAAAGTGTTCCAATTATGCCTTTCTTGTGCCACAGGAATGTATTTCCAAATTTCTTAAGGTGTCATGCAAAGGAATGGGGCCCTAGGACCACAATTTTCCAAATAAATTGGCCCAAGTGTTTCTCTGTATTCATTAACTCCCTTCTTCTGTCTCCTCATTTGATTCTATGTTTGGCAGTGGTCCATGATAGTGTCTGGCTTAGGCTATCTTTCCTTTTTTTTTTGGAGACAGAGTCTTGCTCTTTTACCCAGGCTGGAGTGCAGTGGTGCGATCATGGCTCACTGTGGCCTCGACCTCCCCAGGGCTCAAGTGATCCTCCCACCTCAGCCTCCTGAGTAGCTGTGACCACAAGTGTGCACCACTACGCCTGACTAATATTTTAAAATTTTTTTGTAGAAATGGGATCTCCCTATGTTGCCCACACTGGTCTCAAGTGATCCTCCTGCGTTGGCCTCTCAAAGTGCTGGGATTACAGGCATGAGCCATTGTGCCCAGCCTGGTTCTTTTTGATCTTTAGGGGAGACTTTGGAGAAGCATGACTTTCTAGAATAATGATAGCTAGAGTTTTTTGAGGACTTGTCAGTATATTAGACATGCTCTTCTAGACGTGCCCTTCAGGGTTTAATATGTGTTAATTCCTTTATCCTTTTGACAATCCTATGGGATAGGTAGTATTATCATCCCCATTTTACAGATGAGGAAACTGAGGATCAGGGAGGTTAGGTAACTTGTGTAAGGTCACTCAGCTAACAAGCAGCACAATCGGGCTCTTTTTTTTTTTTGAGACAGAGTCTTGCCGTGCAGTGGCACGATCTCGGCTCACCGCAGCTTCCGCCTCCTGGGTTGAAGCAATTCTCCTGCCTCAGACTCCCGAGTAGCTGGGACTGCAGGTGCCCGCCACCATGCCCAGCTTATTTTCATATTTTTAGTAGAGACGGGGTTTCATCATGTTGGCCAGGCTGGTCTCAAACTCCCAACCTCAAGTGATACGCGTGCCTTGGCCTCCCAAAGTGTTGGCATTACACGCATGAGCCACTGCGCCCAGACTTTGGGCTCCTAACCCCTATACTGTATTGCCTCTCACACAAGCAGGATGGAATGATTTTCATCCCTTTTCAGAAAATGCTGCTTCTTAGTGTAACAAAACAATTTCTGTGTATATGTGTATTTATTCAGGTATGTGAGACTGGTTATATAGCTCCTGTTAGTGATGCGTATACAGGGTATTTAGCCATTCAGAATCAGATCCCATTTCTTATGTTGGATACATTTAACGTATCTATTATAGTTGCTATTAATGTGTTGGGGGTCATGTTTTTTTGCTCTTTCAGCTAATGGTAGCAATAGAAAGGATTAGCTTTTCCCAGTGTGTTCTTTAAAACCAGATATATTCAGTTGTAGAATGCTAGTTTCTTTTTTTGAGATGGAGTCTTGCTCTGTTGCTCAGGCTGGAATGCAATGGTGCCATTTCAGTTCACTGCAACCTCCGCCTCCTGGTTTCAAGTGATTCTGCCTCAGCCTCCAGAGTAGCTGGGGCTACAGGTGTGCGCCACCATGCCTGGCTAATTTTTATGTTTTTAGTAGAGACGGGGTTTCACCATGTTGGCCAGGCTGATCTCGGACTCCTGACCTCAGGTGATCCACCCACCTCGGCCTCTCAAAGTGTTAGGATTACAGGCATGAGCCACCATGCCTGGCTGCTTGTTTCTGAGATGGAAGAATGAAGGAATACTTACTTTGTTTCCTTCAGTAAGGCATATGTACCTATAGAAGATACATAAAACAAAATAATGAAAAAAATGGAAAATTCAAATCGTGTTCTGAGAAAATGCAGATTAGATGGTCAAAAACAAAAAGACGTCCCGGTGCGGTGGCTCACGCCTGTAATCCCAGCACTTTGGGAGGCCAAGGTGGGCAGATCACAAGGTCAGGAGTTTGAGACCATCCTGGCTAACACAGTGAAACCCCGTCTCTACTAAAACTACAAAAAATTAACTGGGCGTGGTGGCGGTGCCTGTAGTCCCAGCTACTCGGGAGGCTGAGGCAGGAGAATGGTGTGAACCTGGGAGGCGGAGCGTGCGGTGAGCCGAGATCGCACCACTGCACTCCAGCCTGGGCGACAGAGCGAGACTCTGTCTAAAAAAAAAAAAAAGACAAATATTAATCTGCATACAAAAGTACAGGAATTGAATATTGCGAAAAAGTGAAGCTAAAATATATAAGAGAGAGGCTTGTTAGCTGTGTGATTGAAGAATAAACAGAGATCCAAAATCCCAAACCCTCCAGCAAGAATTTTGATCTTAGTGGACCAGCAGGGATTGTGTTGCAACCAAATAAGATGACTGGTGACTAAGAAGTTCAATTAGCCAATGAGCATGTGCTCATATTTCTGTGTTCTGTGCAATTAGATGATTTGACTTGGTGAAAGTGTAAGGATTTGTTCTAACAGCACAGTGTCAAAACTGCATGTAGATTTTACAGAATACTGTAAATACTGAGAGGCTTTCTCTGAATGCTGTCATTCAGAAGAGAAACCTATAGTAGCTTGGTCTCTAAAGAAAACTAAAAATATCTCTTTTTTTTGTTGTTAGTCATTGCTTATTCCCACATTAGGTAGGAGAATTTATTAGTAAATTGAACTAGAATGAATGACAGTATCTGGGTTCTGGGTTTTTTTTGTTTGTTTTGTTTTTGTTTTTGTTTTGAGACAGAGTCTCGCTCTGTCGCCCAGGCTGCAGTGTAGTGGCGTGTTCTTGGCTCACTGCAACCTCCGTCTCCTGGGTTCAAGCGATTCTCCTGCCTCAGTCTCACAAGTAGCTGGGATTACAGGTGCCTGCCACCACACCCAGCTAATTTTTGGATTTTTAGTACAGACAGGGTTTCCCCATGTTGGCCAGGCTGGTCTCGAACTCCTGACCTCAAGTGATCCACCTGCCTTGGCTTCCCGAAGTGCTAGGATTACAGGCATGAGCCACCATGCCTGGCCTGTGGGGTTCTTGACCTATTCAGTGCCTTGCCTTCTTCAACTGTGCTTTCACAGATCAGTTTATTAATCTGTGATATTGCCTGTGTGCTACCCCTGACATAATATTGTGTGATTAGGAGTCAACACTTAAGCAATAATGAACCAAAATCAACTTATTTTGGGAGAGTAGGTTAGGCACATTTAGGTAGACAGCTTTTATTTTTTATTTTTTTGAAGCAGGGTCTCACTCTGTTGCCTAGGCTGGAGTGCAGTGGTGCAATCTTGGCTCACTGCCCCCTAGACCTCCTGGGTTCAAGTGATCCTCCCACCTGAGCCTCTTGAGTAGCTGGGACCACAGGTGCATGCCACCATGCCCGGCTAATTTTTGTATTTTTTGTAGAGATGGGGTTTTGCCATGTTGCCCAGGCTGGTCTGGAACTCCTGGGCTCAACCTATCTACTTGCCTCAGCCTCCCAAAGGGCTGGGATTACAGGCCTGTGCCACCGTGGCCAGTAGATAGCTTTTATTTTATTGTGTTGGGACTCTAGAAAATTTCTGCGTAAGTTAAATAAATACTTTCTTTGCATCTGGAAAGGGCTAATTCAATTTTCAAAGTTTACTTTATAATTGGGTTTATCTAATTTATTGAGGAAATATGGTGCGATAATAAAGAACAGAATAAATCGTTCATAATGAGTTTGCTCAGTTGTTTACCAAATCGATTATGGACTTCTGAAACTAATAAAATAGAAAGACCAATAACAAATCCATTAAACCTAGTTGCCGTCTTTTATTTATTTTGTAGATAATTACCTAATTGGTCTCTGCTCTCAAGAAATGTTTACTCTAGTGGGAGAGATGATTTATGGAATAGCCTCATGAAAACATACATACACTTGTGAAACAACTACAGACTCCTAAAAGACAATATATACTAAGGGTGATATGGCCAGATACTCTGGGGGGAGGGTAGGTCTTAAGGGTTGCCAGGGAAGAAGCTGTGGAATCTACTCTGTGTTTTATCTTGTTTTATAGGCTTCGTGCCTTGGGCAAGGGGCAGCTTACTCCTGGAAGAGGACTGACTCAAGGACCCCAGAACCCCAAGAAACAGGGAATCTTCCACATTCATGAAGGCAAGCATGGTGTCTCTGTTTTATGCCCTATGTGGTGAAAAACCTTGTTTTACTTTTATTTGGAAGGTATACAGAGTGATAGTTTAGAGCAAATGAGGCATATTAAAGGTAGATCTTTCATAAACATTTCATTGACAAAATGACCAGGATAGCTGCATAATATTAATAGCTTCAGGTAGAAGTCACATTCAGATTTTGAACTGTTGTTCCTGGGAGCCTTGAGGACTGAGCTCTTTTAGTTAGGCGATTTCCACTTCCTGTGTGTAGGTTCTGAAGGCATGGAAAAAAAGAGATGGGCCCATTAGCTGTACCAAGTAAACACTCCTAGTCCATAATTATGTTCGAGGGATCCTGTTAGTCCATGCTTAATTAAAGTTAATTTCAATTACCAATATGATATGTAAACTATGGATTGTCTTTATTAAACTAGGAGTATTCGTTATAATTAAAATTGTGGCTTCTTTAAAGGGTCCAAATAAATTTATATTATGTGTGTATATAAATATATATGTAAGTAAAATTTAAAATTTTTTCCTTCTTGGCCCTCAGTACTTGCCTCTCTTCTTACACTGATTAAGCTAGTAGTAATTATTTTATGTCAGTGAGCATCAGTAGTCCGTGTACTATTTGAGGTACTTTCTGTCCATTCTTTTTTTTTTTTTTTTTTTTTTTTTTGAGACAGAGTCTTGCTCTGTCGCCCAGGCTGGAGTGCATTGGGTGGCAGGATCTCAGCTCACTGCAACCTCTGCCTCCCTAGTAGCTAGGATTACAGGCATGCTCCACCACGCCCAACTAATTTTTGTATTTTTAGGAGGGATGGAGTTTCGCCACGTTGGCCAGGCTGGTCTTGAACTCCTGGCCTCAAGTAATCTGCCTGTCTTGGTCTCCCAAAGTGCTTGGATTACAGGTGTGAGCCACTGTGCCTGGCCTGTTCATTCTTTTTTTTTTTTTTTTTTGAGATGAAGTCTCACTCTGTCGCATAGGCTGGAGTGCAGTGGTGGGATCTTGGCTCACTGCAACCTCCACCTCCCAGGTTCAAGCGATTCTCTGCCTCAGCCTCCCGAGTAGCTGGGATTACAGGCGCCCACCATGCCAGGCTAATCTTTGTATTTTTAGTAGAGACGGGGTTTTACCATCTTGGCCAGGCTGGTCTTGAACTCCTGACCTCATGATTCACCCACCTCGGCCCCATCCATTCTTTTATTCAAGGAACTTAGAAGGAAAAAATCAGAAATAAGACTAAGTTACTAATGATTGTTTGCAGTTCTCTAACATTTAATTGTAATTATACACCTTATGGTGTATCCATAATTTTTTGATAGAAAAATCAACCATTTTTCATGAAAGTTAAAATGCATGTTCATATAAATCATATTTGGTTTTGATCAGTTAGTTATTGAAGGACCGAGGATTGCTATAGTTAATTTCCTATAACTGGAATATATATTTTGAAGTGCTAGGAAAAACACATAAACTCAACACAGTATTTGAAATACTACAGATTTATCTTTTAGTTTCAAATTATTGCTGGTTCTCTAATTGATTTTCCCTTTATTCATATAGCATGTTCACCTATACATGTGAATCATGGTGTGTGTGGTAATTAGTATCAACTTTTCTCTTAAGAGCTTAAATTTTGTAAGCACTAATATATGCTTGCAGTTTTGGGCAGTGGCATTAACTAAAATTGCATTCTTTGCCTTAGCTTGATGTAAGTCTTTGCTTCATTTTTCTGGCTTAAACTTTTCTAACAACTAGGAGACTATAAATATATGAGAAATTAATTATAATGAGACGCAGATTTGGATATTAGTATTAGTCTCTGAACTAAGTAATTTGATCTAATACTGCGTATAAGAAGATAGGTGGGGGCCAGGCGCGGTGGCTCACACCTGTAATCCCAGCATTTTGGGAGGCCGAGGCAGGCGGATCACCTGAGGTCAGGAGTTCAAGACCAGCCTGACCAACATAGTGAAACCCCGTCTGTACTAAAAATACAAAATTAGCCGGGCATGGTGATGCCTCCCTGCAATCCCAGCTACTCGGGAGGCTGAGGCAGGAGAATCACTTGAACCCGGGAGGCGGAGGTTGCAGTGAGCTGAGATCGTGCTATTGCCCTCCAGGCTGGGCAACAAGAGCGAAACTCTGTCTCAAACAAAACAAAACAAAACTACAAAAATTAGCCAGGTGTGGTGGCACAGCGCCTGTAATCCCAGCTACTTGGGAGACTGAGGCAGGAGAATCGCCTGAACCTGGGAGGTGGAGGATGCAATGAGCCGAGATTGTGCCACCGAACTCTAGCCTTGGTGACAGAGTGAGACTCTGTCTCAAAAAAAAAAAAACAAAAATCAAAAAAGAAGATAGGTGAGAATCCTGTTCATATCTCCATCATAATGGCTAACACTGATACAGCCTCATTAAGTGAATAATTGAAGTTATCCTTTTTTGTTTGTTTATATAAACCCCAGTGATTGGCACAAAGGTATTCATTTGTGCACTAAAGAGACAGTATAGTTCTTTCAGGTTTTTAGGGAGCAGAGGCTTGATCCTGTCCCTGAGCTGTTTATTGTGGCATTAAATGGAAATCTATGGATCTTTAAATCTTTTGAGTGCATGAATTGCTTTTTGTAGTTCTTGAGCTCATTGCCATAATCCGTTTCTCATATTTCTTTGTTTCATGGAATGACCTCTTTATTTTTGTTTCAGTTCGAGATAAGTTGCGGGAGATAGTAGGAGCATCCACAAACTGGAGGTATGCATCTTTGTTTTCATTCATTCTTTTCATCCCCAAGATATTATACTAGGCTGTATTTAGGCTCAGTTGATGGTCTCACAGTGGGGATGGGGAGCCCTGTGTTCAGAGATAGGTTGAGAAGTACTTTGCTTGGGGGAGAAGGTCAACATTTCAACATACTCATCAGATGACACCTCATTGTCATGAAGGAAGTTGATTTACATATATTCTGCATTTTCAAAGTGCATTTAGGTATATTACTTCACTGATTCTCATAACAAAACTTGTGACATGCTTATGACATATGTTCCTGTTCCTTTTTTTACACATGAAACTGAAACTCAGAGACTGAATGATTAAATGTCAGGGTTTGGGACTTGAACCCAAGTCTCTTAGTTTCTCTGTTTCATGCAACTTGATTCCTTTATTGCTTCTTGTCAGTTCAAAATTAGTCAGGCCTCCCATATTGTCTTTCTGTTTCTTGCAATATTTCCTTGTTGTAAAATAGGATCATATCCCTCTTGGTGTACAGAATTTTGAGGCTAAAATGAGATAGAAAAAACACGAGTGATCACTAGATATATAATAATCTATTGTTGGTATAGAAATTATCTAATGAGGCCGGGCGCAGTGGCTCACGCTTGTAATCCCAGCACTTTGGGAGGCCGAGGCGGGCGGATCACGAGGTCAGGAGATTGAGACCATGGTGAAACCCCGTCTCTACTAAAAATACAAAAAAAATTAGCCGGGCGTGGTGGCGGGCGCCTGTAGTCCCAGCTACTCGGAGAGGCTGAGGCAGGAGAATGGCGTGAACCCGGGAAGCGGAGCTTGCAGTGAGCCGAGATTGCGCCACTGCACTCCAGCCTGGGCGACAGAGCGAGACTCCGTCTCAAAAAAAAAAAAAAAAAAAATTATCTAATGACTTATTTTTAAATTCTTTATACGAAAAATTTCAATTTACTAAAAGGTAGAAAGAATGAATACCTGTGTACCCACCACCTGGATTTGATACTTATTAATATTTTGCCAAATTTTCCAATATACACATATTGCCTGAACCATTTCTAAGTGAATTATAGACACCACGACACTTCAGCGTGCATCTCCAGTAAATGTTTTATAAAACCAGCCTTTGCTTATCTCCAACAAATAAGACATTCTCTCATATAATCAAACTGACAGCAATTCCTTGCTAGTATATTACTCATCCATAGTCACATTTCCTCAACTGTTACCATTTGTTTTAATAGATTACTCCTTTTAACAAAAATGTTTTTATAGCTGTTTAAAAAACATCAAGATCCAATAAAGGATTGCATGTTGCATCTGGTGGTTATGACTCTTTAGTCTCCCCTAATCTAGAGTAATGGATAGTCGTCCTTCCCCTATTCTTCCCCCACGAGCTTGACTTTAAGGAAGCCCAGCCATTTGTCTTGAGAATCTTCCACATTCTGGATTTACTGGTGTCATTTAACTCATTCCTCTATCTCCTGTAGTTTTTGTAGGGTAAACATTTCTGGAAATAATACTTTATAAGTTAAGCTTAGAAAGACATCTTAGCTAATGTTCGTATCAACATTGTCGTTCCGTATCCCCTTGTCTTTCTTTTCTCTTCCACCTTAATCTTCTCTTCTTTTTCTTCCCTTTCTGTCTCCTTTTCATGTTCTGTTCTTCTTTACCTTTTGTTCTGCCTTCCATACTTCCTTTGGATATAGTCCATTTTCCCTCCTCTGTCTCTCTTTCCTGAAATTGAAGGCAGAGAGAGAGAGAGAACTGGGGCTCAAAGAATCCGAGAACTGTCAGGTGAGAAATGGGAATATAAAGTAGAGTGGCCAAGCCATTCTTTAGCATATATATTTACATATATATATATATATATATATATATATATATATATACTATTTTGTCCATTTCTCTGAATTTTTAATTTAATTTCAAATATTCTGATCTTTGAGTAAACTTTTTGATAAGGGTGAATATATGGCTCATTTGGGTATATCTATATCACTTTTAAGTTTTCTTTTTTTTTTTTTTTTTTTTTTGAGACAGTCTCGCTCTGTTGCCCAGGCTGGAGCGCAGTGGTGTGATCTTGACTCATTGCAACCTCTGCCTCCTGCGTTCAAGCAATTCTCCTGCCTCAGCCTACCAAGTAGCTGGGATTACAGGTGCCCACCACCATGCCTGGTTAATTTTTTGTATTTTTAGTAGAGACGGGGTTTTGCCATGTTGGCCAGGCTGGTCTCGAACCCCTGACCTTGTGTGATCCACCCGCCTTAGCCTCCCAAAGTGCTGGGATTACAGGCGTGAGACACTGCACCTGATCTTAAGAATGTTTTTAAGCTTGAGAAATGATACCGGAAATGATCAATTTCACCAAGTGGTGGATGGGAAGGGAGGGAAGGAAGAGAAGGTGAAAGTAGGTCCAGACCTTCTTTTTCCTCCTTTGATGGTATCTTACTGGCCTGTGTACCACTGGAATAGTGGGCTAGAACTGCTCTTGTTTTATGAATCCTGCGTCCTTTCTTCTCAGAGACCATGTGAAGGCAATGGAAGAAAGGAAGTTACTTCATAGTTTCTTGGCTAAATCACAGGATGGACTGCCTCCTAGGAGAATGAAGGACAGTTATATTGAAGTTCTCTTGCCTTTGGGCAGTGAGCCTGAATTACGAGAGAAATATTTGACTGTTCAAAACACCGTAAGGTAACACAGTGCTATTTTTATGTATTTGTTTTTATTTCCTTGTTTTATAACAATTTTGAAATATAATTCACACACCACACAATTCGCCTGTTTAAAGTGTACAATTCCATGGTTTTGATATATTTAGAGAGTTGTGCATCCATCACCACAATCAATTTTATAACATTTTCATCACCCTGAAGTGTGTTATTTATTTTTAAAAGGAGACCAACATGATTTGCATTTAATTCACTGTTTGCTTTATTTCACAGATTTGGCAGGATTCTTGAGGATCTTGACAGCTTGGGAGGTAATGTATTATTTTAGTCTTTCTAATAGATACCTACAGATACACATTGAATTCTGTGACTGGAAAGGGCTCTTTTATTCTTTAACCTGCGCAGATGGTGATATTCTAAAGTGCACAAAAAAAGAAGGACATCGGCCAGGCGTGGTGGCTCACGCCTGTAATCCCAGCACTTTGGGAGGCTGAGGCAGGTGGATCACTTGAGGTTGGGAGTTTGAGACCAGCCTGACCAACATGGTGAAACCCCGTCTCTATTAAAATACAAAATTAGCCAGTTGTGGTAGTGGGCGCCATAATCCCAGCTACTTGGGAGGCTGAGGCAAGAGAATCACTTGAACCTGGGAGGCAGAGGTTGCGATGAGCTGAGATTGTGCCATTGCACTCCAGCCTGGGTAGCAAGAGTGAAACTCCATCTCCAAAAAAAAAAAAAAAAAAAAAGGGGCATCTACTACTTCTGAATTGTCATAATTTTTTTCTTATAAATGTGGATTCCTATTTAATGGAGGTATAGTCTGAATAATCTTTCTTACTAGTAACTTTAAAAAAAGAAAGTCTTAAACTTACAGAAGAGTTGCAAATACAGTATAAAGAATTTTTCTGTGGCCAGACGCAGTGGCTCACGCCTGTAATCCCAGCACTTTGGGAGGCTGAGGCAGGCAGATCACAAGGTCAGGAGATCGAGACCATCCTGGCTAACATGGTGAAACCCCGTCTCTACTAAAAATACAAAAAATTAACCGGGCGTGGTGGCATGTGCCTGTAGTCCCAGCTACTCAGGAGGCTGAGGCGGGAGAATCACTTGAACCTGGGAGGTGGAGGTTGCAGTGAGCCGAGATCGCGCCATTGCACTCCAGCCTGGGCGACAGAGTGAGACTCCATCTCAAAAAAAAAAAAAAAAAAAAAAAAAAGAAATTTTCTTTGTCCCTGAATTATGTGAGAATAAGCGGCTGACATGATGCCACATCACCCCCAAATATTTGAATATGTCTTTCCTACAAACAAGGACATTCTTCTACATAACTACAAAACAACCATAAAAAATCAGGAAATTAACACTGATGTATCATACTGTCTAATCCTCAGGTCCCATTCAACTTTTGCCAGTGGTCCTTCATAGCAGAAGGATCCAGTTCTGAGCCATATGTTGATTTAATTGTCATGTCAGGACTAGTTCCTTAATCTTTCTTTGACTTTCGTGACTTTGACATGGTTCTTTTGTGTATTGTCCCTCAATTTGGGTCTGTGTGATGCTTCCTCATGATTAGCTTTGGGTTATGCATCTCTGGCAGGAATGTCACAGAAGGGATGCTCTGTTCTTATTGTATCCTATCAAGTGGTGCATGGTTTTGATTTGTCTCATTACTGATGATATCAGCTTTGCTTACTGGATGACGATGATGTCTGCCACTGTTCTTCACTGTAAAGTTACTCTTTTCCCCTTTGTAATTAATAAGTATCTTATGTGGGGGGGTGACAGGTAACTTTGAGACCTTCATCAGACTTTCAATTCATTATTTTTAAAACAGTATGGACTCAGGAATTCCTATGTTACTGAATGGACTATAATATGATACTATCATCTATTTGATGTTCACATGGTCCAAGGAGTGTCCCAGTCCCTTCAGGCTAGCTTCTGTGTGGTTTTCTTTGATGTGTCCCCATTATTCTTTGAGCACTTTCTCGCTTTCTGGCACAATAAGATATTGTAGGCTCATCTTATACTTTTCCCTGCCCCAGTCCTAGCATCACCCACATCTCCAAGGAGCCCTTTTTTGAAATGGAGAATGATATTTTGAAGTGGAGGATGGTATTTTGAAATGGAGAATTATATTTTGAAATGGAGGATGATATTTTGAAATGGAGATATGTGCATTGGGAGTGGTCATTGCTCCTGGGTATCACTGCTCCCAAACCCTCTTAGTGGAGGAGCTGGGAAATATATGTGCATATACATACATATATGTTATTTCTAAATCTTTGTACAGATGTATATATGAAAACCATGGGATCACACTGATAGCTCCAATTCCAGTTTCACCATGGGGTTCATTCTCATTTCCTTCCTTTCCATATTTGTAATTCCCTTCTCCAACTGGCTCCATTCTCCTTAATATATTGACTTATTTAATCAGTTCCCCTGTATGTGACCAATTTCCTCTGGCTGCCACCCCTCATGCATCATGGATGCTCTCCTCACCCCACCTGGGCTCTGGTACCCCACACCAGGTCCCCCTCTGCAGGCTCACCCTCTTCATTGTGCTCAAGCTGTGACATGCTCTGCCATCACTCTTGCAGCCTCTCTGCAAGGATGTCCTCCTCACCCTGCTTGGACGCCAACACCGTACTCTAGGCTACCTTACTTGCTCCCACCTAATGATATTTGGGCTGAATGGTTGGGAAAGGGTCTGAAAAAAGGTTCTAATATATTTTTAAAACTATTTTTTTATAGAGATGGGGTCTCCCTGTGTTGTCCAGGTTTTTCATGAACTCCCGGGCTCAAAGGATCCTCCTGCCTCAGCCTCCTCAAGTTCTGATTACAGGTGTGAGCCGCCGTGCCTGGCCTTTTTTTTTTTTTTTTTTTTTTTGAGACAGAGTCTCACTCTTGTTGCCCAGCCTGGAGTGCAGTGGTCCGATCTTCGCTCACTGCATCCTCCACCTCCTGGGTTCAAGCGATTCTCCTGCCTCAGCCTCCTGAACAGCTGGGATTACAGGTGCCCGCCATCACGTCTGGCTAATTTTTGTATTTTTAGTAGAGACGGAGTTTCACCATGTTGGCCAGACTGGTCTCGAACTCCTGACCTCAGGTGATCTGCCTGCCTCGGCCTCCCAAAGTGCTGGGATTACAGGTGTGAGCCACCACGCCAGGCCCTAACTTTTAAAATACAGATACAAGCTTGTTGTTAAGCTTACACCTAGCAACTACTTTTCTCTAGATTAAATAAACCCAGTTAAAAATTCTTGGCTGGGCACAGTGGCTCACACCTGTAATCCTTGCACTTTGGGAGATTGAGGCAGGAGGATCGCTTGAGGCCAAGACTTTGAGACCAGCCTGGGAAACATAGTGAGTCCCCATCTCTACAAAACCCAAAAAATTAGCTGGGCATGGTGGCATGTGCTAGTAGTTCCAGCTACTCAGGAGACTGAGGTGGGAGGATTGCTTCAGCCCAGGAAGTCGAGGCTGCAGTGAGCTGTGGTGACACCACTGCACTACGGCCTGGTTGACTTTGGTTTGCTTAGGCGTCCTTATATACACAAACTCCCCTGCCACTACTCTCTTTCTTGCTCATTAACTTCTGTTGATGGCCAGTCCCTTTAACCTGTTCACTTGATTCTATTCCTTCTATTTCTTCAAGGAACTGCCTTATCACTTGGCTTTCTCCCTCATTTCCTGAGCCTTTTCTCAACTTCACTTTTCCCTCAAGTTATAAACATATTCAAGGTTCTTCCATCTTGAAATGAAAAATAGGCCGAGCAGGGTGGCTCACGCCTGTAATCCCAGCACTTTGGGAGGCCAAGGCAGGTGGATCACTTGAGGCCAGGAGTTCAAGACCAGCCGGGGCAACATGGTGAAACCCCATCTCTACTAAAACTACAAAAAGTAGCCAGGCGTGTGGTGCGTGCCTGTAATCCCAGCTACTTGGGAGGCTGAGGCACGAGAATCGCTTGAACCTGGGAGGCAGAGGTTGCAGTGAGCTGAGATTGTGCCACTGTACTCCAGCCTGGACAACAGAGCGAGACTGTCTCAAAAACACAAAAATTAGCCAGTTGTAGTGGCGTGTGCCTGTAGTTCCAACTACTCAGGAGGTTGAGGCAGGAGAATGGCTTGAACCCGGGAGGTGGAGGCTGCAGTGAGCTGAGATTGCACCACTGCACTCCAGCCTGGGGGACAGAGTGAGACTCTGTCTCAAAAAAAAAAAAAAAAAAAAAAGTAAAAAATCTTCCTTCCTTATAACACCTCACACTTTCTTCCTTACTTCACAGCTCACTTTCTGAAAAGAACCGGGAAAATCACCTGCTCTCATTGCCTCTTTATGCTAACTTCCTGTTAATTAAATATTTCCCGTTCGGCTGTGTTCCGGCTTCTGCTCCTCCACGCCATTGAATCTGCTCTTGCCAAGCTCGCCATTGGCCCCTTTACTGCACAGTTGAATGGATACTTTTCAGGGCTGATCTGACCCCTCTGTGGCTTCTTATATCATCCAGCCCATCCTTGGGCTTTGGTGACATTTCATTCTGCTTCTCAGGCTGCTCTTTTGTAGTCCCCTTTGTAGGTTCCTCTTTTTCTGTTGATCCCTTAAATGTAGGTTATCTCCAGGGTTTTGTCTTCTGCCCTTTCAAAAAATGATTATTTTTTGAATTTATTTTATTTTATTTTGTTTATTTATTTATTTTTTGACCTGGAGTTTCGCTCTTGTTGCCCAGGCTGGAGTGCAATGGCACGATCTCGGCTCACTGCATCCTCCATCTCCCAGGTTCAAGTGATTCTCCTGCCTCAGCCTCCCGTGTAGCTGGGATTACAGGCACCCACCACGCCCAGCTAATTTTTTCTATCTTTAGTAGAGACGGGGTTTCACCATGTTGGTCGGGCTGGTCTCGAACTCCTGACCTCAAGTGATCCACTCGCCTCGGCCTCCCAAAATGCTGGGATTACAGACGTGAGCCACTGTGCCTGGCCTTTTGAATTTTATAATTTGTTCATGTTAATTAAATTTTAAGGCGTTTTAAAATTTAACAATGAAAATTGTTAAATCTTTTAAAATTTTTTTAGTTTTTGAGACAGGGTCTCACTCTGTCACCCAGACTGGAGTGCAGTGGCGTGATCACAGCTCACTGTAGCCTCGACCTCCAGGCTCAAGCAGTCCTCCTGCCTTAGCCTCCTGAGTAGCTGGGACTACGGGTGCACACCACCATGCCCGGCTAATTTTTTTGATTTTTAGTAGAGACAAGGTCTGCCATGTTGCCCAGGCTGGTCCCAAACTCCTGGACTCAAGGGATGCCCCCATCTCGGCCTCCCAAAGTGTTGGGATTACAGGTGTGAGCCACTGTGCCCCGCCCTATTGTTTTAGTTGAGGTTAAAATATAAAATTTACCATCTTTATCCTTTTTTTTTTTTTTTTTTTTTTTGAGACAGAGTCTCACTCTGTCACCTAGACTGGAGTGCAGCGGCACCATCTCGGCTCACTGTAACCTCTGCCTCTCGAGTTCAAGTAATTCTCCTGCCTCAGCTTTCGAAGTAGCTGGGATTACAGGCATCTACCACAACGCCCGGCTAATTTTTGTATTTTTAGTAGAGATGGGGTTTTGCCATGTTGGTCAGGCTGGTCTCAAACTCGTGACTTCAGGTGATCCCCCCACCTCAGCCTCCCAAAGTGCTGGGATTACAGGTGTGAGCCACTGCGCCTGGCCCATCTTTATCATTTTTAAGTGTACCGATCAGTGGTAAAAACTACATTTATATTACGTTTTCCTCCGTCTCTTCTCTACCCTTCCCTTCTGCCCTTTTTTGGGTTGACATTGCAGATTCTGTATAAACTCGTCTACTCCCAGTGTTTCAGTTGCTATCAGTGTGCTGAATACTTATGAAGCTACATTTTCTGGCCTGCTTTTCTGAGTTTCAATCAATTTTTCCTCTTAGTTACTAGATTTATTTTTCTTTTTTAGAGACAGTCTCACTCTGTTGCCCGGGCTGTAGTGCAGTGGTAAAATCATAGCCTACTGCAACCTTGAACTTGTGGGCTCAAGTGTTCCTTCTGCCTCAGCCTCGTGAGTAGCTGGGACTATAGGCACACTGCACCATGCCTGGCTAATTTTTATATTTTACTGTAGAGACGGGATCTCACCATGTTGCCTGGGCTGGTCTGGAACTCCTGGGCTCAAGTGATCCATCTGCCTCTGTCTTCCAAGGTGCTGGGATTACAGGCTTGATCCACCATGCCTGGCCTAATTTTTAAAGTTTTTTGTAGAGACAGGGGTCTCACTCTGTTGCCCAGGCTGGTCTCAAGCTCTGGGCTCACGTGATCCTCCTGCTATGGTCTTCCAAAGCCCTAGGATTACAGGTGTGAACAACTGCGCCCTGCCCAATACCTTCATTTGGATGTGCCATAGGCTCTTCAAATTCAACACATTGAAAATGGCCCATTCTTTTCTTCCTATGTTCTCTTTTTATTTTGAGACAGAGTCTTACTCTGTTGTTCAGGCTGGAGTGTAGCAGCATGATCATGGCTAACTAAAGCCTTGGCCTCCTGGGCTCAAGCAATCCTCCTACCTGTGTCCCCAGTAGCTGGGACTACAGGCATGGGCCACCACACCTGGCTAACTTTTGTGTTTTTGGTAGAGATGGAGTTTCTGCTGTGTTGCCTGGGCTGGTCTTGAACTCCTAGGCTCAAGTGATCCTCCTGCCTTGGCCTCTAAAAGTGTTGGGATTACAGGCGTGAGCCACTGTGCCCAGTCTGTGTTCTCTTTTGCAGTGATTAGTACACCATGCTTACCTATCCAAGCTAGATAACTGAATTTATTCAAGTCTTGTCAGGTTTACCTTCTTCTTAACTCATAGTCTTTTCATTTCTACTCCTGTTGCCGTAGGTTGGAACCATCTGATTTCTTTGCTGGACAAAGACTTTTAAATGGAGTTTATTGCCTTTAGCCTATCATTCCCCCAGTGCGTCCTTTAGCAGGTGCATAGATGGAAGGATTTACAGTTACCCAACAAATATTTATTGAGCCACATATCTTGTCCTGAGAGTTTGTGATACAAATTTGAATGGATCATGGGAGAAGCAGGGAGCCAATCAACATATAATCATACAACTTTTTTTTTTTTTTTTTTTTTTGAGACAGTCTTGCTTTGTTGCCAGGCTGGAGTGCAGTGGTGCGATCTCGGCTCACTGCAACCTCTGCCTCCTGGGTTCAATTGATTCTCCTGCCTCAGCCTCCTGAGTAACTGGGACGCCACCACGCCCGGCTAATTTTTGTATTTTTAGTAGAGACGGGGTTTCACCATGTTGGCCAGGATGGTCTCGATTTCTTGACCTCGTGATCCGCCTGCGTTGGCCTCCCAAAGTGCTGGGATTACAGGCTGAGCCGCCGCACCCGGCCTAACATATAATTATACAACTTTAAATGAGTTGATATCTGTAAGGTGCATAAACCATGCTTGGCACATATAAATGCTTGTTAAAATATGGAAAGTATACAGATAACCACAGGGTGGTATAGGAGTCAAGGATGTTATGGGGAAGGAGGGATAACTGAGTGAAATAATTGTTTCATGATTAATTAGGACAGAGCCAGGAGGAAAACAGGTAGCCAAGTCCCTGTGATTTGTTTCTCTTTCCTGAAGATGTTTGATACTGTCAGACCCATGTGCTGAGTTCTTACTCTGATTTGGGCACTGAGTCTCTGTGGAGTGGTAACAAGCTATCTGGTGGTTCTGGGCTTGCTTCGGGCTTTGATTTATTCACTAAATCTTAAAATCGAGGGGGCAGTCAGATTGGAGGATCTCCCAAATCCTTCAATTTATAAAAGTGTTTGATCCTAGGATAAGATGATCAGTGGAATATTGGGGGCTGGGTCTTCAAAACGAGACAAGGCTTTTAATGGATTTCAGGGAGTGAATTTTAAATGTTGGGAAATAATTCTGCCTTTTTAAAATTTGGTGCACTCATGTTTTCCTGCAGTTCTTATTTGTTACATGCACAACAAAATCCATTCAGCCAAGATGTCTCCTTTATCGATAGTTACAGCCCTGGTGGATAAGATTGGTAAGTGATATCATTTTCTCTCTCTCTTTTTTTTTTTTTTTTTTTTTTTTTGAGACGGAGTCTCGCTCTGTCGCCCAGGCTGGAGTGCAGTGGCGCAATCTCAGCTCACTGCAAGCTCCGCCTCCCGGGTTCACGCCATTCTCCTGCCTCGGCCTCCCGAGTAGCTGGGACTACAGGCGCCCGCCACTATGCCCGGCTAATTTTTTGTACTTTTAGTAGAGATGGGGTTTCACCATGTTAGCCAGGATGGTCTTGATCTCCTGACTTCGTGATCCGTCTGCCTTGGCCTCCCAAAGTGCTGGGATTACAGGCGTGAGCCACCACGCCTGGCTAGTGATATCATTTTCTATGCATACTTAGAATTCTTAGTAATTTCAAGATTATTAATTATTGAGATTACGGGAAGTACTCTCCTTTTATGGGAATTTTTTTTGTTTTTGAGACGGAGTTTTGCTCTTGTCACCCAGGCTGGAGTGCAATGGCACGATCTCGGCTCACTGCAACCTTCGCCTCCCAGGTTCAAGCAATTCTCCTGCCTCAGCCTCCCGAGTAGCTGGGATTATAGGCATGTGTCACCACGCCCAGTTAATTTTTGTATTTCTAGTAGAGACGGGATTACACCATGTCGGCCAGGCTGGTCTCAAACTCCTGACCTCAGGTGATTCACCTGCCTCGACCTCCCAAAGTGCTGGGATTACAGGCATGAGCCACTGCGCCTGGCCCTTTATGGGGAATTTTAATGTATATATGCATAGGAAAATGTCTAGAATGCTATATACCAAGATATTTATTATAATTAGGTGGGTTTTGCATGATTCCAGTTTTATTTTTTATATTCTTTGCTTTTTCTGCATTTTTCAAAAACACATGTAGATTTCTTCCTGCGTGTCAAAAAAGTTATTTCAGTTTTGAAGACAAAAAAGAAATGTAGTGGAATTTGCCATAATTTCTAATTGTTCCTATTTACAGAACAGAAAATTTTTGGTATGATTTGGACCCTGATTGACTTCTGTTTTGCAGATATGTGTAAGAAGAGCTTGAGTCCAGAACAGGACATTAAGTTCAGTGGCCATGTTAGCTGGGTCGGGAAGACATCCATGGAAGTGAAGATGCAAATGTTCCAGGTAAATATGCACCTGAAGATTGTCCACTGTTTAAATAAGACCAGCTAGTCTCCATGCAAGAAAAGCTTATTTACCTATGTATCTGTAGACAGGTATGTTGTTCACTGCTTCTAGAAAAACAGTTGAAAGCTCATGTCATACAGATGGTGGGTTATTAATATCCTCCTTGTGGACAAAGCCTGACGTACTATTTGGTGTTTATATTTAATATTTATTACTTTCTGATCATATACAGCTCCATGTTAAGGTGTTTGTTTCTGGTTCTGCCTAGGAGAATTTCACAGACGTCTGTGTTATGGTAGGAGTGAATGGAATTGATTACTGTATTCATTTCCCAGGACTGCTGTACAGTTGGCCCTCTGTGTTGTAGATTTCATGTCCACAGATTCAACCAACCATGGACTGAAAATGTTTGGAAAAAAACAATGAAAAATAATATAAATAAAACACAATACAGTATAACAACCATTTTTTTAAAAAAATAGAGATGGGGCTGGGTGCAGTGGCTCACGCCTGTAATCCCACCACGTTGGGAGGCTGAGGTGGGCGGATCACTTTAGGCCAGGAGTTTGAGACCTGCCTGGCCAACATGGTGAAACCCTGTCTCTATTTAAAATATACAAAAATTAGCCAGGCTTGGTGGTGCATGCCTGTAATCCCAGCTACTTAGGAGGCTGAGGGGTGAGAACCGCTTGAATCCAGGAGGTGGAGGTTGCAGTGAGCTGAGATTGCGCTACTGCACTCCAGCCTGGGCGACAGAGTGAGACTCGTCTCAAAAAAAAAAAAAAATTAAAAATAGAGAAATGGATATGGAGTTTCGCCATGTTGCCCAGGCTGGTCTTGAACTTCTGGCCTCATGTGGTCCTCCCACCTTAGCCTCCCAAAATGCTGGGATTAGAGGCATGGCTGGCCTTAAAACAACTATTTATATGGCATTTATATTGTATTAGGTATTATAAGTAATCCAGAGATGGTTTAAAGTATACAGGAGGAGGTGCGTAGGTTTTATGTAAATACGATACCATTTTATATAGGGGAGTTGAGCATCTGTGGATTTTGGTATTGGCGGGTGGTGGTGGGGAGTTCTGGAACGAATCCTGCATGGATTCCAAGGGGCAGCAGTACCACAAAGTACCATAAACTGGTGGCATAAAAACAGAAAATTTATTGACTCACAGTTTGGAGGCTACGAATCCAAAATCAAGATGTCAGCAGAGCCACACTCCCTCGAAAACCTGTAAGAGAGAAGCCTTCCTTGTCTATTTCTTGCTTCTGGTGGTTTGCTGGCAATCCCTGGCGTTCCTTGGCTTCCAGCTGTAGCACTTCATTGAGTCTCTGCCTCCGTCATCACATGGTGTTCTCTCGTGTGTCTCTGTCTCTCTGGTGTCTGTTGTCAGGATGCTGCTAATCATACTGGATTAACCGCCCACCCTACTCCAGCATGACCTCATCTTAACTAATTATGTCTGCAATGACCCTATTTCCAAATTCAGTCGTGTTCACAGTTATGGGGGTTAGAATTTCCACATGTCTTTTTGGGGGACACAGTTGGACCCTTAACAGTCATTTGAGCTATTACAGTAGTTAGGAACAGCTCATCTGATGAGTAAAACTCAGAATAGCTATTACAAACAATTGAAGAAATTTGACCAGAAAAAGTACCTCAAAGAGGATAACAACACAGAAATAAAATAATTCAGTGTATGTCCAAGATTTCATTGTGGAAAACTTATTTAAGAATGACTGGCCGGGCGCGGTGGCTCACACCTGTAATCCCAGCACTTTGGGAGGCCAAGGCCGGCAGATCATGAGGTCAGGAGATCGAGACCATCCTGGCTAACACGGTGAAATCCCATCTCTACTAAAAATACAAAAAATTGGCCTGGTGTGGTGGCGGGCACCTGTAGTCCCAGCTACTCGGGAGGCTGAGCCAGGAGAATGGCGTGAACCCAGGAGGTGGACCTTGCAGTGAGCCGAGATCGTGCCACTGCACTCCGGCCTGGGCGAAAGAGCAAGACTCCGTCTCAAAAAAAAGACTTATTCAGTTATGCCAGGGTATTCAGTAGACCAGGGGTCCCCAACCCCCGGGCCACGGGCTGCATAGCAGGAGGTGAGCTGTGGGCAAGTGAGAATTACCACCTGAGCTCCGCCTCCTGTCAGATCAGCAGCGGCATTAGATTCTCACAGGAGCACGAACCCTATCGTGAGCTGCACATGTGAGGGATCTAGGTGGCACACTCCTTAGGAGAATCTAGTGCCTGATGATCTGAGGTGAAGCAGTTTCATCCCAAAACCATCCCCCCAACCCTATCCCATTCCGTGGAAAAATTGTATTCCACAAAACTGGTCCCTGGTGCAAAAAAGGTTGGGGGGCCACTGCAGTAGACCTATTATTCAGATGCATTTTTTCCTGCTATGGAATGATGAAGCATTTCACCTTTTGGTGAAATAAACTTTCATACTTTCAGAAAAAGCCTGAAGCTAGCTCTGTAGTAGTTATTTGTCAGAATAGGTATGTTTTTTATTCAGTACTATATGCAAGTGATTGAATCTTTCAATTCCCATGTTTGATGTAACTGACAGTAATACTGTTTTATTTTGTTTGTTTGAGACAGTGTCACTCTGTCTCCCAGGCTGGAGTGTAGTGGCGCGATCTCAGCTTTCTGCAACCTCTGCCCCTCGGGTTCAAGTGATTCTCATGCCTCAGCTTCCCAAGTAGCTGGGACTACAGATGTGTGTCACCATGCCTGGCTAATTTTTGTATTTTTAGTAGAGACGGGGTTTCACCATGTTGCTCAGGCTGGTCTTGAACTCTTGGACTCAAGCCATCCACCCGCCCTTGCCTCCCAAAGTGCTGGGATTACAGGCGTGAGCCACTGTGCCCAGCCAGTAATACTGTTTTAAAAACAAAACATTGCTGGAATGCTGCTATGATCTGCCTACAGTCTTTTTTTTTTTTTTTTTTTGAGACGGAGTCTCTCTCTGTTGCCCAGGCTGGAGTGCAGTGGTGCAATCTCGGCTCACTGCAAGCTCTGCCTCCTGGGTTCATGCCATTCTCCTGGCTCAGCTTCTCGAGTAGCCGGGACTACAGGCGCCTACCACCATGCCCGGCTAATTTTTTTGTATTTTTAGTACAGACGGGGTTTCACCGTGTTATCCAGGATGGTCTTGATCTCCTGACCTCATGATCTGCCTGCCTCGGCCTCCCAAAGTCCTGGGATTACAGGCGTGAGCCACCGCGACTGGCCTGTTCTGCCTACAGTCTTTTAAAAAATATTCTTGGTTAATTCCTAGTCTGCTCAGTGCCATGCACAGCAGATTCCTGGCACAGGACCTGCCTTTTAGGGAATCTTGACAATTTGCCTCTTGGACAAATAGGTTGAAAAAGAGATACAGGAATTATTGAGAGAGAACCAGTGGAACTCAGTGTCAGACAGGTAAACACTTTTGTTTTAAATTTGCATTCTTCACTGGCTATTTGACTAATAACTCGTGACTCGAGTGATCCTTTTTTTTTTTTTTGAGACAGAGTCTCGCTCTGTCGCCCAGGCTGGAGTGCAGTGCCGCGATCTCGGCTCACTGCAAGCTCCGCCTCTCGGGTTCACGCCATTCTCCTGCCTCAGCCTCTCCGCGTAGCTGGGACTACAGGCGCCCGCCACCACGCCCGGCTAATTTTTTTGTATTTTTAGTAGAGACGGGGTTTCACCGTGGTCTCGATCTCCTGACCTCGTGATCCGCCCGCCTCGGCCTCCCAAAGTGCTGGGATTACAAGCGTGAGCCACCGCACCCAGCCCGAGTGATCCTTTTTATTCCAGAGAAGTGGTGTGGGGATAAGCACTCTGCCTCTGGTTTGCATAGATTTAGGTTCTAATCCCAGCGCTGCTGCTTCCTAGTCATGTGGCTATGGATAAACCACTTCTCTGAGCCTCTGTGTTCTCAAATGTAACATGAAAATAATAACAGAGTACCATGTTATATGGTTGTGGTAAGGGAAATTTGAGAAAAAAAACCCATTCATGTGAAGTACTTTGGTACAGTGCCTATCACACAGTAACCACTGTTGGAAATTTTTTTTTTTTTTTTTGAGACAGGGTCTTGTTCTGTCACCCAGGATGGAGTGCAGTGGCATGATCTCAGCTCACTGCAGCCTCTGCCTCCCGGGTTCAAGCAATTCTCCTGTCTCAGCCTCCCTAGTAGCTGAGATTACAAGTGCGCACCACCACGCGTGGCTAGTTTTTGTATTTTTTATACAGACGGGGTTTCACCATCTTGGCCAGGCTGGTCTCGAACTCCTGACCTCAAGTGATCCGCCCACCTCAGCCTCCCAAAGTGCTGGGATTATAGGCGTGGGCCACCACCCCCAGCCTGGCAATAATATTAATTTATTATAAATACTGTTGAGGTGGCCTCAAATTTCTATTTTGGGCTTGACCTTCATACCCACTTTCCTGAGTGCTCCTTATATTTCTCCACCTACAGATGCTGTTGCTACCTCAAGTTCCAATAAACAGTACGTTCCAAACTGAATGGCTCCAATTCTCATCCTCCTCCAGTCTCCCCTTTGCCAGCCTCCTGCTTTCTCCAGCTCCAGACCTTTGTGACAGCTTTAATTTTCCCTTTCCCATGCAGCCTTTTGCCAGGTCTTGCAAATTCATCACCCACAGCAACTCACCAGAATTCTTTCTCCCCATATCCTTTTGGCCCTGTGTTTGATTCAAGTCCTCACTGCCTCTTGTGTGAGTGCCTTAACTGTCTTTTAATTAATCTGACTTTCTCTAGCCTGACCTCTCTCTTTTAATTTTATGCATTTTTACCACATAAGTCTTCCAAAGCTGATCTTGAATCAGGTCACTTCCCTTCTCAGAAACCTTCAGTGACCATTCATTATCTGTGGATTAAAGTCTAAACTCCTTTGACTAGCCCAGGTGCAGTGGCTCACGGCTCCAATCCCAGGACTTTGGGAGGCTGAGGCAGGTGGATCTCCTGAGCTCAGGAGTTCAAGACCAGCCTGAGCAACATGGTGAAACCCTGTCTCTACAAAAAGTACAAAAAATTGGCTGGGCGTGGTGGCCATGTCTGTAATCCCAACACTTTGGGAGGCCGAGGCAGGCGAATCATGAGGTCAGGAGTTTGAGACCAGCCTGGCCAATATGGTGAAACCCCATCTCTACTAAAAATACAAAAATTAGCTGGGGATGGTGGCACGTGCCTGTAGTCCCAGCTACTGGGGAGGCTGAGGCAGAAGAATTGCTTGAACCTGGGAGGCGGAGTTTTCAGTGAGCCGAGATCGCACCACTGCATCCCAGCCTCGGCGACAGAGTGAGACTCGGTCTCAAAAAAAAAAAAAGTACAAAAAATTAGCTGGTGTGGTGGCGTGCGCCTGTGATCTCAGCCACTCAGGAGGCTGAGGTGGGAGGATCGCTTGAGGCAGGGGGGTGGAGGTTGCAGTGAGCCGAGATTGCACCACTGTACTCCAACCTGGGTGACAGAGTGAGACCCCATCTCAAACAAAAAACAAAACTTTGATTAATTAGGGCCCAAGGGGCTTCATAAACTAGCCCCAGCCTACCTTTCCAACTATATTCCCTTTGACTTATCATTTATATACCTTCTTAATGCTCACCACTGGCCTTCAAGCATTGTAAGAATAGGGAGTTATTCATGTTTGCATTCTAGTGCTTGGCACTAGTGGGTGTTCATGATAGTAAACCATAATGTACATATAGGTTGAACATTGCAACTCTGAAATCTGAAATGCTCCAAAATCTGACTTTGAGCACTGACATGATGCCCAAAGGAAATGCTCATTGGGTTTGGAATGTTCGACCTGTAAGTGTTGAATGCAAACATTCCAAATCCAAAAATCCAAAATCCAAAATAGTCTGGAATACAAAACACTTCTGGTCCCAAGCATTTTGGATAAGGGATATTCAACTGGGAGTGAGTGAATGAGTATAATTGCTGATGGTTTTTCCTTTGCCTGGAATTCTCGTGCTCTGGCTCTGTATCCACATTCTCCCTGTGCTCCAGGATAACTTCATGCTCAATCCTTTCCTTATTCTCGCAGCATGTAACACCTGTTCTCAGGCCTCCTCCCTCAATACCGTCTCTCTGACTTGCTCTCCTGGCACCTGCTAGTCTCCTACAGAGCTGTGCATGAATATGTCTTTTCTCTTGCACTGTGGACTCTACTCCTCAACGATAGGACCTGGGTTTGAGTAACCTAGCTCACTTCCTGACATCCATTCATTTAACATTCATTAGCAATCATTTATTGAGTGCCTGTCCTGTGCTAGGCATACAGCAGTGAGCAAAACAGATAAAGTTCCATTCTCTTGGAGTTGACATTCTAGCAGTGCCTAGAACCTGCCTCCTTCATTCATTGGCAAATATTGATCAGGTATCTGCTATCTGCCAGTCTTTGTGCTAAATACTAGGGGTATAACTGGGGGAAAATGGTCTTTGTCCTCCAGGAGCTCACGGTGTAGTAGGGAGACAGTCACATAAACAAATGATTATGATATAGTATATTGTTATGCAGTATTTTTCAACAGGAACACTGTTGGCATTTCTGGTGGGAGCATTCATTGTTCTGCAGGTCTATCCCCTGCATTGTGAGGGATTTAGCTCCCTGGTTACCCCCCTCCATAGTGATGCCCCCCAAGTTATGTGACAACAAAAACCACTCTGTATTTTTCAAATGCCCACCTAGTAGAGTGATATCTACTTCTCTTACATTGAGAACCACTGTCAAGAGAGGACTGTTTCTATTAAGGGGGCTGAATGAAGGAGGCAAAGATAAACTTGGTCTGGGGAATAGGGATGGGGGAGGGGAGGAGTGTCGTGAAGAATGAGGCTGCTGAGGAAGGCATCAGGTAAAGATATAGACAGGAGGCAGTCAACAGCCTGTTCTATCCCAGGACCTCTCAGTTGTTAGTTAGCTATGGCTAGAGAAAAAGGTGCAGGTATGAGCACAGTATTTGGTGAACAACTGGAGAGGAATCGTGGGCTCTGTTGTGGAGGGCTTTATATGCCACGCTAACAGGATTAGCCCAGGTGCTGGTGGAAGAAAGGAGGAACTATTGAAAGGTTTGAATAGGGCAGAGGCATAATGAGATTGGTGAGACTGCTCCTGCAATTGAGGGGGAAGGCGGTAAGGGCCTGAGTAGGCAGTAGTGATGAGGCTTGTATCATTTGTTGAGGAGGGAACCGAATATACTCTCAGGTTATAAATAGCTTCTGTCATTACTTTATGGTATGACTTTCCTGGCAGTATTGACTTCTAGGGGATAAAGAAACATCCTAAGGCCCAGGCATGGTGGCTCATGCCTGTAATCCCAGCATTTTGGGAGGCTGAGGCTGGCAGATTCCTTGAGCTCAGGAGGTCAAGACCAGCCTGGGTAACATGGCAAAACCCCATCTCTACAAAAATTAGCTGGGTGTGGTGGTGCACGCCTATGGTGTCAGCCACTCGGGAGGCTGAGGTGGGAGGATTGCTTGAGCCCATGAGGTCGAGACTGCAGTGAGACATGATCGTGCCACTGTACTCCAACCTGGGTGACAGAGTGAGACCCTCTTCCGGCCCGGGTTGGGGGGCGGGGGGAAAGAAACATCTTAAAACCTCAGAGGCCTGTGCATTGTAAATACAGGTTGAGTAGCATTGTAAATACAGGTTGAGTATTCCTTACCTGAAATGCCTGGGACCAGAAGTGTTTCTGATTTCAGAATATTTATATTTACTGGTCGAGCATTCCTAATCCCAGAGTTCAAAATCTTGAAATGCTCCAATGAGCATTTCCTTTGCGTGTCATGTCAGTGCTTGAAAAGTTTTGGATTTTGGAGTATTTTTTATTCTTGGATTAGAGATACTCAACCTGCATTTAACTTAACCCACATAATCATCTTTGATTTTACCTCTTCTTGGGAGCTCCTGTGCCCAGCTACGGAGGCATAAACATGTGCTAGTGGTTGGCACACTACAGTTCCCTGAAACATACTAGTGTTTGTGAGCATGATGGGAGGTCCACCTGGGTAGGTGTGCCATCAGGAGGACAGGCACGCCCTGCAAGAAGCTCAGATTCTGAGGAAAGCAGGCAAATTAAACGCTGATGATACCCTCTGTGACCCTTGCCTTTGGGTCCCAGTCTTGCACAGTTCCAAACTCCATGCCAGCAGCCCATCTCTTGCAGTATGCTGTTTGCGTTTTGTTTATTTTGTTTTGGAGATGGGATGTTTTCTGTCACCCAGGCTACAGTGCAGGGATGTGATCATAGCTCAGTGCATCCTCGAACTCCTGGGCTCAAGGGATCCTCCTGCCTCAGCTTCCCAACTAGCTGGTACTACAGGCATGTACCACCATGCCTGGCTAATTTTTATTTTTAGTTAGAGACCAGGTCTCGCTGTGTTGCCTAGGCTGATCTCGCTCTCCTGGTCTCAGGCGATCCTCCCATCTAGGCCTCTCAAAATGCTGGGATTATAGGCATGAGGTACCATGCCCAGCCCCCGTTTGGGCTTTGAGATATTTTTCTCTTCTGCTAGGCCACAGGCTCCTTTGTCATCCTGCCATTCCCAGAGCTTAGTGCTGCGCCTGGCTTAGAGTAGGCCCTTAGCAGACGGTAGTTAATGAGCGTGCTTCTCCTCTTTTTCCAGTTTCAGGCTTTCTCGCTCTCTCTTTTTTTTTTTTTTTTTTTTTTTTTTTTTTTTTTGAGACAGAGGCCTGCAATCTCAGCTCACTGCAACCTTGGCCTCCTGGGTTCAAGCAATTCTCATGCCTCAGCCTCCTGAGTAGCTGAGATTACAGGCATGTGCCACCACACCCTGCTAATTTTTGTATTATTTAGTAGAGACAGGGTTTTGCCATATTGGCCAGGCTGGTCTCAAGTGACCTCAAGTGATCCTCCCACCTTGGCCTCTCAAAGTGCTGGGATTATAGGCGTGAGCGACTGCGCCTGGCCAGCATACATACTGTCTGTTAGAATCGTGGTAGGTCTTTCCAATAAATCCATTTCTCATATGTACATTTTCTTTCCTTTGTTCTTTAGTTACATGGTGATGAATTTTGTCCTGTTTTGGATGCAACATTTGTAATGGTGGCTCGTGATTCTGAAAATAAAGGGTAATTGCTATTTTTTCATAATTCTTTATTTTGAAGAATTTCAAAGATACATAAGACTGGAGAGAAAACTATAATGAATGTCCATATACCTATCACTTGGACTTAACAGTTTTAATTGCAATATTTTGGCCATTTTTATTTTAAGGCAAATCCCAGACATGACATTTCACTCTTTAATACTTTAGGCATCTTTTAAAAAATGAGAATATTCTTAGGCCGGGAGAGGTGGCTCACGCCTGTAATCCCAGCACTTTGGGAGGCCGAGGCTGGCGGATCACTTAAGGTCAGGAGTTTGAGACCAGCCTGGCCAACATGGTGAAACCCCATCTCTACTAAAAACACAAAAATTAGCTGGGTGTGGTGGCACGCGCCTATGGTCCCAGCTACTGGGGAGGCTGAGGCACGAGAATCACTTGAATCTGGGAGGTGGAAGTTGCAGTGTACCGAGATTGCGCCATTGCACTCCAGCCTGGGTGACAGAGCGAGACTCCATCTCAAAACAACAACAAAAAGAGATGTTGCACAATTCTGTGAATACACTAAAAGCCATTAAATTGTACACTTTCAATGGGTGAATTGTGTGGTATGCGAATTATACCTCAATAAAGCTGTTACCAAAAAAAAAAAAAAACAGACTTACAGACATAAAAATCAAATGTAATATGTGGACCAGATTTGGATCCTGATTTGAACAAATCATTCAAAATATATTTGAAGAAAACTGGATATGAACTAATATTAGAATATATTAAGGACTTATTTTTGTTAGGCATGACAATAGTAATGTAGTTACATAAGAGAATATTATCCTTTTTTTTTTTTTTTTTTTTTTTAAGATGGAGTTTTGCTCTTGTTGCCCAGGCTGGAGTGCAATGGCGGGATCTCGGTTCACTGCAACCTCCGCCTCCTGGGTTTGAGTGATTCTCCTGCCTCAGCCTCCTGAGTAACTGGGATTACAGGCATGTGCCACCACGCCTGGCTAATTTTTGTATTTTTAGTAGAGATGGGGATTTCACTATGTTGCCCAGGCTGGTCTCGAACTCCTGACCTCAAGTGATCCACCCACCTCAGCCTCCCAAAGTGTTGAGATTACAGGTGTGAGCCACCGTGCCCAGCTGAGTTGTGCAATCTCTTAAATCTGTTTTAATCCAGAACAGTTGTGTCTTCCCCTATTGTTTCTTATTCACTCATTGAGAGTCTGGATCATTTGTTCTAAATAGTGTCCCACTTTCTGGATTTCTTCTATTGCTTTCTCATGGTGGTTTGTTTGTTTGTTTTTTGATCTTGTTTCTCTATCCCTAGTAATTTCTCTAAACTGAAGTTAGATCTAAAGCCTTGTATTAGATTTAGGTTGAGCATATTTGGTGAGAGTACTACATAGGCGATGTTGTATATCTCGTATTTCATATTGCATCATATCAGGAGGTACAGGTCGTCGCACTCACAGTGATGCTAAGATTAGTGTGTGGGTTCAAGCAGTTACAGCCTAATCTCTCCTTTGTGAAGTTCAGTTTTTCCTCTTCTGATCAGCAACAATCTACAGGGGTGTACTTTGTCATCCTGCAAATAGCTGAGTTTCCCATCAGTCTTTTTCCAGTGCTTTCAATGTCCACTGCTGATCATTGCTTTAATTAGTATCATTAGGCAGTTTAGAGTAATTCTCAAATTTTGTCATTCCTTCTACATTTATTAGCTGGAATTCTGTAAAGAAGAGCTTTCCCTTAACAACTAGGGCAATTGGGTTTGAAATGGAGTTAGGATCAATGCTTCATTCTTGTCTTTTATTTACATGTTTTCAGAATAAGGAGTTGGTTCACTAACTAGTGATGACATGCTTTTCCCAGTTTTTTGGCTTTTTAGAAAAGTATCATTTTTTTTAATTTCTTTTTTTTTTTTTTTCTGTGTGTGTGTTTTTGAGATGGAGTTTCTCTCGGTCACCCACGCTGGAGTGTGGTGGCACAATCTTGGCTCACTGCAGCCTCTGTCTCCTGGGTTGAAGAGATTCTCGTGCCTCTGCCTCCCAAGTAGCTGGGACTACAGGCATGCCCCATTATGCTTGGCTAATTTGTTTTGTATTTATAGTAGAGACGGGGTTTCACCATGTTGGCCAGGCTGGCCTCGAACTCCTGACCTCAAGTGATCTGCCCGCCTAGGCATTCCAAAGTGCGGAGATAACAGGTGTGAGCCATTGCAGCCAGCCCGTTTTTTTGGTTTTTTTTTTTTTTGAGATGAAGTTTTGCTCTTCTGTCCAGGCTGGAGTGCCAGTGTCATGAGCATGGCTCACTGCAGCCTGGGCCTCCTGTGCTCAAGCAATCCTTCCGCCTCAGCCTCCTGAGTAACTGGGACCACAGGCACATACCACCATGCCCAGCTAATTTTTTTTCTTTCTTTCTTTTTGAGATGGAGTTTCACTCTTGTTGCCCAGGCTGGAGTGCAGTGGCGCAATCTTGGCTCACTGCAACCTCCACTTCCTGGTTCAAGTGATTCTCCGGGCTCAGCCTCCTGAGTAGCTGCCCAGCTAATTTTTAAATTTTTTGTAGAGATGGGGTTTTGCCATGTTGGCCAAACTGATCTCAAAATCCTGGGCTCAAGTAATCCTCTCACCTCAGCCTCCCAAAGTGCTAGGATTACAGGTGTGAGCCACTGTCCTGCCAGAAAAGTATCATTATGAATTCATGGTTGTAATATATTACATGTATTTCAATAAATTGCAGGCATTGTTTCTCTTGATGCTCTGAGTGTGCCTTCTTTGGGCAGTGGGAGTTCCTCTAAGCTGGCTCCTTTCCACCTGTCTGTTTGATACCTTCCTGCTCTCTGACACAAGATGTCTTGGGCTCATCTTACATATTTCCTGCCCCAGGCCTGGAGTCAGCCATTTCTCCAAGTAGTTCTGGGGTTCCTTTTAGTGGGAGCTGGTATTTAGACATCAAAATCTGGGCACTAGAACTGTACATTGTTACTAGTTTGTTATTGTTTCCAGGCCTTTTCAGTGGACAGAGCTAGGATATATTTTAAACAAACAAAAAACCTCATGAGAGCTGGGTGTGGTGGCTCACGCCTGTAATCCCAGCACTTTGGTAGGCCGAGGTGGGTGGATCACTTGAGCCCAGGAGTTTGAGACCAGCCTGGCCAACATGGCGAATCCCCATCTCTACTAAAAGTACAAAAAAATTAGCCAGGTATGGTAGCATGTGTCTGCAGTCCCAGACGATGTGGGAGGCTGAGGTGGGAGGATTGCTTTAACCCGGGAAGCAGAGGTTGCAGTGAGCCAAGGTCGCACCACTGCACTCCAGCCTGGGCGACAGAGCAAGACCCTGCCACAAAAAAAGAGCCTCATAAGTTTGTATGGTCATTTTCAAGTCAGATTTAACCATATAGACTTCAACTTACTTTACGTCATCTTTTTTCTCTGAAATTGAATTCTTGGTTTCTAACAACAGTTACACCCAAACTGAGAAAAACTAATTGTGGGGGTAGAGCTGAGGTGGGAGGGATTGCTCTTTGCATAGGACAGAGTCCAGTGGCCTGTGGGAAATCTCATTTGTATTAGAAACTTGATTTAGGAGTCAGCAGTGAAAAATCTTTGCTGCTGCGTGGAAAGCTGACTTGGAAAGCCAAATTAAGATAGAAAAATATGTTGGTCCCTTAGTGATCTGAGGGAAGAATAACACCCATCTACTCTGGCCCTTCCTGCCAGCTCCAGCTGACCTGCTGTGGCCAGTGACTGGCCTGGGGCTTCTATTCAAGCACTGAGGCCATTGCTGCAAGTTTCACTCCCAGCTGATGCATGTCACTTTTCCAAGCTGCTGTTTCAATTCTTTTCTTTTTGTTTTCGAGACAGAGGTTGGCTCTTGTCACCCAGGCTGGAGTGCAGTGGTGCGATCTCGGCTCACTGCAACCTCTGCCTCCTGGGTTCAAGTGATTCTCCTGCCTCAGCCTCCCTAGTAGCTGGGATTACAGGCACCTACCACCACGCCCGGCTAATTTTTGTATTTTTAGTAGAGACGGGGTTTCACCACGTTGACCAGGCTGGTCTCGAACTCCTGACCTTAGGTGATCCACCTGCCTTGGCCTCCCGAAGTGCTGGGATTACGAGCGTGAACCACTGCCCCCGGCCTGTTTCAATTCTTTTGTTTCCATTGTTGTTTCATCAAATCTTTGGATTCTACCACAGTTAAGTATTATCCCTTTTCCCTTATTTTTTATTTCAAAAAATTTGATGCTTACAGAAAAGTAGAAAGAATAATGCAACAAACATATGCCTTTCACCTAAATTATATTACATTTGCGTTATTCTCTTACCCTCTCTTTATAAATACACACATTTACATATTTTTTCCCATGAATCATTGGAAAGTAAGTTTGAGACTGCTTCACCCATTCAGGAGTTCAGCATGTATTTCCTAAGAACCAGGTATTTCTACATAACCTCAATGCCTTTATTATATCCGAGAAATTTAACAGTGATACAGTTATTTAATATGTGATGCGTATTCAGATTTCACCAGTTGTCCCTAAAATGTCCTCTATAGCTATCTCCCTGATTCAGGACCCAATCCATCAAGGATTGTATGTTGCATTTGGTTATCCTGTTTCTTTAGAATAGTCTCTCTGCCATTTGCTGTCTTTCAAAAATTGATATTTTTAAAGAGTTCAAGCCAGTTTTCTTATTCTTTTTTTTTTTATTATTATTTTGAGACAGAGTTTTGCTCTTGTTGCCCAGGCCGGAGTGCAGTGGCATGATCTTGGCCCACTGCAACCTCCACCTCCTGGGTTCAAGCAATTCTGCCTCAGCCTCCCGAGTAGCTGGGATTACAGGCATGTGCCACCACGCCCGGCTAATTTTGTATTTTTAGTAGAAATGAGGTTTCTCCATGTTGGTCAGGCTGGTCTCGAACTCCCAACCTCAGGTGATCCCACGGCTTGGCCTCCCAAAGTGCTGGATTTACAGGCGTGAGCCACTGCGCCCGGCCTAAAGCCAGTTTTCTTGTAGAATGTTCTACAACCTATATTTGACTGTTTCCTCATGATTAGAATCAGGTTAAACATTTAGCAAATGCCAGTATCCTTTTTATAATGTTGTTTCTAGTGTGCAATTAAGGCTGTAACCATAAGACTTCCCTAACTGTTCCAGCGTTCACGTGTAAGGCAAGCAGTAAGCACTACCCAAAATGAAAAGCAGATTCTTTAAAACTAGTAGGTGATTGTTCATTTTCAAGTTTCATTAGATAATGGCATATCTTAAATTATATTCTTTTTTTTCTTCTTTTTAGGCCGGCATTTGTAAACCCACTCATCCCTGAAAGCCCAGAGGAAGAGGAGCTCTTTAGACAAGGAGAATGTACATTAATTTGTTTATAATAAAATAAATTTGAAAAGCACATTAATTACACTGCAGAAGAGAATATTTAAGATTTTATATGGGCTCTTCATACCAGTCAAATGTCTTTTGTTTTTGTTTTTGTTTTTTTTTTGAAATGGAGTCTCTCTCTCTCTCACCAGGCTGGAGCGCAGTGGTGCCATCTCGGCTCACTGCAACCTCTGCCTCCTGGGTTCAAGCGATTCTCCTGCCTCAGCCTCCCGAGTAGCTGGGACTATAGGTGCGTGCCACCACACCCAGCTAATTTTTGTACTTTTAGTAGAGACAGGGTTTCACCATGTTGGCCAGGATGGTCTCGATCTCCTGACCTTGAGATCTGCCTGCCTTGGCCTCCCAAAGTGCTGGGATTACAGGCGTCAGCCACTGTGCCTGGCCCAAATGTCTTATTCATACCAATAATTTATTGAAATTAAAAATATTCTTTGTTCTTTGGAGTCCATACTTTGAATGATTTTATTGATCAGACAATATTTATTAAGTGAAGTAATTTGTTATCTCAGTTTTTTTTTTTTTTTTTTTAGACAGTTCTTGCTCTGTTGCCCAGGCTGGAGTTGGGCTTGGGTCCAGGAGTTTGAAGCTACAATTGTAGCCTCGATCTCCTGGGCCCAAGCTATCCACCCATCTCAGCCTCCTGAGTAGCTAGGACTATAGGCACGTGCCACCATGCCTGGCTAATTAAATTTTTTTTTGTAGAGACAGGTCTCACTATGTTGCCCAGGCTGGTCTTGAACTCCTGGACTCAAGCAATCCTCCTGCCTCAGCCTCCCAAAGTGTTGGGATTACAGGCATGAGCCACTGCACCTGGCCTATTTTCTCCGTTTTAATGAAGTGAGAAATGCATCTTGATGGGATAACTGCAGGTCAGGGCTCTAGATCAGGATGATACCAAGTGATCTCACACCGAACCAATATAATTTCCATGTGGAACCAAAGACTCACTGCGAGTTTTATGTGGCCTCTGCAGTTTTCTCTTGGATATGTGTATAATTTTCAGTGAGATTTTGAAAGGCATCCCAGGTCAGAATACCCTGTGCTGTAGTGCGACCCTCCTGATCATTGCTCCTTATTCTCCCTTGTTCCAGTGAACAAGGGGAGAAGAATTGCCTTCAGCTCCACGTCGTTACTGAAAATGGCCCCCAGCGCTGAGGAGAGGACCACCATACATGAGATGTTTCTCAGCACACTGGATCCAAAGTAAGGATGGTGAGATTCCACGTTGGGAAAACATTTAAACCTTGGCCTTTTTTTTTTGAGACGGAGTTTCGCTCTTGTTACCCAGGCTAGAGTGCAATGGCACGATCTCGGCTCACCGCAACCTCTGCCTCCCGGGTTCAAGCAATTCTCCTGCCTCAGCCTCCAAGTAGCTGGGATTACAGGCATGGACCTCCATGCCTGGTTAATTTTGTATTTTTAGTAGAGACGGGGTTTCTCCATGTTGGTCAGGCTGGTCTTGAACTCCCGACCTCAGGTGATCTGCCTGCCTCCACCTCCCAAAGTGCTGGGATTACAGGCATGAGCCACCGCACCCGACCCTTTTTTTTTTTTTTTTGAGATGGAGTCTTACCCTGTTGCCCAGGCTGGAATGCAGTGGTGTGATCTTGGCTCACTACAACCTCTGCCTCCCGGGTTCAAGCAATTCTCCTGTCTCAGCCTCCCAAGTAGGTGGGATTACAGGCGGCTGCCACCATGCCTGCTAATTGTTTTGTATTTTTAGTAGAGACGGGGTTTCACCATGTTGGCCAGGCTGGTCTCAAGCTCCTGACCTCATGTGATCTGCCTGCCTCGGCCTCCCAAAGTATTGGGATTACAGGCGTGAGCCACCGCGCCTGGCCTAAACCTTGGCCTTCTCCAGAGCTACAGTTGTCTGAGTGTATTGGGAGTGACTTGCAAATGTTTTTACTTTTCAACAAGAGAACCATGGCATTAACAGGGTTTAATAAATATTCATTTGTACAGGACTATAAGTTTTCGGAGTCGAGTTTTGCCCCCTAATGCAGTGTGGATGGAGCATTCAAAACTGAAGAGTTTGGAAATTTGCCACCCTCAGGTATTATAATTTAGTGAGAAATCTGAATAGGATAGCTTCCATTCATGATATTTGTCCAAGATTTGACACACCTTTAAACTGGCCTTTGTCCTGTGGCATTGTTAATTCCTCTGTTCTGTATACAAGGGTGGCCGTAAGTTTTGTATTCATTGATATTTATTTATGTCCTGTAGGAGCGGAACATTTTCAATCGGATCTTTGGTGGTTTCCTTATGAGGAAAGCATATGAACTTGGGTGGGCTACCGCTTGTAGCTTCGGGTGAGTTACATGTAAGGCAGTCTTACTTCTGAGAAGCAATTTATATCACCCCACTGAAATGAAACATTTCGGACCAGTCTGGGTGTGTGTGGGAATATGTTATGTTTTTAAATGAATACCACACTGATACCAGCTGAGTTTGATCTTCATTTTAGAAGGTTGTTTCTCTGACTTTGTAAGTTCATACATTAAAAAAATACTGAGAAAATACAGTGATGATATGTAGAAAGGAAAAGATATAGTTATTTTGGCCCTAATCTGCTCACGATGGCGTCTCTTACCGTTCCTCACTGGTAGGATCTTTTCCCCCTTCTCTAACTTTATTCTTCGTTCATTTTTATTTTGTTTCAGGTAGTTGTTAGGGGAAAACATTGAGATCATCTGAATTTTGCAATGTACCCCAAATTCTGTCTTTTCCCCCAACAGTGGTTCTCGACCGTTTGTGGTAGCAGTAGATGACATCATGTTTCAGAAACCTGTTGAGGTTGGCTCATTGCTCTTTCTTTCTTCGCAGGTAGGTGTGTGATGAGAGATGACATACAACTTTTTTTTTTCATTTGAGCCTAGAAGTTTCTATATCCAAAAGCCACTGTTTTCTCTTATGACTGCCTTTTTCCCCTTCCTAATGCAGTTGACTGATTATAGTGTCTATAATCTGTTAGGTATGCTTTACTCAGAATAATTACATTCAAGTCAGAGTACACAGTGAAGTGGCCTCCCTGCAGGAGAAGGAGCATACAACCACCAATGTCTTTCATTTCACGTTCATGTCGGAAAAAGAAGTGCCATTGGTTTTCCCCAAAACATATGGAGGTAAGTAGTGATTATTGTTTGTCCCTAACAAAGGGAAGAACTTCTAAGGACATTTTTCTCCTTTTGAATTGTAAGAAGTGTATTTGATGCCTGTCAGCACAAGAGCATGTCTTTAGGAGATTTTGCTTTTGAGATTTGGCAGCCCTGAAGGCCAAAGATGCCTGTGGCCCCCAGGCAGGCAAGCAGCCACTGGTAGTCAAAAACTGATCCAGCCAGGCTGGGCGCGGTGGCTCATGCCTGTAATCCCAGCACTTCGGGAGGCCGAGACGGGTGGATCACGAGGTCAGGAGATCGAGACCATCCTGGCTAACACGGTGAAACCCCGTCTCTACTAGAAATACAAAAAAAAAAAAAATTAGCCGGGTGTGATGGTGGGCGCCTGTAGTCCCAGCTACTCAGGAGGCTGAGGCAGGAGAATCACATGAACCCGGGAGGCGGAGCTTGCAGTGAGCTGAGATCGCGCCACTGCACTCCAGCCTGGGCAACAGAGCGAGACTCCGTCTCAAAAAAAATAAAAATAAAAATTGATCCAGCCAAAGGAAGGGGCCAGGAGTCATGGCCTGCTCCTTTGGGAATGTGGCACACCCCGGCCCAACAGTGTATCTTGTTCTGTCCCAGTGTTCCCAAGTAGTCTTGTGTTTATATGATGATATGATGGTTTTCTAAGGTGTTACAAGTTTCTCCAGGGTTCTCTTTCTTGTGTTTCAGAGTCCATGTTGTACTTAGATGGGCAGCGGCATTTCAACTCCATGAGTGGCCCAGCGACCTTGAGAAAGGACTACCTTGTGGAGCCCTAGGAACACCACATTTGTTGAAAACTAGCACTCCACCCACAGTGACGTGGTATCTGATGAAGACCTGATCGAGTGTATTGATTTTAGTGTTGCTTCGTGTCCTCCATACAGGAGGAGGATGTATTCAGCCTTTAGGATGATCAGAAAAGCAGAAAGAGAGTGGCCAGATGGGCTGAGGGGAGAAAGAATTATTAAACAATAAATACTTTCAAAACAATTTTAATTGTGAACCTACCATGTTGCCTCCCATCTTCTGAAAAAAACAAAAAAATTGAGAGGCTGGGCGTGGTGGCTCATGCCTATAATCCCAGCACTTTGGGAGGCTGAGGCGGGCGGATCACGAGTTTGGGAGATCAAGACAATTCTGGCCAACATGGTGAAACCCCGTCTCTACTAAAAATACAAAAAATTAGCCGCGGTGGCATGCGCCTGTAGTCCCAGCTACTTGGGAGGCTGAGGCAGGAGAATTGCTTGAACCCAGGAGGCGGAGGTTGCAGTGAGCTGAGATCGCACCATTGCACTCCAGCCTGGGCGACAGAGCGAGACTCTGTCTCAAAAATTAATTAATTAATTGAGGATACCATTGGATGCATTCTTTTCTTACACATATTGCAACTGTCAGTATACAGGGTTTGCTGCCAGGGTGTTTGGATGACGTTCTTTAAACCTAACCAGTTCCTCTGTGCTGTCTAAATCCCATCAGCCGTACATGATTCCTTTGCTTCCTTCTATTTCCCAGCTTTTGTTGTCAAAGGGTAGATGAAAAGTTGGGGCAAAGGGATTTAACAAAAGTTACTGCATCCGTAAAGATTTGTGGGAAGATTTAGGTCTGAAACCATACCATGAGGAGGTGTTTAGAGATGATCTAGATAAGGAAACACAGGACCATTTGGTCATTCTTTTTTTTTTTTGAGATGGAGTCTCGCTCTGTCACCCAGGCTGGAGTGCAGTGGCGCAATCTCGGCTCACTGCAAGCTCCGCCTCCCGGGTTCACGCCATTCTCCTGCCTCAGCCTCTCCAAGTAGCTGGGACTACAGGCGCCCGCCACCGCGCCCGGCTAATTTTTTGTATTTTTTAGTAGAGACGGGGTTTCACCGTGGTCTCGATCTCCTGACCTCGTGATCCGCCTGCCTTGGCCTCCCAAAGTGCTGGGATTACAGGCATGAGCCACCGCGCCCGGCCCATTTGGTCATTCTTTCATTCACCAGACAGCTATTTAGCACATTCTGCTAGTGGCTACGCAGGATATATCTGATTTAAAAAATGGGAACCACAATAATAATAGCTGCTTATGCTTATGGAGCATTGCCATGTGCTAGGTAGGCACCATCCTCAGCCCCTGGCAGATCTGAGCTCCTTTATTCCATTCAACACTATGAGGCAGGTTCTGTAACCCCCCTTAGGGTTAGGCCACTCAGGAAACTGAAGCACAGAGAGTTTAAGTAACTTGTTCGAGGTCCGACGCGTAACACGTGGAGGTGCTGGGATTCAAAACCAGGCAATGTGGGTCCAGGACACTCTTGACCAGTACCTGTACTGCTTTCAAGGAATAGAGCAAGGGAGGTCATACCGAATATCACAGTGTCACCTAGGAAGCCCAAGGGAGGTATTCCCGTTAATCTGCAGCCAAGGCCAGGCGCGGTAGCTCATGCCTGTAATCCCAGCACTTTGGGAGGCCGAGGCGGATGGATCATGAGGTCAGGAGTTCAAGACCAGCCTGGCCAAGATGGTGAAACCCCGTTTCTACTAAAAATACAAAAATTAGCCAGGTGTGGTGGCGGGCACCTGTAATCCCAGCTACTTGGGAGGCTGAGGCAGAGAATTGCTTGAACCCGGGAGGCAGAGTTTGCAGTGAGCTGTGATCGTGCCACTGCACTCCAGCCTGGGTGACAGAATGAGACTCCATCTCAAAAAAAAAAAAAACAAAAAACCTGTAGCCAAGACTGTTCCTTTTTTGACAGGAAGGTAACTTAGAAGAAAAAATAATCTCTGAAAAAAGTGCTCCCAAGAAGGAAGCAATATTTACTGTGGGTTCTACATTAGTGTTCACAAACTTGGCTCTGCCTCAGAATTAGGTGGAAAGCATTTTTTTTTTTTTTTTTGAGACAGAGTTTCACTCTGTCTCTCCAGCTGGAGTGCAGTGGCACGATCTTGGCTCACTGCAACCTCTACCTCCCAGGTTCAAGCAATTCTCCTGCCTCAGCCTCCTGAGTAGCTAGGATTACAGGTGTCAGCCCCCATGCCTGGCTAGTTTTTGTATTTTTAGTAGAGACAAGGTTTCACCATGTTGGTCAGCTGGTCAGGACCTCAGGTGATCCACCTACCTTGGCCTCCCAAAGTGCTGGGATTATAGGCGTGAGCCACTGCACCCAGCCGGTGGAAAGCATTTTTAACAAAAAATTTTTAAGCCAGGCACAGTGGTGGCTCATGCCTGTAATCCCAGCACTTTGGGAGACCGAGATGGGAGGATCGCTTGAGACCAGGCTGGGAAACAGCGAGACCCTTTCTCTACAAAAAGTTAAAAAATTATCCGAGCATGGTGGTGTGTACCTGTAGTCCCAGTTAGGAGGCTGAGGTGAGTGGATTGCTTGAGTCCAGGAGTTTGAGTCTGCAGTGAGCTATGATCATGCCACTGCACTCCAGTCTGGGTGACAGCAAGACCCTGTCTCAAACAATTTTTTTATATTAGTTTATGTAATGTTTATTGAAATCAGTGTCAACAAGCACCTCTGCCATGAAATAGTCACAGGAGCAAACACAACTATCTCTTGGAAGCATGCAGTTTGACTCATGGAATCAAGCATGTGCTGTACTATAATAACTTGTCTCTCCATGCTGTAATGCCATCCTGACTGAGATTTACCTGGCCCTTCAATATAGCATTTTGCATGTCTACCTATGACATGATGGGAGGTGGCTAATGGGGAGGGATGCGCCCTGGGCAGTTTTGTGAATGTGGTAAGTGGAGTTAAGAGACCTACTGCATGCTATTGTATAGATTATACATTATATATTTAACCATTTGTTGCTGTACACTGAAGCTTTTTCTAGTATTTCTTTTTTGCTATTATAAACAATGTTGCAGTAAATATCCTAAATACTCTAAAACATTTGACCCTTAAATTATTTTCTTTGGAAAAATATTAAATGAGATATTTAGGTCAAATAGTAGGCACACATTGAAGGCTTTGAATATGTATTTCATGTAACCCTTCAGAACAGTTTCACGCAATCACACATCAGCATTTTCCCTGAACTTTGCCAATTTTTATCTTTTCTTTTTAAAATATCTTTACCATTTTGATAGGTGAAAAATGACCTTCTGCTGGATGTGGTGGCTCACACCTGTAATCCCAGCACTTTGGGAGGCCAAGGCAGATTGCTTGAGGTCAGGATTTCAAGACCAGCCTGGGCAACAGGGTGAAAACCTGTTTCTACAAAAATTAGCAAGGTGTTGTAGTCTTGCCAATGCACCAAAATGTAGCAGTCTTTGGTTGTCTGAGATAGTATCCGGAGTTCTTTGTCTCACGGAGCACGAACACAAGGGTGAGGTTGGAGCAAAAGTTTAATAAGCAAAAGAAGAAAGCTCTCGGCTGGGTTCGGTGGCTCACACCTGTAATCCCAGCACTTTGGGAGGCCTAGGCTGGTGGATCACCTGAGGTCTGGAGTTCAAGACCAGCCTGACCAACATGGAGAAACCCTGTCTTTACTAAAAATACAAAATTAACTGGGCGTGGTGGCACACGCCTGTAGTCCCAGCTACTCGGGAGGCTGAGGCAGCAGAATTCGCTTGAAGCCGGGAGGCAGACGTTGCACTCCAGCCTGGGCAACAAGAGCTAAACTGTCTCAAAAAAAAAAAAAAGCTCTCCGCAGCGGAGAGTGGGGGCCTGAACGGGTTGCCCACTATGAGGTTGGGGTGGGGGGTTTTTGCGGACTGGGAAGGGGAAGGAATTTGCTTAGTCTGTGAGCTGTCTTGGAGAAAGCGAGATTCAGCTTGGCCCGGGACCAATCAGGAGCTGAATTGATGATTCATCGGTGCTACTCAGCTTGGCCCGGGACCTATCAGGAGCTGATGTGAAAGCTTGGCCCGGGGACCAATCGTGCTGAAGTAATTCTTAGAGGCCGAGCTCACAGTCGAAAAAGGAAAGGAAGGTGCCCACCGGAGTCATCGGAGCCCACAGTGTTCATGCCCACGAAAGGAGAAGAAACTTTTTCCTGGGAACCTGCTGATTATACAAAAGACAAAGACATTTCTATGTCAGGTTTTGTTCTCTTATCTGAGTGAGCCGGAGGTTTGTGCAAGTTTTTATCTAAGTAGGCTGGAGGTTCTCCGATCTGTGCAGCCGCGGACTTGTCTCCAGGCACACCACCACCCTGTGCTAGTTTCCTTATCGGTGCCTGCAGCTTGATTTTTATCCCCAGGCTGCTTTTTCTGTTATGTGGGGATGAGGCACTGACCCGTGGGTTGGGGGCTCTTTGGGGACCCTTCCCTTGCTGTCTGCCTAAGGAAAGCTAGCTAACTCCTCTCAGCGTGATGGTGCACACCTGTAGTCCCAGTTAGGCGGCTGAACTGGGAGCATCGCTTGAGTCCAGGAGTTTGAGGCTGTAGTAAGCCAAGATCACGCCACTGCACTCCAGCCTGGGCAACAAGTGAAACTCTGCCCCCCCCACCCCCCAACCCCCACCCCCCAAAAAGAAAACTGACATTTGTTAATTGCCTTTCTTTGAATTCTACTGAGATTGAAATTAAATTGCTTATTGTCTTTTTTGTCTTTTTGTTAAATTGTTCACGTAATTTTGGATACCAGAATCTTCACCCCAAATCTGTCCTCTACCAATACAGATATAAAAGCTAGAGGTTTTTGTTTTTAATACAGGACTTTTAAGAAGATGAGGTGAAGCAAACTAAAGGATATACACTAGGTTCTGGATTATTAGTGTTATGTCCCTCTCAAAGAATAAAGGAGAATTTTTGGCCGGGCGCGGTGGCTTACGCCTGTAATCCCAGCACTTTGGGAGGCCGAGGCGGACAGATCACCTGCAGTCAGGAGTTCAAGACCAGCCTGGCCAACATGGTGAAACCGCGTCTTTACTAAAAATACAAAAATTAGCTGGGCATGATGGCAGGTGCCTGTAATCCCAGCTACTCGGATGGCTGAGGCAGGAAAATCGCTTGAACCTGGGAAGCAGAGATTGCAGTGAGCCGACATGGCGCCATTGCACTCCAGCCTGGGCGACAGAGCGAGACTGCGTCTGAAAAAAAAGTTAAAGGAGAATTTTTAACCAGCACCAGCACTGCTAAGTTCTAGCATACATCTTCCTCATGTGAGTTGGACATTGTTTTATATTAAATAGTCCGTGCTGAGATCCCAGTTTTACTTCAGGCATTTATTACCAAGTTCTTAGTTTTTGCCTCCATACTTCTTCAGTGTGTAGTCTTTGAGGATGGTGTCTTTATCACTGGTTTCTTCAAGAGAGTTTACTTCATTCTAGAATGCTTTGCACTGTGTTGGGCATGTCCGTGTGATTCTGTGGTAACCCAAATCTTCTGTCAACATGTTCCATCTGATACCTGTGTTTGCTCTGATCCAATCTGCTTTCTTGCACCTCTTTGAATAGAGCCAAGCACTTGACTCCTGGAGAACTGAAGTTGCACCCAACTCCCCTGGGGTTTCAACATTTTTCTTTTTCTTTTCAATTAGTTTGTGCAGTTTATCTTTCTAAAGACATACTTGATTCTGTGGGATGGCTGGGCTTACCTGGGAGGTTCTACTGTTCCATGTGGCACTGGCTAAGGTCACTCAGTCAGCTCTGTTCATCTGGGAGTTCATCTGGGGCTGGGACATCTGGTGCCTCGGCTGGGGTGGCTGAGGTGGCTGGCTACCAGGCTGGTTGGATTTCTTTTTTTTTTTTTTTTTTGAGACAGAGTCTTGCTTTTTCACCCAGGCAGGAGTGCATTGGCACTATCTTGGCTCACTGCAACCTCCGGCTCCCGGGTTCAAGCGATTCTTCTGCCTCAGCCTCCCGAGTAGCTGGGATTACAGGTGCCCACCACTGCGCCCAGCTAATTTTTATTTTTTTTTTAGTAGAGATAGGGTTTCACCATGTTGGCCAGGCTGGTCTTGAACTCCTGACCTCAAGTGATCTGCCTGCCTCAGCCTCCCAAAGTGCTAGGATTACAGGCGTGAGCCACTGTGCCCGGCCTTGGATTTTTTTTTTTTCTTTTTTTTTTTTTTGAGGTGGAGTCTCGCTCTGTCACCCAGGCTGGAGTGTAATGGCAAGATCTCAGCTCACTGAAACCTCTGCCTCTCAGGTTAAAGCAATTCTCCTGCCTCATTCTCCTGAATAGCAGGGATTATAGGCACGTGCCACCATGCCCAGCTAATTTTTGTATTTTTAGTAGAAACAGGGTTTCACCATGTTGGCCAGACTGGTCTAGAACTTCTGACCTCGTGATCTGCCCGACTCGGCCTCCCACAGTGCTGGGATTACAGGCATGAGCCACCATGCCCACCCGGCCTTGGATTTCTTAAATGGTGGCTTGAGGGCTCTAAGAGCAGCCAGATTCCCAGGTCTTAACCACAGCACTCTCCTTCCTCTCAAAGCCATTTTCTTGGAGGGATCAGTGGTGTCACTGAAGGTGGTAAGGATGAATACTGGGAAAAGGCCATTGATTGGGTGATTAAGAGGTCCCTATTAAAAAGAAAGTTTCAGCCAGGCACAGTAGCTCATACCTGAAATCCCAGCATTTAGGGAGGCTGAGGCAGGAGGATTGCTTGAGGCCAGGAGTTCAAAACCAGCCTGGCAACATAGTGAGACCCTATCTCTACAGAAAATAAAAAAATTAGCCGGTCATGGTGGCATGTGCCTGTAGTCCCAGCTACTTGGAAGGCTGAGGCGGGATGATTGAGCCCAGGAGTTCGAGGCTGCAATGAGCTGTGATAGTGCCACTGCACTCCAGAGTGAGACAACAGAGTGAGCCCCTGTCTCTAAAAAAATAATAAGTGCCGGGTGCAGTGGCTCACGCCTGTAATCCCAGCACCGTGGGAGGCCAAGGCAGGTGGATAACTTTAGGTCAGGAGTTCGAGACCAGCCTGGCCAGCATGGTGAAATGCCTATAGTCTCAGTACTTGGAGAGGCCGAGGTTGGTGGATTGCTGAGTCCAGGAGTTTGAAACCAGCCTGGGCAACACGGTGAAACCCTGTCTCTACAAAAAATAGAAAAATTAGCTGGGCCTGGTGGTGTGTGCCTGTAGTCTCAGCTACTTGGGAGGCTGAGGTGGGAGAATTGCTTGGGCCCAGAGGCAGAGGCTGTAGTGAGCCAAGATGGTGCCACTGAACTCCAGCCTGGGCAACAGAGGGAGACCCTGTCTCAAAAAAAAAAAAAAAAAAAAAAAAAGATGTAATCGTATAATTTTTATATGTGGCTAACACATATGTGTCAGGCACTGTACTAGTGACATTAAAATACTCTCATTTAATCCTTACAGTAATTCTTTGAGATCAATACTATTATTACCCACATTTTGCAGATGAGGAAACAGGCTTAGAGAGGGAAGGTAACTTCCTAAAGCCTAACTTGTCACTATATAAGTGGGAGAGGCGAGACTAGGTCTAGAATTTTGGTCCTTTGCCGCATTTCTGACATATTTTCTCAGCTGTTCTAGTAAAGGGTTAACTAATGCCATCTATATATGGATCAGATGCAGTTAAGTGTCAACCATAAGAATGAATGATGGCTGAAATATTCTGGGCATTTGGTTTTTTCCTCTTATAATAAAACTTTTGCTACAATTGTGATTGACTCTCTAAATTGACTTGTGTTTTTTTTTTTTTTTTTTTTTTGAGATGGAGTCTTACTCTGTCACCCAGGCTGGAGTGCAGTGGCACGATCTCAGCTCACTGCAACCTCTGTCTCCTGGGTTCAAACAATTCTTCTACCTCAGCCTCCCGGGTAGCTGGGAGTACAGGCACCCACCACCACGCCCAACTCATTTTTGTATTTTTAGTAGAGACTGGGGTTTCATCATATTCGCTAGGCTAGTCTCAAACTCCTGACCTCAGGTAAGCCGACCTCCTCTGCCTCGCCTCCCAAAGTGCTGAGATTACAGGTGTGATTTACCGTGCCCAGCTGACTTGTGTTTTCTTTCCCTTCTGTTGGCACCAAGTAATGAATTTACTATAAAATAGGAAACAGAAAAGAGGATTTAAAAGAAGGGATTAGGGCCAGACTTGGTGGCTCATGCCTGTAATCCCAGCACTTTGGGAGGCTGAGGCGAGCGGATCTCTGGAGCCCAGGAGTTCAAGACCTCCTGGCTAACATTGCAAAGCCCCATCTCCACAAAAAAATGAAAAAACTAGCCAGGCATGGTGGCACGCACATGTAGTCCCAGCTACTTGGGAGGCTGAGGCAGGATAATCACTTGAACCCGGGAGGCGAAGGCTGCAGTGAGCCCAGATCACGCCACTGCACTCCAGCCTGGGCGACAGAGCGAGACTCTGTCTCAAAAAAAATTATATATATATATATTGGCCAGGCACGGTGGCTCACACCTGTAATCCCAGCACTTTGGGAGGCTGAGGCGGGTGGATCACGAGGTTAGGAGTTCGAGACTAGCCTGACCAACATGGTGAAACCCCGTCTCTACTAAAAATACAAAAATTAGCCAGGCGTGGTGGCGGGCGCCTGTAGTCCCAGCTACTCAGGAGGCTGAGGCAGGAGAATCGCTTGAACCTGGGAGGCGGAGGTTGCAGTGAGCCGAGATTGCGCCACTGCACTCCAGCCTGGGCGACAGAGTGAGACTTTGTCTCAAAAAAATATATATATATATATGCATAAAATATATATATATATTTTTTCTAACTATGGGCTTGAAATTATTGGGACATAAAAATGAATGGGCTTGAATATTTAAAAAAAGTAAAAAACATCAGAATGCATCATGCATAGTAACGTTAAGTGTTGTGTGACACGTTATGTATGCGCATGGTACACACATCTACGTGAGTACTAGGTCACAATGTAAAATGTACTTCTACATGGGTTATGGTTAAAAAGTTTGACCTTCCATCATGGATGGAAGGAGTATACTTAGTATACGTTCACATACCTACTTAAGTTGTGCTTAGTTTTAAATTGTTCTGAATTTCTGTTATTTTCCTGTTTTTTAATAAATTAAATTTATAAAAACATTAGTTTGATAGTTAATTGTTGCTCTTTTAGTTTAGCCTGAAAGGCACTCCCCCGCGTTACCCCCCACCCCCGGCGCGCCCCCTACCCCCACCCCCACCCCCCCACCCGCCTTGGCTTCGCAAGTGGCTGTTTGATTTCTGTGGGCTGGGTGCCATCTTGTGGCCTTTGTGTTACAGTGCAGTGTATTCCCTTTAACACAACTTGGAAATCCTGTTTCTGATGTCCAGAGTGAACTGTACAAATAGCCAGAGCTTGAAGTTAATGAAATCAAGACTACAGATTCCATTCTTTTTTTTTTTATTTGAGACAGGGTCTTGCTCTGTCACCCAGGCTGGAGTGCAGTGGCTCGATCACGGCTCACTGCAGCCTGGACCTCCTGGGCTCAAGTGATCCTCCCACCTCAGCCTCCCAAATAGCTGGGACCACAGGCTCACACCACCAGGCCTGGCTATTTTTAACAATTTTTTTATAGAGTTGGGGTCTCACTCTGTTGCCCAGGCTGGTCTCAAACTCCTGGGCTCCAGTGATCCTTCTGCCTCGGCCTCCCAAAGTGCTGGGATTACAGACATGAGCCACTGCCCCCAGCCTTGATTCAATTAAAATTTCCATCTGGCCTTGGTCCCACATTGGACCCCTAACCCTAGCCAATCAACTCTAAAGCATGTGCCATTTCCCAGTGGATAATCATGAAACAGGAAAACCAGTCAGTGCTTGGTCTCTTGACATTGGGTGATAAGTACTGTCTTCTGTAAGAGCTACTTGTAGGTGATATGGCCTTCAGTGGAGAAATGGGAAATGGGTGTACACCTCTTCTTCCCTGTGAAACCCTGCCTCATTACATCCCTGATTTTTCTTGTGGTTGTTTGTGCTCACCATGGAACCTCCACAGGAGCTGGCGTTTTTAGCACTTATTCCACTGTATTGCAATTCCTTTTTTAAATTTTTATTTATTTATTTATTTGAGACAGGGTCTTACTCTGTCACCCAGGCTGGAGTGCAGTGGTGTGATCATGGCTCACTGCAGCCTCAACTACCCCAGGGCTCCAGTGATCCTCCTGCCTCAGCCTCCCGAGTATCTGGGACTACAGGCATGTACCACTATACCTGGCTAATTTTTAAATTTTTTGTGGAGACAGAGTTTCACTATGTTGCCCAGGCTGATCTTGAACTCCTGGGCTCAAATGATCCGCCCACCTTGGCCTCCCAAAGTGTTGGGATTACAGGTGTGAGCCTCTGTGCCTGGCCATAATTCCTTTTCTTACATGTTTATTTCACTTATGAGACTGTGGGCTTCTTGAGGGAAGGAATTGTATCAGATCTTTTTATTCCTATTGTCTAGCAAAGTCCCTTGCACATATTTAGGTAATAAATCTTTTTTGTGTGAACAAATATATGATTTAGGTGAATTTGGGTGTTCGAGTTGGCTTTTGAATTTGTTAATTAAGAAAATTGTAAGCTTAAGACTCAGGAAGGAGGCTCTTTTAAAATATATTTTTGGGCTGGGCATGGTGGCTCATGCCTATAATCCCAGCACTTTGGGAGGCTGAGGCGGGCCATTCACTTGAGGTCAGCCTGGCCAACATGGTGAAACCCTGCCTCTACTAAAAATACAAAAATTAGCCAGACGTGGTAGTGCTTGCCTGTAATCCCAGCTACTTGGGAGGCTGAGGCAGAATTGCTTGAACCTGGGAAGCGGAGGCTGCAGTGAGCCGAGATTGTGCCGCTGCACTCCAGCCCGTCTCAAAATAAATAAATAAAATATATTTTTAGCATTTTACATAAATGTACAATATTATGCTAAAATTGTTATTTAGTAACAGGATTGGCAAAAATTACTTTGCTATATGAAATTAAATACATAGTAACTATGATAAACATTTTCTTTTCTTTTTAAAAGGTAGGTAAAAAATATAATGAGTTTGTAGAAGCATCTGCGTGTGTATATATATATATATATATATATATATGTGATATCATTATATATATATATAGCTTTTTGTCCATGGTTCCTGGCTCATAACTCCCATAGCCCTTATTATTTCCTAAGTGATTAAACAATAAGCATATCTTTTGTTAAAGTATTCGTCCTTTAGTCCTTGGTTCCTGAAGCAGCTTTGGAAGTGCTTCAGAGCGATCAAAGGAAAAGACCGACTTTGGTTTTAATGTGCGGGTGCTGTAGGCCTCAGAAGCAGGGCTCAGAAAGCAGCCTCTCCCTCTGACCTTCTCATACCCTCCGTTTTCACCTGCTCCTTTGTCTCTCCAAGGCAGGCCATAGAAACTGAAAATATAATCTGCCCCCGCCTTTGTATTTGGAGCCGGTCATAAAGAAATTCTCTGACCTACCTTGTCTGATTGTAGGTCATAAGACCCTCATTTTAGAAAGGGTCCTGCCCTCTACCCAGGAGGAAGGAGTGCTGTACAGAGAGGCCAACAGGAATCTGAACAGACAGGCCTTGCTAGGATTCCCCACTCCGTCTATTAGCATTAGATCATGCCCTTTTTGTCCAATCACGTTTTGCACTTGATCTTAGCCAAAAGGCTGAGAAGCGATCCAATCACATTTTGACACGGTTGTCCATGCTTCAGTCATGCCTATCCAATGAAGTCTCCATAAAAGGCCCAAGAGGACCAGGTACGCAGAGCTTCTGGACAGCTGCGCTGGTGAAGGCTTGCAGGAAGGTGAACAAGAATTCACCCATGTGTTGGGATGATGGTGCACCCCAACTCCACGGGAACAGAAGCTCCTGTGCTCAGGACCCTTCCAGACCTCGCCCTGTGTGCCTCTTCATCTGGCTGTTTATTTGTATCCTTCAAAATATCCTTCATAAGAAACTGGTAAGTGTAAGTGGGCATTTCCCGGAGTTTTGCAAGCTGCTTTAACAAATGAATTGAGCCTAAAGAGGGGGTCATGGGAACCCCAACTTGAAGTCAGTTGGCCAGAAGTTCCAGAGGCCTGTACTTGGGAGCTGGTGTCTGAAGTGGGGGCAGTCTTGTGGGTCTGAGCCCTCAACCTGTGGTATCTGATGCTGTATCCAGGTGGACAGCATCAGAATTGAATTGGATCAGAAGATTCCTGGCTGGTGTCCACTGCAGAATTGATTGCTTGCCTGTTCGTGGGGAAAATCCCTACACATTTCATCACAGAAGTCTTCTGTATTGATTGTTGTCATGTGAAAACAGAGGAAAATCAGTTTTTCTTTTTCTTTTCTTTTCTTTTTTTTTTTTTTTTTTTTTTTGAGACAGGGTCTTGCTCTCTCGCCCAGGCTGGAGTGCAGTGGTGTGATCACAGCTCACTGAGGGCTTGACCTTTTGCGCTTAAATGATCCTCCTGCCTTAGGCTCAGGAACAGCTGGGACTACAAGTACAAGACACCACGCCTGGCTAATTTTTGTACTTTTTGTAGAGATGAGGTCTCACCATATCGTCCAGGCGGGTCTCAAATTCCTGGGCTCAAGTGACCTTCCTGCCTCGGCCTCCCAAAGTGCTGGGATTATAGGCATGAGCCACTGCACCCAGCTGTAAAAGTTTTTTGACCCTATATATATGTATGAATATATATAGACACACAAATACATAGATATGTGTATATATATTCCCCCCCCACCGCAGACACCTTTATGAAACTTTTTTTTTTTTGAGAGAGAGTCTTGTTCTGTCACCAAGGTTGGAGTGCAGTGACACGATCTTGGGTCACTGCAACCTCCGCCTCCTGGGTTTAAGCGAGCACGTCTGGCTAATTTTTGTATTTTTAGTAGAGACGGGGTTTCACCATGTTGGCCAGGCTGGTCTCGAGCTCCTGACCTCAAGTGATTCGCCACCCTCGGCCTCCCAAAGTGCTAGGATTACAGGTGTGAACCACCATGCCCGGCCTATGAAATTATTTACCTGAAACACACATTTTGTTACATCTTATATATTAATAACCTTGTATTCAAAGATTTCTCAGTGACATAGTGTCACAAAGTTCATAGGGGGGTTAGGATACCAAATATCATTAAATAATAAAATAGTAGTTAATGTGTTTGAGAACGAAATATACAACCTGGAAATCTAGTGACAGATGGGAAGTTTAGGATGTAGGGTTAGATGAGCTCTTGGACAGAGAAGAGACAATGGGGATGTGGCGGGGAGGGCGTGAGGAATGATCTCTTGTGTGAGATTCCAGGGACTAAGAAATCCCTGAAAGAGCTGTCCACCATGATCACTGGAAACCTCAGAACACTGGCCAGACTTAACTGTGAAATATTCAACAGAAGACTAGAAATTATAGGGAGAAGCAGGGAATAATAGATGTCATTCATATATTAGTGCACTGGAAAGATATTGCCTGGTGTGTTTCATAGAAACTTCAGGTCACTTCTGTTTTTTTGAGACCGAGTCTCACTCTTGTTGCCCACGCTGGAGTGCAATAGCGCAATCTCGGCTCACTGCAACCTCCGCCTCCCAGGTTCAAGCGATTCTCCTGCCTCAGCCTCCCAAGTAGCTGGGATTACAGGTGCCCGCCACCAAGCCAAGCTAATTTTTTGTACTTACTAGAGATGGGGTTTCACCATGTTAGTCAGGCTGGTCTTGAACTCCTGATCTGAGGTGATCCACCCGCCTAGGCATCCCATAGTGCTGGGATTACAGGTGTGCGCCACCGTGGCCAGTCAGTCACCTATTTATTTACATTTTTTTTTTTTGAGATGGAGTTTTGCTCTTTTTACCCAGGCTGGAGTGCAATGGCATGATCTCAGCTTACTGCAACCTCTGCCTCCCAGGTTCAATGGATTCTCCTGCCTCAGCCTCCTGAGTAGCTGGGATTACAGGTGTCTGCCACCATGCCCGGCTAATTTTTGTATTTTTAGTAGAGACAGGATTTCTCCATGTTGGTCAGGCTGGTCTCGAACTCCCGACCTCAGGTGATCTGCCCACTTTGGCCTCCCAAAGTGCTGGGATTATAGGCATGAGCCACTGCTCCTGGCCTCCTATTTATTTGCTAATTTTTTTTTTGAGACAGAATCTTGCTCTGTCGCCAAGGCTGGAGTGCAGTGGCGTGATCTTGGCTCACTGCAACCTCCGCCTCCTGGGTTCAAGTGATTTTCTTGCCTCAGCCTCCCCGGTAGCTGGGATTACAGGCATCCACCACCATGCCTGGCTAATTTTTGTGTTTTTAGTAGAGACGGGGTTTCCCCACATTAGCCAGGCTGGTCGAAAACTCCTGACCTCAGGTGATCTGCCCGCCTCAGCCTCCCAAAGTGCTGGGATTACAGGCGTGAGCTACCGTGTCTGGCCTTATTTACTATTTTTTAAATGTTTGTGGGCAGGTCATCTCTTGATCTATTATTTTGGGTAAGCTCCTACTGTTGTGGCATTGTTCTGACCTCCTGCTGTACAGGCAGCTACTAAATGATACTGGTCTCCTCCTTTCCTTAGTCTCTAGAGCGGGTTTTCTCAACATTGCCACAGTTAACATCTTGAAGCAGGTAATTCTTTGTTGTGGGACTGTCCTGTGCATTGTAGGATGTTTAGCAGCATCCTTGGCCTCTACCCACCAGATGCCAGTAGTATTTTCAAATTTTTTTTTTTTGAGACGGAGTCTCACTCTGTCACCCAGGCTAGAGTGCAGTGGCGCGATCTTGGCTCACTGCAAGCTCCGCCTCCTGGGTTCACGCCTTTCTCCTGCCTCAGACTCCTGAGTAGCTGGGACTACAGGCGCCCGCCACCACGCCCGGCTAATTTTTTTTGTATTTTTTTTTAGTAGAGACAGTGTTTCACAGTGTTAGCTAGGATGGTCTCAATCTCCTGACCTCGTAATCCACCCGTCTCGGCCTCCCAAAGTGCTGGGATTACAGTCGTGAGCCACTCTGCCTGACTGTATTTTCAATTTTGACAATAAAAACACCCCAGATATTGCCATGTCCCCTGGGGGCAAAATCTCCATCCCTCCCCATTGAGAAGCACTGCTCCAGATTATGGTAGGTCAGCATCTTCTGGGAATAGGTCTCTAGTAGCTGCGTCCTGGTTAGGCCCAGGGTCCATCCTCTCCAGTAGGGCAGGGGACTATCCTTTCTCAACTCTTTTTCCAGTCTTGTAAATGGCCACATGAGACCATCTTAAGATGTAAGCTTGGACTTACGGACTTTCAGAAGTCAGCTCTTTGAAGGGATAGTTTATAAAAGGCACTGACAAAAGGGGTGCATTTAGTGCTATTTTATTCGGAGGCTACGTATATCACTCAGTTAATATGAAAAGTGGTGAGAGGCCAGGCGCTGTGGCCCACACCTGTAATCCCAGCACTTTGGGATGCCGAGGCAGGCAGATCGCTTGAGGTCAGGAGTTCGACACCAGCCTGAGCAACATGGCGAAACCCCATCTCTACTAAAAATACAAAAATTGGCTAGGCATGGAGGCACATGCGTGTAATCCTAGATACTTGGGAGGCTGAGACAGGAGAATCGCTGGAACCTGGGAGGTAGATGTTGCAGTGAGATGAAATCGTGCCACTGCATTCCAGCTTGGGTGACAGAGAGAGTCCGTCTCAAAAAAAAAAAAAAAAGTGGCAAGTCAGGGTGTGTATCTTCACTTACTTGTGAGTACCAAGAAATTACTATTCTATCAGCACCCGCTTCAGTAATCAAATACTGAGCTCCTTGATGGCAGAAATTTGTTATTTGGTCATTGATGTACGCCAAGTGTTTAGGTGGTCAATAATTGCTGAATGTTGAGTGAAACATTAATGACTGGTTTTTCTGAGTGGACCTACAAATAGTTCTCCTTGTAAACCATACTAAAATGAACAGGAGGTTAGAAAAGCTCCAAAGAATGGAAACTATTAATCAAGAAGATGCTGCTGGTGCATGCTTGTAGTCCCAGCAACTTGGGAGGCTGAGGTAGGAGGATCGCTTGAGGCCAGGAGTTTGACGCTGCAGTGAGCCATGATTATGCCACTGCACTCCAGCCTGGAGTGTGGTGTATGAATATATACAGACACATAAATACATTGATGTCAGAGTGAGGCCCTGACTCTTAAAAAACGGGATACCAGCTTATTTCATGAGTAAAACATTTGTACTTTTTAGATTGTAAGGAGGAAATCTGCACATAGAATTCCAATTGTATTGGACCTGTTGACAAGGTTATCAGAAACCTGTTTAGATATCAAGGTACTAGCAGTCTTCAACTTTACTAATAGATTGGTTTATAAAACTTCAACTGTAAACTAGCATTAGAACATACTCTGCTATAGAAAAAGGTTATAAATGGCAGCTGGATTCCCGTCTATCTACAAATCACCTGCCATTTGCGAAAGAACTCAATTTCAGCCAGAAGCCCAGTAATCCCCCCACCACTTCTAGTGATTGCCTTTCCCCAGAAGGGCTTTTTGTATTGAGAGAGGATGGCTGGGCACAGGGGCTCATGCATCTTCCCACACTTTGGGAGGCCGAGGTGGGTGGATTGCTTAGGCTCAGGAGTTCAAGACCAGCCTGGGCCACATGGTGAAACCCCATGTCTACAAAAAACATAAGGCTGGGCGCAGTGGCTCACGCTTGTAATCCCAGCACTTTGGGAGGCCGAGGCGGGCGGATCACGAGGTCAGGAGATCGAGACCACGGTGAAACCCCGTCTCTACTAAAAATACAAAAAATTAGCCAGGCGTGGTGGCGGGCACCTGTAGTCCCAGCTACTTGGAGAGGCTGAGGCAGGAGAATGGCGTGAACCCGGGAGGCGGAGCTTGCAGTGAGCCGAGATCGCGCCACTGCACTCCAGCCTGGGTGACAGAGTGAGACTCCGTCTCAAAAAAAAAAAAAGAAAAACCAAACATAAAAATTAGCCGGGTATGGTGGTGCATGCCTATAGTCCCAGCTACTTGGGGGGCTGAGGTGGGAGGATTGCCTGAGCCCGGGAGGTTGAGGCTGCAGTAAGCTGAGACCATACCACTGCACTCCAGCCTGGGTGACAGAGACCCTGTCTCAGAAACAAAACAAAACAAAACGAACAGAGATTAGCAGATTAGCATGGAAGACAGGATGAAGTTAACTCTCCTGGGTATTTGGTCTCTTAACTACATGGCATGTCTACAGATAATGACAATAAAGTAATTGCCATTCTGGGGTGGCAAATGGGGTGATGAAGTAGCACTGGAGTTCAGCTTTGTATATGGTCATTTGTTAAGAGCTAGTTATATGTATTTACGGATTCAAATTTTGTTAAACTAAATATAAATATCTAACTTACTTATAAATTTGGTACAAGCTGAAGATGTAAATTTAGAGACGAGGGCGGGGGCAAAAGGCTTTATGTTATTACAGAGCAGTGGGCCATGGGGCCAGCTATTCCTATTACTGTGGAGGGTGAGTGTGCTCACAACCCGTTCTTTACTGCTACCCTCAAAGGTATGGAGAGGTGAGCCACAGTGGAGTGTTAAGATCTCAGAAACTAGAATTAGCCTGTCTGGGTGCAAGGTCGGATTTTGCCTTTGCTAGCTAGCTAGCTATGTGACTTTGGGTGAGTAGTTTACCTGCACTTCAGTTTCCTCATCTGTAAAATAAAGAACTCAGTGAGTTGCTGTGAGGATTAAATAATGCCCCTAACCTGCTTAACACAATGCCTGGCACATGGCATGTACCCCATAAATGTCATTATTGCTATTACTCAGTTTGATTCAATCTCCCATTTCTTCCTTTGGAAAGACAGAGAATAACTGCTTGTCTTTTGGCATCAGTGTCTAATGCTAATGCTAAATATTTTTGGACTTTGACGTGGATTTTTATATTCTCCAAGAAATTACTACTGCAACACAATGTGGTAATGAAACCGTGAACTTTATTGAGAACTTTCAAGCATCATAACTTGAAGAAGTATTTCTCAATTCAGTTTATCGAAATACTTCAGCTTTCCAGCTGGATCTGGGATTATCTGTTAAAACAAAACAAAAAAAGGAAATTATTCATTTTAAAGCCAAAGTACATAATGAGTAGTCTGACATTAGTTGCCCATGCCTTGACTAAAAATTATTTTTGTATATCAGATTGTATATTTAGAAAAAAATGAGATTTGTCCTACCTACTAATTTCGGCTATTCCAAAAGACAAATATTTTTATTTTTTGTGAATAAATTAACATCTGTACTCAAGCACCCCAAAACTTACTTACAGCTCTTCTCTTGGCCACCAGGCTTTCATGGTATCTTCAGGTTTGAGCTAATTAAGTCAAACACATTTAGAGAGCATGGCTACAGATGTTAATGTACTTTTAAAATCATTTGCTGCTAAAATGATGGTATGCCACAATTATCTGAAAAGGAGGCAGGTGTTCACTAATGGCTTACTAAAGTCCAGAATACAACTTTTAAATCCCAAGCTGCAAAGTAAAAAAAAAAAAAAATAAACCCAAACTCAAATATATCAAGCACTACTGTCAATAGTTAATGAATACTGTTGTGTTCCCTCTAAGAGCATCACAGCCTTAGAAACCTGTTAGACTTAAAAAAAATTTCCAATATAATTTTACCTCACATTATGTTACTTGCTAGTTATAGGTAAAGTACATCTATCTTTATATATATAAAAATAACCTATTGTAACTTTTGTAATTGACTGATTCTGAATCAATTTCTGATGGGTTTGCAAAACAGTTTTGCCTTTGAGGTCAAAATTAATGTTACAATAGCAAACTTACTCATCTCTATGTTGATCTGATGGATCTCAAAGGGGATTTGAAATTATACATTAAAGGTACTTTGACCACTAGGTACCTTAAAGTATAAATCAGTCACGTTAGTTTACATTTGTTGATTATGAGGCTTATAGAAAGAAATATGAACCAGAAGCTGCTGGCTTAAGCAGCAGCTTAAGAAGCCTTAAAAAGCATTTCAGACACATCTTCAAGGTAGGGGGCACCTCCCCCTGGAGGTGCAGCAAAACCCTGTGACTGATGAAAACATCATCTCCAATCACAGGCATGTGCTAGGTGTCCAAGTTCCCAGAGATCAGTGAGAGCTCCCAAGAAGTACAATTTCACTCTGAAAGGTATTATAGGATGAGTACCGGACATTTCGGAAAACATGTTGACTATTTACATGATTAACTTTTGGGGGCCACAAATCTCTGATAATCTGATGAAAACTATGGATTCTCCCTCCAGAAAAATGCATACGTGTTATCACATAACTGTGGTGGTCATTCTTTTTAATTTTATTTTTGATTGACAAATAATAGTTGTATATATTTATGTGTTTGGACATTCTTTCAACAGACTCGCTATATGGAAACTACTCAAAGTATTATGATAGGCAGTATTTATTAGTGAACAACACAGCCAAAGTCCCTGCCCTTGGAGTTACATCCTAATTCTAATTTTAGGTTGTGGTAATAAATGCTTTTATAAATAGGTTGGTTGGGCCAGGTGCGGTGCCTCATGCCTGTAATCCCAGCACTTTGGGAGGCTGGGGTGGGTGGATCACTTGAGGTCAGGAGTTTGAGACCAGCCTGGCCAACATGGTGAAACCCCATCTCTACTAAAAATACAAAAATTAGCCAGGTGTGGTGGCGCACGCCTGTAATCCCAGCTACTTGGGAGGCTGAGGCTGGAGAATCGCTTGAACCTGGGAGGCAGAGGTTGCAGTGAGCCAAGATCAGGCCACTGTACTCCAACATGGGCGACAGAGTGAGACTCCATCTCAAAAAAAAAAAAAAAAAAAAAAAAAAAAAAGTTGGTCGGAGGATGTCTAGGGTGGGGATAAAGTGGTGAGGAAAGACTTCTAAGATGACATTTGAGCTGAAATGTGAGCAAAGAGAGGGAACTAGTCATGCAGACGGAGTACAGAAAGAACAGCAAGGGCAAAGGCCCTGAGGCAGGAATCAGCTTAGCACGTTCAAGGACCAGAAAGGGGCACACCTGAGGTTAGAGCGCAAATTTCTACCAGTGGTTATCTATGGCTAATGGTACTTTTCTTTGGTTTGCTAAGGAAGAAAGTCTTAGGAGTCTATATTTTTCTATTACCCAAAGATAATGATTTCTTCCTCTAATGCTCTAGTATCTTCCAATTTCCTAACTGCAGCTTGTGTAAAACTCTTGAATTTTAGAAGATAAACATGTTCTTCCTAAAAAGGTTCAAGCAAGTTTCTAAATTGTATTTTGGCAGGAGACTACTTCAGGGATTGTCTATAAATTATACAGCCTCTTGGCTGGGAGCAGTGGCTCATGCCTGTAATCCCAGCACTTTGGGAGGCCGAGGAGGGTGGATCACTTGAGGCCAGGAGTTTGAGACCAGCCTGGACAACATGGTGAAACCCTGTCTCTACCAAAAAATACAAAAATTAGCTGGGTGTGGTGGTGCAGGCTTGTAGTCCCAGCTACTTAGGGGGCTTGAGGCATGAGAATCGCATGAACTCTGGAGGCGGAGGTTGCAGTGAGCCCAGATCATGCCACTGCACTCCAGTCTGGGCGACAGAGCAAGACTCTGTCTCAAAAAAGAAAAAAAAATTATACAGCCTCCTAAATGAAAGAATATATGTGTTTCAATCTTTTCTTTCTTCATGACAAGGAGAGAATCATTATCTTCAGTATTAATTGAGCTAGATTTTCTCAAAACCTCTTACTATGCATAGAAAGATTTTGCTTGTGACTGTTTTCTTTGTCCGCAATACAGGAAGAAATTCAATACACGACCTATAAGACCTCTGAATTATTCTACCAAGTCTCCACTCTGCCCTTCTTTTTTTTTTGAATGGTGTATTTATCTGTATACTTGGCTTTAAAATTCACAGCATCACGCCCCATATTCTGCTTTCTCCGGTTTCAGCTACTCTTCCTACAGGCCAAAGGATGTCTGTACTCTGATTTCTGCTTAGCGATGTTTACTTCATTTACAAAATCAAGACAATTCTAGTAACAAGGGAAGATTATTCTAAGGTTAGCTTTTTTTTTTTTTTTTTTTTGAGACAGAGTCTTGCTGTCGCCCAGTGTGGAGTGCAGTGGCATGATCTTGGCTCACTGCAAGCTCCACCTCCCAGGTTCACACCATTCTCCTGCCTCAGCCTCCCAAGTAGCTGGGACTACAGGCACCCGCCACCACGCTCGGTTAATTTTTTTTTTTTTTTTTTTTTTTTTTTAGTAGAGACGGATTTCACCATGTTATCCAGGATGGTCTCCATCTCCTGACCTCGTGATCTGCCTGTCTCAGCCTCCCAAAGTGCTGGGATTACAGGCGTGAGCCACCACGCCTGGCCAGCATTTTTTTCTTTTTTTTTTTTTTTAACTCTAACCATCAACTTAACATAAAAAAATATATATATACTTACTGTTTCACTACCAGGTTTCCAGCCAGCAGGGCAGACTAAAAGAAACAAAAAGAGGCAGAAGACATTTTAAAAACAGAATTCAGTTACCTTCAGCAACTGACTTTTTCTGTTTCTATATGAAACTGAAGTTAATAGAATATACTAATAAGAACATTTCCAGACCACCGAGCACATGACTTCTATTAGCCTCCTATTCACACCAAGGAATTTTAGTCATGGAGCTCATCAGCAGGCAGCTCATCTATTTTCATTTTTACCAATTATGTTTAGTTACATTTAAAATATAAGAAATCAAACTGATTGCCCCTCTAATACAGTTGGAAAGTTTGGGAATCTGGTGAGCTGAAAGGCCTGGGCATGGCAAAAATTCCTCCAAATTTACATAAACTTCCAGTAAGCTTGTTTGCCATGTATCCTGCAGTACTTTGTACTGATGACATGATTCACTGTTTGTCAAAAGAGACTTTAGAATGCATCCTGACTCAGTGACATTTTTAAAAGGAATATATAATGTGTTCTATTTTAGCAAAATGATGAACTTGTAGATTACAAATGTGATACTGAATAAGCTCAGAGATTACATTACTATACTTCATCTTAGCTGAAAGGCAGAGAAGTGATCAAGGATTATTTAAAAGGCTAAATTCAATAATGCAAAGAGGCAAATGAAAACTACATCACTAAATGTTGCCAGATTGACACATTCTAAGCTTGCAGAAACATAATTTTAAAAATTGCAGTAGCAGAAACTTTTCTCTTTGAGTTTATCAAAAAGAACTATGCAAATAGTGAATATTTTTGCATCTTATTTGGTAAGCAGAATATATTAGTTTATATATATATTTGATTTTTAGTAGAGGTGAGGTTTCACTGGGTTGCCCAGGCTGGTCTTGAATTCCTGAGCTCAGGCAATCCTCCTACCTTGGCCTCCCAAAATGCTGGGATTTCATGCATGAGCCACCATGCCTGGCCTGATATTTTGTTAAAGCACTGTAAATTATAATTTGGTCTGTTAAAAAGATCTGCTAATAATTTGTAAATAATCAGAAAACTTTGGAAACATAGATTACTTTTACGATAAGAAACCAAACTAATTATGCTATCTTTCAAACTAAAAAATCAAAAGGTTAGAAGGGAGAGGTACCTTCTCCGTGTTTGTCAGTGTACTGGAATGCTTGAACCAAACGTAGTGTCTCATCCACTGATCTACCCACAGGAAGATCATTCAGAGTAATTTGTCTTAGGATTCCTTTGTCATCAATAATGAAGAGACCTCTGTAAAACAGAAGAATGGTAGAGATGAGGCCATTTCTTCTCATTTATGTATTGTGAATTCCCATACCATCCACACAGAAGGATGCTATACAGAACAAACACACTACCTACCTACTCCAATGGTATACACACATACACACACACACGTGTGCACATCCCTCCCTCAATCTAATGTATAATTTGGAATTATCACTGTAAAACTGCAGCTTTAAAAATTTGTTTTTGGCTAAGAAATGTACCAGAGTATTTATAGTTGTTGAAGATAATCTGACCTTTAAAAACTATGTGCATATGTGCATGTATTATTTTGAAAATAAATAATAAATTTTTAATTTGTTTTCAAACAGGATCTCACTCTGTTGCCCAGGCTGAAGTGCAGTGGCATGATCTCGGCTCACTGCAGCCTCAACCTCTTGGGCTCAAGTGATCCTCTCGCCACAGCCTACTGAGTAGCTGGGACTACAGGTGTGTGCCACCACGCCCGGCTAATTTTTGTATTTTTTGTAGAAACAGGGTTTCGCCATGTTGCCCAGGCTAGTCTCAAACTGCTGGACTCGAGCAATCTACCTGCCTCGGCCTCCCAAAATGCTGGGATTACAGGCGTGAGCCACCATGCCCGGCCTTAAAAAAAATTTTAAAAAGAAACTATTGGCTCAGGTCAAATAATATAGCTAACATTAAATAATTTTACTTGGTTAATGTTCAAATGATTCCACATTTTAAAACTGCCTCAGTCTTTTTTGGGGCATATTTACTCTTGGAAATTAACTTAGTAACAGACTTTATGAAAGCAGAAAACATTAAAGACTTAGCAAGTACAAAAGAGGGGAAACTACTGGTAGCAATACATAATACAATACAATGAACCTTGAGAACATTATGCTGCGTGAAAGAGGCTAGTCATAAAAGCACATATTGTAGGATTCCATTTATATGAAATGTCCAGAATAGGCAACTATAGAGACAAAGTAGATTTGTGGTTGCCTAAAGCCAGGGGAAGTGGGTTAGGGGAAACAGGGAGTGACTGCTAACGGGTATGGGGTTTTTTAGAGTATGAAAACATTCTAAAATTGTGGTGATGGTTGTACAACTCTGTGAATACACAAAAACCACTGAAATGTATTCTTTATTTTTAATTTTAATTTTTTTTTTAGAGACAGGGTCTCACTCTTGTTACCCAGGCTAGAGTGCAGTGGTGTGATCATAGATCATTGCAACCTTGAAGTTCCAGGCTCTAGCGATCCTCTTATCTCAGCCTCTTGAGTAGGCTGGGACTATAGGAATGCTCCACCACAACGGGCTAATTTAACAAAAAAAATTTATTTATTTTTTTGTAGAAGACAAGGGTCTTGTTATGTTGTCCAGGCTAGTCTCAAACTCCTGGGCTCAAGGGATCCTCCTGCCTAGGTCTCCCAAAGTGCTGGGATTACAGGCATGAACCACCATGCCCAGCTGAATTGTATTCTTTAACTGGGTATTGTATTATATGTGAACTATATTCCAATGAAGTTGTTATAAAAAACACAGGATTATAAAATACTGACACTTTCACATAAAACATTCAAGAAAAACTATTGGCACTACAAAGCAAATCAGCAATACAACCAAATTACAACTGTTTCACACTAAAATTGCCCCCTTTTCAAATAATTCTATTAATGTTTGTTAGCTCAAGTAACCCAGTGAGAGCGTCTGGGTAAAATATTTCCTTAACTTTTCCTACTCCAAAGACACAGGTTTGCTAAGTAGTATGACACTTGTATTTAGAAAAAAAACATTACTGGAGTCAGGTTGGAAAAAAGGAAAAAGAAATGGACAAGGAGTTGGGGCACCTGGATTTAAGTCTGGGCTCTGCAATTGAATTATTATATAACTTTGGCTAAGATCACGGAACTCTATGAATCTGTCTCTTTTATCTGTAAGATGACAGGGTGGGTGAAAGACCTCTAAATAATCTTCCAGCTCTAAAAGTCTATGATGCTAACATAGTTTAAGCAGGGTAATATAAACTAACAGTTTAAATTTAGTAGTTTAAAGACTAATAGAACAAAGTAATATTTTTCTTTTTTGAGACGGAGTCTTGCTCTGTTGCCAGGCTGGAGTGCGGTGGCGTGATCTTGGCTCACTGCAAGCTCCGCCTCCCGGGTTCAAACGATTCTCCTGCCTCAGCCTCCCAAGTAGCTGGGACTACAGGCGTGTGCCACTATGCCCAGCTAATTTTTGTATTTTTTAGTAAAGATGGGGTTTTACCATGTTGGTTGGCCAGGATAGTCTCGATATCTTGACATCATGATCCGCCCCCCTCGGCCTCCCAAAGTGCTGGGATTACAGGCGTGAGCCACCATGCCCAGCCAATTATTATTATTATTTTTTTCACTCTGTCACCCAGGCCAGAGTGCAGTGGCATGATCTGGGCTCACTGAAACCTCCGCCTCCCAGGTTCAAGCAATTCTCCCACCTCAGCCTCCCAAGTAGCTGGGACTACAGGCATATGCCACAATGCCCGGGTAATTTTTGCATTTTTTGGTAGAGATAGACTTTCACTATGTTGGCCAGGCTGGTCTCAAACTCCTGACCTCAAGTAATCTGCCCACCGTGGCCTCCCAAAGTGCCAGGATTGCACGCTTGAGCTACCGTGCCTGGCCTCAAAATTATATTTCTTGATCAAAATTTGTTCTTCTATTCATAAATAACATCTATCTCAAGGAGGATTATAAACATGCTTGGGTTTGTCATAATATAAAACCACTGAAAGGTACCTAAGAGTGTGGCCTGAGTCCTCTAGGTATACACCATAGTCCTTTGAGATCTGATGGGTCAAATCTGAAAGAAGTGGAATCCTTATTGGCCCAAGTCCTCCTTGTCTTCGAGGGGTATTAATCCTGTAACAAACAGAATGCTCACCTCTCAGAGCTAAGTAAATGGCATATATTAAAACAGCACTCTTTCTCTATACATGCACATGCACACACATGAAATACACACATTCTTTCACTAACAAAAACAGGCTAATATACTTTCCATTTTCTTGCTTTTCCCATTTAATATATTCCTATCCTTTAAACATTAAAAAATATATATACACAACACACTTTTATTTTATGTTTTTGAGATGGGGTCTTGCTCTGTCTCCCAGGCTGCAGGGCAGTGATGTGATCATAGTTCAGTGTAGCCTAAAACTTCTAGGCTCAAGCGATCCTCTTGCCTCAGCCTCCTGAGAAGCTGGGACTACAGGTGTGCACCATCACACTGGGCTAATGTTTTAAACACTTTTTTGTAGAGATGGGGTGTGGCTTTGTTACCCAGGCTGGTCTCGAACTCCTCACTTCAAGCAATCCTCCTGCTTCACCCTCCCAAAGTGCTGGGATTATAGCCGTGAGCCATTGTGCTCAGCCTACAACGCATTTTTGTTTTTTCTGAGACGGAGTCTTGCTCTGTCGCCCAGGCTGGAGTGCAGCGGCGTGATCTCGGTTCACTGCAACCTCTGCCTCCCAGGTTCAAGCGATTCTCCTGCCTCAGCCTCCCAAGTAGCTGGGATTACAGGCGTGTGCCACCACACCTGGCTGATTTTTGTATTTTTAGTAGAGTCAGGGATTTACCATGTTGGCCAGGCTGGTCTCGAACTCCTGACCTCAGGTGATCCACCCGGCTTGGCCTCCCAAAGTGCTGGGATTTCTGGCGTGAGCCACCGCGCCTGGCCTATAACACATTTTAAATGTATGGATACACAGATACTCCTTGACTTAAGATGGGGTTTTTTTTTTTTTTTTTTTTTTTGAGATGGAGTCTTGGTCTGTCACCCAGGCTGGAGTGCAATGGCATGATCTTGGCTTACTGCAACCTCTGCCTCCCAGGTTCAAGTGATTCTCCTGCCTCAACCTTGTAAGTAGCTGGGATTACAGACACCCAGCACCACGCCCAACTAATTTTGTATTTTTAATAGAGACGGGGTTTCACCATGTTGGCCAGTCTGGTCTCAAACTCTTGACCTCAGGTGATCCGCCCACCTCGGCCTCCCAAAGTGCTGGGATTACAGGCCACTGTGCCCGGCCGGGGCTGTGTCTTGATAAACACATTATAAATTGAAAATATCATTAGCTAAAAATGTATTTACTATCCCATAAACCAACTGTAAAGTTGAAGAATTATACATCGAACCACCTTTTTTTTTGCTTTATAAACACTGCTGAAAGCATCCTTTTATTCTTACTTTTATACACTTGTCTAATTGATTTCTGAAAGTGAAACTGATAGATCAAAAGATATGCAGTATCATAAGCATAACCTTAGTAGTGTGATCATAAGATAAAGCCTTGAACAGACAGGCAGGATACAAATGGATGACATTTTAATATTCTGAGAGACAAAGAAATGCAAAGTCCACTTGAAGCAGTGAAGGAAGTTAGTTATAATATCAGATGCATCAGTCTTCACTACAGGTTGAGTACCCCTTATCGGAAGTGCTTGGGACCAGAAGTGTTCTGGATTTAGGATTTTTTCCGATTTTGGTATATCTGCATACTTACTGGTTGAACATCCCTAATCTGAACTCTGAAATGCTTCACTGAGCATTTCCTTTGAGCATCATGTCAGCACTCAAAAAATTTTGAATTTTGGAACACTGTGGATTTCAGATTAGGGATGCTCAATCTGTATTCTGTAACTTGAAACCAGGAGACATGGGCTGATGCTCTAACAGGAGGGTACTGACACAGCAGATAGAAAACAAAACGACACTGCTCTAGATATCTGGAGCCCCAGTTCTGACACCCAAGTAGAAATCTCTGGTTGATGTGAACCCTATCAGGCTGAGAATGTATCCCCAAATTTCCTTGGGAAAGCAATCCCAAATTATTTGGGATGACATAACTTTTTCCTTAGTGGATATGTATTTTAATCCTCGGAAGATTTAGAATTACTACAGAAGTGATGAAGCACAGCCCGGGCAACATGGCAAGACTCCATCTCTACAAAAATAAAAATTAAAATAGGTATGGTGGTGCAAGCTTGCAGTCCCAACTATTTGGGGAGGTAGAAGGATTGTTGGAGCCCAGGAGTTCAAGGCTGCAGGGAGCTATGATTGACTGTGCCACTGTACTCCAGCCTGGGCAACATAGTAAGACCCTGTCTTTCTTTTTTTTAAAGGAAATGATGAAGCAAATTAAGCCTATATTTTAATTTTTTTTTTTTTTTTGAGACAGGATCTCACTCTGTTGCCTAGGCTGGAGTGCAGTGGTATGATCTTGGCTCACTACAGCCTCGACCACCTAGGCTCAGGTGATCCTTCCATCTCAGGCTCCCGAGTAGTTGGGACCACAGGCATGCACCACCAGACCTGGCTAATATTTTTTATTTTTTGTATAGATGGGGTCTCACTATGTTGCCCAGGCTGGTCTTGAACTCCTGGGTTGAAGTGATTCTCCTGCTTTGACCTCCCAAAGTGCTGGGATTATAGGTGTGAGCCACCATGCCAGGCTATTTTAATATTTTTATATTGGCCAGGCACGGTGGCTCAAGCCTGTAATCCCAGCACTTTGGGAGGCTGAGGCGGGCGGATCACGAGGTCAGGAGATTGAGACCATCCTGGCTAACACGGTGAAACCCCGTCTCTACTAAAAATACAAAAAATTAGCTGGGCGTGTTGGCGGCCGCCTGTAGTCCCAGCTACTCGGGAGGCTGAGGCAGGAGAATGGCGTGAACCCGGGAGGCGGAGCTTGCAGTGAGCCGAGATCGCGCCACTGCACTCCAGCCTGGGGGACAGAGCAAGACTCTGTCTCAAAAAAAAAAGAAAAATTTATATTAAGAAATAATCAGTACATATTTATATGTTATTTATAATGTTTAAGAGAATTTGGCAAATTAGAACTACTTAAGTATTTGGGAAGGTTTGTCTAAAAATTGAGATACTTAAGGAATTCAAATATATTAAATATATAACTGCATTTAAAAATACTTTTGGGAATTAATTTCTTAGGGAAATGTAATTAAATTGTAGCTCACCAAGCAATGAAAATTTGTTATACACACACACAGATTATAAATGAAAAAAAGCTCGTGTTTTAAATTTGTAACTTTAATAAATTGAATCTTATGTTTTAAAATCAAAATAGTTCTGAATCTTTTTTTTTTTCTTTTTTTGAGATGGAGTTTCACTCTTGTTGCCCAGGCTGGAGTGCAATGGCGTGACCTCGGCTCACTGCAACCTCCACCTCCTGGGTTCAAGTGATTCTCCTGTCTCAGCCTCCTGAGTTGCTGGGATTACAGGCACCTGCTACCACGCCTAGCTAATTTTGTCTTTTTAGTAGAGACGGGGTTTCTCCATGTTGGTCAGGCTGGTCTCAAACTCCCAACATCAGGTGATCTGCCTGCCTCGGCCTCCCAAAGTGCTGGGATTACAGGCGTGAGCCACTGTGCCCGGCCCAATTCTGAATGGTCTTTATTGTGCACAAAGTTTTCTGCACAAGACTGTGGACACTATAAAAACTCATGTTAACATGTAAATTTCCAATTTTGAGACATATTGCCCAACTGCTCTCCAGAAATGCTAAACAGCTGTGTGTGAGTGCCGTTTCTTCAATTTTTGTCCACAGTAGATACATTTTTTCAATCTTTTAAATCTTGGCCAACCAGACAGGGAAAATTGGCATCTCTTGTCATTTTAATTTGCAATTTTTTACAATGAATTTAGGTAGAACATCTTTTTATGATTAATGAATTTTTAAACATTTTTTAAAACTAATTTTTAAAAAGTATTGTTTCTTGAAAATTGTAAAAGCTGAGTTTGACTATATAACTGTGTAACAGAGAAATGGCATATTTTAAAGATTTTTTTCCTCCAGATTATGGTAACCCAATTTATTATAATAAAGTAATCATATAATTCAGTGGTTTTCGCTATAGAAATCACATCTATTGCATTTAACTTTTCCCCTTATTTTGAAATGTCCTATAAAATCCTTAAGCATTTTTACTATAGCAGCTGATATTACTCTTCTCTCTTTTTTTAACCCGGAAAATGTGTAGATGCATGTATTACTCTTAGATAAATCTATTCCTGAATTGTCTGATAAATGACTATATTCTTATTATGTCAAGAGTTATCTGCCCATGCTTTAACAGTAAATCCATTCTTTTTTTTTCTACAAATGTAAGTGTAAGATACTGACCAGGCCAAATGGGTAAACTGGGAATCAACAGAGCATGCTACCACTTCAGTATTTATAGATCTGAATTCTTCAAGTCTATCGCCAAAAGCGATAATTTCAGTTGGACACACAAATGTGCTGAAAGGTAAAAAAAAAAAAAAAAAAAAAAAAAAATTCAGTATTCTCCAAATAAGCATATACCTAAACTTTCAAACGACAATTTTTACAAATACCTTTAATAATAAAAATGCACATTAAGAACAATTTTTGAACCTTTTCAAAATGGAGTAGTCTAAAAGACTGTCATTTAATCAAATATTTAAGAAACAAACATATTACAGTTCCCAACTACATCTCAATAAACTTTCTTATTACAACTTAATAGATCAGTAGTCAACCAGTGTTCCCCTCTCCCTTATAGCAATAGCCACCCCCTATTTTATTACTTTTATTTAATACCTTTTATTTATATAGTACTTTATAGCTTTCAAAGGATCTACACAAATTTTACATCATTTCACTATTTTTTTTATATTCCTATACCAACCCTATGAACTAGATGCATCTATCTGTATTTTGGAGAGGAGGCAATGTTTTCCAGTACCCCCACCCCTCCTTTCTTGATAAGGTCCTCTTCCACCTTGTCTACCAGTCCTGGGCAGCCAGGGATTTTATACCTTAATACCCTCATGTTGTCAGGCCATGTTTAGAGAATATTACTAGGGTGGCATTTTTTCAAATCGTGGTAGAGACTCCTTAAATCAACTGAGTTCTAAACAACATTTTTAAAAAGTGAAATCGAATAGAAAATAGGAGACTCTATCATACATAGTAAGGGTAAATTATAAAACACATATTTGTATATACAAATACATATATATGTTTGTCTTCAACAGTGATATTCAAAATATTTAACAATCTTAACTCAAAGCTGGCTTTAGTTCTGGAGGTTTCTGAAAGGGATCAGGCAGGAGGACTAACTAGTTGGGGAGGGAAGGGAAGTGGCTATTTACCACATGATATGAGGGTTTTTCAGTATTTTAAGGAGCATGGCTGTGCTGGTGCATCCAGATGGAATGTTACCGTATATATATGTGCCTGTGTACTGGCTGACAATGAAAAATGTATTTCCTACTGTGAGACATGGTCAAGAAAGTTTGAAAAACATAGACTTAGTTAGGGTACAAGTTCCTACCAGAGACCAATACAGGATTTTAACATGTTTCAGTTGTTCAGGTATAGCACTGTCATGTCCAAGTAGACAGTTCTAATCTCGGATGATGTCCCTGGAAACCTGGGCTAGAAAATGTATTTTTAATATTTTCTAAAGGGTAGGAATGGTCAACCTCAGCCTTCCTTTATTTTTTTTTTGTGGCAGGGTCTCGCTCTGTCGCCCAGGCTGGAGTGCAGTGGCGCGATCTCAGCTCACTGCAACCTCCCCCTCCCAGGTTCAAGCAATTCTCCTGCCTCAGCCTGCTGAGTAACTGGGACTACAAGCGCCCACCACCACGCCCGGGTAATTTTGTTTGTATTTTCAGTAGAGACGGGGTTTCACCTTGTTGGCCAGGCTGGTCCAGAACTCCTGACCTCAGGTGATCCGCCCATGTTGGCCTCCCAAAGTGCTGGGATTACAGGCGTGAGCCTCTGCCTTTCTTCTTATTTCAAGGAATGCTACCTAGAGATACATTTGACCAACTTCTTAGTGAAGACAGAAAAAGTTTTGGCAGGAAACTGAAGGGTTACGTTTGTAACTTTCCTCCTTGTAGACTGTGGCAAATGCCCCAGAATTCTTCCTTCTCTAACCAGCATTACATGAAAACAGGAAGAGGCTATCTTAGCTCCTTGTCCCAGAAGACCATTGCTAACAACATGCTCCAATTAACTATCTCTTACCCATTATGGAGTTATGAATAACAATAGAGAAACACAGAACATATTTTTCTGCTACATTAGACTAATTTCCAAATTCAGGGTGTTAGTCGTATATATTTAACATACATGTTAACCTTCTGGTTTTATAACAACATGAATTTAGAAGGCCTGTAATTTTTTATGTCTACTGAAATTTCTACTTCTGGTTTCTGTTAGAAATTAAGCTATATTTAAAATCAAGTCACAATATGAGTTGATCAGAAAGAAGCAAGTTCTTATAATTTAAAAGATTATATATTATGCAGACTCATAACTTTAGTCTCAATGTAATAATTTTCATGAGAATTCTTCCTATGTGGCTTAGAGCGGGGGTTGGCAAATAAGTCAATAGGCCAAATCCAGCAGAAAAAATTTGTTAATCCCTGGCCTAGAAACAACCTATAGAAATGAGTGTAAGTATACCCTCCCTGCAAGTTTACATTTGATCTATGTAGTTCCAGATTAGTCCTAATGGAAAAAGGCACAGTGGCAAAGATAGAGGAGGAAACTTCTAGTTACTTGTTGTAACCAAAAAGTAAGTTCCAAGAGAATAAAAGATAAAAATTGACATAACTCTTTTTGGTCTCTTCTCACTTTCATGAGTTTTGAAAAACATTCAAAATAGTGTTTTTCAAAATAAAATTAAATCCTCAATGTGAATAAAGCTGTAAGAGTATTTACTTTTAGTCAACTTTCTGACCATATACAAAAACGTTCACTGTCACAGAGTTAAAGAAAGACGAGAAACCCCACAATAACCATAACATATACACAGGTGTTATTCCTTATTCCTTAAGCAGTATATAATATTTTCAGCAAAATGTTCAAATCCCAGAAAAGCAACAGATGCAGCAAACAAAAATGGAAAAACCACAGTTACATGGTATCAGTAGAGAAAATGGCTTAATTTTCTTTTTCTTTTTTTTTTTTTGAGATGGAGTCTCACTGTCTGCCAGGCTGGAGTGCAGTGGCACTATCTCGGCTTACCGCAACCTCCGCCTCCAGGGTTCAAGCAATTCTCCTGCCTCAGCCTCCCGAGTAGCTGGGACTACAGGGGAGTACCACCACGCCCAGCTAATTTTTGTATTTTTAGTAGAGATGGGGTTTTACCATGTTGGCCAGGATGGTCTCGATCTCTTGACCTTGTGATCCACCTGCCTTGGCCTCCCAAAGTGCTGGGATTACAGAATTAATTTTCTAATCAAGAGAGATACAGTAAAAAGAATTACGGCATAGGTCTTGCTATTAAATGCTTTCTAATATATTATCAGTCCATTTTCTTGCCTTAGTAGGTATGGCTTAATGAATATATTGTAGCTTTCCTCTAGTGATTCCATTATAACATAATCATGTAGACATAAGTATTGAGGTCGGTGTGTTATGACTCTGAAATATATGGTAGATGTTACCTTTTTAAATACATTTCGTTACTTCAGCTTGCCTTTTTAAAAACCAAGAGCTCAACAAAATAATTTGTTTGATATTCCTGAAAAATAATTGATAAAGACTGAGATTTTACTAGCTATTTACATGTATTACTTACAAATCAAGTGGGTAGAAGAAAAAAACCAAGTATTTCCCACGATAATCAGTTAACTTCAGCTCCTTAAATTCTCCATCGATCACAGCTGTTCCTTCCCAGTAGGGCGCTGGCTTGGAAACTAAGAAAGAAAAACACATGATGTTCTGTAACACTGAGAAAAGTTGGTGGAATGGTAGAAGGACATCTTTAGAAAATCACTAAAAATCAGGGCTACCTTTGATCTCTTTGGCAGTCTGGTGTTTACAGACTTCTTAAAAGAGTGTTATTGAATGCAAAAAGGAAAATACATAGAATTACAAAAGAAACCAATTGTATTTAAATGCAATTATCGAAATATTTAAAAAAATTGGTGATATCATAATACACGTGCTCTATAACACTTCAAAACTGCAAGATCTAGTTGTGATCTGACAACTACCTAAGATAACGATGAATGAAAATGGTGTTTCAGGATACCTGTGATAACCATAATGTAGCAAGAAAGTAACTGTGATTCTCTTGGTGAAAGATACAAGCAAGTACTGCTGAAGGTAGTGTAGTTTGTTGCTGACATTCATAATAGAAGGAAACAGTAAATGTCAGATGGGGGTTAGTGAAAATAAATACTTTTTTCCCCTATTCATGCTCACAGACCCCTTAAATTCTACCCTGCACTAAACCCTCCTGGATACTTCACCATAGCCCCGCTTCAAGTTGTCAACT